>NC_139678.1:117705286-118431892 GCF_964106915.1 Podarcis gaigeae | reverse complement strand
CCACCATTTACACACCTTGCAGCAGGTGTGGGGAGCCTCAGGCCCAGAGGTGAAATGAAGCTCTCTGGGCTCTATCAGGCTCTGGGGACCCATGCTCAGGCCCTCCATGGTGATTTGGCCTGGATGGGTTATGTCCTTGAACTATGATGGTTTCTCCTTGTTTGCCAGGAAGGGTGGAGCTATGTGGAAACCTCTGACTCTCGTGCAACTGGGCTGCTTCTCTGCAAAGCAGCTATTGCTCTGCCTGGTTTTTCCCTCAATGGAGGGAATGAATCCCGTACCAAAACTTATTTTTTCCCACCCCCTTACTATACAGCCAGGACGCGGGTAGTGCTGTGGGTTAAACCACAGAGCCTAGGACTTGCCGTTTGGAAGATTGGCAGTTCGAATCCCCGCGACGGGGTGAGCTCCCGTTGCTCGGTCCCTGCTCCTGCCAACCTAGCAGTTCGAAAGCATGTCAACGTGCAAGTAGATAAATAGGTACCACTCCGGCGGGAAGGTAAACGGTGTTTCCGTGCACTGCTCTGGTTCGCCAGAAGCGGCTTAGTCATGCTGGCCACATGACCCGGAAGCTGTACACCGTGTGCTGGACCCGGGGGTAAGGTACCGTGGGCGTAAGCAGAGTCCACACAAAGAGGGGCGAGGTCCGAGGCGGAGAGCCGGGCGGGGAACAGGAACACTGGAACAGGAGGCCGAGCAGGGAACAGGAGCACCGGATGGTCAGGAACAGGAGGCCGAGCAGGGATCAGGAACACAGGAAGGTCCAAAGCCAACAACGACGTTGCTCCCGCAACCTGGGGCCGGGCTGCCTGGGCTTTTATCCTCTTCTAAGGCCAGGGGCGGTCCCGGCCCCCAGGAGCCCCGCCTCCTCTGGCCTTATGGCGAGCACTCCTCCTGGGAGCAACCAGTTCCCTTCGCCTCTCTGCCCTAAGCCTCTGCAGATCAGGAGAGGCCGAAGGGTTACTGGGCCCTGGAGGAGGCTCACCTGTAGCCACTGAGTCCTCAAGCCCCTCTGGGGCCAGAAGGGTTTCACCTGGGGCCAGCTCCTGGTGCTCTGCCACAGGTGCAGGCTCTTCAGCATCTAGGCCTTGCCCCAGTTCAGCCGGCCCTGGAGGCGGGGACTCCTGTGCAGGCTGGGATTCCTCCGGTTCGTCCTCTGAATCGGAATCCCAGGCCATCACACACCGGCTCCCTCGGCCAGTAAAGCGAGATGAGCGCCGCAACCCCAGAGTCGGCCACGACTGGACCTAATGGTCAGGGGTCCCTTTACCTTTACTATACAGCCATCCTTGCTGATTTGGCTGAGGTGAGTGTGCATTTCATGCTCTGTTTCAGTGCGCCAAGTTCTGCATGTAACTTCCGTACGGCTGAGGGACATGATTCTGGAACAAAAAGGGGAGCGAGATGTGTCGATGTTTCTTTTTACGCAACATTCTCAAGCAAAGTCACCACTATGCCTTTAAAGCAGTAGTACTCCGGCGGGAAGGTAAACAGCATTTCCGTGCGCTGCTCTGGTTCACCAGAAGCAGCTTAGTCATGCTGGCCACATGACCCGGAAGCTGTACTCTGGCTCCCTCAGCCAATAAAGCGAGATGAGCGCTGCAACCCCAGAGTTGGTCACGACTGGACCTAATGGTCAGGGGTCCCTTTACCTTTATACCACTTTAAACAGGCATAGCTGTTCCCAAAGAATCCTGGCCTTTGCTAAGGGCGCTGAGAGTTGTTAGAAGACCCCTATTCCCCTCACAGAGCTGCAATTTTCAGAGAAGTTTAACAATCCCTCTTTCTAGGGGGCTCTAGGAATTGTAGCTCTGGTGAGGAGAAACATTATGATGAATGGTTGAAGGAGCTGGATATATTTAGCCTGGAAAAGAGGAGAGGAGATATGACCACCATCTTCAAATATCTGAAGGGCTGTCACATGGAAGATGGAGCAAACCTGTTTTCTCCTGCTCTGGAGGGTAGGACTTCAAGTTACAAGAAAAGAGATTCCGACTCAATGTCATGAAGACTTTTCTGACTGTAAGAGGTGCTCAACAGTGGAACAGGCTCTCCTTCCTTGGAGGTTTTTAAGCAGAGGTTGGATGGCATTCTGTCATAGATGACCTAGCTGAGATTCCTGCATTGCAGAGGGTTAGACTAGATGACTCTCAGGGTCCCTTCCAGCTCTAAATTCTATGATTCCATGAGGAGGAAAGGGGTTTCCTAACTTCTCTCAGCACCCACAACAAGCTACCTCCCCCATGATACTTTGGGGGAAGCTGTGACTGCTGAAAATGGTAAAAGTGTGCTTTCAATGTGCAGATAGGTTTCATGGAAATAACCCCTCTGGCTCTGAGAGGAGAAACAGCTCCATGTCTTCAGTTATTCGCAAAGTACTGTCTTCCCTAGCTTGCAACAGGCGCCTCACGTTCACATAGATAAATCGAAGGAAAGACCTTTTCAATTAAGTGCTGTCATCGGATAACCTATTCCTGTAAACTGCCATGGAGGTTAATGAGTGCTAAGAGTACAATTGCTGAGCCACTGCAACATCCTCAGCCTCGCTTGACATGATCGCATGTTTTTAGTTTAAGCAGCTACAAAGGGAGTGTATCTCTCACACACAAACCCATCCATGCGCTGGCAGAATGCATTGTCCAGCCCAGGGCCGGATTTAGGTTTGATGAGGCCCTAAGCTACTGAAGGCAATGGGGCCTTTATTTGACTTCCGAAATGTTCAGAAACCAAGGCACAGCTTCTGATTGGTGCAGGTGCCCTGGAAACAATAGCCGACAGCCGCATCAGATGTTCAGCTTCCGAAAAATGTTTGGAAACTGGAACACTTCTGGGTTTTAGGAGTTTGAGAACCAAAGCGTTTGAGAACCAAGGTGTTTGAGAACCAAGGTACCACTGTATAAAGATCAAAATGTCCACCTTATATGGGTTAGCAGGGTGTTCCATTTTAGGGGGTGAAACTTAATTTACACAAATTTCTTCAGTGAGGGGTCTTTAAAATATGTTTTTGGGTGTGGGGAATTCAAATCTGCTGTTATTTTTGTGATTGGACAACATTTAGCTTGGCAAGTTTACGTTGGATGAAGAAGCACATAAAGAATGTTAATTTTACCTTCTGAAAATGTCGGGTAATGCTTAATAATAAATGAATGAATGAATGACGGCAAGGATTTGGCAGTCATTTTTAATGGTTTCTATGCAATCTTACGCATATCTTACTTACCAAGCAAAACTAAATTATATTAATTTAACCGAAATGCCTTTTGAATTCCTAAGTAACTTTTTAGCACTTATTTTGGGATTTTGAATGTTGAAAAATTCAACAAGCCCTAATGGAGTATTCCAGTTCTAGGACTTGCATTTTTAATTCTACTCTAAACCAGTACTGTGGTACCTCAGGTTAAGTACTTAATTCATTCCGGAGGTCCGTACTTAACCTGAAACTGTTCTTAACCTGAAGCACCACTTTAGCTAATGGGGTCTCCTGCTGCTGCCATGCTGCCGGAGCATGATTTCTGTTCTCAACCTGAAGCAAAGTTCTTAACCTGAAGCACTATTTCTGGGTTAGCGGAGTATGTAACCCGAAGCGTATGTAACCTGAGGTACCACTGTACAGCCAAAAAGATTGCCCCGAATAGCTGCTGTGGGATGACCCCCTTGAGATGTGTGTGGCAAAAACGTGTCTCTTATGCCATACCTCCAACCAGTGCATTTTTCTAGAAAAAGAGGTGCCAGAAATCACCATGAACGCCTCCCTTGTTCTCGTATAATGGCAATGGCACCCACCTGAGAGGGGCCAGAACTGGGTTCCGGCCAAAGAAAAGGCCTGCCTCCAGCCCAAAAACTGAGACTTGTTCTGGTCTGAGCCGGAGGCAGACGGAGAAAGGCATTAAATGGCTTGACAGCCAGGATAAGTGTTTCATCACCAAGCACAATGACAAGCAAAGAAAATTGTTATTGAGAAACCCTGCTAATGTTCCGCTCCTAACATTGGCACGAGTCCATGAAAAAAGCAGGGGGAGGGAAGAGCTGAGAACCAGGAAGAAAGTTATCCTTCACAAAGTCACCTCCAATAAGTTGTCAATGCATCTGAGCACTAGTAAGACTGGAATATCACTTGTAGTTTAATGGTGAATTTTGGACACAGTGGAGAGATAAAAGATTTGGATTATCATTAAAAGATGCAGGACATGGCTCCCCAAATCAACACAGACTGTGGAAACTTCACACTGGACTTTAAGCATCTGGCATTGTGTGCTTCCCCATTGTTCCTCCAGACTCTGGGTCCTTGGTTTCCAAATGAGGTGCAAAAGCTGCTCTCATCAGAAAAGAGATTTGGGGAGCCATGTCATCAGCTGATGTTGGTCCACTGTGCTTCATTAAGTCCAGGGTCAACACAGCCATCTACCAGGGGATTTTGGAGCACTTCATGCTTCCTTCCGCAGACGAGCTTTATGGGGATACTGACTTCATTTTCCAGCAGGACTTGGCACCTGCCCACAGTGCCAAAAGTACCAAAACCTGGTTCAATGCCCATGTGTCGGAGCTGCCTCTAGGTCCCAGCTCACAGAGGACCAACGCTAGGCTGTGGTAATGTATAAAAGTCTTTATTGAAGTTCAGTTTCATTTCAAAGCCACAGCGTGCAGCCCTACGTCTTAACCCCTAGATCGGTGAAGTCCCGTCTGAGTCTCCTCCCCTCTGACACCAGTTTAAGATCCTAGCCCTGCTCCACCTTTTCCGCTGCTCTCTCCTCCTCTGGGTCCTCCTGCCCGCTGGGGCATTGCCCTTTCTGGACTCTTCCGACGCTGAGTCGCTTAGCTCCTCCCCCTGCCTCCGTCGGGCTTTAGGACCCGGTTCCCAATCCTCATTCTCTGCTGTCCCGCGCTCCTGTACATTTGAACTTGCGTCTCGCGCCAACCCAGTGACCTTTCTCCTAACCATTACACTACTTCTGTCACTGCTTCCCTCTTCCGGGACACTGGCCGGATCTGACCTCCCCTCCGTTGCCCGACTCTCCGACGGAGGTGTGGTCAGCCCTGCCTCGTCTTCTCTTCCTGTTGGGGAATGCACTGACCCCGATACTTGGGAACCTTCCCCCCCACTCTGCTCTGGTGGGGAAGCTGGTCCTGATTTCCAACTACTGCTCTGAGAATCCCTGCTGCCCCCTTGCTCCTGGGGCGTTCCCCCAGGGAACCCCCTGCCCCTGGCCACTGGCGCCCCCTTCTGTGAATCTTCCGATTCGCTGGAGAGGCTCATGGAATCCCTCGGACCACTGTCCTCTTCTCCTACGCTCCCCTCGGATTCTTCCCCTTCGCTCTCCATTTCCCCTCTTCCCTGTGCCTCTGCTCCTGAGCCCCTGACACCATGGTTCAATGCCCTGGATTACTGTGCTTGATTGGACAGCAAACTTGCCTGACCTGAACCCCATAGAGAATCTATGGGGCATTGCCAAGAGACAGATGAGAGACATGAGACTGAGCAATGCAAGAGAGCTGAAGGCTGCTATTGAAGCTTCCTGGTCTTCCATAACACCTCAGCAGTGCCACAGGCTGATAGCATCCATGCCATGCTGCACTGAGGCAGTAATTGATGCAAAAGGGGCCCAAACCAAGCACTGAGTACATATGCATGCTTCTACTTCTCAGAGGTCCAATATTGCCCTATTTGCAGTCCTTGTTTTGCTGATTTCATTTAATATTCTAATTTTCTGAGATTGTTAATTTGGGGTTTTCATCAGCTGTACACCATGAGCATCACAATTATAACAAATAAAGGCTTGACATATCTCACTTTGCATGTCATGAGTCTCTCTCATATATTAGTTTCACCTTTTAAGTTGAATTACTGAAATAAATTAACTTTTCCACAATATCCTAATTTTCCGAGTTTCACCTGTATGACCTCTAGTGATGATACACATAAAAAGTTATTAAACAACGTGTGACTCATTTCTACCTTCTTTTAGTGGACAATTTCTCTGCTCCTGCAATTTCCTTGTGTTTAATTACTCACCAGCCAAAATCATGAACTGCAAGAATGGGCTGTTTGTGTTGCTGACCGTCTGCCTGTTAACAATGTTAAAAAGTTTCCAGAAGAGACGCTGCTTCTATCCTGGTACTCCAGAAAGTGCCAGAAAGCAGTTTTGTTTTGTGCTTTTGCCAAACGTAGATGGCAGTGTTAAAGTTAATAAGACAAAGACAATGGTGATCGTTCCTACGGCATGTAGTTGCTTACTCTTGGAGAGACCCGCCAAAAGGAGGTCTTGAATTTGAGCACTGGAAAGCTGCAAAAGAAAGGTGAATTTTATAAAGAGGGGGTGAAGGACAGGGAGGAATCCACACGAGGATGAGGACATTCAGAATGGCTTCTTGTTTTCCCCAAAGAAGGCACGCACCATAAAAGTACTTATACTGGAGAGGAAAGCAGAATATTTAGGAACCCGCTCTTAAAACCTGCTTTGAGGTCTTGTGTGTTGGATAACTCAAATCTAGGGAGACAGCTGAAGACCAGAAGCTCCTGAACCCTAGGTATGTCCAAATGACAGTATAAATGTTTCATTAAGAAAAGAAAAGGAAGATGAAAACAGGAACGATGAAAAGGAAACAGACAATACCGCAAAGGGAAAGATGCGAGAGAAACAATTGTGTCAGTTTCACACACCGGGGATCAGGTGAGTGTTGGAACTTTAATTTAAACTTTTGGCTATTTTCTACTCACTTGCAAAAGACTCATCTGCCTTCGTAATCCATTTATTATGCATTATTAATATGCATTATATTATTATGCATTATAATATTATTATTATTATGTGCTTTTGCTCCCTATTTGTTGCACACATTTTCCTTGACAACCTTCAAGGCTGCACATCTTCCGCAAGAAACCCAGTTCAGACTAGAATATGTTTGCATGGGGAAATGGGATATTTTCTGCAGATATTTTCATGGAAGCCGCACAGGTCCAACTCTTTGGACATTGTATGGGATGCAATTAGTTAAGACTTCCCAAACAGATCTGGTTGATCACTGTGAGAAAGAGGCTCCGGGGCTCGATGGGTCTCTGGTCTGATCGAGCAGTGCTCTCATTGTTGCATTCTTAGGAAATAATTTTCCTTAGATGCTGGTACCATGCTACAAATTTTGTTTACCTTAAAAACCATTCAGATTCTTCAAGGGCTTTTGTACATCACCACTCTAACGCAGGAACAATTGTCTAGTTATATATACAGTGGTACCTCGGGTTACATACGCTTCAGGTTACATACACTTCAGGTTACAGACTCCGCTAACCCAGAAATATTATCACGGGTTAAGAACTTTGCTTCAGGATGAGAACAGAAATTGTGCTCCGGCAGCGTAGCAGCAGCAGGAGGCCCCATTAGCTAAAGTGGTGCTTCAGGTTAAGAACAGTTTCAGGTTAAGAACAGACCTTCGGAACAAATTAAGTACGTAAGCAGAGGTACCATGTACATTTAAAACAAACATTAAGGATCCTTGCTCTCCATGGAAGTGACAAGCTATTTAGTGGATCTTGTTTACTTCAGAGGGTATGTACTCTGCCTCCTCCTCTTCTTCTTCTTCTTCCCCTTCCCCTTCCCCTTCCCCTTCTTTAAATAGGAAGCAGGGCCTCCTGTAACTCTCTTCCCCCATACACCCACATCTGTTCTGGGGGCTCATCCCACTCTCCAGAAAGGATTTGGAGGAGACATGCAGGCACCAAATGATTTCAGGGATGAGGTGACGTTGTAAGCATACGAAGTTGAACTACCTGTTAATTAGACCCCAGTGAATCTCACTTCTAGTTCCCAACCATGAGTTAAAATGACACCTGCGCCAACAGCTTTGTGCTTGAGTCCAAATGGAGACAATTTTCTCAAGGCACTTTCTTTCTTTTCAATTAACAGCTTGCTTTCAGGTGGAGACACTGCGTAAGGTTGCGCTGACCTTCCTTGCGGTGACAGCGTCGGAGGGAAAGCTGAATCACCGCGCTCCTGCCACGCTGACATTACTGTGGCATAAGCCTCTGATCATTTTAACGCTGAGTTTTCCTTTTCTTAAACACCTTACGGTAGATGTGAGGCTCAATCTTGATGGTGCTAAACTGAACCTGCTCCTGGGGTGACAACTGTAGTGTAGAAGAGAGCTCTGCTGTTCTCTTTTCAAAGAAGGGCTGATCACAGCAAATTATCAGGATGCCATGGACGGCTTGTGCAGCTTTCTGTTGACTGCATGATAAACGGAGGGGGTGTGCAACGTGTTTATTGAAGTATACCACAAGGTAACCCCCTCCAGCATTTTGTGGAGGAGTATTTTGAGACATTCACAAAAAACATAATGTGTTTTGTATTAATTAATCCAGGAAAAAAATGCCACCCATTGGTCTTGTTCTGGAAAAAGTGGATAGAGAAATGTTTCTCCCTCTCAAAATACCAGAACATGTGGGCAGTCAATGAAGCTAGTAGTTGGAAGAATAACAGAATCGTGGAGTTGGAAGTGACCCAAAGGGTCATCTAGGCTGACCCCCTGCAATGCAGGAATCTCAGTTAAAGCATCCATGACAAATGGCTATCCAACCTCTGCTTAAAAATCTCCAAGGAAGGAGAGTTTGCAACCTCTTGAGGGAGACTGTTTGATACGATATGATAATCTTTATTGTCATTGTCCCATACAGAACAATGAAATTGAAAAAATCTACATCAGACGTTCAAAAACCAACAAGCCTGGTTAGCCCCCTAAAAACTCTGATACCCCATTTTTAAATACAGCACACTCCCACAAAGACTCCTTACACTGCGTTTAAAAACCAAAATCGCATTTCTTTCTTAGGCAGCTAGTCCTAGTCTTTATAACCCTGTACCTTCTTCCAGAAGGCAGAAGCTGAAAGAGATCGTTTCTGGGGTGTGCACTATCCTGCACTATCTCTGCAGCTTCTTGTGACACCTGGAAGCATAGATTTGATCCAAGGTGGGAAGAGTGCACCCAATTATTCTCTCTGCAGTCTTTACAACCCTGGACAGCATTGTTTTTCCCCTGACCATGCAGCTCCCAAACCACACACAGAGACCATAAGTTAATACACTCTCCACAGTACAATGGTAAAATGCCATCAACAGGTCTTTTGAGAGATTATTTTTCCGGAGGAGTCTCAGAAAATATAACCTCTGCTGTGCTCTCTTCATCAGGTCTTTGCTGTTTTCTCCCCAGGTTAGGTCATCTCTCAATTCTATTCCCAGAAATTGAAACACTGAGACCTGCTCCCAAACTTCCCCTCAATAATGAGTGGCTGAGTATTCAATTTACATTTCCTAAAGTCCACAATAATCTCTTTTGTTTTCTTTAAGTTAAGGAGCAAGTTGTTTTTCCAGCACCACTCCCCCAACTGCTCAACTTCCTTCCTATAGGCCGCCTCCCCCTCTCCAGCTGTGATTAAACCAACCACCATTGTATCATCTGCAGTCAAACAGAAAGTTTCTCCTGATGTTTAGTTGGAATCTCATTTCTTGTAACTTGAAGCTATTGCTTCAAGTCCACACACACACACCCCAGCAAAAGAAAACAAGCTTCTCCTCTTCCATGGGACAGCCGTTGAGATATTTGAAGATGGCTATCATATCTCCTCTTTTCCAGGCGAAACATGCTCAGATCCCTCAACCGCTCTTCATAAGGCTTCGCTTCCAGACCTTTGATCATCTTGGTTGCCCTCCTCTGCACACCTTCCAGCTTGTCAACATCCTTAAATTGTGGTGCCTGGAACTGGACACAGTATTCCAGGTGGGGTCTGACCAAGCAGAATAGAGTGGTACTATTACTTCCCTTGAACTGTCTTCTGACCATTTCCACCACAGCTAAAATGCATACCTCTTTCTCTGAAATTTGTGACGCTTTTAACAAGAAAAAGGGGGCTTGCCCACCCAGACATTATGCACGATTGCCTAGCTGATGCATCAAGGAAAAGCTGAGCTTTGCACACAGCCAACCTTGAATATAAGGAGGGTGTTTTAATACACATGGCAGTGAAAGACAGCACAGCCAATCATAGAATCATAGAGTTGGAAGAGACCACAAGGGCCATCGAGTCCAACCCCCTGCCAAGCAGGAAACACCATCAGAGCACTCCTGACATATGGTTGTCAAGCCTCTGCTTAAAGACCTCCAAAGAAGGAGACTCCACCACACTCCTTGGCAGCAAATTCCACTGTCGAACAGCTCTTACTGTCAGGAAGTTCTTCCTAATGTTTAGGTGGAATCTTCTTTCTTGTAGTTTGGATCCATTGCTCTGTGTCCACTTCTCTGGAGCAGCAGAAAACAACCTTTCTCATATCCCTTTCTTCTTGCTAACAGCATGTGCACATATGCATTGGACTTTTCTGAATGGAAAGTGAAAGGTGAAGCAAGGCCTGTTTCCATAGTAACTGTGCATGTTAACATTAGGCACTGAGTGAAACAAATAGTTGGAGGAGGTTGCCCTTCTGCCAATTCAGCATAATTACTGTACTCATTAAAGTAATTATTAAAGGGATGCTAAATTTTGGACATGAAACAATTGTGCACCATTCTCTGGCCTCTTCTTAGACTTAACTTTTTTTCAGCAAATGTGGGCAGTTGTAACCTCTCCATGACTTCCTGTCCCAGCAACTTCCATTTCCTTTCTGGGTCCTGAGGCTCCCCACTTCATTCTGTTCCACTAACTGCTGCTTCTTGGTGTTGTTTTCGCTCCTCCCCACATCCCTAACCCTTTGCCATCATAGTCCTTAGCCCAATTTGCTGCCCACACAAAGAATCATACTGCTTTTATTTATACATATCTGTAACAAGTTGTGATGGCCTGGGATTCGGACTCAGATGCTGAACCTGAGGGATCCCAGCCTGCACAGGATTCCCCGCCTCCAGAACCAGCTGAGCCGGGGCTGGGGCAGGAGCCTGAAGGGTCCTCACCTGTGCTGGCTCCTCAGGTGCAGGCATCAGCTGAGTCTGCTCTGGCTCCTGAGGTGATGGAGGACCCATTGCCTGCAGGTGCTCCACTCTCAGCCCCGTCAGAGGAAGCTGAGGTTGCCTCTGGGTCCGGTAACCCTCCAGCCTCTCCTGAGCTGCAGAGGCTCAGGGCAGAGAGGCGGAGGGAACTAAGTTCCCGCAGGAGGAGTGCTTGCCTCCAGGCCAGGAGAGGCAAGTCACCAGAGGATCGGGGCCGCCCTATGCCTCAGGGCAGATAAAAGCCGGCCATCCCCAGTCCAAATTTGTGGGAACAACATTGTTGGTTGCTAGTTCCTGCCTGATCCCTGTCCTGCTTTCCTGCCTGAGCTCCTGACCCGCCCTGGCTCCCTGCTGGCATGCCTGTTCCTGACTTCACCTGACTCCCTGCCCTGCCCTTCAGCTACTACGGACTGCCTCCACGTTGCACCTTTGACCACAGACCGGACTTGGACCTCGCCTCTCGGGTAACCAACAAGACCAGCACACAAGTGCTATTTTTCTTGAAAGAGGGGCCAGGGTTCACCATGAATACCTCTGTTATGTATTCAGTGGTCTGTGTTTGCCTGAGCTTGAGTCTGGACTAAGGATTCTGAGCCCCTGTGTTCTGATTCGATACATGATATCCAATCACAGAACTTTTCAGGATTTGGGCCTCTGCCATTGGCCCTTAAACTCTGAGTCATGATTCGCAACTTGGAAGTTTAGATAGCCAATCACGTTGGGAGTGGGAGTGGCCTTCAGAAACGTATATAAGCAGTTGCTTTGCTCTGTTGTCCAGTTCCATTAGTTCAATAATGGTTCTTGCTGTTATCACTGTTTTTTGCCTCGTGGGAACCCACCTACACTTCAACCCCTCCCTTGTTGTTTTGGAATGGCAATGGCACCCACCTGAGAGGTGCCAGAGCTGAGCTCTTGTGAGCTCCAGCTGGGGTGGGGGGAGGGAAAGCCCTTTCTGTGACGTAACTTTGAATGTGGCATTGAGACCTCATAAACAAAATCACAAAGAATTGCGACAGCCTTTAGGATTAATTGGTTGTGTGGGCAAATGTTGCAGATGCCTGCAAGGGTAAAGATGAAGGAATGTAGGATAGAAAGCGCCTGCATTGAATAATTGCAAGTATGTTTTTCATATGCTAAAAATAATGGGGCTGATTTTCCAAACAGAAAAGAACACAGAAGAAATTTTTTTTCAGCTCACCCAGAGATTAGTTCTGTGGCTGGGTGGTCACTGCGCCCAGTAAAGTTTAGATGCTTGTGGCATCTGCGGACCAATGTGAAATATAAGCAGTTTCCTAATGGCAGCGCAAGGCAGGTCTGATTGGGCCAAATGGCAGCTTTGCAAGCGCAGTATCAATAAATCAGGAAACAAAATGGTTTGGCTTCAGTAACACAAGCTGTAATTCTGGAAGCACATTATCTACCAATCAATGTAAGAAGGAGTGACGGCTGAAATGGAATCTTGTAAAAAAGAGAAAGGGATCATAAAAGTTGAAGCTTTTGGAATGATATAAAGTTTAGAGATGTGATCAAGCTTCTTAAAATGCTAGGCTGCAGAATCACAGTGTCTGCCTGCCTGCCTGCCTGTCTGTCTGTCTCTCTACGCACATATGTGTCTGCACAAAGATGCAGTCGATTAATCTCCCTCTCTTCCCCTGGTGTCAGCTTTCGGATGGGCCAGCTTAGGCTACAGAACTGTACAACGCGTTTATCCAGAAATATGTCCCACCACAGCAGAAGTGTGTGCTGGATCAGGCTGTGAGCCATGTAATAATCATGATCTCATGATCTCTGAAGCCCCTGCACAATAGAACTGGACTCCCCACCCCCACCCCCAGTTTTGAGTTTCTCCCTTTCTAAACTGCACCACACACTCAAGTTCCTCCTCAAGTTCTTGTTAATTATTAAATCTTCTATCTGTCCTAGATTTATTGCTGGGAAGGGACAATGCCTCTTGTTTAGTGTAGCCTATGAACTATGGCAGGTAGGAAGCGGATGCATTCTTCTTCCCCCAAACTATCCATATTTCTCCCCTACCAGGTCTGCGCTTTAGAGTTCAAGCGCAATGTATACAGGGGGCCGCCTTGAATCCTTCCTCAGCTGGAGCAATGCCCAAAGGTCTCAGATGTCTTGAAGGCTGTCCTGTTTCTGCTCCCCCCTGCACCTCACATTTGCTTTCCTTTGTTTTGTTTTTCCTTTGTAGCCCCTCTGGAGAAGGCGCCAAGCCCTGAAGCGAATCTGAGCGGGTAAGACGCAATGATGAGAAAGTTTGTCGGCTGACATTTGGAAGGGAAGGAATGGGAGTGTGTGTGGCCTTTGCAAAAAGGTGTTTTATGCAGCCACTTGCTTCTGTGCTTCCAGCACAAGGGTTGGGGATCAGACAGCACTTGTTTGATCCGGCTAACAAATTATAATGAGAATCTGGACGAATAGCAAGTATCGTCCCCGCTATGCAAAATCTCCAAATGAATCCGAAGTTCAATGTCTAAAATCCCTGGTGGAGGACAAGGATTCTGAGATCACGTTAAGAGTAGCCAAATTCTGTGTGATTGCCATAAAACTTAGGGAACAAGCTGTGTCATTATAATGATTAAGGTTTTAAATGATAATTTTAGGTTATATGTTAGTGACTAAGTTTTAATTTATATATTTTTTAACTGTTGCTGTATCTGTATTGTCCCTGTTATACCTAATTGCAAATTCAAATGTATCCCTATCGTGTATGTGGGCTGGAACTGGTATATTGTATGTGGGCTGGAACTGGTCTGTGACTGGAATAATAAATTATTGTTATAATGATAATCCGGATGAATAGCAAGTAGCTATTCCTGCTTCATCTTGGAATCAGGTGAATTTATTCACTCAAAGCCTGAGATCATAGTCACACTTATTCAGGGGGTACACCCCACTGAATGCAGTGGGGTTTTGTTGCTATTGTTTAGTTGTTTAGTCGTTTAGTCGTGTCTGACTCTTCGTGACCCCATGGACCAGAGCACGCCAGGCACTCCTGTCTTCCACTGCCTCCCGCAGTTTGGTCAAACTCATGCTGGTAGCTTCGAGAACACTATCCAACCATCTCGTCCTCTGTCGTCCCCTTCTCCTTGTGCCCTCCATCTTTCCCAGCATCAGGGTCTTTTCCAGGGAGTCTTCTCTTCTCATGAGGTGGCCAAAGTATTGGAGTCTCAGCTTCAGGATCTGTCCTTCCAGTGAGCACTCAGGGCTGATTTCCTTCAGAATGGAGATGTTTGATCTTCTTGCAGTCCATGGGACTCTCAGGAGTCTCCTCCAGCACTATAATTCAAAGTGGGGTTTAAAGGTAAAGGTAAAGGTACCCCTGCCCGTATGGGCCAGTCGTGTCTGACTCTGGGGTTGTGCGCCCATCTCACTTAAGAGGCCGGGGGCCAGCGCTGTCCGAAGACACTTCTGGGTCACGTGGCCAGCGTGACAAGCTGCATCTGGTGAGCCAGTGCAGCACATGGAAATGCCGTTTACCTTCCCGCTAGTAAGTGGTCCCTATTTATCTACTTGCACCCGGGGGTGCTTTCGAACTGCTAGGTTGGAAGGCGCTGGGACTGAACGACGGGAGCGCACCCCACCGCGGGGATTCGAACCGCTGACCTGACGATCGGCAAGTCCTAGGCGCTGAGGTTTTACCCACAGTGCCACCCGCGTCCCGCACAAAGTGGGGTTTACTTCTGTGTAAACACACATGCATTTGATTGAGCTGAAAGCGTGCTCAATAATAAGAAAAGCTGTAAGGGGAGCAGGGAACAAAAGGACACATAGCTTGTATTCTGCAGAGTGAGAACTAATAACTTACCTGGCTGAGTTCTCTGACTCATCTTTTTGTGTGCATTAAGTAACCTCTTCCTTCTGTCCCCAATCTCTCTATTTCCATTCTCCTTGATGGCGTCTGATGTGCTTGGATTTGTTTTGAGAGAGCAACTTCCAGACAGTTGCTGTGTTTGGGTGGGATTCAGTCACAGACCAGCACATTTGGGGTGCACAGTTAAAGTTGATTGGGAGATCTTGAGCAACAAACCTATTCCCCCCCCCCCAAAAAAAGAGCAAACTGTAGTTTGTTTAGGGTTCTGGGGACTGTAATTCTGCGAGGGTAAGGTACAGTTCCCAGGATTCGGGAGGTGGGGAATGTGCTTTAAATGTGCTTTAAATGTATGGTTTGGATGTGATCATAATCTAACCTTCCCACAAACAAATCAGGATGAATGCTCAATAAGCAGGATATCTGTATACTGACTTGAGGGTTGCTGTTGTTTTACAATCAAGCGCTATATAAATTTTATGGAATAAAATCTGGAAATGCCCGGTTTGGCTCTGTGAGAATTGTTCTCCCGAGAAATTATTTGGTCTTCTGAGAACTGTTCTCCTCAGAACTGATTTCCTGCCCCTGCTTCTGCCGTGATAATGGAACCTGTTTTGTGTTGCCCTGGCATGAGGCCCTCACAAAGCGCATTCAGAGAAACGGAAATATTTCTTGCGCTTATTCTGAATTGGCTTCATAATGGTGCTATGCGGCTAATCAGATTTGACAATGTGGTGATGATATGCGGCAAGTTCAGGCTGTGGGCAGTAAGCCTCACTCTTATTTTGAAAGAATAAATATTTTTGCCCCCCTTAGCACCCATTCCCCTTGAAAAATCACTAAAGCGCTATGTGATTTTCATGGATTGCAAAAGGTTTTTGTGAGGTGTATCCCCTCCCTTTTCGACGCAGCTGGAGTCCACGGTTCTGGGTTCTCTTTATAATAACTATCTAAACACTCATAGGTCAAAAACCAACTTCTTACCCTTGTGTTCCCATCCGGCCTCCGGCGCTTGCACCTGTCCTCTGACCTCAACATCAAACTCATTCATTGCACATACCCTCCGGGGACCAAGCAATCAACTTTCGCAGGGAGTGAGGGGAGACCTCTAAGGATCACCGCACTTGCGTAAATTCTGTTTAGATCAGAATTACTTCCACTGCTTTCAGATCTATGTGCCTGGGGTTGTAGATGCAGAGGGAGGGAAGGGGAGTCCATTAGCATGAAGCTTGATCAGTTTCTACCACAGCGCATTAACGCAGTTGGAAAACACGACAGTTGGGGCTGTTGCGCTAAGGTGATCTTCATTCTTGCAAGGCAGAATGTAGTTTAGACTAGCACATTTTTATAGTGCTAGGCAAAGTTGTTCATCTGTGTGAAAGTTCTGAGTCCTGTTAAGTAGCAGATGCCTCTGTCCTTGACAAAGCGCTCTTTGGGGATCAAAGTGGAGATCAGCTGCACACAAGTTCATGATGGAAAACGGTATGTGTTGCATGCATTGGAAATGCACGTAAAAAGAAACTTGACGAGCAGATGCCCGTTTTGACAAGTGCGCATATAAACATGAAGCAGTTGGACATCTTTTCTTCCTGGATAGCTCAACTGGTTAGAGCATGGTGCTGGTAACGCCAAGATTGCCAGTTTGATCCCCATGTGGAAGCCACATATTCCCGCAATGCACTGGTTTGGACTCGATACGCTGAAATAGGAAGGCGCGGCCAGCTTTTATGCCCCATTGGCTGCCAGGGCATGCGTGCAGCCAATGCCCTTTCAGCCAGCAAGGCACACCCCCTGAGAAGGTCACTCATTGGCCAATATGAAATGCAGCAGCTGGCAGGAACTTGAGCCAGCTGCCCAGGCAGCCAAGCGGAATTCCTTCAGTGGCTGCCTGGCCATGTGCATTCTGTTTGTTTGATTTTTTTACTTCCCCCGGAATGGCGACTGAGCGAGGATCTGCAACAGCCGCCCACCAGGTGGAAGGGATAAGCATTCAATTCCTGAATTGCACAATGGGTTGGATTAGATGACCCTCAGGGAGGGACCCAACGCTACAATTTTATGATGCTATGCATACATCACTACTGGGAAAACCATCACCTTGCTGACAAAGGTCCGTATAGTTAAAGCTAGGGTTTTCCCAGTAGTGATGTATGGAAGTGAGAGCTGGACCATAAAGAAGGCTGATCGCCGAAGAATTGATGCTTTTGAATTCTGGTGCTGGAGGAGACTCTTGAGAGTCCCATGGACTGCAAGAAGATCAAACCTATCCATTCGGAAGGAAATTAGCCCTGAGTGCTCACTGGAAGGACAGATCCTGAAGCTCAGGCTCCAATACTCATGAGAAGAGAAAACTCCCTGGAAAAGACCCTGATGTTGGGAAAGATGGAGGGCACAAGGAGAAGGGGACGACAGAGGATGAGATGGTTGGACAATGTTCTCAAAGCTACCAGCATGAGTTTGACCAAACTGCGGGAAGCAGTGGAAGACAGGAGTGCCTGGCGTGCTCTGGTCCATGGAGTCACGAAGAGTCGGACACGACTTAACGACTAAACAACAACAATGACTTCTTCATCCTACTCTTCCGAAAAGAAAAGAAAAAAACCATATATACTAGCAAACTGCGTAGGGTCTACCGAAAGGTATATGATACAAATGTGTTGCTGTGATATATGAAAGCAATGCAAATGATAAGTGACCCCAAATGTAAAAGACAACCATTTATTTTGGGAAGAGGGGAAGGACCTATGCTATTTAAAGAGAGGGTGGGGAATCTGGCGTCCCCCAACTCCAATCAGCCTCAGCCAGCACAGATAATGGTCAGGGACGATGGAAGATTTAGTCTAGCAACATCTGGGAGAACCATAGCTTCCCCTTTCCTGCCTGCCAGGGATCCCCGGTCCCTCAGCCTCTTTTGTCTATATCACAAGGACCAGGGTCTGTGTTTCTTCAGTCTTTTCATTGCCATCAGTTCTCTCACAAGATATCCCATTACATAGACATAAGTCTTTGCACTAATGTGCAGAATACAGCCCTATGGCTTGCTGACTCCTCGTCACATAATTCCTGAATTTTGTTGGCAAGAGGAAACAGTGTTAGGGTAGTAGTTTTGTTGCATCGCTAGTGGCTATCGCCATTGAGTGACCCCCACCCCCAAGGAAAGAGCCAATCTAAACAGCTGAGTTGTTATTGATTGATTACATTTTATTCTTCTTAGGACGCGGGTGGGGCTATGGTCTAAACCACTGAGTCTCTTGGGCTTGCTGATCAGAAGGTCGGTGGTTCAAATCCCTGTGACGGGGTGAGCCCCTGTTGCTCTGTCCCAGCTCCTGCCAACCTAGCAGTTCGAAAGCACACCAGTGCAAGTAGATAAATAGGTACCACTGCAGCGGGAAGGTAAACGCCATTTCCATGTGCTCTGGAACTTGTCATAGTCCTCTGTGCACCAGAAGCGGTTTAGTCATGCTGGCCACATGACCCAGAAAGTTGTCTGTGGACAAACGCCGGCTCTCTTGGCCTGAAAGCGAGATGGGTGCCGCAACCCCGTAGTTGCCTTTGACTGGACTTAACCGTCCAGGGGTCTTTTACCTTTTACATTTTATTCTTAAACAAAGCATATCTTTTCAACCTGTGCTTGGGCTCTCTAGCCATAATTGCATGAGGGAAGTTGACACCTTTGCACCATCTGAACTGTGGAATCAGAGAAGTAAAGACTGCCAGACACCTCCTCCAGTTCATTTTTTCCCCAAAGAGACAAAGCTAACATAAACTTCACTTGGTGTGTCAGGTACTGCAGCACTCTGAGTATTGTCCTAATGTCTATGTTGCAGGACAAGAAAAGGGGACGATCACAGGAGATAAAGTATATGAAGTAGATGTCTTAAGTGATTAAAAAAGGTCTATAAAACCGCATTACTTTTAATCAGAGCTGTTGGTTGGCTAGAATGTAATACTTATTACAGAGACATAATTTTGTTGTTGTTTTTAACTATACCGTTTAGCTGACTGATATTTTAAAAGTTAATCTGGGTTCTTTATGAAATGGCTTCAGTCTCATGCTGGGAGGTAAAATGATTCAAATGACATTTGCAAAATTTGTAGCAATTGCAATCTGCTCAGTTTATCCCCTGATGTAGCTTCAGGATCTGCTAGAAACCAGTGAGCCTAGTGATGGGGGACTCCTGTCTCCTAGAATTAAATTTCAAAATTGCCTTTAAGACGGTTGGAAAATCTTGATGAGCAGAACTCATAAATACAAGCGCTATTTTTTGTAGAGGTATGCAGCAGCCATGGCACATAATGAGTAGAATACTTAGGAGATTTAACAAAATAAACATTCGGATAATTGGATTGTTGACGAGCTTTCTAGGGGTTTTCATTTATTCTTTTAATTCCAAGTCTTCTGACTGCATGGCACAACATAGATGCAGGTCCATCAAATGTGTCCGAGTGTTCTTCGGGGGGGGGGGGGGGCTTTATATTTATTTATTTGGAAGGGGAGGGATATTGAAACAAAGTTTCTTCTGAATGCCAAAGTCTGCATTTTTAGCACAAGGGGAAAAAATACACTCCCCGCCTTGAGAGCAAAGGTTGGCAGACTGCGCTGGAGGGAGCTGAGCTGCAGGGATTTGTTCTGACTGCAAGCAAGGCGAGCCAGGAGGGAGGCTGTTCCGCCTTATCTTAGCTCCAGTGAGATTGGGAATCTCCTGCAAGCGAGCACCAGCAATCAGCACCATGCCTGCAGGACAGCAGGAGCACCGCAAAAGGAAATTTTGTGAAAGCCAAGATACTGGCAGAAGAAGAGTTCCAGCTGCAGAAGCAGCTGGGAAATGAACCAGCAATCAACGCCATATAACAGAGCAGCAAGGGTCCAGCGAGCGCTTGCCTTAATATAGATGTGTATATAAGCTTTGAGACTGCTCAGTGGCTGTTCCGTTCGTCTGAGACATAACACGGTACAAAGCAAAGGGAAGGCTGAAGAATTTGTGCAATGTTTATCTCCTCATTCCTCGGCAGGCCTGTCTGATTATGACCTTACAAATAAAGAAACAAACTTAATTGACTTTTGTCCCTGCTCATCAGCTCCTGTCTCCCTCAGTGTACATGTGCTACATCGCATTAAAAATATCAAAGCTCCCATGGACTTTAATAGATTGAGATTGCACTCGGAGATCGGCTGGCGGATGTCCCAGGCTCTTTGACTGGACTTTTGCAGCTGAGCAAAACACTGTCGGGAATATTACTGAATAATAGCGGCTCCTTTCCCATCTCTCGTCATTATCCTGGAACAGCCTTACTCATTAAGATCACCTCTTGCCTTAGTGTTATTTATTTTTAAACTCGGATTTGCATTAAAAACTGCATCCTTTTTTATATATAAGATATTTATTGAAATTTTAAGAGTTACAAAAAGAAAAAGCAAAGAACATCATTTTAAACAAACAAAAAAATACAAAAAATAAAAAATAAAAATAAAAAAGAAAGAGCAGAGAATTAAAATCCATTAAGCAAAAAGAAAAAACAAGGAAAAATACAACAAATCTTCCCATTACTTATCTTTCATTAGCTTATTTCCCTGACCTCCTTACACCTCCCTTTTTTGTATTCTAGGTCAATTACCCATTTCAGCAAATCCTTTCCCTCTTTTCAAATTTTTGTCCTGTAATTTATGTTGATATTAATATAACTTTACTTTCCATCCTTTCACCAATTAACAGTCTGTTTTCTCCTAAATCTTTGTAACATTTCTGCTAAAATCACATAAATTCATTCCAACATCATTCTAACATTCATTAATTTTACAATGTTTCTGTAAATACTCTTTAAATTTCTTCCAATCTTCCTCCACCGACTCTTCTCCCTTGTCTCAGATTCTGCCAGTCATTTCCGCCAGTTCCATGTAGTCCATCAACTTCATCTGCCATTCTTCCCGGGTGGGTAAATCTTGTGTCTTCCAGTACTTTGCAATAAGTATTCTTTCTGCTGTTGTAGCATACATAAAGAAAGTTCTATCCTTCTTTGGCACCAATTGGCCGACCATGCCCAGGAGAAAGGCCTGTGGTTTCTTCAGAAAGGTATATTTAAATACCTTTTTGAACTTCCGGGTTAGCGCCATCGGTAATGGTGGAATTCCTCTGACCAAGAGGAGTTTACTCCGTGAAAATCGGGTCTAGCCTAAACTGTATCCTTCCTTCTGAACTTTCTCTTGGCCTTTGGGCAAGATTAGTCCAGGGGACTGTAGCTGATGAAACAGAGTTAATTATAGTTTTCCTCACCCCCACCTTTTGTAATTTCAGTTTAAAAGGAACGGGGCGAGAGGAATTAAGTTCACATTGTTCTCATTTTCTTGTTAAGTTCAAAATTATTTGCAGTTTTTTTAAAAAAATTAAAACTTTGCCATCTGACATTAACCATAAGAATATTCCATCAATTTCCGTTTAAACATATAGTCAGTCCATATGTCAAAATAGGTATATAAATGAGGTTGATGGTTATAAGCCATGTGTTCTAACATAGAGAGGGCAATGAGATCTTCATACTACAGCATAGTGGGTGGTGGCTGTTGGTCTGGTGGGTTTTTACCCTTCTAGCCTTTCAGCATAAATCTCTTGCCCACCACAAGTATTCACAAAATGCATTTTTGTCATCCATCAGTTAGTCCCCAAACTGCAGGGATAGAATTTAAGAATATATGAACGTTTGCACACATATATCAAGGATTTCTCCAAGTCAAAGTTAATATGAACAATAATTCTTGGCCGAAAAGGAAACACCACATGCATATTAAGATCCTGCCTGAGGCTCAAGTCAGTGTATGGGGAGCATGGCCTTTTCCATGGTGGCACCAAATTAGCAGAACTCCCTTCCTGTGGGGGAAGCTAATCCTGCTTCATCCCTGTGGCTCTTTAGGTACCAGAGAAAGACAGCACTTTTGAAGAGAAGCTCTCAAATTCATTGTATAATCACTTGCAGTTTGCAGCCTGAATATTACCGCTGATGCTTTTACTAGCAATGATGATTACTGCTCACTTTGTTGGTTTTTGCGTTTCCGTGCGCTGCTCGCTGGCCACATGACCAGGAAGCTGTATGCGGACAAACGCCGGCTCCCTTGGCCAATAAAGCGAGATGAGCACCGCAACCCCAGAGTCGGTCACGACTGGATCTAATGGTCAGGGGTCCTTTACCTTTTTTGTTTTAAATGAGATATAGATATACCGTATTTACGTGAATGTAATGCACACCTTTCTTTGGCCAAATTACGTCACAAAAATTAGGGTGCGCATTAATAAAATAATAATAAATTTTATTTATATCCCACCCTCCCCAGCCGAAGCTGGGCTCAGGGCGGCTAACAACAGTCAAAATAGTTCAACATTCTAAACATTAGATTTGATGGTGCCAGCAAATACTTGTTTGGTTTCAAGGTTTTGAAAACTGAGGTGTGCGTTAGATTCGATGGTGCATTATACTTGTGTAAATATGGTAGATATAGATACACACACACACACACACACACACACACACACACACACGCCTAATAGGATACCCTCCTTCCAGTTCTCACTCCTGTAGTCTCACACCCCCCAAATCTTCTCTGGGGTTTTCCTCTAAAGAAGATTATTGGTGTGCCCTTGTAGGTGGTTTCTGTTACACTGGCAGACTGACTCTAGTGATGTCACCCATTGTCTTTACTTAATGCAGTGGTACCTCAGGTTACATACACTTCAGGTTACATACACTTCAGGTTACAGAGTCGGATAACCCAGAAATATTGCTTCAGGTTAAGACCTTTGTTTTAGGATGAGAACAGAAATTGTGCTCTGGCGGCGCGGCAGCAGCAGGAGGCCCCATTAGCTAAAGTGATGCTTCAGGTTAAGAACAGTTTCAGGTTAGGTACGGACCTCCGGAACGAATTAAGTACTGAACCCAAGGCACCACTGTATTTTAAAAATCTGATTGAGCACCTTTTGGAGGTGCAGCTCAAGTTTTATGAATATGAAGATTCATGGCCAGCTCATTTCCAACCACTACAAACAAAATGTACCACACACAGTTCAGCCAGGGAAGCTTACAGCCAACGCTAAAAACACCAGCAATTGATTGACGACAATCAGCATGAATATTTTATCAGCCAAGCCAGTATCCAGTTACATTTCAGGTGCGCTTCTTATGAGCTTGCATCTGCTAGACATCTCAATTCTTTGCAAACACCAGAGCATAAGGCACAGGGGATTCCCCCGTGACTGTAGAAGAGACCTATGTAATATCAAGGAGAGCTCGACCGGAAGGTAGGGTGATGGGTTCCTTGCTTTTAAATTCCAGGCTGAAACGCTCATGGGTGAACTTATTACTGGAAGGTGATGTTTATTAGGCAAAAGTGTTGGAAGTGCTGGCCAAAGTGATCTCTCGGCACAGAGGTGGGTTTAGGGCAGAGTGGCTGTTCACACACACACACACACACACACACACACACCCCAGCACCAGGTGCCAAGCCTTAAGGCTACCACAGGGTGTCACAACTATGAAGTAGGAAACTGAAGGTGAGGGGCTCCAGATGTTGGCCTCACACAGGGCACCACTGAAATTTGAACGAGCAGAACCTCCAAGTGTCCCTGTTTTCCAGGGACAGCCTTGGATTTACAGAAGCCATCCTGGTTTTTCTGGTTTGATCCCGGAATGCCCCGCCTTCCCTATTTTCCTCGGGGAAATGTTGGGGGGTATGGAGTTATGGGACCCCCCCAAGCCAAAGAGATAAATAACTATACAACCTGTAGAAGACATCTGAAGGCAGACCTGTCTAGGGAAGTTTCTATATGTTTTATTATATATGTTGGAAGCTGCCCAGAGTGGCTGGGGCAATCCAATCAGATGGGCGAAGTATAAATAATAAAAGGATGATGGTGATGATGATGATGATGATGATGATGATGGAATTGGACATCCCTATTTTAATCAGAGAAATGTCAGAGGAGGGTACGAAGTCTGCCTTTGCTTTGCATTGACTGCATGACAATTACCGTATTGTTGCAGGATGTCAATCAGGTCAACCAAAGGCCTAGTTAAAAAGGAACATTTTTGCCTAGCGCCTAAAGGTGTATAATGAAGGCGCCAGGCAAACTTCCTTGGGGAGAGCATTCCACAGACAGGGAGCCGCTGTTGCCACCCTCCGGACCTCTCAAGGAGGAGGCACACGAAGAGGCCTCTGAAGATGATCTCAGGGTCTGGGTAGGTTCATATGGGAAGAGGCGGTCCTTCTAAAGGTTCTATAGTTACTTCTCTCCTGGGCTCAGGGGTCCCATAACTCCATACTCTCCAAAATTTCTCCGATGAAAACAGGGATGTCCTAAGAGAAAGCAGAACATTTGAGGATCAAATCAGAAACCGGAGCAGCTTCTGTAAATCTGAGACCGTCCCTGGAAAATAGGGACACTTGGAGGGTCAGTACCTCCCATGTCAGGACGTGGGTAGCGCTGTGGATTAAACCACAGAGCCTAGGACTTGCCGATCAGAAGGTTGGAGATTCGAATCCCCGCGATCGGGTGAGTTCCCATTGCTTGGTCCCTGCTCCTGCCAACCTAGCAGTTCGAAAGCCATGTCAAAGTGCAAGTAGATAAATAGGTACCGCTCCGGCGGGAAGGTAAATGGCATTTCCGTGCGCTGCTCTGGTTCTCCAGAAGTGGCTTAGTCATGCTGGCCACATGACACGGAAGCTGTTCGCCGGCTCCCTCGGCCAATAAAGCAAGATGAGCGCTGCAACCCCAGAGTCGGTCACGACTGGACCTAATGGTCAGGGGTCCCTTTACCTTTACATCCCATGTCAGAGGTAGTGTGTCTCTGAATACCAGCTGCTGCGGAATGCAAGTAGAGGAGCGTCGTTCTGCAGTTGTCTTATTGGTGGGCGTCCTGTGTGTAGCTGGTTGGCCATCGCGAGAACAGAATGCTGGACTAGATGGGGTTTTGGTCTGATGCAGCAGTGTTCCTCTTGTAACATTTAAGGATTCCCACATTCAGGTCAATGGTTGAAATTGATGAGGGGATCCTAAACAAGGACAAAAAATTCTTTTTACCTTTTGTTGGTCCCTGTGGGGAGCAATTTTGGAACTCCTGCTGTAAATCAGCCACAAAAGGTGAAGCAATCTTCAGCATAGGACTCATTTTTAATAATCTGCAGTGATGGCAGGCAATCTTTTCATACAGTCATTTGTTCATACATTCTCCATCTCATTGTTCTTCCCCAGATAGCTCAGGGTGGCACATGCCATAGTGCAAAAAAAATACCCCCAAAAAATTAAATTTAAATTTAAAAAACGCTAATAAACATTAAGGAGCTTCTAAAAACATGTAAAGCAGTCACAGAACAAAACAAAAAAAATTCCTTCCAGTAGCACCTTAAAGACCAACTAAGTCAGTTCTTGGTATGAGCTTTTGTGTGCATGCACACTTCTTCAGATACACTGAAACAGGAAAGCTCATACCAAGAACTGACTTAGTTGGTCTTTAAGGTGCTACTGGAAGGAATTTTTTTTGTTTTGACTATGGCAGACCAACACGGCTACCTATCTGTAACAGTCACAGAACAGTTACACTGTTAGGACAAACGTTTACAGATACTGTCTTGTCATCTGAACAAACTTTGTGAGGGAAGAAATGATGATCATTTCAGGGCAAAGCTTTTACCTATTCTGAATCCCGCGGTCGATAACAGAACGGAATCCCTATCATTTTGAGCTTATTGCTCAAACAACAACAAAAGGAAGCAAAGAAGGAGGTTTTGGTGCCAGCTATTTATTCAGGCCTCTGAGGGAGCTTATCATTTTTTAGAATCAGTTCCCTTATCATTAGTGAATTAAATGGCTCTCTAAATATTTTAGAATATATCAAATGTCACAAAAGCACAGAATATGAATAATTCATGGCAGAAAATTACCTTTGCGCCGTTTGATACATCGAGGGCGAAAATATCAAAACCGAGCCTGAAAAATCATCAGGCGCAGAAGTCTAGTAATCTGTGACAAAACAGCCAGCGTATTTATTCTAGAACCGTGCAAGTGCACACTCTCATGTGTGCAAAAAGAAAAAAGCAGTGGAATATTATAGTGTTGACAGGTTCTTTTGCCAGCTATTATGCTGGAAGGGCAAAGCGTTTCTGGCTCCAATCGAAAGAGCCCCCTTTATGTTTATGCATTGTGGAGGCTTTTTTTTCCTGACAGAAAAATGAGGGGAAAGTTAGTTCTACTCACCCACTCAAGGCTAATAAAATGTTGCCCTCTCTCCTCTAATTTGTGTTTAGAGTTACGAGCTGTTCTTTTCAATTTCGTGTCAATTGCTTTATTTCTCGTGAATTGTAGAAAGACATCTGTCACGAACTGGCAGGATAACGGGGAAAAGAAAAAGGAGGAAGAGGATCCCAGTGAGGGGTGTCACCGGGACTGGGACGCACTGGGGCATGCAGGGGATGGGGAAGTAGAAGTTGGTGTAGGACATACCCACAGATTGATGGAGGATAATGAGGGGATGGGGGTTCAGTACACAGGAACCAGAGCAGCAGGAGGCAGAGGGTCCCCTGTCTCCAGGGGGCAGTGTGGTGTAGTGGTTAAGAGCGGTGGACTCGTAATCTGGGGAACCGGGTTCGCGTCTCCGCTCCTCCACATGCAGCTGCTGGGTGACCTTGGGCTAGTCACACTTCTGTGAAGTCTCTCAGCCCCACTCACCTCACAGAGTGTTTGTTGTGGGGGAGGAAGGGAAAAGAGAATGTTAGCCGCTTTGAGACTCCTTCGGGTAATGATAAAGCGGGATATCAAATCCAAACTCTTCTTCTTCTTCCACGAACATTGTGGGCTCTGAGGTGTAGGGAGAAGGCGGCAGGGTGCTCTAGGAGGCTGAGGTTGGCAAGGGCCCACAGCCCAGCCCCCTAGCTGGCCAGGTGGGGCTCGCTAGCTCTGGGAGGTGGCTTGGAACAGGTGAGGGTCACCTGCCTCATCAGGCCCAGATGCTGCAATCAGCATGCAAAGTGCAACAGGGAAGCAGAGCTGAGGGACTGTGTCTGCTGAAATGCCCATATTGATGGACCTCAGCTTGGGAGCTCCAGGATCTCTGTGGGACTCGACTTTAGACACGTGCCTCAAACCTGGACTGGGGATTCGACTTTGCGACTTGCCGCCAGGTAGGCCGGGGGGTTCAGGAAAACATCATTGTCCTGAGCATTTATTTATTATTTTATTAATTCATCACATTTATATCCCAAGGAGATCAGGATGGTGCACATGCTTCTCTTCATTTTTAAAAAATGTATTTTTATTAAAGATTTTGTTGTTTTACAAAAATGGGCAATGATTCTCTCTCATGTTTTTTTCCTCATGCAACATTTTTACAAATCAATTTCATTTGTTGAGACATTAGGAAGAAAAGGGGGAAAGAGGTGGAGGGGGGAAAAGATGGGTGGGGTCGGGTGGCGATGTTTCTATTTTACTTACTATATGTAGGGTTTGGTGTCAGCATTTCTTGTGCAGGTTCTCTGCTGTTCACTTGTGTTCATTTGGTGGTGAGAGAGGTTGGGGTTGGCCTAGCGTGTGGCTGTTCATTTATGGTTGGTTGTGGTGGTCTTTGTTTTCATGTGTGAGTGGGGTGGGTGGGTGTTTTGGATCAGATTAGCCATATTGATTTGTATGCTATTTGGTGGATTTTTGTCATTGTCTTGTTGGGCTGTGTATGTGATAAAGAACAGCCATACCGGGGTGAAGGTGTCTTCTTCTATTTGTCCCTGTGTCTGTTTCAGTTTATTGGTTAATTTTTCTAGTGAGGCTGTTTCCCATACTATTTGGTACCACTGGTCCAGGCTTATTCCTGATGGGTCTCTCCAGTGTCTGGTTATGGTGTTTCTGGCTGCTGAAAGTAGGTGGGTTATGAGTTCTTTGTGGTGTAAATGGGCATTATTGTCTTAGAAGATGTTTAGTAGGGCCAATTCTGGGGTGTTTTCCAATACTTGCTTAGTTATTTTACATATTTCTCATATGGCTGTTGTCCAGAATAGTTGGATTTTGGGGCACTCCCGCCACATGTGGAGGTATGTGCCTGTGGAGGTGCACCCTCTCCAGCATTTTGGTGAGGTTCCTGGGTGTATTAGCGCTAGTTTTATTGGTCTTAGGTACCACCTGAGCTTCTCTTCATTTTATCCTTGGCAATAACCCTGTAAGGTAGGTTAGGTTGAGATTCCTGCATTGCAGGGGGTTGGATACATGACCATTGGGTGTTCCTTCCATTTCTATGATTCTATGAGAGTGAGAGGCTCGCCGAAGGTCACCCAGTGAGCTTCACAACTGAGCTGGGAAGTGGACCCTGGTCTCTCACGTCCTAGTCCAGCACCCTAACCTCCTCCTCCTCTTTGGCAATCACTCATAGCCGAGTAAGATAGTTTTCCATGAACACGGTTTTAAAAGTGAGTTTGTAAGTGGCTGTGGAGGCCAATTCTGGATCCACACGTCTTTCCACAGTGGGGACATTGGTTTCTGGGAGGGAGATGATCACACTGAGGGTTTGCAAAGCGTGCCTTCCTCTTAGCACATTTCTCCCTTTCGTCCAGAGTTAGAGCGTCTTCAAAGCCCACGACACCTTTGGTAAAGGCTGTTCTCCAAGTGGAGCGCTCGCAGGCCAGTGTTTCCCAGTTGTCGGTGTTTATACTACATTTTTTTTAAGATTTGCCTTGAGAGAGTCTTTGAACCTCTTTTGTTGACCACCAGCATTACGCTTTGCATTTTTAAGTTCGGAATAGAGTAGTTGCTTTGGAAGACAATCATCAGGCATCCGCACAACATGACCAGTCCAACGAAGTTGATGTTGAAGAATCATTGCTTTGACACAGGTGATCTTTACTTCTTCCAGTACACTGGAATTAGTTCGCCTGTCTTCCCAGGTGATGTGTAGCACGCTAACCACTACAGCTCTGGCTGTCATATTGACGATGTATCAGAGCTGTTGCTCAGAGATTGTTCCAGGAAAGAGAGAGAACTTGAAACAGGTAGGTACTTTAACATTCGAAGGCTTCCCCGCACCCATTCTTTCTGTTGATAAGACTCTTGCTGCAGAATCATTCCTCCTTTTTAATTCCTTGCTTCTCCAACATGGCCATGGCTCCTGGTGCTGGGTCAGATTTTGCTACCAAACACTCTCAGAGTTTCATGGGTGGTTAGTCAGTGAGGCAGCCGAGGAAAAGGAGGTACAGTGGTACCTCGGGTTACATACGCTTCAGGTTACAGACTCCGCTAACCCAGAAATAGTGCTTCAGGTTAAGAACTTTGCTTCAGGATGAGAACAGGAATCGTGCTGCGGCGGTGTAGCAGCAGCGGGAGACCCCATTAGCTAAAGTGGTGCTTCAGGTTAAGAACAGTTTCAGGTTAAGTACGGACCTCCGGAACGAATTAAGTACTTAACCTGAGGTACCACTGTATTTGTGCAAGCAGAAGTGTACTGTCTATCCCTTTGGATCATGGCCTATTTTATGAAGAAAAGGGGCATATTAGATGACACAGAAACTTGAGGTGAAATGAAAATTGCTGATTTAGTTTGTATTTTGAGGGAAGTATATTTTTATTTGCTCGGGGTTATTTATTTTAAAGGCATGTAGCCAATAAGGCCTTAGGCTTTACTATAGTCAACCAATATACAGGCATTTAAAATGGCAAATTCCATTCTTTGAGCGGTGTCCGTGGATTGGGGTAGGGGACAGCAATTTTTGTTTCCCAGCTAAGATCTGTCAGTTGTTCCACTAAGAATCATAGGGAAGGCATGTTCTTTTAGACTTCTGCCGCTTCCTTCCCACACGGCCAAGTGATCTGATTAATGGTCTGTTATGTTCTGCTTCCTTCCATTTTGTCTTCCTGCTGTGAAGCCAATGTGTGTGTTAAAAATGCTGATCACACAGCTGACTGTGACAACTGCAAGGCCACCTGACCCTGTGCTGGGCCATGATTGGATCTGGACCATATAAGGCGTCAGAGCATGATACTTCTCCCAACCATATGACGATAAGATTTTTCTAGCTCATTCTTCTTCCTGTTTCCTGGCTGACTGCCAGGAAAAGCAATTTTAGTATGGTACTTTGGGTATGTACTGTGGGAATGTTGTGGATAGTAGGAGAGGATATATTGATTAAATATTATCCTTCCTCACTCATGCTAGTGAGCTAGTAGCAGAGCACATTCCCAGAAGCAAGTAGATGGACTCATTACCATCATATAAGTTGAGCAACCCAGCCTGGCTTGTCCGGATTGGATTGTTCCTGGTAAATTTCCCCTTTAGTTCCCTCTTGAAAACAATAATGACACAACAGTCTTCTTTTAAAAGTAATGATGACGTTTACTTACATTCATTTCACAGTATTGTCCTGAAGGCAGGTTTTATCTTGTGGTTACAGTTACAGTTGTAGAGAAAAGAAGTCTGAGCTCGGCCTCAGACTTCCTACCTTGTGGCTTCCATCCTCCATAAGGATGAGCCATGTACTGATGGCTAAGAGCCCAGTATGAAGTAAGCAGCACATAAGTGGAACACAAAACACTACCAAACCATTCTACGTTCTAAATCTTATATTAATAATCCAAAAATTGAGAGAACAAGGTACAAGATCTACTACAGAAGCCACAAACAGGAAACTCATTCAAATTGTGTCCAAAGGGAAGATTCAGTCTTTAAAGTTCCTTTAGCCAGGCTCCTGTAGATATCAACAAAGGTAAGTTTGATCAAACGAAGTGTCGGCAATGTTGCACTCAAGGGTTAGATATTAACGAAGATAAGTTTGATCAAACGAAGTGTCCGTGATGTTATGCACGACAGTTAGACAGGGTCCCGGTGTTTGCCACCTGTTTCGCCCATGAAGAGTCTCAGGCTTCTTCAGTAAATTCTCTCTCATGGTTTTGATATATTTGTAAACATTCACTGGTGGCACAAACCAAAACTTATTAGTGTTTAAATAAAATTTCTAAATAATATCTGAACGGACAAGTACAAAAGTCTCTACTTACAGTCCATATGTTACATTCCTTCTTGGCTTAAGCTACAATATTTAATTTCTTTCGTCAGGAAATTCTCCCTCAAGATTTTGGTGTATTTACATACATTCACTGGTGATATGAACCAAAACCTCAATTTTTGGATTATTAATATAAGATTTAGAACGTAGAATGGTTTGGTAGTGTGACACTTATGTGCAGCTTACTTCATACTGGTCTACTATGAGAACTGGCAGCATAGGTTCATTTCTTCAGATGGCTAAGAGCCAGAAGAAAGTGGTAAAAGAACCAAGGGGCCAAAAGAGCAGCAAAAGAGGAAGATGGCTGCGTGACAAGCCCCTTTATAGGGTCTGCTAGGGCCACGCCCATCTACCTGGTGACACACAGGGGGAGGAGGAGCCAGAGCTGGTATGATAGGAAGTCCTCCCTGTCTGGAGCCACATTCCCCCTGTGTGTCCATTCTAGGAAACAGGAAATGTTGTATTTGACTGCTACAGTGAAGATACACCCCACATTGACACACACACTTTCCCTTAATAATCTTAATACTGACTGGGGAAACTCAGCCAGATGGGTGGGGTATAAATATATTATTATTATTATTATTATTATTATTATTATTATTATTAGCATTTATTTACACATTACTTGGCTGGAGGACTCCCTTGCAAGATTCAGAGAATTCTGAGGGACAGTCGTGGATTGGTTCACATATTTATTTATTTTTTGAAAGGTGTAGATTTGGTAGGTTCTTGCATGCTGAGCTGAATCCCCACATCTCTACTGTACTCATCTTAACCTTTCTTGGCTACCATTCATATGTGGGCAAAGCAGTAGTACAGTCATACCTCATGTTACATCCACTTCATGTTACATACACTTCAGGTTACAGACTCCGCTAACCCAGAAATAGTGCTTCAGGTTAAGAACTTTGCTTCAGGATGAGAACAGAAATCGTGCGCAGTGGCAGCAGGAGGCCCCATTAGTTAAAGTGGTGCTTCAGGTTAAGAAAAGTTTCAGGTTAAGAACGGACCTCCGGAACGAATTAAGTACTTAACCCGAGGTACCACTGTACAGTCATACCTCATGTTACGTCCGCTTCATGTTAAGTTCTTTCAGGTTACGTCCCGTGGCGGCCCAGAAGTACCAGAAAGGGTTACTTCCGGGTTTCACTGCTCGCGCATGCGCAGAAGCATAAAATGACGTCACGCACACATGCAGATGCAGTGAATCGCAACCTGTGCGTGTGCAGACACGCCGCTGTGGGTTGCACTCTTTTCATGTTGCGAACGGGCCTCCGGAACGGATCCTGTTCGCAACCAGAGGTACCACTGTATTTTTTTCTCTGCTCCAGCCACTGCAAATGGGCTGACCTAGGCTAGGAAGTCTCCTAGGACAGCCTTGAGCTAAACCCAGTTTTGATGTGTGTGTCTGTATGTCTCTTCCCCAGCCAATGAACCACCCACGACAGTCCCGACTTAATTTAATTTTCCAATTCATTGCTGATGTAGGTAATTATTGGATGCTCGTCTCCTCCTGCCATTTTCTCCCAGCTGCTCCCATAGGGGAAACCTGGAAACGTTTGTCTCTCCTCTTTTTGGAATTAACCCCCCCCCCCGACTCCCCAAATGGCCTGGAAGTGATAACGCATTTGTAATTTATGGATCTTAACGGGAGGTTCCTTTTGATAACTCGCTCCATAAAGATATCCGACAAAGTAACTTTAAAATTAATAGATTCTATCTCAGATGCCTATTATTATTGTTTGAAGTCTCTCGGAGAAGAGAAATTATGTAAATTGGTGTCACGCTAGGCTTCTGCACACACACGCTGGGAATGCATAACAGCCAGCCTGACGACAAAATATTTCATCTTGAGCAAGAACAATCATCTGCATTTAGGAGTCTGGTCCATATTCACTTTTTTTTTAATGGCCCAAGACTGATGGCTATTTTTAAGGGTGGGGAGGAACCTCCTCAAAAAGGAAAAAATGAATAAACCTGTCACTTAAACATTCTGAGAGGTGACCAGTTGCCCTTCAAAGCGAAAAGGTGCCTTGGAAAGCCATAATCAAATGCATTAAAGGAGCGAATAAAACAGCCAGCCCTTGCTGCTGGTCGCTTAATAGCTAAGTGGCTTTTATTCTGCAGCCCAATACGTGTAAAAGACTCGATAAATAGATCAGCCTCAGGACCAATTAGTGTCACATTAATCTGCAGCAATAATGAAGCGAAGCCGCTGGAGGTTGCACCAGTTGAGCTGTGGCCTCCGCGACGAGGATCTTAAGTCGGAAGCACAAGCCGTGCGCACCACGCACTGCAGGGGACAGGCCGGGAAGGAAATATGGAGAAGGAGCTGTTTTCCGTAGCACTTAGGAAAGTCATCCTTGGGGAAAAGGAGGCAACCGTTTAAATGCTGAAGGAGTCTGGTCCTCGGTTTGTGGGACAAAAGCGCGACATCATGTAAGCTGGCTTTAGGAAATTAGGTAGCTCCTGCTAAGTCTGCAGTGATATTATTATTATTATTATTTTCTTTCCAGTTTCCCTTCCTTTCAGATTTCCCTTCCTCGCCTGTGCACACTCCCTACCCCCCAAACACTTTCAAACAGAAGGCGGAGAGAGACTGATTTTGGTTTGCTCACATTTCACTGGCACATGTGTTTTGTCCTTGCTGTTAAATTGCTGTCAAAGGAGGTGTAGCCAAAGAACCTTCTCGGGTATTGATTTTCACATACAGCGAACATAGTTCATAGCTATTTGATTTGCCACCTGCAGTTTGTAACCGAGTGGACTCGGGAGATTATAAACTTCATTTCAGCACCATGCCCTAGGGCAGTGCTGAATTCTACTAGCTAATGCCAGCGATTATTTCCCTTTTTGCACGTGCTGTTGCTGTTACTTAAACTTACAGGAATTGTAGTTAAATCACCCAAACAGCCGTTTCACCTAAGTGGTACCGTGTTCTTCAGCTGTACAACGTTTTGAGGCTGCAGAAAAATCTCATTTGCTTAATAGAATTGCTAAACTAATGGCTGTTAATTCATACTCCGTACAATGGGGAATGGGTTGCTCCCATTATCAACTGCAGGACTTGGGTATAATATCCAACTAGTTAAATGATTTGATTGTTTTCTTTCAATATCTTTTTCATGCTGATTCCACAGAATGGTGGCTAGCTGATTTCTCAGTTTTGTGGCAGAATAATTTTGATTCACGGTTTAGTATAGGGTTGTGCTATGTGCTGCTGCTCTTTGACCTATTTGTGCTCCCTGCCTTTCTCTCTTACACACATATATACACTAAAAAACAATGGTGCAATTTATTTGGAGCAGCTGAACTGCAATTCTGTGCATTGGATAAGCATGGGACTTGACTGGACACATGTGCTTGCTTCTGTGTGCATTGCTTCAGTTTCTGAAACGCATTGAACTTCACTGAAGGGCAAATATTAGTATTTAAGTAGAAATTCAAAAAAATCTTGCAAAAAAGTGCAACAATTTAAATGGCTAGTGTGAAGTAGGAACTCCATCAAAGAAAAGAAAGGCGGTATCTAGCCTCTGCTTGTTTGTTTTGTTATCATTCTCTGAGTTTCTCTGTGACAATCTGTTATAAACATCTGCAAAGCTTGAAAGTCTTGTTGTGGCCTCATGCACTTGACAGAGCAAGGAAAATCATGGATTTACAGAAGCCGTCCCAGTTTCTGATTTGATTCCAGAATGTCCCACTTTTCCTTAGGAAGTCCCTATTTTCATTGGAGAAATTTTGGAGGGTCTGGTTATTGTGACTCCCAAACCAAGGACATAAGTAATTCTACAACCTTTAGAGCCACCTGAAGGCAGCAATTTATAGGGATGCTTTTTAATGTTTAATTAAAGGTAAAGGTACCCCTGTCCGTACGGCCCAGTCGTGTCCGACTCTAGGGTTGTGCGCTCATCTCACTTAAGAGGCCGGGAGCCAGCGCTGTCCGAAGACACTTCCGGGTCACGTGGCTAGCGTGACGAAGCTGCTCTGGCGAGCCAGAGCCGCACACGGAAACGCCGTTTACCTTCCCGCTAGAAAGCAGTACCTATTTATCTACTTGCACTTAGGGGTGCTTTCGAACTGCTAGGTGGGCAGGAGCTAGGACCGAAAGACGGGAGCTCACCCCACCGCGGGGATTCGAACCGCCGACCATATGATCGGCAAGTCCTAGGCGTTGAGGTTTTACCCACAGCGCCACCCACGTCCCCAATGTTTAATTATGTTTATATATGTATTGGAAACTGCCCAGAGTGGCTGGGCAACCCAGTCAGATGGATGGGGTATAAATAATAATAATAATAATAATAATAATAATAATAATAATAATGTTGTTGAATAGGATGTCCTTATTTTCATCGGAGAAATGTTGGAGAGTAAGAATTAAGCCCAAGTTCATGTAATGGCATTTGTGCATTATGTATTCATCCTTTTTACAAAGCCTTCTTCCTCTCCCCACTTGGTTGCCCTCCGGTCCATCCCCTTCCTGCTGTGAAAATTTAGGCCATAAGTTCTCCTTAAATAAATAAAACTTTTTTAAAAAATTGATTTTTAGTGTCAAGTAGCAAAACGTAGCCATACATGGAAACCAGAGCTTAGTAGTTGTACCAAAAAGAAAGAAAAATAGTGGCTGGTTGTAGTTTTACACGTTCCAAGAAAGGCAATGAAATGGAAGTGTCTCTCCATAAGGTTCTGTGAGTCGATGGAGGGTGAAAAGCATGTTCGATTGTCTTAACGAAGCTAATAAAAGGACGCCATGTTGTATAGAAGGTGTGAGTCTTCCCTCCTCCCCAATCAATATTGCTTTTGTGAGATGGTTAATTTGTCCATAAGCACAATGGCAATCACTACTGGCAAGCACAATGACAATCACTAATCTAACTGCATTTAATAAATGGAGAATGTTCTTGATCTGAGGAGTAAAATAAGATGGTAGGGCCAGTTTGGGGTCTGCTTGTAGCAATTGTCCTATCATTTCATACGCTCCAACATTTCTCTGGTGAAAATAGGGATGTCCCGTTCCATAATGATAATTTTCCTGTTTATACACATCTCACTGGGTTGCCCCAGCCACTCTGGGCATCTTCCAACATATATAAAAACAAAACATTAAACATTAAAAAAAACACAAAACCTTCCCTATACTGTACGGTACTGTTCAGACGGCTCAGGGGATGGATAATTCCATGCCCTCCAACATTTCAGCAATGAAAAGAGGGACATCCTAAGGAAAAGTGGGACATTCTGGGATCAAATAGCAAACTGGGATGGCTTCTCCAAATCGCGGACAGCCCTGGAAAATAGATACACTTGGAGGATCTATCATTTGATTGTTTGGAAAACGTGTTCCCCAAAGGGGGTGATTTTGGGGCAAAACCACCACATGTACCCTAAAGAGCCAGGTAAGTTGCATACCACCCAATCCCGGATTCACAGAAGCTGGCCCAGCTTCTGTTTGAAATCCTGGGTGTCCAGCCTCTGCCTCCATCCGCCTCCTCGGCCTTCGCTACAGCCTTCGCTGCTGCTGTACATTGGAAGCGGGCACACCGATTGAAAGCACACTTCCAGAAGCAGGCACACCAATTCTGGCAGCTGCGCCAGCCAAGGAGGCCTGGCCACGCTGGCTGAGAAGCGCTGGTTGTGCTGTTGTGCGAGGAGAGCGGCCTGATCTCTTCTTCCTCCAGCAGCTGCCTTAAGATGGCACGGCACCCCACAAATCAATGGTCCATTCCCCTTGAACCTCCTTCTTCCCACCTGTATCCTCTGCCCAATCCTCAAGCTCCTGCCCATCCCTGATGCTTGTTTACACTCTTAGCCTATGATTGCCAGATTTTTTTCAATGAATCCAGGGACATTTTTAATTATTACTGTATTTTTTAAGCTGAGTAGCAACAGGGAGTCAGTAGTGGGGATGGTGAGACCCTGGGCCCAAGCACACATGCATATTGTATAAAGGTGCAAAGCCCTTCTTTCACACCCTGTGAAACATAAATGTGCAGCGTTTTTATTACTACTACTACTACTAATAATAATAATAATTTATTTATACCCCTCCCATCTGGCTTGGTTTCCCCAGCCACTCTGGGCGGCTTTCAACAAAGTATTAAAATACAGTAGTCCGTTCAACATTAAAAGCTTCCCTAAACAGGACAGCCTTCAGATGTCTTCTAAAAGTCTGGTAGTTGTTCTTCTCTTTGACATCTGGTGGGAGGGCGTTCCACAGCGCGGGTGCCACTACTGAGAAGGCCCTCTGCCTGATTCCCTGCAACCTCATTTCTTTCAGTGAGGTAACTGCCAGAAGGCCCTCGGAGCTGGACCTCAGTGTCCAGGCTGAATGATGGGGGTGGAGACGCTCCTTCAGGTATACTGTTGAACATTTAATGCAACAGTTGGAGTGGACTTTCTCAGAAGACAGGCTAAGACAGGGTTACCAGACATCCCCGGTTCCCGGGGACAGTCCCCAGATTTGCAAATCTGTCCCCGGGAAACATGGCAGCAGCAGCCTCAGCAGCCCAGAACCAGCCTGTTAGCGCAGTTGGCTTCAGGAGCCGCTTGCTGCTCGCTGCTCACTGCTTGCTGCCATGGTGCCCACCATTTTCCCTGCACCACGGCAGTGAGCAGCTCCTGAAGGCAGCCAGAGCCAACTGCACTACCCGGATGGCCCCTCCTGGGCAACGGCCGCCTGCCCGTGACTCCCGAGCCTTCCCTGATCTGTCAAAACAAAGGGGGAAGGAGATCAAGGAAGGCTTGGTGGTTACGGGCGGGTGTTGCGCCGTTGCCCAGTTTTTTTTAAATGGCCTCAGTCCAGTATACCTGAAGGAGCGTCTCCACCCCCATCCGTCTGCCCGGACACTGAGGTCCAGCGCCAAGGGCCTTCTGGCGGTTCCCTCGCTGCGAGAAGCCAAGTTGGGAGCCGCCCAGAGTGACTGGGGAAACCAAGCCAGGTGGGTGGGGTATAAATAATAAATTGTTTGTTTGTTTGTTTGTTTGTTTGTTTGTTTTGTACATTTTCCTTCTACGTGGATTTCCAGACTGCCTCTGCCTATAGGCTCATGGAAGGTGACAGCGGTCCAAGTATCTGGCCTGTTTGCGGGCCTGAACATGGAAGCACTGCAATCTCGCCAAACACTCCTCTCTCTTTAGCAATTTTATTCTATTTGAGGCATTGAAAGGCCGCAGCCGATTATCCCACAAACGCAGCTTCAGCCTTCTCTCTTCCATGTGGTGGTGAAAGCCGATGTGCCAGAGCTAATTGCGCATGCAGACGCTCTCAGCACCATGTGGAGATGTGCATATGGAACAATAAAACAATATTTTCTGCTTTGCTGCACAATTGTATCTGCTGCAATGCTAGGATTGCCACCACCACCCATTGCAGAGTCCCAGAAACGCGTAGCATTTTACATCACGACTCCTCAATAAAATACGGCTCTGGAGCCAAGCCTAGAACTAATTTCGGGGCCGATCTGTCCAGAAGGCTTATGTTACTGAGGACCGGATAATGATTCTCCACTGAAAGGCAGCTACTGTTGCTGAAAACTGTAAAGATATTTACAGTTTCAGAGGGCTTGTGCTGGAAATAACACCATCGGTCAGGAAGAGCTAGCGTGGCTCTATTATCCTTCCTCACTGGTCTGACACATCCTGTCCCCTTATGTGTTGAATGAGCAGTGGGGACTGGTGATAGAAGAGGGCCTTTGAATTCCCTGGAAACTGTTTATGCAATGCTGATGCAATCTTGCTGTTGATTGTTTTACTGGCTAATTTGTTTACATCCGGCATTGCTAATTCCGACGCATGTTTTGCTTTGCGGTACAATTGATGCTTTTGAATTCTGGTGCTGGAGGAGACTCTTGAGAGTCCCATGGACTGCAAGAAGATCAAACCTCTCCATTCTGAAGGAAATCAGCCCTGAGTGCTCACTGGAAGGACAGATCCTGAAGCTGAGGCTCCAATACTTTGGCCACCTCATGAGAAGAGAAGACTCCATGGAAAAGACCCTGATGTTGGGAAAGATGGAGGGCACAAGGGGAAGGGGACAGCGGAGGACGAGATGGTTGGACAGTGTTCTTGAAGCTACAAACATGAATCTGACCAAACTGTGGGAGGCAGTGGAAGACAGGAGTGCCTGGCGTGCTCTGGTCCATGGGGTCACGAAGAGTCGGACACAACTAAATGACTAAACAACAACAACAGTGGTACCTCGGGTTACATAAGCTTCAGGTTACATACGCTTCAGGTTACAGACTCCGCTAACCCAGAAATAGTGCTTCAGGTTAAGAACTTTGCTTCCGGATGAGAACAGAAATCGTGCTCTGGCGGCACGGCGGCAGCAGGAGGCCCCATTAGCTAAAGTGGTGCTTCAGGTTAAGAACAGTTTCAGGTTAAGAACGGACCTCCGGAATGAATTAAGTACTTAACCCAAGGTACCACTGTAATTGCCTTATATTTTGGTGGAAGTTTCATTGTTCAGGCTTGACTTATGCCAACCTTTGCTAACCTGATGTCCCTTGTTATAAGAAAAAACTGCTCCCTTTCCTTTACGGGGTATTCAGCCCTTATATAGTCCTTAAGTGGATTCCCTATTGATAGGAGAAAATAAACAGAGGCCAACCGGAGTATGTTGAGAAGCAAAGTGGCTAGTAAGCCTGGTCTTTATTCAAAGACCTGTTGCAACAGGGTCCCCACTCACCACACGCAGGAGGGAGAATAATCCTGAACAATGGTGCTACAGTGGTACCTTGGTTCTCAAATATAATCCGTTCCGGAAGTCCATTCCAAAACCAAAGCGTTCCAAAACCAAGGCGTGCTTTCCCATAGAAAGTAATGCAAAATGGATTAATCTGTTCCAGACTTTTAAAAAGCAACCCTTAAAACAGCAATTTAACATGGATTTTACTATCTAACGAGTCCATTGATCCATAAAATGAAAGCAATAAACAATGTATTGCAGTCACACAGTCAATCAATCAGTAGCTGAACTGGGTTTCACGCAGTCACAAAAAAGGAGCCGCAAAAACAAAAATGCAAAATAAATAGCAAAAACAGACAGACCTCAGTGTAACTCTGCAAACGGAAGCGCGGCACTCAAAACAGAAGCGTAACCTCAAAATGGAGCACATTCGACTTCCAAAAAAAGTTCACAAACCGGAATACTTACTTCCGGGTTTGCAGTGTTTGGGTTCCAAGTTGTTTGAGTACCAACCAAGGCATCTGAGAACAAAGGTACCACTGTAATTTTGAATCTTATAATTGTGTCTGAATCTTACCAGTTAACATTCTTTATAAGTATAATGATGTAGAGGCTTGCAGTACTTTATTTGTTTTCTGGCTGCACTATTCATTTTATAGATGATCCTCTATTGTCAAGTTAATGTTTACCATTATTAAGAGTGAGAGATTGACTCTTAAGTTCTTCCTCCCTTTGCCTGCAGCGCGACTTCGGCACTGAGGGTGCATCTATGCAATAATGAATGATACCTGCGCCCTCATCTTTCTTAGACAGGGAACCGGCTATCTATATAACTGAAGTTAAAATGTGTTCTGGCTTGTATTCTCAACTTTTGCAAAACTGTCGCGCCAGGCCTGGGTTAATTTGTATTGGCAGATAAAAGGTTTTTAGAGCACAAAGACAGATGTTGCAAATCTGGGGTTGTTGTTTCCTTCTAAGCATCTTTTTTTTTTAAATGGAAGAGCAAAAATCCTTTGTGGAAATTAGAAGAGTTATCTCCTGTTCATCTTGTATCAGGAAGCTATTGAAATATACTCAAAGTTGAGAGTGGATTTCATGCTTTTAATTCAGCTCATAGTGGTGAGGAGGAATGGAAGTTCCCCCAGAATGTCTGCTTTATATACATTATTTACACAATGGGCCCCATGTGATTGGCTAATTCCGGGATTCTCCTGTAGGCCAATCAGGTTGCGGATTCACTTCCACCTGGAGCTGGATTGGGTGGCTCCTGTGGACCAATCAGACTGCTGCATTCTGGAGCCTATTGTTCTAGGGCCAATCAGACTGCTGCATTTTGGATCCTATTCAACTCAGTACATAACAGCTATAGATTTTGGAGCTTTAAAAAAGTAAAAGGGGGTGGGGAAGAACCAGCTTGCTTGTATCATCAGGCCTAAAGCCTGTGGAAATAGCTGAAAGGCTATTTCCATACTAAGAGAAGCATTGCTATCCTGCAATCAAACTGTGGTTTTATCCTGTTCTGAAGCGCATTTTATTATGAGGGGTGTATGTTTTTTTTATACCCACAGCATGCGTCCATATGCAGAATAGACACTTGAGGAGGAGACTGCTACTTCCAGTGCTGGTTATAAAAATAATGAGAAGCCAGATTTTATTTGTGTAAATATTTGGTTCCTTTCAAGCTGATAATAATAATAATATAATAATAATTTATTATTTATACCCCGCCCATCGGGTTGGGTTTCCCCAGCCACTCTGGGCGGCTTCCAACAGAACACTAAAATACAATAACCTATTAAGCTTTAAAAGCTTTCCTAAACAGGGCTGCCTTCAGATGTCTTCTAAAGGTTTGGTAGTTGTTTTTCCCTTTGACATCTGGTGGGAGGGTGTTCCACAGGGCGAGTGCCACTACCGAGAAGGCCCTCTGCCTGGTTCCCTGTAACTTGGCTTCTTGCAGCGAGGGAACTGCCAGAAGGGGAGTTAATGTTCAACTCTGATGGTTTTGAGATGCTGATATTTGCAGACCCTCCAAGTGTCCCTATTTTCCAGAGATGTCCCTGATTTAGAGAAGCCGTCCAGGTTTCTGATTTGATCCCAGACTGTCCAACTTTCTCTTAGGATGTCTCTGTTTTCTTTGGAGAAATGTTGGAGGGTATGGAATTAAGCAACCCCTGAGCCGTCTGAAGGCAATCCTGTATAGGGAAGTTTCTAAAAAAAGTTTTATGTATGTTGGAAGCAGCCCAGAGTGGCTGGGGCAACCCAGTAAGATGTGTGGGGTATAAATAGGGAAATTTTCTTATAACGCATCCATATATCCAAGAAGAGAGTTGCATGCAATAAAATGAAGTATGACAAAATTGGTGGAGGATTTTGATGGCGCATGAGACCTTCAGTGGTCAAGCTGCAGGAACACAAGGTTGTGGAACATAGCTGTCAACCGTCCCTTATTTGGCGGGAAAGTCCCTTATCCCAGCGCCGTGTCCCACTGCTGTCCCTTATTGATGATGTCCCTTAAATTTCCCGGGTTTCAAAGGAAGCAGCTCCTCTCCTTCCCTCCCTCCCTGCCGGCCAGGGAGGAGGGAGGCTCCACCTGTGTTGCTTGGCTGCGTTGCTCACCCAATAAGGAGTCTAAGAATGACTGGGGGGTGGAGCTTCCATGCCTTGTACCGATCAAATCGGCCGCGTTGCCTGGGGACTCGCCTTTGCTCAGCGCTTCCCAGCGGAGAGGTGATGGTGGTTTTCCTTGCTGCATCCCTTTTGCCGGGTTGCTGCGCTGTGGGAACCACCGCTTGAGGCTTCGTTTGGCTGCTGGCTGGGCTTTCTGCCTTTGGCTTGGAGGGGCTCAGAAGTTGAACATACCTGTGCTTGGAAAATCCCTTATTTTGGCTGCTGATCCCTTATTTTCGAGGCTGCTGGGCCCTTATTTTCAAATCTGTAAGTTGACAGCTATGTTGCGGAAGAGAGTATGTTCTTCCAAGTAAAGAATTTAAATCTGTGTTGGGAAATGAATGGGCTGGATAGTGAGATGTTGCTTGCAATAAAATCCCAAATTAGAAGTTATAAAGGCTTCTAAATGTCAATGGCTGCAGGGATTGGAGCTGAAGCCTAGATGTCGCCACAATTTAGCTTCCAGACTTGGCAACCCCCCTTTAATTAACATAGTTTTCCTCATGACAGCCTCTGAGGCAAGGAGAGTTGCTTATGTGAAGCTAACCCAGTAATATTTTGCTTTAACCATTTCCTTTCCACAGGAAGCCACTCTATGGATTGTTTCAGTATAATCAGAATATGATTGGGCTGGAATCGTTACCCGATCCCTCAGATACCTGGGAAATTATTGAGACCATTGGAAAGGGAACGTATGGGAAAGTCTATAAAGTTACTCATAAGAAGGATGGCAGTTTGGCAGCAGTGAAGATTCTGGATCCTATCAGTGTAAGTAAAGAGGAAAGTTAACAATTTGATTTCCCTTTCCCCCTCCAAACAGATCCAAGGCCCCCTGGACAAACAGATGTGATGCCCATACTCAGTAATTAGAGGAAATGCAAGTATTTGTGGGTAATTGTTCAGGTGTACAAAAATCACATTATGACAGAAAGTAAGGGAGGTAGTACGGGGACGCGGGTGGCGCTGTGGGTTAAACCACAGAGCCTAGGACTTGCCGATTAGAAGGTCGGCGGTTCGAATCCCCACGACGGGGGGAGCTCCCGTTGCTCGGTCCCTGCTCCTGCCAACCTAGCAGTTCGAAAGCACGTCAGAGTGCAAGTAGATAAATAGGTACTGCTCTGGCGGGAAGGTAAACGGAGTTTCCTGGTTCGCCAGAAGCGGCTTAGTCATGCTGTCCACATGACCTGGAAGCTGTACGCCGGCTCCCTCGGCCAATAAAGCGAGATGAGCGCCCCAACCCCAGAGTCGTCTGTGACTGGACTAACCGGTCAGGGGTCCCTTTACCTTTTTTAAGGGAGATAGCTGTTCCAACGTTGCATTTAATCCCACCTGAACTCAGGCGCTTTTGTTTGTGTGCAAAGGTTGGACTTCTGTCCGTGCTGGGATCTCACACTTTGTTTGGTACTGAAAACTAAACTGGATTCGCAAATTGCATGTGCCTCTGCAATTGCAAGGCTTAAGAAGTCAACTCTGAAGATAGGTGGAGTTCTCACGTTTCAACATATTGCAGCAAAGGACCCATAATCTTTCTCAATGCGCCACAAGTGTCTAGGTTTGGTACCGTTTGTGTGTAGGACATGCATAGGTAATGTTACTTTTTTAAAAAAAAGAAGATACACAGGTAATTTATTTATTATTTAATGAAAAAATAGTTATCCGAGAAAACTAGAGTCAAGTGAAATGATTTATAAATGAAACCTAAATGGTTTGGTGGGACGCAGGTGGTGCTGTGGGTTAAAGCCTCAGCGCCTAGGACTTGCCGATCGAAAGGTCGGCGGTTCGAATCCCTGCGGCGGGGTGCGCTCCCGCTGCTCGGTCCCAGCGCCTGCCAACCTAGCAGTTCGAAAGCACCTCCGGGTGCAAGTAGATAAATAGGGACCGCTTACCAGCGGGAAGGTAAACGGCGTTTCCGTGTGCGGCTCTGGCTCCCCAGAGCAGCGATGTCACGCTGGCCACGTGACCCGGAAGTGTCTCCGGACAGCGCTGGCCCCTGGCCTCTTGAGTGAGATGGGCGCACAACCCCAGAGTCTGTCAAGACTGGCCCGTACGGGCAGGGGTACCTTTACCTTTTACCTAAATGGTTTGAGGAAAAGTAGAGTTTATGGGAATAAGGTAAAAAAAAAAAAAAAGGAGGTAAAAGACTCCTGGACGGTTAAGTCCAGTTAAATTTGACTATGGGGTGCGGCACTCATCTTCGCTTTCAGGCCGAGGGAGCTGGCGTTTGTCCACAGACAGCTTTCCAGGTCATGTGGCCAGCATCACTAAACCGCTTCTGGCACAACGGAATTCCGTGATGGAAGCCAGAACGCACAGAAACGCTGTTTACCTTCCCACCACAGTGGTACCTATTTATCTACTTGCACTGGTGTGCTTTTGAACTGCTGGGTTGGCAGGAGCTGGGACAGAGCAATGGGAACTCACCCCGTCACGGGGATTCGAACCGCCGACCTTCTGATCGGCAAGCCCAGGAGGCTTAGTGGTTTAGACCATAGCGCCACCCGCGTGGCAGAGTTTATGGGAATAAGAGCCCAATCTGAAACATCAGAAGAAAGTTTCATTGCATTCCATGAATTTATTACCTAACAGGTCTTCTTAAGTATGTAGGCAGGCAGAACAATCGTATTTTACCTTAATAGGTCAGTGAGAAGATTTGCTGGCAATGCAACCATTACACGCTGCTAAGAGCAGGACACGAGGTAGGGGCGTCTGACCCCCTCTCTCCTTCTGTAATCTTCATAGAACTCTAGCCCAATGGTTGCAATTAATTTGATTCTGAACTGATTTTAGAATGTATTTCAATTAATTGATTGTGATTTTATGTAAACTGTGCAATTTTTACTGTTGTTAGCTGCTCTGAGCCCGGCCTTGGCTGGGGAGAGTGGGATATAAATAAATTATTATTATTATTATTATTATTACCCCTTTAATATTTCTAATGCTGCCCCAAAGCGAGGTTTATGTGACTGCTGTTCAGTCTCTAGATGTGTTATGTCATGTAACCCATCCCCAACAAAGCTGTTACGTTTGTAAAGTGCCCGTCTCTGTGTGCCTCCAATTTAGGATGTGGATGAAGAAATTGAAGCAGAATACAACATCTTGCAATTCCTTCCAAATCACCCCAACGTTGTTAAATTCTATGGAATGTTTTACAAAGCAGATCAATATGTGGGCGGACAGCTGTGGCTTGTTCTTGAGGTAAGATATTCTGTGAGACTAAATCTTAATTAAAAGAGATTTTTTACGAGCTAACTGCTTCTTCCAAAAATGTAGAAGCAGAAATACTGGCCGACCGTTATTCTCAGAAGAATTCTGTCTCTTTCTGCTCATGGTTATTAATCGGAGGGTTCCTTTGGGAAGGAAATACAGTGCCAGATGTCCCCTCTACTTAGCATTTACACTGTACATTTACAAATGCATATTTGCTTCTGCCACTTCAGAGAGAATTTGGCTTCATCCAAATTTAGGTGGATGGCAAGTTGATCCATACTCAAAGATTTGGGACTGATTTGGAGGCGCGAGGGAATCAGCCAGCATATTTGTGAAAATATATACTTCTCTCAACCTCTCCAAATGAAGAAAACCCCTGTGAGGGAGAAGTGAGAGAGGAAGGGGTACAGTTTTGTGATGGACAAATATAGCTTTTAACCACAGGGAATCATTCTGCAAAGGCTCTCTGATCACAGTACTTTGGGGAGGGGCACTGAAGCAATATATTCAAGCAAAGCAACCTCTATTGTGTACTCCATTTTCACACATGTCAAGGAAGTTTTTTTACTTAGATGGCAGCAATAATGACCTCTGGCTGCCTGTCCCTGGAGTGCAGATCCAGTAGCCCCCCCCTAAAAAAAACCCACCCCAACACCTACTGTTTTACTAGCATTGAACACAACGAAGGACTCCCTTTCATACTGGTTATAACGCTGATCTGAAATGGTCGAGAGGCACGTTCTCCACTGAAAATTCAAAACAAAACTTCATTGTGCAATTTCTAATGCCCAGGTTTTGGAAGCTGCTATTTGTCTCATGTGTGAGCTATGAAGTTATTGGGTGAGAATTTGAAGGAGGACACAGTTTGAAGGACGCCACTGAACCACAACAACTGCCTTTCCTAAACTCTAAGCTCATTCCATTCTAAGCTTATTAGCTTTCCTAAGCTCATTCCATTCTTTCAATTGATCCGACCGGCAGTTAAATCATACAGCATCATGTTTCTTGGGATGTCATCCTCTCAAGACATACTGGGTGTTGGTTCCTGATCAGGTTGTAGCCTTATAGGGAAGAAGCATGCAAAAGCAAAGGAAGGTTTGGGTGGCGAGAGTCGTTGAAAGGAGTACCACCCGTGGGTGCCATCTACAGTGTTCTCCAGACCCCTCTCATTTTGCTTTGCAGTCAGTGTCACCCATAGCTAGACTGCAGACTCGGGGTAGCTGAAAAATCAATTTTGGGGTGGAGGAGGCTTCCAAGAGGGAAGCTCTCAGTGTGCCAAACCATAATCAGTGAAGATGATTTCCTAGTTTCCTTTATAAGGCCCAGACAGCATTGGAAAAATAGGGCTGAGAAGAGAGGGTTTGCTTGACACGTTCTCCTAGCTGAAATGGCCACTCCAAGCTCCAATTGGACCCGAGTATGATTTTGTTCACAAGACAGGTAGTAGCTTAGAAAAGTGATTTACATCAAGAGTGGACAGGTTCGGACTCTCCCAGTGTCTCTCTTTCCCAGGGACATTCCTAATTTAGAGAAGCTGTCCCGGTTTCTGATTTGATCCCGGAATGTCCCACTTTTCCTGTTTTCATCGGAGAAATGTTGGCGGGTATGCAGACTTCAGGCCTGTCGCATCTACTTTGTGGGTTGTCGTTGTTTTACTGGAACCCACAAATCTTCTGAACAGAGCCACGTGGCAGAAGAATTTATGAACAGGGGGCTTTGGGTCATGTTTGGGGATTAGGGATTTGATTTCTTTTCAGTACCAGAATTGAATTGAGCTCAGAGCACTTTCAGGCAGATGCCCAGAAAGGGTCAAAACATCCCCTCCCCCAGGGACTGATTTCCTGACTGTATTTCTGCTTTGCTTTTTGATAAAATTCCAAACCCTGCAGGAGCCCCTGTTGATGCATCTACTGAATCACATCCAGTTTGCCCTTCAGAATAATTCACACCCCCTCTGGATTGCAGTCATCAAACTGCAGGCGGGGAGAAAGTTAGCAAAATGTTAGCATTATTGACCCAACTGAAACACCCTGCACTTCAAGATTTGCATACCAATTTTGTCTCTGTTGTGCTGCAATTGCTATTTATAACACTTGAATTCAATGAAAGAAACTTCGTACAAAAGGGCTCAAATGCTTTTGTTGCTGTTTCTTTGATGAAATCATATATTCTTTGTGATGTGGCTAACTTCTGGGGGTGAAAATGTAATTAAAAGTTCTTATTTCCCCTCGGGGCATCTTCGTTCTGCCAGGCTTATACTCTGTGAGCAATATGTTTCTCACTCAGAGCTCCTTTGAACACTTGGACCTGTCATGACTAAAGTGTTATTATTACCTCAATGTGAGGGGAGGAAAAAGGAACTCCTGCAGCCCTGTTCACTTATTTACAAAAGCGAGCACCACACACACACACACACACACACACACACACACCAACCCCTCGCCTCCCCCTGGCCTCATGCACCAACTTTCTCAACCTCCCTCAACATGGCGACATCCAGATATTTCGGATTTCAGGTCTCATGATCCCAAGTCACTGCAAACCCTCCAAGTGTCCCTATTTTCCAGGGATGCCCCTGATTTAGAGAAGTCATCCCGGTTTCTGATTTGATCCCCTTTTCCTTAGGATGTCCCTATTTTCATTGGAGAAATGTTGTGGGGTATGGAGTTATCCAACCCTCAAGCTGTCTGAAGGCAATACTGCATAGGGAGGTTTGTTTAATGTTTAATGCTTTATTGTGTTTTTATAGATGTTGGAAGCTGCCCAGAGTGGCTGGGGCAACCCAGTAAGATGTGTGGGTATAAATAGGAAAATCATCATTCTAGAATGGGACCTCCTTGTTTTCAATGGAGAAATGTCGGAGGGTATGTCATTGGCCATGCTGGTTGGTCTGATGGGTCTCCAGCTGTTATTGGATTACATCTCCCATCATTCCCAGATACCAGTGTGATGGCTTGTGAATGCTCTTCGCAAGAAGCACCTCCGCTCACTCAGACATACATATATACAGTCTTTCAGTGGCGTAGCGTGGGGGGTGCAGGGGGGGTGGCCGCACCGGGCGCAGCATCTGGGGGTTAGGGTTAGGGGGCGCAAATCCATGGGTTAGGGGGCGCAAATCCATGGGTTAGGGGGCGCAAATTACTTGCCTTGCCCCGGGTGCTGACAACCCACGCTACGCCACTGCAGTCTTTATTTTACATATGTACAGGCAGCGCATTACAATCATGCATCTGAATCCTCCGGTTCAGATTCTGGGAGTGGCTTATGCCGGCTTCTTCTCCAACAGAAAAAGCGAAGAAGTTTCACGTGATGCCTCTCCCCCGCTCCCCCTCTTTAACTCTCTCCTTTCCCTGGCAGACGGAACCGGCATTTGTTTCACTGTGCCAGAACTTCCTGTGCGGTGCTGAGGCTATGGTTCAACACCTGAGAGCCGTCCCGCCTCCTGGCTTTCCCCACTTTCCTCAGTCGCCACTTCCTGCCCACCTCCCTCTGCCTGTTCCTGCTCCTCCTCTGCGTTCTCTGGCAGTACCAGTGTTCAGGGGTGGTGGGAACTGTAGTTCAAAAACAGCTGCTGTCCCAAGTTTGGGAAACCTTGATCTAGAGGGTCTTAAGTTGAGGAAGGCCACTTTGTACTGTGAGGCTACAAGCCTTTTTCCAACCCCAGTATGAGGCACCAAAACAGAAGCAAAGAAACATCCACAACTGTACCTCTCATGCCATACTATATGTTCCTAGGCCACTCAGGTTGAGAGCCAGTGTGGTGTAGTGGTCAAGAGCGGTAGACTCGTAATCTGGTGAACCGGGTTCGCTTCTCCGCTCCTCCACATGCAGCTGCTGGGTGACCTTGGGCTAGTCACACTTCTCTGAAGTCTCTCAGCCTCACTAACCTCACAGAGTGTTTGTTGTGGGCGAGGAAGGGAAAGGAGAATGTTAGCCTCTTTGAGACTCCTTCAGGTAGTAATAAAGCGGGATATCAAATCCAAACTCTTCTTGTTCTTCTTGAGCTCACACCTCATCTTAATAGGGTTGTTATGGATCTAAACAGCAAACATACAGTGGTCAGAGCTGCTTCAAGGAGATATACTGGTCCGTCTAGAACTATGTGGTTTTATAGCTGAGATATTCTACTGGTGAATGCCATAGAAAAAAGACACCAGAGTGATAGCAAAATAGCTACTGGAGAGACATGAGTGATGAACTAATGATGTGGGCAAAAATCCATTTAGAAAGGTTTTAATTTTACTTTTTCTCTCGCCGTTTTAGTGTGTGGAAAACTATAGATGGGGAAAATGTTTGCAAGAAGCTGTGCTTTTCTGGATTCTGAATGTTTCATCTCGGTTGTTGGCAGAATGCACCATCAAGCCCGAGTATAGAGATATGTCTGCCATCTATTTTATATTGCCTGCCAGCAGGAGTATTGATGGAGTGAAGGTTTGAAATGACTGTAATTTGTGGCCTCCCAGTTATCAAGTCCATCAATCTTGTCCCTTAAACACACACACACACACACACACACACACACACACCCTCCTGGATTTTCCTTGACACAAAAAGCAGTTTTAGAAAAGATACGTTAGTATAAAAGTATACCACTTCTGACACACACACACAATATTTTAAAAAAGAGATGAATCCCATTAAAAACAACAATACTCAATTCAGTTTAGGTAACTTTGGGCAAGGACCAAAGCTCAGTGGTAGAGAACGTGATGTGTTGTGTGGAGGAGGTCTCATGTTCGGTCCCCCACCTCTCCAAGTGTCACAGAAGCATGCCGGTCAGTAATCACAGAGTTCAAAGTTGGAGTTAACTCCTTATTAGCAAAAAAAAAAACCCCACACCCATGATTTCCACAGACTTGGTTCAATGTCAGGCCTAATGAGCAGCTCATTCTTGGTGGTCTTATTCCATGAAAAGCAGTTGCTGAGACAGAAATTCCTCATCTCCACACAGCTGTCCCATTCCCCTCCTCTCCAGGGCTTTCCCCCAAGCAACCGGAGGCTGCGCCCGTGTGCAGTCTGTCCCTGCTCCACCCTTTTCATGCCTCTTCTGGTTCTGGGAGACCAAGAGGGAGGGAAACTTGTTGCAGTAGGAGGAAGAGACACCCGTGACTCTTCACCAGCCCGACTCTTCTCTGCCTCTTGGCCTCCCTCTCTCCACTCACCTTCAGCTTCTGCCTCAGATGCTGACCTGCCACAGACTCTTCCCCGCTCACTAAAGCCTGTTACATCTTCAGCTTCTAACACCTCGTACTCCCAGTCTTCTCTCTCTTCACCACTACTCCCTGCTTTATTCAAGTCTTCTTCCCTTGGGGGTTCTCCAGCTGGTTCCTCCCACTATTCCTCTGCGTCCAACCCGTCCATGAAACCAGGAAAAGAAAGACAGGAAGACCCTCTGCTTGAGACCCTGGAGAGCTGCCGAAACTGAGCTAGAGCAGGCATAGGCAAACTCGGCCCTCCATATGTTTTGGGACTACAACTCCCATGATCCCTAGCTAACAGGACCAGTGGTCAGGGATGATGGGAATTGTAGTCCCAAAACATCTGGAGGGCCGAGTTTGCATATGCCTGAGCTAGAGGGACAAATAGTCTAACCTAGTATAATGCAGCTTCCAGTTCTCTTATGTTTTTAGATTCCTAATTTTTCCACCTATTTTGCCAGGCCTAAGGGCAAATCAGATCCTATGGGCCTTTTACATTAACAACAACAGTATCAAAATTAGATGACTTCGAAATGTCACTTGAAGCAGGAACCTATCAATTATAAGCCATCCTAGTCCCTAACATGGATGTTGGAACCCAATGGTTTAAGGGAACCTTAGGGTCTCATTCTGATCCTCAATGCATTGACCCTTTAAAGTGAATGGAAGGAAGGCAATGAAGAAGGAGTAGTTTGGTCGGCAGAGTGTGAGACTCTTAATCTCGAGGTCATAGGTTATAGCCCCACGTTGGGCAAAAGATTCTTGCATTGCAGGGGTTTGGACTTGATGACCCCTGAAGTGTAGGTGGCTTCCCACAAGGCAAGACACAGTGATAACAGAACTAACAGAACTGGACAACAGGGGCAAAGCAAGTGCTTTTATACGTTTCTGAAGGCCTGGGCCACTCCCACTCTCAGCGTGATTGGCTGTCTAAACTTCCAAGCTGCAAATCACGACTCGGGGTTTAAGGGCCAATGGCAGAGGCCCAAATCCTGAAATGTTCTGTGATTGGATATCATGTATCGAATCAGAACACAGGGGCTCAGAATCCTTAGTCCTGACTCAAGCAAAAACAGACCATTGAATACATAACAACCCATGTGGTCCCTTCCAACTCTACAATTCTATGATTTTGCAGTGGGATTTGCTTCCCTCCTGAGGAGAAGGCTTTATGTCTAGGGGAGCTGCATTTATCCATGGAGGCACTGTACTCATTAATAACCTTGTGATGATGACAAAGCCTTTGACCCATGAGATGTATATTTTAGGACCCACCCCACTCTCTTAATTCTAATGTTTTTTAACTGTTTTTAATACTGTGTTTTTAAAATGGCCATAACCCGCCCTGGACCTCATGGTGAATGAAGAGCAGGAAAGAAATTAAACCAGTAAATAACAGGTCACGAGCATCCTTGATTTCATCTATGTGAAGCAATTCTCTGTGCAGGCATTTGGAAAAGCTGCCACACGTTTCCCATTCCTGAGAATGGGACCAATGAAGTTCACAGGTTTCTGGATTGTGGCTTCTGTTTGGAAACAGAAGTGTTGTGGGAATCAAGAGGGCCTAGTTCCATGAGCTTACAGCCCAGCGTCGAATCTCTTGTGGCATTTTTTCATCTCCGCCAAGCTAAGCAGTTGGCTCCTTACCTCTCTCGCCCTGACCTAGCTACTGTGATCCACACGACGGTCACCTCCAGACTGGATTATTGTAACTCGCTCTACGTGGGGCTGCCCTTGAGACTGACCCAGAAACTCCAGCGGGTGCAGAATGCCGCGGCGAGACTCCTTACGGGGTCCTCGCTGCAAGATCACATTCACCTGGTGCTATACCAGCTGCACTGGCTCCTGGTGGAGTACAGGATCAGGTTTAAGGTGCTGGTTTTAACCTTTAAAGCCCTATACGGCCTAGGACCCTCGTACCTATGGGACCACCTCTCCTGGTATGTCCCACAGAGGAACTTACAATCTTCAAACAAAAACATCTTGGAGGTTCCAGGCCACACAGAAGTTAGGCTGGCCTCAACCAGAGCCAGGGCTTTTTCGGTTGTGGCTCCGATCTGGTGGAACGCTCTGCCAAAAGAGACTAGGGCCCTGCGGGACTTGACATCTTTCCGCAGGGCCTGCAAGACAGAGCTGTTCCACCAGGCCTTTGGTCAGGGCGCAGCCTGACTCCCTCCTTTGGCAATCTTCACAGAACTCTAGCCCAATGGTTGCCATCAATTTGATTTGAATTAATTTTATAATGAAATGATTTTAGAATGTTGTATTATTTTATTGTTGTTAGCCGCCCTGAGCCCGGCTTCGGCTCGGGAGGGCGGGATATAAAAAATATATATTATTTATTATTATTATTATTATTATTATTATTATTATTATTATTATGTGTATATATTGTTACTTGATCCATGAAAGCAGAGATCTGCAAGCTAAACAGGTCTGTTGAGTGACTAACAGGGGGTCTTGCTCTGCTTCTCTTTCGCCCCCTTTTTGCAGCTGTGCAACGGAGGTTCTGTCACAGACCTTGTCAAAGGCTTGCTGAAGTGTGGCCAGCAGTTGGATGAAGCTATAATCTCGTACATCTTATACGGCGCTCTCCTGGTAAGGATGTTCATTAAGCTTCTAATGACAGCAGAGGGTGCAATTTACCCAACTGATGACATTTTCTATTTATAAATGATGGCGTGGCTGACAGTAAAACGCGGATTTTGTTATAGCAGCAGCGGGGGGGGGGGTCTGTTTGCAGGATGTGATCCATCTAACAGTGTGCATGCAGATTGTTTTGAGTGCCCTCCCTAAAATTTGGGAAATTACATTTCAAAATGAGAGTTAGCATCTTCTCTCTCTCCCCTCCTCCTCCTCCTTTTTTTGGCACCAGGGTCTTCAGCACTTACACAACAACCGGATCATTCACCGTGACGTCAAGGGGAACAACATTCTCCTGACGACAGAAGGAGGAGTCAAGCTTGTTGACTTTGGTAATGAACAGCTTCTTTCTTTAGACCAGGGTGTCTGGGTTTTTTGACTGCATGGGAAGGCAGAGAAGTCTCTTCACCTGAGTGCTCTTTCGGGGTGGAATCTTGAAATGAGAAGGCACAAAATGCACGAACGTAGCAATGCTAGGGGAGGGGTCGTAACTCAGAGGCAGCAGAGCTCACACTTTGCAGGCAACAGATGGGTAGCCGTGTTGGTCTGCCATAGTCAAAACAAAAAAAAAAAAAAATTCCTTCCAGTAGCACCTTAAAGACCAACTAAGTTAGTTCTAGGTATGAGCTTTCGTGTGCATGCACACTTCTTCAGATACACTGAAACAGAAGTCACCAGACCCTTCTATATAGTGAGAAGGTGGGGAGGGGTATTACTCAGAAGGGTGGTGGGAATGGGTGATTGGCAGATAGCTGTGATGAGCCTGTTGACGACTCTTAACGACTGCAATAGGTCTTACAGGAAAAAGCAAGCAAGAGTGCCCAGGTTTGATATCTGGAATCTCCCAGTAGGCCTCGTTTGAAATCCTGGAGCTGCACCCAAAGGTCTGCTCACTATAAGTGAAATATACTCGGAGTCGAGAGTGGATTTCATGCTCTTTGTTCAGCTCATAGTGGTGAGGAGGAATGGAAGTTCCCCCAGAATGTCTGCTTTATATACGTTATTTACACAATGGGCCCCATGTGATTGGCTAATTCTGGGATTCTCCTGTAGGCCAATCAGGTTGCGGATTCACTTCCACCTGGAGCTGGATTGGGTGGCTACTGTGGACCAATCAGACTGCTGCAATCTGGAGCCTATTGTTCTAGGACCAATCAGGCTGCTGCATTCTGAATCCTATGGTTCAAGGACCAATCAGACTGCTGCATTTTGGATCCTATTCAACTCAGCACATAACAATAAGGCAGCCTCCTGTGTTCTCAGATATGGGGAAGAGGAGGAAGAAGCTGCTAGTCTATCGGGTTACTCGCAGGAAGCCTGACCAGCAATCAGGTCAAACAAGCTCCCAGCCTCCTCCCAGTGGCTTATAAGTCTTGGATGGAGTCATGGGAGGGAGGAGGCAGAGGAGAAGCTTGGAGAAGGCAGAAGCTGCTGTTTGAGGGATGAACCAGCCAGATCGCTCCTGAGCTGATGGGAAGGGTAAATTGGGTGCGTTTTCTCTCCCCGCGGAGTCTGGCTATTTCCATCTGGCAGAAAGATGGCAGGACTGCCTCCCCAAACATTAGGAGTGTTAAAATTACCTGCTTTGATGGAACCCCTAGAAATTACAAAACAGTTTGGAAGGAAGAGAGGGAAAACTCTGGTCCTGATCTGATTGTATGTAAAGCACACCAGCTGTGGCTACGTGTCCATATCTTGCTCAATGAATTCTCAATAGTAACAACCAGGTTTTTTGTGTCGGTGGTGGGATCAGGACTCACACAGTTACCTGATTTGGGCTATCTATATGTGTTCAGCCCTAGCAATCGAATCAGGCCAGGAACCTTCCATGCTTCTCCCTCATGTTGCATTCAGATCAGAGCATTTGTTCACAGAAATAATATTGGGGAGAGGCTCTTTTTTCGCCAGTGCAGCGAAGGCAAAGAGGAAATCTCTATATTTTAAATATTATCTTTTCCATATGAAAAGAAGGCACTGTTCTTTCTAAAACAGTTTTGACTAGCCTTTAGCATATTTATTCACTCTCGGCAGAAGCTGAAGTGGTCCTCTGGGTCCAAAAGCTAACAGATCCATTTAATTTGCAATTACATCTGTAAGATATGAGTGTGACTGAAAATTGGAAGCCTCCATAAAAGGATTAAAGAGAGACGGGAGGAAGTGGGTTTTGCAGTAGACCTCTGAATAAGCTTGCTGATTTCTTGAGGAGGATGCTAATTCAAGTAATAACGATAGCAATAATAAAAAGAGACGAGGCAGATGTGACTCACGCAGCCAAGTTTTATGTCTTCAAAAATGGGGTCAGCACATTGCATCTTCCTCCCATCACCCCATAGAGTGGTACCTCAGGTTAAGTACTTAATTCGTTCCGGAGGTCCGTTCTTGACCTGAAACTGTTCTTAACCTGAAGCACCACTTTAGCTAATGGGGCCTCCTGCTGCTGCTGCGTCGCCGGAGCACAATTTCTGTTCTCATCCTGAAGCAAAGTTCTTAACCCGAGGTAATATTTCTGGGTTAGCAGAGTCTGTAACCTGAAGCGTATGTAACCTGAAGCGTATGTAACCCAAGGTACCACTGTACTTGCAAACGCCTAGCAGCAACTAACGCAATCAGTTCGCAATCGCCATCTTGGGACAGAGGCTATGCACACATTACTCGTTAGTCTGGCTCCAATGTGCTTCCATTGTTGGTGTTTGAAGCCAGGTACACATGACACGGGTAGGACGCAGGTGGCGCTGGGGGTTAAACCACAGAGCCTAGGACTTGCCAATCAGAAGGTCGGCAGTTCAAATCCCCGCATGGGGTGATCTGCCGTTGCTCGGTCCCTGCTCCTGCCAACCTAGCAGTTCGAAAGCACATCAAAGTGCAAGTAGATAAATAGGTACCACTCCAGCGGGAAGGTAAACGGCATTTCCGTGCGCTGCTCTGGTTCGCCAGAAGTGGCTTAGTCTTGCTGGCTACATGACCCGGAAGCTGTATGCCGGCTCCCTCGGCCAGTAAAGCAAGATGAGCGCCACAACCCCAGAGTCGTCTGCGACTGGAGTTAACGGCCAGGGGTACCTTTACCTTTACCTTTTTACACATGACATCAGCAACAACCCATCTTTATCTTGTAGCTTCTTGAGAAATACTCCTATATGGTGCATTTGCCCTCAAACCATCTTCTATTGAATTTGAAAATGGAGGCCACACTTAAGCAGAGGTGTGTGCAGTGCAGATGTTCATTGCACATGTGCAGAAGATAGCTTCATAGAATTTGATGGAGTTTGATGTGGTTGCAGGCAGGAGAAATAAATCAGGTAGCTAAGCAATGGTGTGTTTCCCCTCTGTTCTCCCAACCCCTTCTATTTTTACGTCTAACATCTGGTGTAGCTTGCTCACAACTTCATGGCATTTTTGGTTGCTCCTATAAAGGTATTGCCTACCTGGAGATTTTGCAATAAACCTCCACACTCACTCGCCCCACCCCACCCCAATTCCTGTCCAGAGGGTTACAGCAATAATATAAAGAAGTGAATAAACATGCATAATACTGAGTTGGGAGAGTTAACCAGCAAACACAGGGTTTCCCATACTGGAGTCTCCAGTACAAGTCCCATCATTCCTAGCTATCAGGACCAGTGGTCAGGGCTGATGAGAACTGCAGTCAAAAAAAAAAGCTGGATACCAAAGTTTGGAAAACACTGAGCCAACAGAACAAGACAGAAAAGTAATTCACATCAGGTCAGTAGCTCAGTTGGTTAGAGTGTGGCAATGATAACGCCAAGGTTTCAGGTTTGATTCCCTGTATGGGACAGTTGCACATTCCTGCATTGCAGAGGGCTGCACTAGATGATCCTCAAGGTACCGTATTTTTTGCTCTATAAGACTCACTTTTTCCCTCTTAAAAAGTAAGGGGAAATGTGTGTGCGTCTTATGGAGCGAGTGCAGGCTGTGAAGCTATCCCTCTTGTTGTTCTGGCTTCTGAGATTCAGAATATTTTTTATTTTATTTTTTTCCTCCTCCAAAAACTAGGTGCGTCTTGTGGTCTGGTGCGTCTTATAGAGCGAAAAATACAGTACCTTCCAACTCCAGAATGCTATGATTCTATGAAACCACAATCTATTTTTTTTTTGGGGGGGGGACCTTTCAGTATGTAAATGTGGCTTCTCAAAAACCACCCTACTGGGCAGCAATCGCCAAGCAGAATAAACTCCTTTATATACATCCCATCTGGCACTTCAATAAGTGCTAATTCCCTGGTACTTCCAAAGTAGCTGAATTTATTTTAAGAGCAAAGGCTCTGTGATTGCTTTGTGCAAGGAATGTGAGAGCAGATGCCTGTTTATTGCAGGGAGGTGCAGAAATTTGTTATTGATGAGTAGTTGAAACACACAGTTTTGAGGAGCCAATTGGGCAAACAACTAACCTAAAGCAACAGCTTATTGAGTAGTCTCATTGGCATCTAAAGGGTAAGGGGTGGAAATCACATTTTATCCGATGCTGTCTTCCCGGGACAATAATTAGCACCAGCAGCTTGCTTGAGCTGCAGGAAATAACCCGTCAATGCCAAAAGAAAAGAGCACATCGGAGGGAGGAAGTAAAAAAAAGGGAACAATATTGGTTGAGTAGCATTTTTCAATATTTTGCACATAATCACCATGTTGCACTCCCACAGTGGGATATAAAATCCAAAATAGAACAAGAATTGCAAACGATTGATGCTGTCAACTGCCTGTGCTTTAGTGAGAGAAGAGTTGGATGAGAGAGCCATAAGTTTAGGTGGCTTTTTGCCTGATTCTTTGACATACATTTCTGACATCTCAAAAAAAACACCTTGCAAAATATTTGATGGCACAAAATGTAATGTGTTTGCTAAGATGAAATCTACCTGCATTCCAAACCCATTTTGAAACTGGAGGAAACCTAAGCGCTGTCCATTTAGTCCACAGAATGACACAGGTACAATTTCAGATTTCAGTGTGTTTGCACTTACGCAGTGGCCAAAATTCTTAGGAAGGTACAAAGTACCGTATTTTGCGCTCTATAAGAAGCACCTCTTCCCTCCTAAAAAGTAAGGGGAAATGTGTGTGCATCTTATGGAGCAAACGCAGGCTGCACAGCTATCCAGAAGCCAGAACAGCAAGAGGGATCGCTATGCAGAGATCACTCTTGCTGTTCTGGCTTCTGGGATTCAGAAGATTTTTTTCTTGTTTTCCTCCTCCAAAAACTAGGTGCATCTTATGGTCTGGTGTGTCTTATAGAGTGAAAAATATGGTATATCCAAATCTCTCTCCTGCTCTTTGATATATTCAAGATTGAATTGCAAAACAACAAAGCATAGCAAAATGAAAGCTTGTATTTTCCAGAGCATTTGTAGCCGTTCTATTTCATCTTTATACCTCAAGTATATATACGATTATGATTATACGATTCAAAACAATAATGGCTTTCACTGCATTCCTGTGGCCACTAAACCGAGTGTAAGGCCTGTTGAACTCAATGGAACTTACTTCTGAATAAACATGCAAAGGAATGTGCAGCAGGAAGAACCTGGTAGGTAGAAATACAGGTGCTCCTGATATTACATCTGGTCTGCAACAGAGGTCAGAGAAAATGCTTCCCCCATACTCCCTAAATGATACCCTGAAAAATGGTGAGGTTACCTTGTTGTTGTTGGCATTCATTTTTCTTGAGAGACGATGGAGGTGAAGTCAAATGGCTGTGTTAGGAGCACTGAAGTGACCTCCCCAGGTTGCAAGCCTGGGCAGTGTGTATGGAGATCCTGGGCTGTCCACATGACAGCCCCAGCTTGGTCTCACTGATGTGGTCCAAAGGAAAGCAGAGCAATATGTTTGGTACCAGCTTGGCTGCAGGAGTTGCTGCTAGAAGGAGATATGCAAGGCACTGTCCAACTGTCTTAGGGACTCCACTCCAGCTTTGTGTAGGGTTTACTCCTTAGCCTTTTCTTCTCCTGAAGATATCCCACAAGGCAGCAAAGGTTTCAGATCAGAGTTCTTCTACTAGATGATGATGATGACAATAATAATAATAATAATAATAATAATAATAATAATAATAATAATAATTTTATTTATGCCCCTCCCTTCCTGGTTCAAAAACCAGGCTCAGGGCAGCTAACAACCAATTTAAAACACTTAATTATAAAAGCAGCATATAATACAGTATAAAAACATGAATAACAATAAAATTCAAAAATCAATTTAGGGGAAATAAGCATTAGATAATCCCCAGGGCTAACTGGCTAAATTGGTCCTACTTGGGCCAACAAGGAGGCCAGGAGAGAATTAGCTGTGGGGTCTCAGAGCGGGTGATCTTCATAAAAGGGAAAGGTGAGGGAAGAGAAGGGAAATAAAAGATCAGGCTGAATTCAAATTAAAGGCCAGGCGGAATAGCTCTGTCTTATAGGCCCGATGGAAGGAGGTTAAATCCTGAAGGGCCCTAGTCTCATGGGACAGAGCATTCCACCAGGTCAGAGCCATCACTGAAAAGGCCCTGGCCCTGGTGGAGGATAGTCTGACTTCCTTAGGGCCCGGGACCTCTAAACTATGGTTATTCATGGACCTTAAGGTCCTCTGTGGGGCATGCCAGGAGAGGCGGTCCCATAGATGGGCTACCCTCCCAGGTTGACAAGCCTCCCCTCTCTCTACAGCACGTGCAGAAACCGCCTTCTTGACCATTGGACCCACCGTTGGTCTTGTCCACTCAATCCACCAGAGTCTGTCTTCATGTACAGGGCAAGTCCCTAACTCACTGAGAGTTTGAGACCCATTAGCTACCCTCACCTGGTTTAGCCAGCCAGTGGAAGCCATTCCAGGGTGTGGCTGCTGTCACACGCAAACAGCTTCTAGGAGCCACAGGTGTTAGCTGAATGCAGGGTTGGGGACCAAAGATGCAAAACTACCCCAGAAGGTGTATGGTGTGTCTCCCACCAGTGGTACTACCCCTCCGCTAACACCCCATATAGCCTGGTTAAGTTGAAAACAGGGTGGCCCACTTTCTCCCAGCACAAAACTACCAATGAATACACCCTATTGGTTTCACACACTGATTTGTCACTGCTCTCCCCAATGAATCCTGGGGGTTGTAATTTGGTCAAGGTGCTGAAAATTCTGTTTGGGGGGGCGGTCCCCACCTTTCCCTTTGAAAACTACCATTCCCAAGGAAAGGGAAGGGCCTTTAAGTCTAGTTTAAGTCCGATGCAGACATGACTTCTGAATACCTGTTTACTCTTATATACTTGTCACTTTTGGTTGTGATCAATACATGCTATTAAGCCCAAGAGAGCCATTTTAAAATTGAATACAGATTCTAAGCGATCTACAGCAAATTACAGAAAAGGAAATTTTTGCACACGGGCGAGGACTACAGAGATCAATATTCAGTTAGTGAAAAATTCTGTAAATGGTTGCCAAATTACTCCGAACTTCTCTGAGTTATCCCTCTTATAGTACATAATTTGTTCTTTGTTGGATGACTCTATAAGGTCTTCAGTTCCCAAATACAGGTGGAGATTAGGCTCCCCCAGACATCCTTTTTATTGCACATTTACCATGATTTGTGCTTACGATGCTGTTACTTGTGATTCCACTTCAATACAAGCATTTTGAGGTGGTCAGCCTGCTTCATTTCCAGTCAGTGGATATCCTCCTGAAATCCCATAATTTTCCTGCTTTTGTTGTGTTAAAGTGCCTCAGGGCAGCAATAACATGGTTGCATTGGAGGAGTACAGGCGATTTATGCAGTAGTTATGTTCGAGGCCCCTGTGTGCGTAAGTGAAGTTGTGTAAAGTGGGGAGCACCCTTTAAACGCCCTCTCCACCACTCTCTCTTCAATCCATACCCAAAATGCCGTATGTAAAAAATATCCACAACTGACATTGAAGCTCTGGGGCTGGCAGGAGGCTGGGGGATAAGTGGAAAAGCAACTCCTGCTGCTGCTGCACTTGAAATTGAAATCGAAATACTTTATTGTCGCTTGTACAACTTGTATACAGTGAGATTACACGAGCACCTCCCACTCAGCTCTCTTAGTCTTAATTCCCCTCATTTACTGGCACAAACCCACCAAACCCGAAAGTCAGTTGCCCTGTTGTTATCTTTTCATTCAGCAGCCTAACAGCCCACACATAGAAGCTGTTTTTTACCCTGTTGGTGAGACTAATCATGCTTCTGTATCTTCTGCCTGAGGGCAGGAGATCAAGAAAGTGCCGGCCAGGGTGTGAATCATCCCTGAGAATTTTCCTCACTCTCCTGAGGCAACGTTCTTCCGCTATGTCATCCAGCGGATTCACGGGACAGCCCATAATATCTTGTGCTGTATTCACCACCCTCTGTAGGCACTTCCTATCAGTTGATGTCAAACCAGTGTACCACACCGTGATGCAGTATGAAAGGACACTTTCTATTGTGGACCGGTAGAAGGAGATCATCAGATGTTGATCGGCATCGTTCTTTTGCAGTACAGAGATGGAGTCTCTGTTGGGCTTTCTTAACCACCTGGGTTGTATTGATTTTCCAAGTAAGGTCTTCACTGAGATAAACTCCTAGGAATTTAAAGGAAGAGACTCTCTCCACACAGCCCTGCAGATCAGCTGTTAGGTGGGGAGACTGAGCAGTGTAAACAAAGCCACAATGAGCCTCTAGTTTGCTTCAGGGTTCCCTCACTGATGTCCTCTTCAGGCTCCAAGAAGAGTGCACTCGCAAGACATGAGCTATCTCCTGCCATTTCCGGGTTTGAATGGAATGATTTCCTGGCACTATGCGTATACAGTGGTACCTCGGGTTAAGTACTTAATTCGTTCTGGAGGTCTGTTCTTAAACTGAAACTGTTCTTAACCTGAGGTACCACTTTAGCTAATGGGGCCTCCTGCCGCCGCTGCCGCATGATTTCTGTTCTCATCCTGAAGCAAAGTTCTTAACCCGAGGTACTATTTCTGGGTTAGCACAGTCTGTAACCTGAAGCATCTGTAACCCAAGGTACCACTGTACATGGTTGTGCATGAGTCGATCACACATGAATGAGGGGGATGCCTATATTGCAGATCAAACTGAAGCGGAATAAATCCATCACTAATGCACTATGATTGTGTCAATAAAAGGTTGCAGTATACATCTGCAATAAGACACCAGTCTAGAGGGACCCATCGTGATTTCCACAGCTGCAGTATAATGTAAAAAGGGAGCGGGTGGCGCTGTGGTCTAAACCACTGAGCCTCTTGGACTTGCTGATCAGAAGGTCGGTGGTTCAAATCCGCATGACAGAGTGAGCACCCGTTGCTCTGTCCCAGCTCCTGCCAACCTAGCAGTTTGAAAGCATGCCAGTGCAAGTAGATAAATAGACACTGCTGCGGTGGGAAGGTAAACAGCTTTTCCATGCACTCTGGTTTCTGTCACGGTATCCTGTTGCACCAGAGGTTGTTTAGTCATTCTGGCCACATGACCTGGAAAGCTGTCTGTGGACAAACGCTGGCTCCCTCGGCCTGAAAGCGAGATGAGCGCCGCAACCCCATAGTCGCCTTTGACTGGACTTAACCATCCAGGGGTCCTTTACCTTTACCTTTATATATATATATATGGTGTACTTTGAGCCAAATGATCTGCCAATCTCAAATGTAATTTGCTTGACATCTGTCCAAATGGCAGAGATGCGCCACCACAGAAGGTGATTGATTCTATTCAAACAGAAGCCTCAATTGATTCTGGGAATGACATCTTGGCTAGGCAATTCCAAAATGCACCGACTTTAGAATTGCCTGACTTGCATAAAGTCACCCCTTAGTGGGGGGAATTGTATAAATCTAATGACCTTGATTGCCCTCTTTGGCATTGTATTGAAAGGGCAATAAGGATCAGTTTTCAAAAAGGAATGCTATTGTGCCAATATTTGGAATGCATTTTATCATTACAGGTGTTTCTGCACAGCTTACCAGCACGAGGCTGAGGAGAAACACATCAGTTGGAACCCCATTTTGGATGGCTCCTGAGGTGAGCTATAGTTTGCTTATCGTGTGTACGCTTATTTCAATTAAATAGCTGCTTTGAACTGGTTTTTTTAAACTGCTAATTTCATTATCGTGTTATTTGTTCTTTTGGTGTGTGTGTTTTTGAGAATCAAGTAGAACTTAAGTTATATTAAATACAAAAATAAAAAGCCAGGGCTTTGAGATACACGTGATCTGAATTCTCAAACCCCCTTTATATATAGGATACTAGCCATCCATCTTTAAGAATAAGCCGAGTAAGAAGATTGGGACTTAGCTGAGGTGACCGAAGTTATGTGCCAAAAACAGGGCAGCAAAGTTTGAACCCACATCTATGGTGAATGGCAGTTTCCCACTGAATCTGCTTTACATCCAACCTGATTCTATAGCGGGTCATCAGAGGAATTTGTTAAATTGCAGAGTTTCTCTAGGGATGCGGGTGGCTCTGTGGGTTAAACCACAGAGCCTAGGACTTGCCGATCAGAAGGTCGGCGGTTCGAATCCCCGCGACGGGGTAAGCTCCCGTTGCTTGGTCCTTGCTCCTGCCAACCTAGCAGTTCGAAAGCACATCAAAGTGCAAGTAGATAAATAGGTACCGCTCCAGCGGGAAGGTAAACGGCGTTTCTGTGTGCTGCTCTGGTTCACCAGAAGCGGCTTAGTCATGCTGACCACATGACCTGGAAGCTGTATGCCGGCTCCCTCGGCCAATAAAGTGAGATGAGCGCCGCAACCCCAGAGTCGGTTACGACTGGACCTAATGGTTAGGGGTCTCTTTACCTTTCCCCTTTACAGTTTCTCTAATCTGGCAACACTCCCTCACACAGTGAACTCATATGGTGAGTGTCATGAATGTGTCAGTGTCACAGCAATAGAGTCAGATTCCCCCCCCCCCTTTAGGGGAGGAGGTCAGGAATTCAGATTAGGAGAAAGAAAACTGCAGCAGAAGTACCTGGTCCAGAGTGTTCTATTGTTCCAGTACATCTCTAGCCTTAGGAAGTCACATTGTAGAGCCAGTGTGGTGTAGTGGTTAAGAGCAGTGGACTCGTAATCTGGTGAACTGGGTTTGCTTCCCCGCTCCTCCACATGCAACTGCTGGGTGACCTTGGGCCAGTCACACTTCTCTGAAGTCTCTCAGCCTCCCTCACCCCACAGAGAGGAGAACGTTAGCTGCTTTGAGACTCCTTAGGGTAGTGATACAGCGGGATATCAAATCCAAACTCTTCTTCTTCCTCTGACTCTTAAGACTCAGAGCCCAAGGAGAGCCACATTTTTACCTCCTCCATTGGGTCAATGGCTGCTGAAGTAGACTTGTCCCCTTTAAATCAAGAGGTTCCACTCAAGCAAGTTAGAGCTAGCTACTGAAATGATGCAGCAACACCTTTTTAAGGGTCAGTCTGAGGGTGACTGCCGCTGAAACAACATTTGAGCATTGCTCTTGCGGAGCCGTGCATGGAGCTGTCCAGGGTGCCACTGAAGACTTGCCTTCTTCCTGCTGAGCCTGTCACTCAACACAGAACAAAGTGGGCTATTCTGTAAGAGGAGGATGGTGAGAAATGCACCTGGTCCCTTTAAAACATTTAGACCCAGAATAAATGCGACACCAGGGCCTATGCAATGTTCAACACAAGTAGCACCTCATTTTAAACACCACACAAACAACCTCTGCCTGGTCTGTCATCCTACATGCGCTGCACACTTCTTTGAATTTTCCAGTGCACTTCTCGGCTCAAAAACATGTATTAAAATGAATATTTTGGGTGGCAATGCAATGCATGAATATTTAAGGGGAAATGCATAGGGAATTGATATTTTGGGGAAAACATACAGAAATGAATATGAAATGTATACTATTGTGAATGTAAAGGTTTTTTGTGTGTTTTTTGGAGTTTTGTTAAAAAGAAAAAAAAGTTCCCACAAAATTGGATGGAATCAATATGTCAAGAGGGAAAAGGACCAGAGATGGACTGATCCCCCTGTACTTGTTTGAAACAAGGACCTATTTACATATAACACCGGTCCTGAAAGACCTACATTGGTTCCAGTACGTTTCTGAGCACAATTCAATGTTGGTGCTGACCTTTACAGCCCTAAATGGCCTCAGTCCATTATACAGTGGTGCCCCACAAGACGAACGCCTCGCAAGACGGAAAACCCACTAGACGAAAGGGTTTTCCGTTTTGGAGGCGCTTCGCAAAACGAATTTCCCTATGGGCTTGCTTCGCAAGACGAAAATGTCTTGCGAGTTCCTGCGGGTTTCCCCCCTTTCCCCCCCCTTTTCCTAAGCCGCTAAGCCGCTTATCAGCTGATCCGCTAAAAGCCGCTAAACCGCTAATAGCGCTAATCCGCTAAGCTGTCAATGGGCTTGCTTCGCAAGACGAAAAAACCGCTATACGAAGAGCCTCATAGAACGGATTAATTTCGTCCTGCGAGGCACCACTGTACCTGAAAGAGCATTGCCACCTCCATCGTTCAGCCCGGACATTGAGTTCCAGCTCCGAGGGCCTTCTGGTGGTTCCCTCACTGCGAGAAGTGAGGTTATAGGGAACCAGGAGGAGGGCCTTCTTGGTAGTGGCACCCGCCCTGTGGAACGCCCTCCCATCAGATGTCAAGGAAATAAACAACTACCTGACTTTCAAAAGACATCTGAAGGCAGCCCTGTTTAGGGAAGTTTTTAATGTTTTATGTTTTATTGTGTTTTTCATATTCTGTTGGAAGCTGCCAGTGACTGGGGAAACCCAGCCAGATGGGCAGTGTGTATATAATTTATTATTATTATTATTATTTATTAATTATTATTATTTACTTGTTAGCGCTCCACTGATGTGCACAGGGGTCAAGAATCCCACCCCTGTGTGAAACACTCATTGCCTGTACACAAGAAGAAATAAATGAGTGAGCAGCAAATATCCGAATGCATTTTAATACAACTTTTTATTTTTAAACTGCATGGATTAAAAAATAAGGCGGATCTTTCGGGATTTAAAAAATAACGTTTGTAATGGGATAAGGGGTTGCTTGTGCGTAAGCGCCAAACCGCTCCAAGTTGAGTAGTTGGCTAAAACTTTCCCTAACCGGACAGCCCTTACTTCGTGACTGTCTTAATCACTGGCAGAATCCGTCAGTGAGCGTGTCCTGAACTTTTTCCAACATAAAAGCTCCTTGACAGAGAGTCTCCGCCTGGATTCCCTGCGCGACAGCTTTCTGCGCAGAGTGGGCGTCCCAAGGGGAGGTCCTGAGCTCTCTCCACTGGTCTCGCTGGAAGCGTCCCTGAGCTTTCCCTCCGACTCCTCCTCCTTCCCTCCTTCCTCAGCAGAAGCTCTCTCTCTTTCCCTGCTGGTTCCCTCCCCAGCATTCGGGAGCCTCTCCACCCCCCTGAGCTCCGATGGCAGTTCCCTGCCAATGTTCTTACTGAAAAACAATGTAATCTTCAATGGCATTCTAGAAATGTCCTGTTGAACCAGCCTTCCCAGCTAGAAGCTCCGGCTGCTGCTTTAAAGCAAAACTTCTTATCTAATCAAAACATATTTATTTGGATGGATCTATTTAAATGATAACTTTCAATATCCATCTTACGTTCAAAATGACGCTGCAACTGTAATGTGCCGGGCAGCTTTAATTAAAAGGCTTTAAATACCTTTCAATGAAAAAAGCGAATGCCTAGCAAAAGTGGCAGGATTCTATGTACAGTAATTGGAAACAGCAAGCTCGGTTTTATAATTCATTGGAAATAAACATCACGCCCAATGCATACAAACAGTCTAAAAAAGGGCCTTGCTTGCCTTTTCCCTTTTCTCCCCTCCAGCATCTCCTATTTGCTGTTCAGTGGCCCGCATCACAGGGCTCAAGGTCAGTCCCAGCTTAATAGCTTGAGGTTTCTTTACTTCCTATTTAGCTAACATTAGCTTCCCTGATCCGGACGGACGTTTTGTTCTCTGCCCGAGTACCATTTAAATAAGAGGGAGAGTTTATGTCGGCCAAATTCTAAGGGAAAGATGCACATTTAGACAAATAAAGTACAAAATCCATTTGGTTTTTTGATGCCTCAAAGGCATCTGAAAGTCATTGTGCACATGCAGATTGTTGGAATGGGGGAAGACAGTTTCTCTGCAGTAAGGAAAGATTGTATACATGTCCCATTTATAACACAGAAGGCAAATTTAATGCTCCTTAGGCAGTGTCTCGCTGTAACTATAATTTTGCAGATTCACTCCTCCCCCAGTTTGCTGGTACTTTTGCAGAACGGAGTCATGTTTGGTTTGGGAAGTGGGCGGCATTGCTTCAGATAAACCGTTGTTTGTATAAGAGCCCCTGAGAGAAAGGGGAGAGAACTCGCATACCCTCCAACATTTCTCCGATGAAAACAGGGACATCCCATTCCATAATGATAATTTTACTATTTACACCCCACACATCTTATTGGGTTGCCCCAGAATTCTGGGCAGCTTCCAAAATATATGAAAACATAATAAAACATCAAACATAAAAAACCTTCCCTTTAAAGGACTGCCTTCAGATGGCTTGGGGATTGGATAACTCCATACCCTGCAACTTTTCTCCAATGAAAATAGGGACGTCCTAAGGAAAAGCATGTGGTGCTGTGGGTTAAGCCACAGAGCCTAGGACTTGCCGATCAGAAGGCTGGCGGTTCGAATCCCCGCGATGGGGTGAGCTCCCGTTGCTCGGTTCCTGATCCTGCCAACCTAGCAGTGTTCAAAAGCACATCAAAGTGCAAGCAGATAAATAGGTACCGCTCCGGCGGGAAGGTAAACGGCATTTCCGTGCACTGCTCTGGTTCGCCATGACCCGGAAGCTGTACGCCGGCTCCCTTGGCCAATAAAGCGAGATGAGCGCCGCAACCCCAGAGTCGTCTGTGACTGGACCTAACGATCAGGGGTACCTTTACCTTTACCTTTACGGAAAAGCAGGACATTCCGGGATAAAATCAGAAACCAGGATAGCTTCTCTAAATAAGGAACAGCCCTGGAAAATGGGGACACTTGGAGGGTCTGAACTCATTCTTCTTTCTTCTTTAGCGATCACTCATAGCCGAGTATGATTGTCTTCCATAAACACAGTTTTATCAGTGAGTCCGTAAGTGACTGTGGAGGCCAATTCTGGATCCACACGTCCTTCCGCAGTGGGGACGTTGGTTCCCAGGCAGGAGTTGATCACGGTGATGGTTTGCCAAGTGTGCCTTCCTCTTAGCACTTTTCTCCCTTGTGTTCTGAGTTCAAGTGTCTTCAAAGTCCATGACACCTTTGGTAAGGGCTGTTCTCTAATTGCAGCACTCGCAGGCCAGTGTTTCCCAGTTGTCGGTGTTTAAACTACATTTTTTTAGATTTGCCTTGAGACAGTCTTTAAACCTCTTTTGTTGACCACCAGCATTGCGCTTTCCATTTTTAAGTTCGGAATAGAGTAGTTGCTTTGGAAGACTATAATCAGGCATCCACACATGACCAGTCCAACGAAGTTGATGTTGAAGAATCATTGCTTTAACACTGGTGATCTTTGCTTCTTCCAATACGCTGATATTAGTTCGCCTGTCTTCACGAGTGTGAAGATATTTAGGATGAACTCATAAACAGACACTGAGGCAGGGATTTGCCCTTGCCTTTCTAATCAAGCGCAGCTTCTCTTCAAATGTTGTTTACTGAGTAAACAGCAGGTAATGAGGTATTGTGATCGCCCAAAAGATTAAAGAGCCATTCTTGTTGTGTGCTAAATAGAATCTAAACAAGCTAAGCAAAAAAGAGTAGAATGCCACATATGTAGAAGGGTGCTGGCAATGTGCGCAGCATTGGGGGTGGGAATCAATGGCTCAGTCCCTCTTCCCCCTTCTCCCTAGGAGTGTTCACGTCTTGAATTCAATGAGCGTACAATCGGAGTACGTAAACAATCAAGTTGTACACTTGCACAGGTATTCACATGTAACGTTGAACAACTGGTGGCCCAGCTACGCCTCTATCTGGACAGCAATAGCCTAACTACTGTTGTCTATGCTCTGGGAACCTCAAGGTTAGATTACTGCAATGGGTTATATGTAGGGCTGCCTCTGAAGACGGTTCGGAAACTTTAGCTAGTGCCGAATTCAGTGGCCAGGTTGCTCATCGGGGCAAAACGGTTTGAGCATATTACACCGATCCTGGTCAGACTGCAATGGCTACCAATTAGTTTCCAGGCCCAATTCAAAGTGCTGGTTTTGACCTATAAAGCCTTAAATGGCTCAGGACCACAATACCTCAAGGACTGCCTCTTCCCATATGAACCTACCCGGACCCTGAGATCACCTTCTGAGGCCCTTCTTCGTGTGCCTCCTCTTCGAGAGGTCTGGAGGGTGGCAACACGAGAACGGGGTCTTCTCTGCAGTGGGTCCCCGTCTGTGGAATGCTCTCCCCAGGGAAGTTTGCCTGGCGCCTTCATTACACACCTTTAGGCGCCAGGCAAAAATGTTCCTTTTCAACCAGGCCTTTGCCTGACTTGATCTACATCATATACCCTTTTTTAAAATGCTGGCTCTTTTGGGTTTGTTTTTTCAATTGGGTTGTTGGTTTTGGTTTGAGTTTATGTATTTGATATTTTATGTGAACAGCCCTGAGACCTTCAGGTATAGGGCAGTATAGAAATTAAATAAAGAAACAAATAAATAAAAGTGTACCTACCGTCTGTGTGCCTGTGTACACAATAGCCGAGTTTTAAAAAAATCAACTAATGTACACTCTTTCGCACAAATACTTATGCATGGGGAGAGGCAGCTTGTACCTGTGTTCAAAGTCTGAAGGGGGACATTGTCTAATTCTGATCTTCATAGCTCACTTTTTGGTGTGAATTGCTTGAAGCGGATAGCTCTGGAGAGCTCCGTTGGTTAGAGCAGGAGTCAGCAAACTTTTTCAGCAGGGGGCTGGTCTACTGTCCCTCAGACCTTGTGGGGGGCCGGACTGTATTTTGAGGGGGGGAAAGTGAACGAATTCCTATGCCCCACAAATAACTCAGAGGTGCATTTTAAGTAAAAGCACACATTCTACTCATGTAAAAACACGCTGATTCCCAGACCGTCCGTGGGCCGGATTTAGAAGGCGATTGGGCCAGATCCGGCCCCTGGGCCTTAGGTTGCCTACCCATGGGTTAGAGCATGGTGCTGATAACCCTAAGGTTGCATGTTTGATTCCCGTATGGGACAGCTGCATATTCTTGAATTGCAGGCGTTTAGACTAAATGATCCACAGGGTCCCTTCCAATTCTACTTGGTTCTACTTCATTAACAAAGTACTACAGATCCTTTGATTAACTATAGATATAAAAGTTTGGTTTCTTTTCAGGGCTGGGGGTGTGTTTTAATGATTGGACAGCCTCCATAGATACTGTTTTGCTGCCTTATAACCGAGCCGATGACTATTTTTTTATATGTATTTCAAAATGGGAGGGCTAAAAATGAAAGGCAATTGATTTTGCTATGCCTAGCAAAATTGGCTGTGACTTCCTTCAGAGTTACTGTCTCTCATTTACATGATTTCAGTGAAGTGACAATATTGGGAACAGATGTTTTTGGAAAGAGGGTGAAGAAATTTCAAAAGCTTGAAATGTGTTAAGCTTCCTGCCATAGTGTTGCCCCTTGCATTTTGACAGTCTCTGTTAATGGTAAATGCCAAGATATGACGGGTTTTTATTCAGGATGTAAACGCTGAGTCATCATTCTGGGAGGACGCCTCACAATCAAATAATTTATATATATTTAAAAATCAAAGCTATATATTTAAAAATAAAATGCTTTTGAGTTATTCTCTCTATGCAACTCATTGCTCTCTCTAAACAGTTCCTAAATTTCCATAGCATATGGCAGTGGATGAAAATTTGGGGAACCTAGGAAGAAGAAAGATAATACGAAATAGGACTTCTCATATTTATTACATGGGTTCTGTGGCACACTGGAAGAAAATTCCAGAATCTGTATTTTCACAATTCTATATTTGGCCAAGCAAAATGTTACAAAAAAGTGTGCAACGTGTTTGATTTCTCCATAATTCTTCATCAGGTTAGAAGGGAAAGAAAATGGAGATGGCGGCAAGGGGGAGCTGGTTGATGCTGGAATTGTTAGAATTCCTGCTCCATGATTGCAGTCATGGGATTGTTGTCTTTCACATGACAGTATATGTTTTGACTCCACATAGTGGGAAGTGATGGAGACAGGATGTTTGTGTTACTGTGTTCCATGAAGTGGGACTATTGTCCTTTGTTTTCTCTCTCTTTGCTGTCTGATGCTAGAGAGAGAGGGAGCCATGTTGCAGTGCTCTGTGTTTATATGTAAATAAAATAGATTAGCCAAAATGCTGAGTTGCTGAGGTCTGTCACGCAAGATGCTAAAACTCTGCAGATCCCTAAGTGTGTTGGTGTCGGTTGGCATCAGTCGCTGTGATGTTCGGACTGAAGAAAGCTTATGAAGCTCTCAAACGATTGACCAGGACTGAGGGAACATGCCAGTCGGGCATGTGTCTCTGCCAGGGTCCTACTCATGTATAGGCTGAACTGCTGACAGGAATCATGAGGAGAGTCTGCTTTTAATCATTATTTTAGGAGGGCTTGTGAGAACCAGTAGCAGACATATCCCATCTTCCCCACCTGTCAGGGAACTGCCATCGGAGCCAGAGGCGGAGGGAAGGGATGCCGGAGAGGGTCCCAGTAGGGAGAGAGGCAGCCCATCTGCTGGGGAAGGAAATCAGCGTAGCACCAGTGGAGAAGGGGGGGCAGAAGGGGGAATTGGCGAGGGGGCTCCAGGACTCCTCGCCGGAGACCAGCGGGGAGAGCACAGGTCCTCCGCTGCCCACACCCTCCCTGCGCAGAAGACTTCCACGCAGGGAGAGTAGGAGAAGACTAGGCGTCAAAGAACTTCTTTGCTGGAAGAAGTTCAAGAAACGCCCACTGACGGATTCTGCCAGTGATTGAAACAGCCACGAAGTGAAGGGCTGTCCAGACAGAAAGGGTTCACCCAGGTAACCTAGCCAGGAGTGGCGACAACTTACGCACGAGCAGCCCCTAGAACCATTACACTACCATTGGTCATGCTGCCTGGGGCTGATGGCTGGGTGCTTTACAGATTCTTAGGTGCACTTAGAACTGCTGGGATGGAAGGAGAAACATATGGTTTAGGGCAGGTGAGTTTCTCTATTTCTCGTCTTTAGTTCAATTCTCTACAGCAGTGTTTCCCAACCTTGTGCCTCCAGCTGTTTTTGAACTACAACTCCCATCATCCCTGACTAGCAAGACCAGTGGCAAGGGATGATGGGAATTGTAGTCCAAAAACAGCTGGAGGCACAAGGTTGGGAAACACTGCTCTACAGTTCTGCATCAGTTTCTGATTTCCTTTTAAAATTCCTCATGAAAATTCCTCAACGTTTTAGTAAAATTTTCTCCTGATTACACACACAGTTTCCCCTAGGATACACCTTCTTGCAAGCAGTTTTTCCTAATAGAACATATTTTTGTACCATGCAGGCATTTAAATGCACACTTTAGTATATCTGTTTTTGTACACATTGGATGGTATTCTACCAAGCTTTACTCCGAGGAGACCCAGTAAAATCAATGGACATGAGTATGGGAGAGTCATTAATTTCCATGGATCTACTCTAAGTAAAACTTAGTTGCACACTGTCCATCACTTGGCTGAACAACTGCGTTGCAAAATTCTGTGTGAATGTCAAAGGATGGCTGTACTGTACAGTGGTACCTCAGGTTACATACGCTTCAGGTTACAGACTCCGCTAACCCAGAAATAGTACCTCAGGTTAAGAACTTTGCTTCAGGATGAGAACAGAAATCACACGGTGGCAGTGGGAGGCCCCATTAGCTGAAGTGGTGCTTCAGGTTAAGAACAGTTTCAGGTTAAGAACGGGCCTCCAGAACGAATTAAGTACTTAACCTGAGGTACCACTGTATTTCAATCCACATATTTTTTTTGGAAAAGTGCAAACTAGATGAGTTTGCTTTTAAATGAAAACTGGATCATTCCCCCCCCCCCATCCTTGCATTTCTAAAAACATAAAATCCGGCTGCTATTTCCCAGCTCTGTATTCTTCCGTAGATGAAACATACCTTGTTTAAAGCTTTTTCTTGAACTGGAAGAAGAGCTATATCAGGGGTCAGCAACCTTTTTCAGCTGTGGGCCGGTCCACTGTCCCTCACACCATGTGGTGGGCCAGACTATATTTTGAAGGGGGGGGGGAATGAACAAATTCCTATGCCCCACAAATAACCCAGAGATGCATTTTAAATAAAAGGACACATTCTACTCATGTCAAAACACGCTGATTCCTGAACTGTCCGCGGACCGGATTGAGAAGGCAATTGGGCCGCATCCGGCCCCTGGGCCTTAGGTTGCCTACCCCAGAGCTATATGTTGAGTTACCGTGGAGCAGAATGTCCTCTTAAGCAAGCCTCCTTTTTGTACCTGATTTTTCTGGTTAGAAAAGAGCAGCAATATATTTCCATGCCTATTATCCTTACATTTTCTCGTAGCTCCTGTGTATTTGAATACAGAGCATTTTATGTTTATTCAAATAGTTGTGTGGCAAATGGAAGGCAAGAGAGTGATTGGATTGAGAGGCAAATGAGGCTGATTTATTTTACCTCAGATACACCCGCCATTTAAACGCCATTCATTCCTATTGCCAGTCTGCTGACTGAAAGAGCATTGTTCCAGCTCTTAAAATATAAAATGCGATGTAAACCACTCTGTCTTACATCAGTCAATCCCCCACTACCATCATTCAACACAAACACACACATACTTGCTGTCATAATCCATGCAAGTTAGAAATCTGAAGATAGTCTCCCTAGCACAGAATCCATATAAGAAGAAGAGGAGGAGGAGTTTGGATTTGATATCCTGCTTTATCACTACCCGAAGGAGTCTCAAAGCGGCTCACATTCTCCTTTCCCTTCCTCCCCCACAACAAACACTCTGTGAGGTGAGTGGGGCTGAGAGACTTCAGAGAAGTGTGACTAGCCCAAGGTCACCCAGCAGCTGCATGTGGAGGAGCAGGGAAGCGAACCCTGTTCACCAGATTACGAGTCCACCGCTCTTAACCACTACACCACACTGGCTCTCTATAGAACATACAAAACCGAGTTGCATGCATGTATAATATGTATAGCATCTTGCCTTGGTGCTGTAAATTAAATTAAACCGTGTCGTAACATTACAAAAATCGGACGGTGAATTTTGTTTGCTTGGCCGCCTCTTTTGCTCTCCTTGGAGCAAGGGTAACTAGATTGTGCCATATTCAGGGTTTTGAATGTGTGTACACTGATCCATTTTTCAGCATAATGCCGGCATACCTCATAAGCTGCTTAGCTAGTAACATCACCAGCTTTCCCCCCAGGAGGCTCAGACCTTTTAAACTCCAGCTTCTTCCCAGCTTGGTGGGTCAGCGGTGCTAATTGTCCAGTTCAGGTCTCCAGCTAGTCTCGCGCCACAGCCATAATCACGCCGTGTTATACATTGTATGCCTGCGGCTATGTTTTTTTGAATGCATGTGTTGTGTATTCTGAGGAGAGAGGAGGAGGAGGCAGGTGGATAGTTTTGGAGTGTGGAATCCAGTAATACTTTTTAAAGGAGTCGCTGAGCAATCCTGTATTCTCTGTGCTTCCTTGTTGTTTTTTGAATCATACAAAACATATAGACCCTCTTGAACCATGTGTCTCCATTTGGCCAGTTTCTCATAGTTTTGTGTCAATTTAAATGCTAATTTTCTATGACAGTCAGTCATCAGTCTATGAAAGACATATTGTTGGAATAGGAGTAGAGTAACATATGCGGGTGGCACTGTAGTCTAAACAACTGAGCCTCTTGGGCTTGCCGATCAGAAGGTCGGTAGTTTGAATCCCTGTGGTGGGGTGAGTTCGGGTTGCTCTGTCCCAGCTTCTGCCAAAAAGCATGCCAGTGCAAGTAGATAAATAGGTACCGCTCCGGCGGGAATGGTGTTCTGTTGCACCAGAAGCAGTTTAGTCGTGCTGACCACATGACCTAGAAAGCTGTCTGTGTACAAACTCCAGCTCCATTGGCCTGAAAAGCGAGATGGGTGCCTCAACCCCATAGTCGCCTTTGATTGGACTTAACCGTCCAGGGGTACTTTACCTTTTTTTTTTTTTTTTTAGAGTAACATAGTGGCTGGGGCAACCCAGTCAGATGAGTGGCATATAAATATATCATCATAATCATCACCATTATCCTTATAGCTTTCCAAATAAACATATAGAATTTTTGTGGATTTGGGTTCTCTCTCTCTCTCTCTCTCTCTCTCTCTCTCTCTCTCTCTCTCTCTAATGTGGCATTGCCACATACTGAAAGTGGTATATAAAGTGGGGGGTGGGGGTGGATAACCTGTGCCCAAGCTGGTAGGATTCCCATGGATTCTGGGCGTGAAACTGGTTCTATCAGTGATGGGGACCCAGATGTTGTTAGAACTATGACCCCATCTTCCCTTGACTACTGGGAAAGATGGGTCTTCAGCTGACAGATGTTGGAGTTCAACATCAGCTTAGCCACATGCTCCCCATCACTAGTCATGTTGGTTTCTGCTTTTCTTTCATTTCCCTTGAAAGGACCCTGAAACCCTATGGCACTTATGGCTTCTACCTAGCCACAATTTGCAGCCACCTCAAACTTAACTTAAAAACAGAGACATCACCTTGCTGACAAAGGTCCGTATAGTTAAAGCCATGGTTTTCCCAGTAGTGATGTATGGAGACTCTTGAGAGTCTCATGGACTGCAAGAAGATCAAACCGATCCATTCTTAAGGAAATCAAACCTGAGTGCTCTCTGGAAGGACAGATCCTGAAGCTGAGACTCCAATACTTTGGTCACCTCATGAGAAGAGAAGATGCTCTGGAAAAGACCCTGATGTTGGGAAAGATGGAGGGCACAAGGAGAAGGGGACGACAGAGGACGAGATGGATGGACAGTGTTCTCGAAGCTACCAGCATGAGTCTGACCAAACTGCGGGAGGCTGTGGAAGACAGGAATGCCTGGCGTGCTCTGGTCCATGGGGTCACGAAGAGTCGGACATGACTAAACGACTAAACAAACAAAAAACAAAAACTTAACCTCTGGTGTTAATGTTTGGGGAGAAGTTCATTCTGTATGTATTTTCCCATTCCCTTAGAGATAAGACAGTTGGACCATGGTTTCATCATGGCGGCACCTTCTCCTCCAGCTTTCTCTAACCTGGTTCCCTCCAGATGTGGCAGGACTACCTCCAGTGATCAGGGATGATGGGAGCTGTAACCCAGTAACATCTGGGGGTAACAAGCTTGGGGAAGGCTGATCTATGCTATGGAATGGGTTTTCTAGCTTGGTTTCTTTGGCACTTAATTTGCTGAGCTGTCCTCTGAGATCTCTTTCTCTGGTAAGTCTTTACAGGAGAGAGACTGCTGGAACGATCAGGGACAAACCATTCCACCTGCCTTGTTCCATCCCCTGTGCCTTTAAAAGGAGGAGCTGCTTTTTAAGTACTTATTCTTGCTCTCTGTTAATATTTTTGTGGGGAATAAACCGTTGCCTTTTTGTCAGGAAAATGTGAATATTAATAATTTGAAATGCTGAGATTTGATCCACATGTAAGCTGCATTGGGATTCCATGATGGTGGGATGTAAATGTGGAAGAATAAATGAGCAAAATGCAATAATTCCTGCAGGAAGACTACATTTCCCCTTTAGATGCCCATGCTTTCTTTCTCGCTCTGCAAATGTATGCACTAAAGAGGATAAAAAGCAACATTGTTTTCAAAAGGAAATGTTACCAGAGGATTTCAAAGACTGTAATTATTTTGGAATAATTAGCATCCGATGGCAAGAATTAATTTTTTTGTGCATTCTGTGGCCACCGTTAAAAATTAAGAACACTTGCACCCTGAATTTATGCAGAAAAATTGAATGGGTGTGTCTGTCAATGGTAGACTTGAATCGGAATTGGTAACTAAGGTTACCAATACTTAAAGCAGAATCCGCCCTGCCCCCCAAAAAAGAATTCTGGAAACTGTAGTTTAGTGCTCATAAATCTACAGATCCCAGGATTCTTTGCGGGGAAGCAATGTGTTTTAAATGTGTGGTGTGGATGTAGCCTAAATAGAGTGCATTTGTATGCCCTGCTTGGACAATAGAGCAATTGTTAACTCTGATGGTGTCTTCCTTTGTATTTGATAGGTCATTGCTTGTGAACAGCAGTATGACTACTCCTATGATGCTCGCTGCGACGTTTGGTCTCTTGGGATCACAGCCATTGAACTGGGTGACGGGGACCCGCCTTTATTCGACATGCATCCTGTGAAAACACTTTTCAAGATCCCAAGGTATGGCACTAGGTGGCTCTCTTAGCTTGCTAGATTGCCATTCCTCACACAGACAGCAGCATTTCAACAGGGAAATGCAACTGTGAAATTTGGTACATCATTGCATCATAAGTTAACCCTGATTAAGAAATGCTACTATTAAGACCTTTAAAGTCCTAAATGGCCTCGGCCCAGTATACCTGAAGGAGCGTCTCCACCCCCATCGTTCTGCCCAGACACTGAGGTCCAGCTCCAAGGGCCTTCTGACGGTTCCCTCACTGCGAGAAGTGAGGTTACAGGGAACCAGGCAGAGGGCCTTCTCAGTAGTGTTGCCCACCCTGTGGAACCCTCCCATCCGATTTCAAGCAAATAAACAACTATCTGACTTTGAGAAGACATCTCAAGGCAGCCCTGTTTAGGGAAGCTTTTAAGGTTTGATGAATTATTGTATTTTAATATTTTGCTGGAAGCCGCCCAGAGTAGCTGGGGAAACCCATCCAGATGGGTGGGGTATAAATAATAAATTGTTGTTAGATTCTTGTTTGCCCTGATCTACATGCAAGTAGTGCATTCTCCCAGAATAAGAACATATAATATTTCCATAGGGTTGTTTTTTCAAATAAAGCTTTCTCTCTATTTCTCTATGTAATAAAAATGTAAGGTTGTCATCACACCACTGGAGGATTTGTAGTGTCAGATCACAATCCTGCATTCGCAGGGCAGGGGAGCAAAAGTGAAGGCAGGGTATACAACAGCAGTGGCCTTTAATATGGGAGCAAGAAGGGAGGGACACTGAGCGGGGGAAAGTGGTGATTTCAAAAAACAGCGGGTTTCAATAAAGCAGGGATGGAGGAAACTGAAAGGGAAATTGTGCTTTGGGCAGATGTTTGAGTACAGGGAGTTGGGAGTAGCTGTGTTTCAGTGTCTCTCCCTTCTTACTGCACTTAACCTTTTCCTCCTTCCATTTCTTAGCAGCCTCTTGTGAGAAAGGTAAAGAACACGGAGTCCTCAAATATTCCATGGTATCTTCCTACAATCATGCATTTCACTCCTGGTACCAAGTGTTGTTTTCAATATGACATTCCAGATTCAGTGTGGCAATTTAGAATAGATACTTGATTAACAAGTAAGGTAAAGGTAAAGGGACCCCTGACCATTAGGTCCAGTCGAGGATGATTCTGGGGTTGCGGCGCTCGTCTCGCTTTACTCGCTGAGGGAGCCGGCATACAGATTCTGGGTCATGTGGCCAGCATGACTAAGCCGCTTCTGGTGAACCAGAGCAGCACACGGAAACACTGTTTACCTTCCCGCTGGAGTGGTACCTATTTATCTACTTGCACTTTGACGTGCTTTCGAACTGCTAGGTTGGCAGGAGCTGGGACTGAGCAACAGGAGCTCACCCCGTCATGGGGATTCGAACCGCCGACCTTCTGATCAGCAAGTCCTAGGCTCTGTGGTTTAACCCACAGTGCCCCCCCCCCCAGATATGTACAGCATTGATGGGCTGAGCTGAACCTTCTCTGACTGAACAGGGTATCTGACAGGCTGGCTCTTAGCATCCCATTCATCTTAAAGAGACAGTAGCGTATATTATCCTGGAGTGTTTGCGCTGCAGGGAGAGGAGGCATAGAAATGGCTTTAGAAACAGGAATGGGACAATGAAGCTTAGTAGTTGCAAGGGGAAGCCCTAGGAGGTCAATGTGGGGGGAATGGCAGTGGCATTGGTGAACAGAGTGAACAGGCACACAGCCCCTAGTAACGAATACATAGCATGCCATAGAATGTTTAAGATGAGCTCATACTGGATATACCATTTGTTTCCAAAGAAGTAAAGGCTGCTACCGAAAATATACAGCACATTACAAGGTTATTTTGATGGGGGAAAGGTCTTGTGTTATTATGGAGCAAAGGCAATTTTGAAACTGTTATGTGTGTCAGATCAGTTGCACCCTTCTCTTACTGCTTATTTGCACATGAAAAATATGAAACGCTTTCTTGCCATTCCTGAATATAAACAAGCATTTGAGTTCATATGTTGTTAGGTGGTTGTCTTGTTTCCACCTGGCCGAGGGACCCAGGATTATAAAGACCATTAAGGAATATGAATGAAAGATGGGGACAGTTGATTGCCAGCTGGTATATGCCGGTTTCTTCCATATTCCATTGTGCAAAGGCAAGGATAGTTACTTGCTACTAGCAATTTGAAAGCTTAGGCAATGAAAATATTTGACCTTTTATTATCTGTACTATCGCACAATTACCATGGGGTGTACAAAAAAAAAAAAGAATTCTCCTGATTGCTATTTGCATTTCTGATTAGGTCTATTTATATGCAGATGAGGCTCTCCAACATTCTGCATCGTATTATCTCTGTTGCACAACCCAGACTGCCGTACCCCCCTTCAAAAATTATTCAAACTTAAGCAGCAATTCATCTCTCTCTCTTTTCTCCCCCTCTCTCTTTTGCACATGTGTAAAACAGGCTGTAGCAATTAAAGCAGTGAGGGAAGCTTCAGATTTCTAAACTAATACCCATAAATTTTTATCAGATAGAGGCTGTAAACAGCTTTAAAGAACAACAGTCATGATGAAGTACTGTAAAATATCAGCAGGTGATAGGAAGAAATATAGAAAAGGACATGGGAATGGTTGTCTTTCAGTCTATGATTTATCTCTTTCTTCCCCCAAAACTGCATATAAATCTGCATGACGAAATAATATATTCTGGTATTATTTCCATAGGACAAAATACTGAATTTATTAAGGAAGCTCCTAACCATCCTATTTTTTTATTCTTCACCAAATCTTTGTAATGTCTGAAGCTCAATCCTAGCTAGGAATAAATACTGCTTATAGGATATTAAGTGATGATAGGGATCTGGGTGGTGCTGTGGTCTAAACCACTGAGCCTCTTGGACTTGCCGATCAGAAGGTTGGTGGTTCGAATCCTCTCGACGGGGTGAGCTCCCGTTGCTCTGTCCCAGCTCCTGCCAACCTAGCAGTTCAAAAGCATGCCAGTGCAAGTAGATAAATAGGTACCGCTGCAGCGGGAAGGTAAACGGCGTTTCCGTGCACTCTGGTTTCCATCACGGTGTCCTGTTGCACCAGAAGTGGTTTAGTCATGCTGGCCACATGACTTGGAAAGCTGTTTGTGGACAAACGCTGGCTCCCTTGGCCTGAAAGTGAGATGAGCACCGCAACCCCATAGTTACCTTTGGGGTTTAACCGTCCAGGGGTCCTTTACCTTTACCTTTACCTTAAGTGATGAAGGGCCATTTAGAAATGGAATAAATAACCATCAGTAGCATCATAATAAAGAGCACCCATGAAAAGACATGATAACTCCAGGACGTGGCTCAGGCATGTTGACTAGGCATTAATTGTCAAAGGACAACATTTCCACAATGTTCTTTGGAGACACTTATGGCTAAAATTAAAAACGCTAAATACAAACATTATGTTTTCCCCTGGGTTCTCCAAAGATCGCTAGCTTCAAGGTAGGCTCTTCTAGTAGCCAGAGGCATCACAGTTTCCAGAACAGATGCCTCTACCCTGAGAAAAATAACTGTGTCACTTGTCTAGCCAGGTATCCCCCAATCTCTGCATAGTATTACCAGGCTGGTTCTGTAAGAAGGGCAGGCAAAGAGTTGGGGAATGAAGCAACAACATCAGTGCCTTCACCTGCTGCCCCCAGTGGGTTATTAGGAAATTGCAGGTGAAGGTATTGGCAGTTGCCTAGCAACCTTCAGATGCCATATTTTCATCCACCAGTACAATAGTCTATATATGTCTCCAAGTAAAACACACAGAGCATATTCTTCCTTTGTAGCTCCTTGCCCACTATATTAGGGAAGAGGGAAAGGGTGTTACGATGAGAAAATGTTAATGTAGCCCCCACTTCCTCACAATATCCTGACTCTGACTTCAGGAACGTTAAGTTGCTGAGAGAATATCTACTGCCCTCAAAAGGATACAACTGGGATATTGAACCGGGGCAGCTTCCAGAAGCTTCCATGCAGCTGGATATCTTGAGGGACTTCAGGAGGGAAGGAATTTGGTCTCTCTCTGCTGACTAGTCTTTCTGTCCAGATTTCACTGATAGCTCCCACTTGGAACATGTTGGGCCTCCATTCTCCTTTATTCTTCTTTGGCGATCTCTCGTAGCCAAGTAAGATTCCAAGCCAGCTGTTGGCGCCACGTCTCCAGATCTTTGGACTTGTTGTAGCATCTGAACACCTTCACACTTTTAAACAAAACACCTTCACACTATTTAAACAGGAGTCTTCTGGTTACAGATAGGTAGCCGTGTTGGTCTGCCATAGTCAAAACAAAACAAAACAAAACAAAAAATTCCTTCCAGTAGCACCTTAAAGACCAACTAAGTTAGTTCTTGGTATGAGCTTTCGTGTGCATGCACACTTCTTCAGATACACTGAAACAGAAGTCACCAGACCCTTCTATATAGTGAGAAGGTGGGGAGGGGTATTACACAGAAGGGTGGTGGGAATGGGTGATTGGCAGATAGCTGTGATGAGCCTGTTGACGACTCTTAACGACTGCAATAGGTCTTACAGAAGTCTTCTGGGTTACTTATTTCCAGCACATCAATTTATTTCAAAAACAAATGCCTTGGGAATGGTTTTTTTCTTTGTTTGAAAATACTCACAACATATCCCAATGGTCTTCTTCTTCTTTGGCGGTCACTCGTAGCCGAGTAAGACTGTCTTCCATGAGCATGGTTTTAACAGTGACTGTGGAGGCCAATTCCGGATCCACACGTCCTTCCACAATGGGGACATAGGTTTCCGGGCAGGGGTTGATCATGGTGAGGGTTTGCCAAACGTGCCTGCCTGTTAGCTCATTTCTCCCTTTCATCCTGAGTTCGAGTGTCTCCAAGCCCATGACACCTTTGGTAAAGGCTGTTCTCCATTATAGCCTGGCTACCAGAGGGGCCATTATTATTATTATTATTATTATTATTATTATTATTATTATTATTATATAACATGAGCATAAACATTTCTTTGTGATTTCTGTCCAGGCCTTTTGCTCACAAATTTCTTTGATTGGAGGTAGATCTAGGGTTCAGCTTTGTGTCCCCCTTGATATAACTTCTCCTGTTCCCTTAGAATAGTTCCTCCCCCCCCCCAACAAAAACGCCACCACATCTTGATTTCTTAAAAGTGCTAATTGTTTTGCTAAAATATATTTACATAGAAATGAGGCTAGAGAAATGAGGCTAGTTCTGAAATCTGCAGCAGAAGAGGCTGCATTAATGACAGTAACATAGTATAGAGTTGGGCATCATTTTGTCTGGAAATAGAGGGAGGCAGCTGAGTTCAGAATCAGGACAGGCAACAATATGAAGTATTGATTTGCTGTACCTGACTCATTTTTGCGAAGCATTCTCTTTTCCTATTATTTTGACTTCATTAATTCTGTACGGTCGTTTTAGCTGACTGGACTGATCTGCCTTCTAATTGAGGGGCTGTAAATGCCAATCACAAGCCAAGGGACTGAGCACCATGCTTTTCAGCAACCTAAAAATTATTTCACCTCTACTGCCTTACGGTAGTAGCTGTTCCTGATTTATATTTTGCACACTTCTAGCCATTTCTGGAGGATATGATCTTAGCCAGGTGAAAATAGGGGCAGTCCTGGGCATGAGTACTTACTTTAAGGCTGTTCAGGATGAAATCTGGTGTGGCCCAGCGGTAAAGCTTGGGGTTTATAGGGAATGAGGGTGGGGGAATGCGTGAGTCCAAGGTTTGTATAAGCTTATTCCCATCATGATAAACCACAGGCTTGAGCGTACGCCTGGATCAATTTTAGTGGACACAGCACGCTGCATATTTTGGAGCTACGCAGAGTTCTTTGTGACATGACACAGATCTAATGAACAGTTCTGTGTAAATGGAAACTGCATAAACTGCTGCACCTCCAAAAATTGACCCACGACTAATCGTATCAGCAGTATGCTTACATATGGCAGGGAGAAATTCCTTATATTCCTAAATAAGAAAATTGCAATGAGCTCAGTAGGAGATGGGGAAAGACAGAGTATTGGTTTCATACTACGGATGAAACCTGCCCAAGGCTTTGTTTGGGTGAAACACACTGTCAGGCATGGTGCTCCCATTCCAATAATCACCATAATATGTAGAAAATAATAAGGAACTGGAACTGTGCATCCCACAGTAAGCTTTAAAAGGTAAAGGGAACGTTAGGTCCAGTCGTGACCAACTCTGGGATTGTGGCGCGCATCTCGCTTTATTGACTGAGGGAGCCAGTGTACGGCTTCCGGGTCATGTGGCCAGCATGACTAAGCCACTTCTGGCAAACCAGAGCAGTGCACGGAAACGATGTTTACCTTCCTGCCGGAGCGGTACCTATTTATCTACTTGCACCTAGATGTGCTTTCGAACTGCTAGGTTGGCAGGAGCTGGGACCGAGCAACGGGAGCTCACACCGTCGCAGGGATTCGAACCGCCGACCTTCTGATCGGCAAGTCCTAGGCTCTGTGGTTTAACCCACAGCGCCACCCACGTCCCTTACAGCAAGCTTTGGGTCATCGCAAATATTATATTCACACCTTCTAGTATTTGTCCTCCAGAAGATGGCATTGAATCCCATTCAGCCAAAAGAGACGCAAATTGTTCTACCCCGCTGCATTTGCGCGTAATGCAACAGATGTAAAAATCACACCAGATGAACAAAAAAAATTTACACAATTACCCAAACCAGCCATCCGTGGGCTCCAGCTTTAGTTACCTTACACATGTGTGGTGTCAATAGCACGCACACAAACCCAGATGTTTCTTTAAAATCTGGACAGCTGAAGGGTTGGGCTTTTCCTGTCAAGATGGAGGTTTTTGCTCGTGTTTGTAGAGGTAAGGTGAGGGGCAGATGGGGCTCACCCACCTGGGAGGGTAGCCTATCTAGGAGAAGAAAAACTCTGATCCTAAACTTCGGCTGCCTCTTCGGGAGAAGAAAAGGCTATGGAGTAAACCCTACACAAATCTAGAGCATAATCCCTAAGACGGTTGGGTGGTGATTTGTATGCCTCCATGTTTTGCTTTCCTTTTCTGTGGATCACATCAGCAAGGCCAAGATGGGGGTCTTGTTGTCCGGGCAGTCCAGGACCTTCATACACATTGCCCAGGATTGCACCTTGGGGAGGTCACTTTGGTGCGGTTAACACAGTGGTTTGACTTCACCAACGGAAGTGCACTCATTTGTCTCTTGAGACAGACAGATGCCAGCTATTCAAAACATCATTGGCTGCCCCATGTAAATTGAGGTCCAGCTCAGAGGGACTTCTGGTGGTTCCCTCCCTGTGAGAAGTGAGGTTACTGGGAACCAGGCAGAGGGCCTTCTGGGTAGTGGCGCCCGCCCATCAGATGTCAAGGAAATAAACAACAATCTGACTTTTAGAAGACATCTGAAAGCAGCCCTGTTTAGGGAAGTTTTTAATGTTTGATCTTTTACTGTGTTTTTAATGTTCTGTTGGGAGCTGCCCAGAGTGGCTGGGGAAACTCAGCCAGATGGGCGGGATATAAATATATATATAATGGCAGTTGGAGGGAAAGCTGTGGCTGTTCTGTTGTCTGTGCTCCTTTCAGCAACTCTGTTGCAGATCCCCCCATCCATGCCTAGGTCAACCTGATGACCTCCAGATGTTGTGGACTGCAACTATGCATCTTTGTGGCTGTATCGATTTTAAAATGTGATTTGGTGCTCTGAGGAACTAATCCTTTCTTCTGACCAAAGACCAGTTCACTTTTTCCTTCCACTCATTGTCAGAAACAATTAAGTTTTATTCATAACACCAATACATCTAATTATGAAGCTGTTGTACATTAGACACTCTATGCCTTTTCTACTGCAACATAGTGTTGTTTTTATTCATTCCATCATTTTTGTATACCTCAGTCATTAACCCTTCCCCTAAAAATTTCACAAGCATATCCCAGCTGGAAAATATATTTATCTCCCTGATGTAATGCTTTGCACAAGATAAACACTGAAGAATTTATTAACCCTATTTTTCTTTTAAATGGTCAGTTCAGCATTGGATAATCATTTGTTTATATATGCAAGCATACACTGAGAGGTGTTTATATGTGCAGGCATACACACAGAGATGGATGAGGTTAAAAATATCAAATACCCAATTGTCAAATTTGCTAGATCTGGCCACCTTCATAATTTAGACCCTTCTATTGAAGATTTGAAAATATTCTAGACAGATGACATGTTAACAGAATCATTTCATGGTTGAGTGTCTTCACAGTATGATTTATCTTTACCTTTAGGCAATGGAGGTCCCTGTTTGGGAGATTTATGAGCTAGGCCCCAAAATCTATTTTGATGACATGGAATGTGTGTGTTTATTGGGGGAGGGGGGGAGAGAGAAATCAAATTTTAGCATTTGCTTTAAATACTAGGTTTCCTTCTCACGATCAGTTACGCAAGCCAGCCTTGTTCATGTAACTTCTGCCCTTCTTTTTGTTGAATATAATTAAAAGGATTGCGCCCTGTTTGTTGTGTACGGACTTGACAGAACAACAAGCATTGTAGGTCTCAGACCAACTTTGTATGGAGACCAAACAAAATTGAATTAGTGCATGAACAAATAGAATAAGGAACGCAGACAGTTCCTTTTTTGTGTGCAGCAGAGCCCAGAGCATTGCCTGCTTTCTGGGTTTGCTGCTAAATAAGCTTTAAGTGCACTGGGGAAGTCAACTGGTTAATCTTGTCAACAAATTGCCCATACTTGGAGAGTGCTATGGGTTTAGCAACGGTGAGATTGGTTCTCTTGGGTCACGTGACTTCCAGCTTCATGACAATTCTAGTTTATGCTCTCTGTGTTCTGCCTTGAACTCTCTGGACTTCTTTTCTCTGGTTAGCAAGCCCAGTGGCATGGAAAATAAGGGAGGGGTGCATCTGCAGAACACCCAGTTCAAGCCCCATGGGGAAAAACAGCGTCCCTACAGTGCATTCCAACCCTGAGTGAATTCAGTGTGTGTGGAGTTTGAAAGTGGCAGGGGTCACCTCCTGATACTTGCCTCTGACAATCTTAACTAGGTAGATGGATCTATTTGCAATAATGAATTTTGCAATGTGTTTAGAAATACAGTGGTACCTCGGGTTAAGAACTTAATTCGTTCTGGAAGTCCGTTCTTAACCTGAAACTGTTCTTAACCTGAGGTACCACTTTAGCTAATGGGGCCTCCCACCACCACCACCGCATGATTTCTGTTCTCATCCTGAAGCAAAGTTCGTAACCCGAGGTAGTATTTCTGGGTTAGCGGAGTCTGTAACCTGAAGCGTCTAACCCAAGGTACCACTGTAAAGGTTTGGCATGGGGGAGAGAGATTGGAGGCAGAATCTGAGATCTTCCCTAGCCTTAAAACCCCAGCAGAAGAATTCTTGTGCCCATCATGCTAGCCACGTATTAGAGATAAGCGTGAGGAGAAATCTGAATTCATATTTCCAAACTGGGCTATGCACATTTCAGCTGTCTGGGCTGGGGCTGGTGCCGAGAGGCTGATCTGGGCAGCTACTGGGGTCAGCAGTAGGCCCAGTCCACACGCCAGCCCCTCCTCTCCCCGCCTGGAAGCCAGCAGGTGGTGGCCAAGTCCCCTTTGTGGCAGAGGGCTCGTGGGATGCCGGGTGCAAGCCAAGGCCACCTGAGGGGAGAAGAGAAGGAAGGGCACCCCAGGAGAGAGGGAGGCATGTGGGTGATTAGGCACCTTAGCTGTACTCTCACACAGTGGTGGCAAAGAAGGAGGCTGGGGTGGCTTGGCGTGGTCAATCGAGGGGGGTGGAATATTTTTTGGGGTGCCAATGGGGTCTGGGCCCCTTAGAGTTGGTGCCTGTGAGGCCTAGAATAAACACTTTTCACAATTTTGTTCCACGCAGCAATGTTTATTTATTTATTGACGAGCTCAAAGCGTATCTTTGTATCCAATGTTTGCTTCTAAACATACTTTTTTAGCAAATATATTCTTTTCTGCTGAATTGTGTAAAGCAAAGCCAGAAAGTGACTCGACGATGATGTAAGTAAAAAGGTAAAGGTAAAGGACCCCTGACAGTTAAATCCAGTCGAGGCAACTCTGGGGTTGCTGCACTCATCTCGATTTACTGGCCGAGGGAGCTGATGTTTGTCTGCAGAAAATTTTTCTGGGTCATGTGGCCAGCATGACTAAGCCGCTTCTGGTGATCCAGAGACACTGTTTACCTTCCCGCTGGAGCGGTACCTATTTATCTACTTGCACTCTGATGTGCTTTCGAACTGCTAGGTTGGCAGGAGCAGGGACCGAGCAACAGGAACTCACCCCGTTGCGGGGATTCAAACCACTGACCTTCTGATCGGCAAGTCCTAGGCTCTGTGGTATTGATGAAGATATAGTGCAGAATTCACCGATTTACACCTTTATCCATTGGGAAAGGTGGGTAACTGCCCTCTGGCCTTGCTGTATGAATCTATATGTAGCTATTCTCCTGCCTTGTAGACTCTCACACCCTGTTTGGGACAAACAGTTCCTACATAAATTACCACTCTTCAGAAGCTGTTACATAAATGAGCACAAGCTGCTAGGATACAGTAACTGCAATTTTGTTTTGCTCTGGTGGAACACTCCGTGCTGACAAGGTCAGGCTCTTGCAGTCTGAGTGCAGCCAAGTGATGAAGGACACAGCCAACCACCTAAGAGGTGGAGGATGGACAGCTACTAATTATTCCCCACAATTATTTGTGACCCTGTTAGATTTACAGGCCATGCCGCTAGGGGGCAGGAAATATCCCTCTAGTCTGGGGACATTTTTGCAGCAACAGAAGAGGTGTGGGGGGGGAGAGAATTCTCTTTCCCCATAGGAATCAACAACTCCATCAGGTACGTGGGCAAGGAAGGAATTACAAAAGCACTTACCGTATTTCTTGCTCTATAACACTCACTTTTTCCCTTCTAAAAAGTAAGGGGAAATGTGTGTGCGTCTTTATGGAGCAAATGCAGGCTGCGCAGCTACCACAGAAGCCAGAACAGCAAGAGGGATTGCTGCTTTCACTGCTGTTCTGATTTCTGAGATTCAGAATATTGTTTTTCTTGTTTTCCTCCTCCAAAAACTAGGTGCGTCTTGTGGTCTGGTGCGTCTTATGGAGCGAAAAATATGGTAATTCGAGTTAGCTTGCCCAGCAGTAGCATGTTGCATTCTGGAGCTGAAGACGTAAAATTGCGGAGCTGCTAACTCATCTACATCCTCACTCAGCGGCACAGTTCCGTTTCAGACACAGGCTGAAGAACCTGTAGCGATGGTGGTAAATGCATTTCTTTACCGTCGCGTAAGATATTAGTGTACCCTAGAGCTTTTCTGAACCCCATAAATTACCACGAAGCAGCTGCAGTAAGTAGAAGGATAATAGCCAGGCTGCCAATATGCTAACCTTCTGACCTCATGAAATTCCCAACCAGGTTCCATTTAATAGAAAAAAACCCCAATGTGAGCTGATGCCTTTCTTTCAGCAGGGCCCTTCCTGGGTCCCAGGTCGATATCTAAGGCTGAATGCTTTTAAGTGAAAGTTTTATTATGGCATAAAGCATGGGTAGGCAAACTAAGGGCCGGGGGCCGGATCTGGCCCAATCGCCTTCTCAATCCAGCCCACGTGTTTTTACATGAGTAGAATGTGTGCTTTTATTTAAAATGGATCTCTGGGTTATTTGTGGGGCCTGCCTGGTGTTTTTACATGAGTAGAATGTGTGCTTTTATTTAACATGCATCTCTGGCTGATTTGTGGGGCATAGGAATTCATTCATTTCCCAAAAAAAATATAGTCCGGCCCTCCACAAGGTCTGAGGGACAGTGGACCGGCCCCCTGCTGAAAAAGTTTGCTGACCCCGGCATAAAGCTTTAATGAACTACATGGACTAACACCCCCCCACACACTTTTATATATGCCATATTTTGCTTTCATCAATGAAAGCAGTTTCCTTAGCTGATAGCTTATATTATACTTCTGTAAACATATAAAAAACCAAGCTGCTTATGAAAACAGATTCTTAGGACTCTGCGATGGTGATTTTCTCTTTCTGCAGGGTAGGAGACAGAATGGGGTAATCTGGGAATCAAATTGCTCTATAGAATTTAGGAAGCCCTGCTTTCAATTTATAAATCCCCGTCATTACCAAAGATGGTTGAGAGGCTATGAATGCCTTATTAGCTAAGGCCTAGATAGATTACCTCCTCTTCTAAACAATTTGCCCGAGCAAAAGAGGGTAAAGGCTTCTAAGTACAGAGAAGAAATGGAATGAAACATCACAATTAATTGAGGTACTTTGTAGCCTTGGAAACAGTAAGAGAGCGGTGACATCAGCAACAATTATGTGTAATTTTTAGCTTTAGTTTATCACCAAGGTAACCAGAGCCAGTTTTTCCGCTTGCAGTGCTAGAAAATGTCTTGGAGTAGGGAGAGGGTTATAAACCAGGGGTCAGCAACCTTTTTCAGCTGTGGGCCGGTCCACCATCCCTCTGACCATGTGGCGGGCCAGACTATATGGGGGGGGGGGGACTGAACGAATTCCTATGCCCCACAAATAACCCAGAAATGCATTTTAAATAAAAGCACATATTCTACTCCTGTAAAAACACGCTGATTCCCGGACCGCCTGTAGGCCAGATTGAGAAGGTGATTGGGCTGCATCCGGTTGCCTACCCCTGTTATAAACCATACGGCTAAAGAGAATGCTAAAACAGCACTCTAACCTGGCCTATTGATTGGATTGCTCAGTACAGTGACTTGGCCGCCAATGCGAGTGCAATGACTCTCCTTCAAAAGGCATTGCATGTGAAGGGATATCAGGTTGTTTTTAATGCACGTGGCATTTGATCTGGGATGTTTCATTCAAACAGGCAAGTCCCTACTTGGTTTTGTGGCAATGAATGGGAATCCTGTAGCTTTCAGGTCCAATGTGTCCAAGCTGGCGTATTTGCTAGGGGTAAAGGTAAAGGTAACCTCTGACCATTAGGTCCAGTCGTGACCGACTCTGGGGTTGCGGCGCTCATCTCGCTTTATTGGCCGAGGGAGCCGGTGTACAGCTTCCGGGTCATGTGGCCAGCATGACTAAGCCGCTTCTGGCGAACCAGAGCAGCGCACGGGAACGCCGTTTACCTTCCCGCTGGAGCGGTACCTATTTATCTACTTGCACTTTGACGTGCTTTCAAACTGCTAGGTTGGCAGGAGCTGGGACTGAGCAACGGGAGCTCACCCCGTCGCAGGGATTCGAACCGCCGACCTTCTGATCGGCAAGTCCTAGGCTCTGTGGTTTAACCCACAGTGCCACCCACGTCCCTATGGCATATTTGCTACATGGGTGCTAAAAGACACACATGGCCACATGGCCACTTGGCCACCTGGCCGCCTTCAGGCTCATCCTGATGTTATCGCAGAGCCCACTGCAGTACATCTGCTTCCTGCATAATTCCAGCAAATTGGAAGTCGCAGCTCACAAGGGAGGAGTGTGCAATGTGCATCCTTCCCATGGGATCACACCATTGTACCGTGCCTTCCTAGCTTATGTATGTTCCATACATCATATACCACTGGATAGCTGAGTCAGTTGGAACATGGTGCTGATAATACAAAGGTCATAGGTTTGATCCCCATTTAGGACAGCTGCATTGCATTGGGTTGGACTAGAGCAGCGGTTCTCAACCTGTGGGTCCCCAGATGTTGTTAGACTACAACTCCTATCATCCCTGAGCTCTGGCCTTGCTAGCTAGGGGTGATGGGAGCTGTGGTTCAACAACATCTGGGGACCCACAGGTTGAGAAAGGCTGGACTGGGTCCTTTCCAACTCTACGATTTTATGCTGTCTCAGATGTGTTGATCCTATGCATGGCTTGCTGAGACCATATAACACCGGTCCTGAAAGACCTACATTGGCTCCAGTACGTTTCCGAGCACAATTCAAGGTGTTGGTGTTGACCTTTAAAGCTCTAAACGGCCTTGGCCAAGTACACCTGAAGGAGCATCTCCACTCCCATCATTCAGCCCAGACACTGAGATCCAACTTTGAGGGCCTTCTGGCAGCTCCCTCAGTGCGAGAAGCAAAGTTACAGGGAACCAGGCAGACGGCCTTCTTGGTAGTGGTGCCCACCCTGTGGAACACCGTCCCATCAGATGTAAAGGAAACAAATCCGACTTTAGAAGACATCTGAAGGCAGCCCTCTTTAGGGAAGTTTTTAATGTTTGATATTTTATTGTTTGTTTGCCCAGAGTGGCTGGGAAGGCCCAGACAGATGAGCGGGGTATGTAATAAATTATTATTATTATTATTATTATTATTATTATTATTATTATTATTAATCATGCATGCCAAGTGCTGTCCCTGAAGGTCATTCCTCACACTAAACAAAGAAAAGAAAAGCCCACATACATTATTCTACAATAGAAATGGCAATATTCTAACTGCAAAATTGCATTGTCTGGATGACTATGTATTTTAGTCGGGCACAGAAACACACCCAACTCATTTGTCTTTCTTTGCCATTTGGCAAATGCTTGTATTTTGCATGCCTGCCGATACTAACAAAAGGATAAAAGAGCAACATATTAATTTGCAACAAAGACACACATTGATGATAAGCGAGCAGTCATTCAGGTTCCTTCCTTGCTGTCGTAGACAGCCTTTAATCCCCATTGCCTCTCAACTCCTTGAAAAAGCAGAATGGCTTGTGGGGAAACCATAAAGTTAAGCAGGTTAAATATGTATTATGAAGCTTGACCACTGGAAATCCTAACTGGGTTTATTCACCTGCATTTGTGAAATGAGCTTCTCCACACACACCTACACAAACATACCCCACTCCCTGACTACCCCACCCCGTCTGACCTTAGCTAGAAACTAAAACTGAGAAGAAATTGACAGGAATAAATGACAGATTCTGCAAAAGACTAATAAAAACCTGCAACTGCCAAAATCTTCCTGGAGATTTTGGCAGCTGCAAGGCCCATGGATTACGAGGGAAAATGTGAAAACCACTCCAGATGTTTCCAAGCAGAATACTTTCCCGTTGTACACCAGGTAGCCCATATTGTGTTGATTTTATAATTTAATGGCTTGCTTAATCCTATGCATCTTTACTCAGAAGACCATAAGCCCCCATTATGTTCAGTCTTGCTCATTCCTAGGATTGCAGCCAGTCAGGGCAGTCCCAGTCACTGAATTTGAATTAAATCCCACTGGGTCCAATGGGGTATACTCCTTGCTGGTAAACATGGATTGCAGCCTTAACCGGGTTACTTAAAGATTATGATTTCCCCTTCCTCCTAATGTGATATTCTGATTGCAACACATACCTTCTTCTGAATTTAGAAGAGACTTATGACCTGCAACTTCAATATTACTTCAAATGTCTGTGTTTGCCTATCAAAACACACTGCTGCCTCTCTCTCTCTGTGTACGTTTTAACGAATTCATGCAGTGATTTGTAAATGGCTTCCCGAAATGCCGGATGTTTTCTGCATAATTTTGCGACTGAATTATTTGTTGAAATAGCTCATCAGTTTGGCAAAAAAACTACTGGGTCCTGGAGATATTCCTGATTAAGCATTTGTTTTAGCATCTTGAGTTGTCGCCCACACCACACCACACCACAATCACCCTCTTTTTTCCCTAGATGTTCCAGTTGTCAGAACCATTGACAGAACTGAAAATACTTACCTGTTTGTTTGTTTTTTTTAAAAAAATGCATAGAGGAGGGTGGTGGTGGTTGTAAGAGACGAAACAATGAAAGCTTATGATTCACTGTGCCCAGCAAATAGCCATTCCCATTCATTTCAGGAAAGGAGAAAGTAAACAAAAGTCCAATTAATTTTGTTTCTGAATCAGGAGTATGAATAATAAGAACAAGAAGGAGCCCCCTGGGATAACAAATATGTTTTATAATTATGTGAATGTAACCACATACGCATTCAATGTATAAAAGAATTCAAATATGCATTTGTAAAACCAGTGTTATCCATGCATAAACCACCCACTTAACCTAAAATAAATCTAATAAATTTCTGTATCCTCAGAGGCTTTCATTTCCTGTACAGAAGCAGATAAGTAGAATGCCGCTTTCTGTTGTGAATGAAAAATCTGCTAATTGACAATAAAAATAAGTTTTAAAAAAGACACACCTGATTTCCACTTTTGGAAGGTCAATCATTTTTCTTTTCATTTACCCATCTCACCAGGAGAAAATAACGGCATATGATTTACTTGAAACATCTGTAGGCGACACTGATGACTGAAAGTCTTCTAGTCTTGGCAACTGGAAGAGCCTCTGCTTTTTATTGCAAAGAGATTGGTGCAAAGCGTGTCATCGGTTTCACCCTTGTGTATTTGCTGTCTGAGGCCAAGGGAGCCTTTTTGGGTTGTGTGTGTATAACCACAAATTATTGGATGAAATGAAGCAAATAACGATTTCCCAGTGGTGTGACCTGTAAAGACTATGGAAATGTCTCTCAAGGGGTTTGGGGAAGCTCCATTGATTGTGACAGTTTAATACCAGGCTGGCCCAAAACACTCAGGGGACACAATGAAGTGTGAAAATGTACATCTGAGAAGGAGGCACAAAAAGCCTTCCAAATCCTTTGCTTCTTTGTGAATGTGGGAATTTCAGTTCATACATGGAGCTCCGCTTGGCTTCCCCGTTCAGTTCATTGGAAAGATGTGGTTCTCATATCCCTGTTTCCCCCACCCCTGTTGTGCCCCTTTAGTGATGTGTTTTGTGACATTTTCAGCCACTTCTGTGTTTACCACTGTGGACATGTGCGTGAATACATGACTTGCGGATGCATGTTAATCAGTTGTTGCCTGTATTATGGAAATACAGTGGTACCTCAGGTTAAGTACTTAATTCGTTCCGAAGGTCCGTACTTAACCTGAAACTGTTCTTAACCTGAAGCACCACTTTAGCTAATGGGGCCTCCTACTGCCGCCATGCCGCCGGAGCACAATTTCTGTTTTCATCCTGAAGCAAAGTTCTTAACCTGAAGCACTATTTCTAGGTTAGCGGAGTCTGCAACCTGAAGCGTATGTAACCTGAAGCGTATGTAACCTGAAGCGTATGTAACCTGAGGTACCACTGTATTTTCATGTTGCAAGCCACCCTGATCACTTTTTTAACTATGGGAAAATGGCTTGCAGATAAAATGGTGATGGTCATGATGCTTATGTCAGACATGGGACTGGGGCATTATAAGCCATTCACGTATTTCTGTACCTGAGAACTAGACCTGTTTGATCTTTAATCCCTTACCCAGTGTGTTTGGTTGGCAGAATTTCGCTTAGTCCTGCCTGCTGTTTAGAGACAGCTTTTTAGTTATTATTATAATAATTATTTATTGAATTTATATACCGCCCTATACCCGGAGGTCTCAAGGCACAACAAAACCAGAACACAAAACCATAAAATATATAATCAGGATAAAAAACAATAACCCTAATAACAGTAATAATATTTATACCCCGCCCATCTGGCTGGGTTTCCCCAGCCACTCTTGGCGGCTCCAAACAGAACACTAAAAACTGAATAAAACTTCAAACATTAAAAACTTTCCTAAACAGGATTGCCTTCAGGTGTCTTCTTAAAGTTGGTTAGTTGTTTATTTCCTTGACATCTGATGGGAGGGTGTTCACAGGGTGGGCGCCACTACCGAGAAGGCCCTCTGCCGGGTTCCCTGTAACCTTACTTCTCACAGTGAGGGAACTGCCAGAAGGCCCTCAGAGCTGGACCTCATTTTAAAAGGACATAGGATACATGCTATATACATTCTAAATAGTTATCCGTAACGTCTTTCTGCTTTTGCTCCTATTCCAAATCCGGCTCGCTTTTTCATTTTTTTTTTTAATAATTTTTATTAATTTTCACAACCAACAAAAAACAAAAAAAGAAAACAACAACGCACACAAAAGAGAAAAGAAATAGACATATACAAAACACAAAAAGCGTGACTTCCCCATACCTCCCTTACACTGCATCCTTGTTTTGCAATTTTTCAGCAACCCTTTAGTCCTTTTTTCTATTTGTATCTCTCTCAGATTTCTTAACATTATTATTTACAGCTGTAATTCTCTGTTTCTTACCCCCTGACATCTTAACAGCCCACAATCTTACAACAATTTTTAAGATATAATTTAAATTTTTTCCAATCCTCCTCCACTGTCTCTTTCCTCTGGTCACGGATTCTGCCGGTCATCTCCGCCAGTCCCATAAATTCAGTCACCTTCATCTGCCATTCTTCCAGAGTGGGTAGTTCTTGCGTCTTCCAATACTTTGCCAAAAGAATTCTTGCCGCTGTAGTTGCATACATAAAAAATGTCCTATCCTTTTTCATGCCCTTACCATCGCGATAGAGATTTCCTACGAAAGCTTTCCCAAGAACGTTCCACCAGTGCCAAAAGGCCAAAAGGTACGGGGAAATGCAAAAGATACTGAAGAGGATGTCCCCCCTCAAAAAAGAGGGATAACGAACTTAGTTAACGAAGACAGGTAATTTCAACATTTGCCTCTTAGGCAGCAGCCACCGAGAGATTAAAAAAATGAAGCATGCTCACGACCCCTTAGATTAACAACTAACTATTCTGCATCAGTATGCTTTATCTGGGAACATATGGAGTATGAAATTCCATTTAAGGAATTTACATTTCTTAATGCAAGCAATTAGGTGTGTAGTAAAGTCTCGTTATTACACATGATTAGTCTCTCCCCCCCACACACCATTTTTTTTAAAAGGTGCTCATTTAGTACACTAGCTTTAAGTTCAAGTGGGATGTATTTTAAGACCCAGTAACTGCTGATATAGGGATGTGGGTGGCGCTGTGGGTTAAACCACAGAGCCTAGGACTTGCCGATCAGAAGGTCGGTGGTTCGAATCCCTGCGACGGGGTGAGCTCCCGTTGCTCGGTCCCAGCTCCTGCCAACCTAGCAGTTTGAAAGCACGTCAAAGTGCAAGTGGATAAATAGGTACCGCTAGGCAGGAAGGTAAACAGCGTTTCCGTGCGCTGCTCTGGTTCTCCAGAAGCGGCTTAGTCATGCTGGCCACATGACCCAGAAGCTGTACGCCGGCTCCCTTGGCCAATAAAGCGAGATGAGCACTGCAACCCCAGAGTCAGTCACGACTGGATCTAATGGTCAGGAGTCCCTTTACCTTTAACTGCTGACATATGGCCATATCTCTGACCACCACACTCCATACTCCTCAAAGCGAATTCACAACATGCATCTACCTGGCTCTTCTGTCTGCCTGAGTCAGTTCCTGGGCCTGATGCTCAGGTACTAATTCTCCCATTGAAAACAATGCAGCTGCCTCCAGTAATACACCTCTGCATGCCTGGTGGTTGTTTTCTTGGGAAAATATATTGCTGTATTGATTGAGGAAATAAACAATGTATGTTTTTTGCCTATCAAATATTTTCCCCCTCCAGCTTTGTCCCATTTCCCCCACACCCCTCTCCGCGCAAAAGCTCACTATCAGAGAAGTATTCAAGATCAATGCAGTGACTCCCTCCCTCTTCCTTTGTTGCCCATTGTAAATCTATTAGCTGTGATCTGTAATTAGGTGCACAGCTTAAAAGAAAGAACAAATTGTGTCCACTGAACCATGGTGCTCGCCTTCATGGCTAAAAAATAAAATAAAAAATGACCCATTTGGTTTTACCAGCTGTGACATTGGCGGCAGGTTCAATGACAGAGAACACATAAAACTCAATAGATTAAAACGTTTCCAGTTCACTAAACATCCAGAGGGGCATAACAAAGGGTCCCAGACCACTGTAGAGAAAAGGAAAAGGTAGGCTTCGTTGGTCTCATATGCTACATTTCCTTCCTTCCTTCCTTCCTTCCTTCCTTCCTTCCTTCCTTCCTTCCTTCCTTCCTTTTGCTTGGGTGGTTTTGCCTTAGAGCAGGCATCCCCAACCTTTGGCCCTCCAGATGTTTTGGACTACAATTCCCATCATCCCTGACCACTGGACCACTGGTTAGCTAGGGATCATGGGAGTTGTAGGCCAGAACATCTGGAGGGCCGCAGGTTGGGGATGCCTCCCTTAGAGATTGGTAGAGTTAACAGAGAGTCTCCACCTTCCAAGACGATAATGCCCACTCACATCACAAGGAGCTTATAACCCACCTGCTCTCAGCAGCCAGAATCATCATAACCAGACACTGGAGAGACCTGTCAGGAGTAAGCATGGACCAATGGTATCAGATAGTATGGGAAATTCCCAGGAGTCTTTGGAGGAAGTCATGTGCTTTAAATGTACAGTGTATTCATGACCTCATCAGCACCTGCTTTTTTAATAGTAATCTGCTAACCTCGACGTGGATTTTTTAAAACAGAAATTGCAGGTAGATGTTTTCCTGTGTTCACTGTTTTCTGAATTAACCTCTGCTGATGAGATTTGTATGCACTGCTGCTGGTTCTGTGATGCAGGTGCTGGTGGTAGGAGTGCATTTAATGGAACATGGGAGTAGGCATTAATATCACTGAATATAACCCATCACATTACTTCCCTAATAGTAAATGTGATAAATGATGCATATCCTGCAAGTATTTTGGATTTTCCCTTCTCATTTTGTGCTGGCGTTATACCAAAGGAGAAAAGTAATAACACATTCAGCTCAGATAACATGACAAACTGCAATGAAATAGGATAGCTGAAATGGTTTTGAATAGATACAGATGAATGAAAATGGGCCATTTATTACGGAGCCATAATGTCTTTACTGTGGCTTGATTTGTTTTGATTGTGTGTGCGTGTGTGCATGGGATGTGTAGAAATGGTAAAACCCAACTCTCATTTGCTCGTTAACTTTGCTGCAGTTTATGCTGCCTTTTTTATTCTTGCTCTCTCTTTTTGCCTTCAAACCTTGCTATTTATTGCTCTGAACTGAATTGGGGGGGGTATATTTATCAGCAGTCCTGTTCTTGCAAGCAGGGACACTGAAGTTGTGATTATTATTATTATTAATTATTTCTACCCCGCCCATCTGGCTGGGCTTCCCCAGCCACTCCGGGCAGCTTTCAACAGAACATTAAAAACAGAATAAAACTTCAAACATTAAAAACTTCCCTAAACAGGGCCGCTTCTAAAAGTCAGATAGTTGTTTATTTCCTGAAGGGAGGGCATTTCACAGGGCGGGTGCCACTACCGAGAAGGCCCTCTGCCTGATTCTCTATAACCTCACTTCTCACAGTGAGGGAACCACCAGAAGGCCCTCAGAGCTGAACCTCAGTGTCCACACTGAACGATGGAGGTGGAGACGCTCCTTCAGGTATACTGGGCCGAGGCCATTTAGGGCTTTCAAGGTCAGCATCAACACTTTGAATTGTGCTCGGAAACGTACTGGGAGCCAAAGTAGGTCTTTCAGGACTAGTGTTATATGGTCTGTTAACCACCTACTGTTGCTGTGTCACTTGCTTTTGGGTATGTTTGCTGTAGGGTGTGCTGCTTTCCACTTTGCATAGGGTTGTTGAGGAGTCAAAGGTTCCTGTGCTTCCATGAACAGAGCTTTCCTCTCATGGAAGGAGGTCTTCTCTTGAAAAGCATCCTTTGCCAGACCAAGGGAATCTTTGACTCCAATGCTTCACTGCAATCATTCATCCGGTTTACATTTACAGTGGTACCTCGGTTGTCGAATGCCTTGGCTCCCGAACGAATCAACTCCCAAACACCACAAACCCAGAAGTAAGTGTTCCGGTTTGCGAACGTTCTTTGGAATCCGAACTTCCAACGTGGTGTCCGGTTGAATGCAGGAAGCTCCTGCAGCCAAACAGAAGCCACACTTTGCTTTTTTAATATTTCTGGGACTCCTGGAACAGATTAAGTTTGACAACCAAGGTACCACTGTACTTAGACTTGTTCACTTTAGAAAGACAAGGCATGTGTCCCTGCACCTTCTTTAGTAGTGGCAAAAGGATGGAATAATTTATTTGTTCTCCCTGCTTTTAAACAGCAGGTCAAACCCCAGATGCTGTAAGAAAATTCATTTGATCTAGTTTTGTTCTTATAAAACATTTGTATTTTCCAGGAACCCTCCTCCTACTTTGTTTCAGCCAGAAAATTGGTCCAGAGGATTCAACCACTTCCTTTCCCAGTGAGTACAACCCTTTTCCATTTTAAGCAGCTTAACCTTGTGTGCCGTTATCGCAAAATGATATGCGGCAAACCTTTGGCAATGAAATTTCCTTCCTGCAAACAAGCGCTCTTTTTAGTTTTTGTTTGCATTGCATAATTCCTTCTCAACTTTTGCCTTGCTGAAAACTTTACAGTTTCGCAGAGGTCATGGTGTGATCTGCGTTTGAAATTAGTTGGCTGGCTATTGATAGGTATAGGTCTGAATACCCTCCTGTTGTTGTTCTTCTTATCCTTAATATACCGTATTTTTTGCTCTATAAGACGCACCAGACCACAAGATGCACCTAGTTTTTGGAGAAAGAAAACAAGAAAAAAATATTCTGAATCTCAGAAGCCAGAACAGCAAGAGGGATCGCTGCGCAGTGAAAGGGATAGCTGGCTTCTGGGATAGCTGCGCAGCCTGCATTCGCTCCATAAGACGCACACACATTTCCCCTTACTTTTTAGGAGGGAAAAAGTGAGTCTTATAGAGCAAAAAATACAGTACCTCTTCCTGATTCTGTATTGCTCGGTCTGTGAACCAGGAGCATAAGGCCTTAGGAGAGTGACCATTGCAGCTCAGTCTCCCAAGTCTGATGCAGCGTAAAATTGAGTATAAAGCCAGCGCCACAAAAGACCCCACACAACTTCGTTGTATCACATTACAGTGGAACCACTGGTTCTGAGAGCCAGTGTGGTATAGTGGTTAAGAGCGGTAGACTCGTAATCTGGTGAACCGGGTTCGCTTCCCTGCTCCTCCACATGCAGCTGCTGGGTGACCTTGGGCCAGTCACACTTCTCTGAAGTCTCTCAGCCTCACAGAGTGTTTGCTGTGGGGGAGGAAGGGAAAGGAGAATGTTAGCCGCTTTGAGACTCCTTCAGGTAGTGATAGAGCGGGATATCAAATCCAAACTTTTCTCCTTCTTCTTCTTCTTCTTCTTCTTCTTCTTCTTCTTCTTCTTCTTCTTCTTGAACCACTCCGTCCCTGAACGTTTCAGTTCCTGGACGTCGAAAACCCGGAAGTAAGTGTTCTGGGTTTTTTTTAGCATTCCTTGGGACCCGAATGTCTGATGCAGCTTCCAATCCGCAAAAAGCCTAGCTGTCAGCCAGTCAGAAGCCGCGCCTCAAAATTTGAAGGTTTCAGAAGTCGAACGTCCTTCCAGAACGGATTACATTCGGCTTCCGAGGTTCCACTGTACACTGGTTCTCTGTGTTCCCTGAAATGTCTTCAAATACATGAGTTATGTAGGACAGGCTTTGCACCAGGACTGTAGCATGGTGGGGGGGGGGGGGCTTCTAGGGTGACTGATCCAGCCCTACTCCACTTTGTGAGGTGTTGCTTCAGCGGTTGGTGTTGCTTTGGCGGCAAAGGCCCTCCATTTGCCCTTCGCACTCCGCCTTAGAAACACTCCTTGCAGAGGACAACTGTGACTTCAAAGAAGAATGGGAACTTTTTACAAAGGATCTAAAAAGACAATAAAATGAAGTGGACTCCTTGGCAGGTTTCGAATAAACATACTCAAATTTATTGATGGTTAATATAGATAGATAATATAAGGATTTGTACTATTTTACAGTATTCAGAGAACAATATGTGTTGAGAAATCAGAGAGAGGAGCTGAGGGAATTCTTGAGGGGGAGGGGGGAGGGTTCATTGGGGAGATGGGGGAAATCGTGAAGATGATATGTTTTGATATTTTGTTATGTTAAAATTGTTAAAAAAAAGAAGAAAGAAACACTCCTTCTAGAGCATGGGTAGGCAAACTAAGGCCCAGGGGCCGGATCCGGCCCAATTGCCTTCGTAATTCGGCCCGCGGATGGTCCAGGAATCAGTGTGTTTTTACATGAGTAGGATGTGTCCTTTTATTTAATATGCATCTCTGGGTTATTTGTGGGGCGTAGGAATTCATTCATTTCCCCCCCAAAATATATATATAGTCCAGCCCCCCCCCCAAGGTCTGAGGGACAGTGGACCGGCCCGCTGCTGAAAAAGTTTGCTGACTCCTGTTGTAGAGCCACTCAATGAGGCCATTTGAGAAGCACGCAACAGCCATGCACCCTTGATCCCGGCCTCGCCTGGGATTGAAGCGCACATGGCTGTTATGCACTTCTCCTTCCACATTCCCCGAGTGCTCTGGTGGCAGCTGCTGCTTTGTACCATCCTGACTTGATGGTTTGTTTGGTTTTGGTTGGTTCATAACCCCAAGAATCTCTTCCTCACGTATCACCACTCTTTGCCTCGGTTCTTCAGATTCCCTTCTTGAGAAAGTTAGTTGAAGCACCATGATCTGCCCTACAACTCCTCCAGTAAAGACAGATGCAAAGAATCCATTCAGTTTTGCTTTTTTTTTCCTCTCTCCTTTTTCTCCTTTAGCACACCTTTGCCTCCCTTGCTGTCCCAAAGGAGCTTTTAATATATGGTGACCACTGCCATTCGAGTTATGAGTCATTCCATATGGAGGGTTTGATTCCCACTTAAAAAGTTATTTTTATTTTATTTTTTAAATTAAAAGCATCAAGCTATACAGCATCGAACTCTTTGGCCATTAGTGATAAATGACTCATTTATATGCATTATTTGTGCATTTGTCAGTGCCTGGCTTGTGACAGTTTCATTTTGATAAATTAAAAGAAATGATTGTAACAAGTCCATTGTTCCTTTTATCCAAATGTTAGGACCATGCCTGATGTTCCCGTCACCCTTGTGATGAGTGGTTGAATTTTCAGTAATTCCATTATCTACCTCCTCCCTGATGTTGACTATAATTTGCATAACAAGCTTATCTGGTTCAAGTTGTGGTCCAGACCTATGTAGCTACATAGAAGGGAGCGTGCATCTTCAGACAAGTGCATTTCTGAATTCAGCGCTAATACAGGGCGGGTAGTGGCGCCCGCCCTGTGGAACGCCCGCTCATCAGATGTCAAAGAGATAAAGAATTACCTGACGTTCAGAAGACATCTTAAGGCAGCCCTGTTCAGGGAAGTTTTTAATATGTAATGCTGTACTGTTTTTAACACTGATTGGGAGCTGCCCAGAGTGGCTGGGGAAACTCAGCCAGATGGGCGGGGTATAAATAATAAATTATTATTATTATTATTATTATTATATTATTATTATTATTATTATTATTATTATTATTATTATATTCTCCCCCTCTAGCTGCCATCACCATATCCTTTTAGGGTCCCGTTCAGAGCAAGTGCTCCATATCCCAGTTTTCTTTAGCTTGTGCAGAATTGCCTTGTTATTGGTGACACATTGCTGTTGTTCAGTAGATTCTTTATATATTTAGTTAGAGAACACAGTCCTGGTCAGCAATTATTTTAAAACTGTAGCCATGGACACACTGGGGGAAAGTGGGAACAGGGGCGTGTCTGACATACCTAATGGGGTGGCAAGGATTTGATTGGGGTGCTACAGCATGGGCCAGACAAGAAGTCTCTGGAGGCAAGATTGAGCCTCCAGCCTGCCAGCTGCCGATCTTTACAAATTTTTTTTTACAATAAGCAGAAATTTACCTTTTCTCAGTGTGGAGAAGAACGCCACTGAATTACTTTTCATCACTCAGCTATTAAAGGCTTGAGGGGTTGAGTTTCTGAGACGGCAAGGAGTTTGCAACCACAGCGTGATACATTTACTTCCAGCTTTTCCTTAGCTGTACATTCATGGTTATGTGGTCATTCTGTCTTGATACATATTGTATCATATGACATATATACATAAGGAGTGCAGTGAACAGTTCCAGTTTTCATATTGGCCCAGTACACATGTCATGCTAAACCATGGCTTAGTGAGATGTGCATGAGCAGAAAGGAGTTGCTGTGGGCCTTGATCGTGCATGCGCCCTCCTCTCCCATCACCGCTGTGATAGAAATTTTGAGGTCTTAGATATATGGTAGTGTTCATAAGCGTACCAACCAAGCACTTACATAGATCAGCACAGGAAGACTGACCTGGAACCATTTTGACTCCTAAACTGAGCAAATGTTTTCTCTGCAAGGTCAAAGTGGGAAACCCCCCCATTGTCTCTTTCCTCACAAATCCTGTCTTAAGGGCACATTTAAGATATGAATAGGGTATAAGCCTGTGACCTGGCCCAGGAACTAAGTATTTATCACTACAAAAGAATGGCCAGGCTCCCCAGGCAATCCAATCAAGTAACCTGCCAGACAGGAGATAAACAACGACAGGAGAAAAGCAACATTCAAATTTCTGTTTAGACCGCCTTTTCTGTGATGTAGGTATAATGTATCTGGGGGGTGGTCTTAGGTTACACCCCTTCTGTGATGTATGTATGATGTTTCTGGGGGTGGTCTTGATCTACAGGGTGGCAATTTCAAAAGTCTTTATAAGGCCTTGCTCGCCACTTTTCTGGGTTCCTCCTCCTCTCCTGCAGGTGAGGGGAGCACCCTGTTTCAACAGTTCAATAAAGATCAAGCTTACTAGCTGCTTTGCTTCTCAATATTCCCAATATGGCCTCTGTTATCTTCTCATACCAATAGGGAACCAATGTAAGGGCTCTATATGACTCTTGGATACCCCATAAGGGAAAAGGGCAATTTTTGTTTACAACACCGCCTTCCAAACAGCTGCAGGGTAGAAAAAGGAAAGCTTTTATTTGTTTTCCCTTAAACTTGGTTGTTATGTTGTGACAAACCAGGAACTGTGGTTTATAACAAACCCTGGTTAGGTTACCAAAGCAACTTCGGAAATGACAGCTTTAAGCTGGCTTGTTCTGAATCTGCCCGGATGTTGTTTTATAAACCAGGATATCACATCTGGATGGCACAATAAAATGTGAGTTGAAGAAAGTAGGGGGGGAAGCTGCCAAAATCTTTCACCCAGTGATGCAAGAAGAGGAGAGGAATAATGAGTCCAACTCTTGCCGCAGCTTGTTCCTGCTCATGAAAATCTTACCAAACCATGGTTTAGGGTGACATACAAAACATCTGATTGTGTTACCTTAGGCAAGAAGGTTTTAGAGGCTCCAACTTTATTTATTTATCTAAATTACAAAAAAAAAAAAATCATCCAGATAATCTCAGACAAAAGCAAGTTCTCACTTATTTTATTCCACGGAATGAAAAGGGTTAGCTTGCTTAAGCTACACCTCGAATTCTGTCTTGGTTTCTCTGCAAAACAACAAAACTTTCAAGAAAGCCTCCCTGAAGCCTTGCAGAACAGAGCCATGCAATTAGCCATCAATCCCTTTGAAGTTCAAAATTCTTTAAAAAGTTTGCTCCCTTTGAAGAACTGAACAGATAAAAGGCTTAAATAACTGGAATTGGTCATTTCTTGATCAAGTGTTACTGTGGAGGAGTAGATTAAGAAGGCGCATCCTAATTTATTATCATTCAACCTCTAGAAAGGGTATCTCACATTGACTCGAAACCCTCCTGATTATGACAATGACATATTTCATGGGCAGGTTGAAAAACAAAGGCCGCAACTATTCAAAACATATGTTTGATACATATTTAACCTAAATTTTAACGACTGCTGCTACTACAAGTATTCTTATACAGCTTTTCAGTGTCTGTTCACATCTATCCTTGCAACTGAATTACAAGTGGATTAGATACATATTTGAGGCCACCCATTGTGGAATCTGAACCAAGGGCTTTTCCAAAAGAGTTTCTATAGTACAATATCATTGTAGGTGTTTTATTCAACAGCTAAGTAGGCATTCTGTCATAAAGTAGCCCTTCTGCTGTGCGTTATTGCATTTTTTCATCACCCGAAGCCTCATATTTTGTCAACAAGTCATTATAAGACTTGCCCCCAGCTACTTGCTTTTATTGCTATAGTAAAGTGTATGACTGCACCTATTGGGCAATGCCTATGATGTCACTACTGACAGATACCACATACCATTCACATAATGCAACCTTCTACTTTTGTGCTCAGGGCATTTTGGGAACTTTCTATACTAGTAAGTTTAATTTAAAATTTTTGATTGGTGGACAAATTCTTCCCCCCCAAAATTTTTATTTTATTTTATTCATTTTATATCACAAATAAACAGCACAAACAGGAAAACAAACAATAGAAACAGATTCTTGTCTTATCCTTATTTTTCCTAAACATTGTTAGGTGAGCTTCCCCAAGTTCCCCGCCTTCTGATTTTCGTTTTACTGGTGGACACATTTTTGTCATGCCTTCACCATGCCTTAAAAAGCAGTAAAGTGCCACCTTCTTCTGCTCCTTGCCTGGTCATTTTCTGAACCTTTTTTTTCTTTTTTAAAAAACGTTTGCTTGCTGGATGGATAGTGTCTGGTTATGAAAAACCAGAGTGCTCATTCAGATCAGTTTGCAGGACGAAGAAGAAGAAGAAGAAGAAGAAGAAGAAGAAGAAGAAGAAGAAGAAGAAGAAATCCCAGCACTGTGGTTCAGCCCCATCGCCCTTTAGCAAGATATGTCCATCTCCTGAGCTGTTATTTGGAGTCAAGATATTCCACTAGGGGCTAACCTATATATATTACCCACAGACTTCCCATGTTCTGTGTGGTCATGTGGTCTGCTGAGTGCAGACTGAAAAGTGGTTGAAGCAATGAATGGGATTCTTAGCTTAGGATAACAGGCTACATCCCAGCCATCTAAAAATGGCTTCTACCACCCCCAAATCCTTCCATCCTCCATCCTGACGAGAGGAATTATCATAGTCCAACATTAGGAAGAACTTCCTGACAGTAAGAGCTGTTCGACAGTGGAATTTGCTGCCAAGGAGTGTGGTGGAGTCTCCTTCTTTGGAGGTCTTTAAGCAGAGGCTTGACAACCATATGTCAGGAGTGCTCTGATGGTGTTTCCTGCTTGGCAGGGGGTTGGACTCGATGGCCCTTGTGGTCTCTTCCAACTCTATGATTCTATGATTCTAAGAACACATTCCACCTGGGCAAAAGAACTCGAGGAGGGCTCAGAGCAGAACCAATGTCACTTGTGGAGAGTGTCACTTGTGGAGAGAGGATGTGGCCTGGGAATGAGGGATGACCATGGAAGAGTCCCAGGAAGAAGAAGAAGAAGAGGAGGAGGAGGAGGAGGAGGAGGAATTTGGATTTGATATCCTGCTTTATCACTACCCAAAGGAGTCTCAAAGCGGCTAACATTCTCCTTTCCCTTCCTCCCCCACAACAAACACTCTGTGAGGTGAGTGAGGCTGAGAGACTTCAGAGAAGTGTGACTGGTCCAAGGTCACCCACCAGCTGTGTGTGGAGGAGCGGAGACGCGAACCCCGTTCCCCAGATTACAAGACTACCGCTCTTAACCACTACACCACACTGGAACCAGACAGAGAGAACTGGGAGGTTGCATTTGGCCTCTGACGCTAAGCTTCCCCACCCCATTGAAGTTTATTCCCATAAGCTTGGATAACTGGCTAAGAATTTACTCACTTGTAAGCTCTATATTTTCCTCAGAACTGAACCTGTGTCCTCTTACATTTCTCAGTGCCTGCAGCAAGTTAAAACTATTGGGGGGCGGGTGCTCAAATAATTTTGCTGCCGGAGGATTTATTGCAGCTCAGTTTGGTGGCATTCCAATAGTCGAGTGTTTCTCTTTCCAGCAGGAAGGATTAGAAATTTATGATACCTGGTTCTAAGGGGTGGATCGATAGATACATAAATGTGTCTTGTGTACTAGAATGTATATTATGCACTTGATAATTGAATACTGTGTAATACACTGAATTCTGCTTTGTGGAACCTGAGTGCAGCAGTAGGTAGCAAAAAAATAAAAATAAATCAGTTGTTTATCATGGCATGCTACTTTTGGACACATGTCCTCAAGGCACCTCTGTTATGGGGGTGGGGGGTGATTTCCTGAAAGGCGGTGCAGCTCTAGAGATAATACTGCCTGGGTACACGGTGATGGCAGGGATCCTATGGAATTGTGACGAAAGACAAAAGGAAAGCAAAAAATTGGCCGCTGGCAAAGCTATCCCCGTTTTCCTTCATTTTCTTTTCAACAACAGCAATATCATGCAGCAGTCTGAAGACATGCAGGTAGCGGGAACAGATGAGCAGATGTGAAAGAGCAGACGCATCATTGGATCATTATTACAAATGGGTTTTATGATGTGCTTGTTCTCGTCCACCTGTCTGCAGCGTGTGACTGGCTTTGAGTCAGAGCTACACACAAGAGAAGTAAGAGATGAGCCATTCAGGCAGATGGCTGCGTATGAGGGAAAATGGGAGGGGAAACGAAGCCTTTTCCCAAAGAAACTCGCCTTTCAGTGCTCACTGTAACAAATGCTGTTCCTTTCCCTCATGACAGGCCCTGCCATTGGGCTGAGTGAGGCAGTTGCCTTAGGTGGCAAATGCGTGTGACTGGCTTAGCGTTGAGTCAGAGCTACACACGAAAGAAGTAAGAGATGAGCCATTCAGGCCGATGGCTGCGTATGAGGGAAAATGGGAGGGGAAATGAAGCATCTTCCCAAAGAAACTCGCCTTTCAGTGCTCAGTGTAACAAATGTTGTTCCTTTTCCTCATGACAGGCCCTGCCGTTGGGCTGAGTGAGGCAGTTGCCTTAGGTGGCAAATGCTAGGGTAGTGGGAGAAAAGTGAGTCATTCAGGCAGGTGCTTGTTTATTGTAGGGTGAAAGGACTAACCATTTAGATTCATTTCCCCAAAGGTTTGCTTTTCAATTCTCATAATGTGGTCCTTTTCCCTAAGGGCCAGCCCTGCTATTGGGCAGTGTGTGTCATCTGCCTCCAGAAGCATATGTTGAGGCGTATGGAGAGTGAGTTGTAGTGAGGTGTTCAAGAACAGTGCTATATGTGCCTTGTAGCTTGCCCTCGAAAGATTCCATCAACTGTGTCTCCGGAAAATTTTACACATCACTTGGGAAGACAGGCGAACTAATGCCAATGTACTAGAAGAAGCAAAGTGTCAAAACAATGATTCTTCAACATCAACGTGGTTGGCCTGGCCATGTTGTTTGGATACCTGATTATCATCTTCCAAAGCAACTGCTCTATTCCGAACTTAAAAATGGAAAGCATAATGCTGGTGGTTAACAAAAGAGGTTCAAAGACTCTCTCAAGGCAAATCTTTAAAAATGTAATATAAACAGCAACAACTGGGAAACACTGGCCTGTGAGCGCTCCAATTCGAGAACAGCCTTTACCAAAGATGTCATGGGCTTTGAAGACGCTCAAACTCGGGACGAAAGGAAGAAATGTGCTAAGAGGAAGGCATGCATGGCAAACCCTCACTGTGATCAGCTCCTGCCCGGAAACCAATGTCCCCACTGTGGAAGGATGTGTGGATCCAGAATTGGCCTCCACAGTCACTTACGGACTCACCGTTAAAACCATGTTCATGGAACACAATCTTTCTCGGCTATGAGTGATCGCCACATAAGAAGAAGCCCTGTGCCCTCTGAAGTAACAGAATACAGTCATATCTTGGGTTACATATGCTTTGGGTTGCACGATTTTGGGTTCCGCACTGCGCCAAACCGGAAGTACCGGAACGGGTTACTTCCAGGTTTCAGCGCATGCGCAGAAGCACCAAATTGCAACCCGTGCATGCGCAGATGCGGCGCTGCAGGTTGCGGACGCTGCAGGTTACAAATGTGCTTCCTGCACGGATCACGTTCGCAACCTGAGTGTCCACTGTATGTTGAATCCATTTTCAACTGCTGGTCCAGTCAGCTTTGGTTTTTTTTAAAAAAAATAATATTTATTAACAGTTTAAAGATAACAAAAGAAAAGAAAAAGAATTAAACAATACAATACAATACAAAAACAAAAACAAAAACACCACACAACCCAAACCCTAAAAACATTGAATCAACCAAACAAAACAAAAACAATTAAAAACACATCCAATAATTTCAATATCATAACTTTCGTTCACTTGTTTCAACGACCTCCTCACACCTCCCTTTTTGTATTCCACTTCAATTAACTGTTTCAGCAATTCCTTTCCATCTTCCTCTGTTTTCTGTCCTGTAATTTATCTTAACATATTCTAACCTTGTTTTTTCCCTTTAATACATTTACAATCTATCTGTACCTAATTCCTTATAACATTTCTGCTAAAGCCATATAACTTCATTCCATCATTTTTCTAACATTCATTAATTTTACAATATTTCCGGTAATAATCTTTAAACTTTTTCCAGTCTTCTTCCACCGACTCTTCTCCCTGGTCTCGGATTCTGCCAGTCATTTCCGCTAGTTCCACAGTCAGCTTTGTACATTAAATGGGAGGGGTAACTTGTTCATTGCCTCAGTCAGCAAGATTCCCCTGTGCCTGTTTATCCTTCCCATCCCCACTGCCACAACCTTTAAGCCTTTGAAAGACGTGGCTTATAATAATAAACGTTTCTGTTGTTGTGTTGCTGGATTGATTGTTGTTTTGAATTTATCTCGTTCTCTCACTAAAATGGATTCAACATCTCCGATGAGGCTGTGGTGTACGTAGAAGGATATAGCTGTTCCGCCCTTCTGTGAGCGACTGGTATAATCTTAAGATCTCCTTTGACAATTAATGTCTCTGTAATTCCAATGAGGTTTTAAAGATTGGGAAAAGAGCTTTGTAAGACTGGAGATGGACATTTGTTATTATTGTTTATATGCACAGGAGGAAATCATTTCATCCACATCCCCGTCTGTCATCAGTATACGGGGATTTGCCTCAGGGGAGTACAGAGTGGTTCAGCTTTCTTATCGGGAGAATCCTTGGTGGGACTGCTGAAGTGTTTAATGGAGGGGAAAATTAACATCTGAGTTGCAGCTGATTTTGTGACATGCAGCTGCCCGCTACAGATGTGACTTGCTTTGCTATTATGTCTTGTTTAAAGGTAAAGGTACCCCTGACCGTTAGGTCCAGTTACGGACGATTCTGGGGTTCCACACCCATCTCGCTCTATAGGCCGAGGGAGCCGGTGTTTGTCCGCAGACAGCGTCTGGGTCATGTGGCCAGCATGACTGAGACGCTCCTGGCAAACCAGAGCAGTGCACGGAAACGCCGTTTACCTTCCCGCTAGAGCGGTACCTATTTATCTACTTGCACTTGACGTGCTTTTGAATTGCTAGGTGGGCAGGAGCTGGGACTCAGCAACGGGAGCTCACCCCATTGCGGGGATGCGAACCGCCGACCTTCTGATTGGCAAATCATAGGTGCTGTGGTTTAACCCACAGCGCCACCCGCGTCCCAGGGGGTATGGTAGGACGTCCCTAGTTTCATCAGCAAAATTTTGGAGGGTGTGAAGTTATGTGATCCCTGAGCCATCTGAAGGTAGCCCTGTATAGGGAAGTTCTTTAATGCTTAATGTTTTACAGTGGCACCTCAGGTTAAGTACTCAATTCGTTCCAGAGGTCCGTTCTTAACCTGAAACTGTTCTTAACCTGAAGCACCACTTTAGCTAATGGGGCCTCCTGCTGCTGCCGTGCCGCCGGAGCCCGATTTCTGTTCTCATCCTGAAGCAAAGTTCTTAACCTGAAGCACTATTTCTGGGTTAGTGGAGTCTGTAACCTGAAGCGTATGTAACCTGAAGCGTATGTAACCCAAGGTACCACTGTATTATGTTTTTATATATGTTTGAAGGCTCCCAGAGTGGCTGGGCCAATCCAGTCAGATGGGTGGAGTATTCAGTTTCCTTTAAAGCCCTCTTCATGTATTATATGTGTAAAGCGGTCCACATGATTAAGTATCCTGTCCGTTTCCTTGATGTCCAAGCATACTATGAGGGGGAAGCCTATTTGCCTAGATCTCTACCCAAGCGAGCTGCTCTCTGGAGATGTCCGCATCCGATGAAATGATAACTAGCATGGAGCCCTTCACATTCATTCACTGCATGCAGATACATACTTTTGGAAGCTTACCAGATTTTTCAATGTGGACTCATTGTTCCTGGAAGGTGGAAAATTTGATAGCTGCTGCCTTGGTTAATATGTTTCTCCCTTCTCCAGTTCAAGAAATAAATGCAAACACTGGCCTATATCTCTTCTGGCCACCATCATGTTTTCTTTGGTGAAGGAGATCTGTTTCTGACAAGATATGCCACCACCTCTACTTCGGTTGTGAAATCTATTTCTGTTTGTTCGTTCGTAAATATTTGTTCACACCAGCTGGTTCCCCTTTCATTCTTCCGATTTGCTGGCTGCAAAAAAATGGCAGTTTACATTGTGCACATAGCTCTCTCTGCCTCAACAATGTTATCATCCGAATGCAAGCCGCTTGCCTGTGAATTAGGCCTCTGTGTTGCTTGTTCCCGTCTTAACAAATGCTTCATCTTTGCCTGCCTGTAATTGTGACAGAATGAAATTGTTGTTTAGGAACCTGTAATGTTAGATTCTAGTAACCCAACAGACAGCTAATGGCTGCCACTTCTGTTTAACGTAATGACACTAATGAATTCTGAGGATTACTTTTCAGCTAGGAAAACATGATGGAAGGTGCTGGAATTTCAAATTAGGTGATGGATTTGCATCCGTTGAGGCCAAAATGTGCAGCATATTTTTTTCCTTTTCAGTATATTTTATTCATATTAACAATGGTCATCCACCATTAGGGCAAAATAGAAGCATAATATTAGTCAATAGGAATATTTGTTAAAGTGACTGTTAAGGTGCAACTCCTTAAGTCTTCTTCAAGTGCTACTGTTAAACCTGCTGCCTTAGGAGCAGTTAGAAGTTATTGTCCTCTCACCAGTGTTGAAGAAAGAATCGAAGGCCAAGCCAATTGGCTTCTGTATGTGGAATGGTAGGGACACCATTGTGTCCTTCACCTCAGGAAGCAAAATGCCTTGGGCTGGCCTTGTTCCCACGTAGATGGAACAGAACTTCTCCTTTGTGAGCTGACACACAGTCCCATCAGTTGGTGTCGCTGAGGTGATCTGGGATAGTTCTCTAGAGCAGGCATCCCCAAACTCGGCCCTCCAGCTGTTTTGTGACTACAACTCCCATCATCCCTAGCTAACAGGACCAGTGGTCAAGGATGATGGGAACTGTATTCCCAAAAAATCTGGAGGGCCGAGTTTGGGGGCACCTGCTCTAGAGCTATATATTATTGATTCTATACGTTACTTTTCATTATAAGGCTAGCAGTGCTATGGGCTTTCAAAATATGTTTTGGGGCAAATGGTTTTGGGGAATACGCCATTTTAAGAAACCTAGAATGCTAAACCTTAGAAATCTCCCTGGTCTAGGGCTTCTTCAGTATATAAAAAACATGTCCAGCTTATCTTTGAACAAGAGGAAAGTTCCTAATGACTGTGGTTGGGCTGCCCTATATTTAGCAGTGCCATCTCATAAAATAGCATGCTTTGTAACCTTAACAATTGCTGATGTGATGCTGGCTAGGTTGGTTTGAGAATGGTACATTAAAATGATCTCCTCTGAAAGAACTGGAGACTGGGTGCTAGATTGGTTTAAGGGGGAAGAGTGGCAGCTGCCTTGGATATTGAAAGAGTTTGCCCCTCTCTGGATCCACCACTGAGTTATAAAGTCTCCTCAGTAGGACACCCTAAAACCACCATCCTGGCTACAGAACTTATCAAGGGGACCCAGAGCTCAGTGCAAGTAGGTTCCTTAAGATATCTACAAACTTTTAACTCAAATAGCAGCTATTCCCTTTGCTCGAGGTTGGCCCAGACATTAGGCGAGGTGAGCCCACTGCCTCAGGTGGCCGAAGCCTCTGAGGGAGTGTCCCCATGGGCACCCGCCACCTCCGCCACCATTGGAGAAAAGAAACTGGCGTTGGTCCCGATTTCTGGTGAGATCTTGCGGAGTGTGTGAGATCACACCTGAAATATGTGCTGCTGCCGGCACGGCTTCTCCCCTGGTAATATAGGCAGCGGGGCAGGTGGCAGCAGCAGCAGGGAATAATAATAATAATAATTTATTATTTGTACCTCACCCATCTGGCTGGGTCTCCCCAGCCACTCTGGGCGGCTTCCAACAAAGATTAAAAATACATTAAAACTTCCCTGAACAAGGCTGCCTTCAGATGTCTTCTAAATGTCAGGTAGTTGTTTATCTCTTTGACATCTGATGGGAGGGCGTTCCACAGGACGGGCGCCACTACCGAGAAGGCCCTCTGCCTGGTTCCCTGTAGCTTTGCTTCTTGCAGTGAGGGAACCGCCAGAAGGCCCTCGGCGCTGGACTTCCGGGTTAGCGCGATCGGTGAATGGCGGATTCCCTCCGAGCTCCGGAGGGAATCGGCTCTGCTGAGGACGGGTCCTGCCGCGCCGGCGACGCGGGGACCCTTAGAAACCACAGGCGCGGAAGCCTGCGGACTTGGTGACTCGGTGGGCACCTTAAGCGCCCTCCCCGACCCATGAAGAGCCTTTTTAAAGGCTACGGAGAGGGTACGGAGAGTGGCGTGGTGCTGTGAGTAGACCGCTACTTCAGTGGAGTGAAGCCGCGAGCCATGGCCGGAGAGCGCTGACTTTCTTCCCAAAATTTGGACTGGAAAATAAACAACCCGTGAGTAGAATGGAATTTGGACTGAAAAATTTTCACCTTTGAATTCGGCACGACCGGGGGATGTGCTAAAGGGAAGTCCGTACCCCCCCATCTACAAACGATCTAAAGCAAGGATCGGAGAACTAAGGTGGAGAGATTGTTGTTTTGTCAGATAAAAGATCTTTCCATGAATTTGACAGGAGAAGTCTTTGTGCTGGAGAGAAAGGGAGGAATTTTGGAACTTTTTGTGTAAACCCCCCCCCCGAACCCGGGAGCGTCCTGTGTGGGTGCCGGAGGAAAAAGAATAAGGAGTTTGACAGCTGTCAAAGGAGCTGTCAAACGGGCGGTTAAAGTTAAGAATTTAGCTATTTAATAACTCTCTGAACTAAAGGTGATACATTTGAATTGAGGTGGTTGGAAACAAAGTAGTAATAAATAATAAAGTAACGGATTGTTGGAAAAGGACTATTAAGCAATTGGAATCCCCCTAGGGGGAACTAGAGACATTACAATGGCTGCAGAGGGAAAATTACTGGCAGAAATAGAAAAAAAATGTTCTTTCTCGTGGGAATTCTGCAAGAGCAGAGTACGGCTATGAACAAAGAACTTATGACCTTGAACTCTAAAACAAACAACTCTGCTGAGTGCACAAAGGATTCGACTGGCCGAAAATCTGCAGCTGAACCAGAAGAGATATTTTTGGAATGGATGGAGAGGAAAGAAGGAGTGGAGATAGTTCAGGTGGAAAATACCAACCAAATAAATACCAACCAAAAGCCTATATTGTCAGAAAATAAGGAAGAAGATCTTTGGATTACAAATCTGCGAAAGATGAGAAAGATGAAGAAGGAAGTCCCTGGAGTACTTGGAACACTGGAATTTAAAAGAATAAAGAAATATGATCGAGATTTCCTTTTTGAGTATGGGAGAGCAGCTGATCTTTTGCAGCAATTGCTTTTAAACATTTTGGATGGAAGAAAATTTGATGTGACTGTGACAGAACTTCTTCGAGACCTGAGGACCAACAAAAAGGACTACCAACAAAATTGGCAGAGAGAGACTGACAGAGAATTGAAGGCCTCGGATGTGAGGAATCCGGGCTAGGAACTGTTTTTGGACATTTGCTTGGGAAGGGATGGAAAGCGGGGTAGGGAGGGAGGGGAGAATAGAATTTCAAAATTTTATGACTTTTGTATTTGGCCAATGTGACCTATAATTAATATAATAAAGGGAGAAATTCGTGGAAGGGAAGTTAGGTCGACCTTAGAAAAAGGATTTAATGTTTATAAGAGAATTGGAAATGGGAAAGTTAAATGTTTATAAGTAAAAAGAGTTAAGTTTTTAAAAATAATAACAATATGTTTAAGATGATAGACAAGAACTTGCTGAAATAATTATTGGAATTGGGATGTATGAAGAGGGGGTGGGGGGATGCCAAGGAAAGAGGGTAAAGAAAGTAAGGTTATGAAATTGTATATGTGTTGTCTTTGTCTTTTTGTGTGTGTGTGTCTTTATAAAATGTAAAAACCCAATAAAAATGTTATTTAAAAAAAAACAGAAGGCCCTCGGCGCTGGACCTCAGCATCCGGGCAGAATGATGGGGGTGGAGACGCTCCTTCGGGTATACTGGGCCGAGGCCCTTCCAGTTTCATCTCAAATGGCAAAAGAGGATCTGCTGCCACTGCTTTTATCTCAAGGAGTTCTGGGAATTGTAGTCTTCTATGAAGAGGGGCTGCTAATTCTTAGCCTCACTAAACTACAAAACCCAACATTCTTTGGGGAAAGCCACAATGGTTGCTCTCAGGTCCTGCTGGCATGCTTCCCATGGGCATCTTGTTAGAGCTGTATTCAACTAACCTGGCCCACTAATGGAAGCCAGTGCGATGGTTTCTGTTAAGAGGGCTTCCCCCTTTCCCTTGTGCATCCCTGCCTCTCCCAAACCTTCTCTGGAGAATCAGGAAGAACCCACAGAACAGCATGTTGGAGGAGGAAAGGGGGAAACGCTTGCGCTGTGTGATGTTGAATTCCTTCCATGGTAATGGAGAAATCAAGATTTTGCATCACATCATGAAACCGTTTATGATCTCAGCTACTGCAGGTGTAGGTTTTCCTCCTTCTTGGTTTCCAATGCTGAGCAAGCTCTGGTATTCTAGGCAGCGTAGAGAGAAGAGCTATAGCTGAAACGTGTATGCACAGCACTGTTCAAATGGGTTCGCTTTTCGTACTGGCCTTTAATTCTAGGAAGTCGTCATAAAGAACCAGTTTTCAATTGCTGTTTTCTCTTACTGTAGCTGGCGGTTGGTATTTAGTGAGTCTCTCGCCTTTTCTACAAAGGAGGATATAAACTTGGAAGAGAGACTGACAAGCATAATATTTTTTTAGATGGGGCCACAGTGACTTTTCCCTTTTTTTAAAATGATGGGTAAGAAAACAAAAGAAACACAGAACCTTTAAAAGCCAAATGACTGATTTCTTTCCATGGGAGGGCAGGAGTGGTATTTATAACTCTGCAGGAGGATAGATATAAGGTAGTTTTTGTTGCTTTAGCTTTGATATCAGGAGGCTCCAGTTCACAGGGGATACTAGAGTCTCTTGATCGTTTGTAAAACAGAATGTTTTCTAGGCTTTGCTTTGAAGTATACAGAAGAGCTCTGTGCAACCAAATATTTTTGAAAGATATTTCATCAGGCAGATGTTACTTAAGGATGATTCCTTAAAGAAATCAGAGGCTGGGCTTAGTGTCGTGAGTATATTTTGTCCTTTTCTTATTCATGAAATAATTACAGGTGTTATGTTGAGGGTGTGTGTGTGTGTGTGTGTGTGTGTGTGTGTGTGTGTAAAACACTACATTGTCACTGATGCTGATCACCTGTTGAACTTTTAAAATATGCTGTTTTATTGCCCGGCTGTGTAAAATGGCTCTCATTGTTTGTCCCAAAGCTGTTTTAAAAGTGTTTATGTGAAAACGATTGCTTCACAGGGCATTGGTAAATCTGAAATACAGAATTAAACATGTGAATCTGAAAATGCACAGCCAAACAAATTCAGTTCAGGCTGGAACTAATATGAAACTCTTGGAAACTATAGGGTAGGTTCAGGAAATAATTATCATGGTACATTAGAGCTTATATTCTCTTGGTTCTCAAATGGTTCTCTAATACGACTGAACCAAATCAAGTTTAACAAACTAACGTGATCAGACATAATAGGGTGTGTGCTTAAAAAGAATTTTTCTGACTCTTCCGTACATTTCTATATTTAGAACACATTATTTTTGCTTAATCTGAAGCCATGTTATTCTGAATTCTAGCAACTTTTATGCCTTGCCAATTGCACAGTGTCAAGTTTTCTAATTAGAATGTGTTCAGACCTTCAAAGCTCCCTGCCTTGTACTGCGTCTTAGCAATGAACTATTCTTTTCTGATAGTTTCTTTTATTAAGCCATTTATTTATATTGATAAACTAATTGAGAACCCTTCAGACTGAGCAAAAGCTAGTCATCCCTGAAGTTAGTTATGACTGACGTGTTAACATTCTTTTCTGTGACACTTTTATCTCAGATAACATTAGCAGGATTAGGACCTCTGCCTTCAATTACAGCTAAGCATCACAGTCACTGTGTTTCCTTTAAAATATAATGCCAAATAATTCTGGTCAGTTTTGGCTAGCTTGTTTCATTCAGGCAACACCTACGATAGCCCTCTCACTCAGTTATCATTCAATAATACATGTGAACAATGGGTTATAAAATTGTTACTAAAATGTTTCTAAACCTAATGGTCTTGGCAGTAAGAGGTGCTCAACAGACTCCCACAAGAGGCAGTGGACTCTTTCCTTGGAGATTTTTAAGTAGAGGTTGAATGGCCCACCCATCATGTATGACCTACCGTATTTTTCGCTCCATAAGACGCACCTGACCATAAGACGCACCTAGTTTTTAGAGGAGGAAAACAAGAAAAAAAATTCTGAACGAAACAGTGGATGTATGATTTTTGTGGTTCCAGCTGTGGCCACAAGACATGTGGTCTGATGGAGAATTTGGGGTGACCCAATGCAAAAATCTTGAGCATCCATGGGCTTTTACCTCCCCCCTCCCAGGCAGCCTCCACTAGCGTCCCTTATCTCTCTTCTGATCCCACTGATCAGTTGTTTCCTTTCAACACACCCTTCCCTCTTGTTTGCCTTAGTGTCTTTTTCTTAGCTGGAGCAGTTTTTTGCTCCTCCTCTTCTTCTAATTTCTCTCCTTATTGCTTTAGTCTTCCTGTTTTCCCCCTTTGAAAGTTTGCTGTCTTTTCCTCCCCGCTCCCAGGCAGCCTCCGCTAGCGTCTGTTATCTCTCTTCCCATCCCACCAATCAGTTGTTTCCTTTCAACACGCCCTTCCCTCTTGTTTGCCTTAGTGTCTTTTTCTTAGCTGGAGCAGCTTTTTGCTCCTCCTTTTCTTCTAATTTCGCTCCTTTTTGCTTTAGTCTTCCTGTCCCCCCCCCCTTTGCAAGTTTGCTGTCTTTACCTTCCCCCTCCCAGGCAGCCTCCTTTATCTCTAGCGTCCCTTATCTCTCTCCCCGATCGGCAAACGATCAGTAGCTTTGTTTCAATACCCACTTCCATCTTTCAAAAAAGAAAACATGATCTGCTTTTTGCCCCTGGGCAATTCGGTTCCAGGGACCACGCATTCACTCCATAAGACACAGAGACATTTTCCCTTACTTTTTAGGATGAAAAAAGTGTGTCTTATGGAGCGAAAAATACGGTAGTTGAGATTCCTGCCCTTGGAATCCCTTCCAACTCTATGATTCTATGACATGAGCTGTAATGTTGCACTCTGAATTCTTAAAGGGTATGGGCGATACCAATTTGTGCTCACCTGCAAGTGGAATGGATTTCCATGAGCAGGACGGGACTTCCCCCTCCTTTCCTCCCTGTGGTAGCCTATCCCATACACCCAGAATGTCTTCAAGACGCACATACACAGACTTCTGCTTGGGGAATGTCAGAAATCACCTAATATTCAGATTTTGTACTTTTTGAGTATAGTGCTGCATGAGGTTTAGTGACTCTGTTGAGATGCTTGTTCCCACGTATAAGACACCCAAGCATTCACACATTATAAAAGTCTGTATGTAAAAGCAAAATAGCAGAAATCACCATGGGGGAGTAGAGTAGAGTAACTGTAATCTGTTTGGGTATTTTAGATTTTGTATGTTTTATATATATACTGTATTTTTCCGTGTATAATACGACCCCTATTTTTGGGGACTCCAAATAAAGAAATCCCCCATGTGTATAAGACGACCCCCAGTTTTAAACTTGAAAAAATAGGGGGGAAATATAGTCTTATACATGGAAAAATATAGGGGGGTGTAGTTTATTTATTTGGTTTTTCAGATTAAAATTTTACACGTAGCCAACAAACAACATAAAAACAAGATTCCAAGGAATCTCCTAGACTTCCCTACTCCTCTTTGTGGGTCCTGTTGTTCATCATTTCCTCCTGCATCTTTTGTGATAATCCAAATCTTTTACCTCTCCATTGTTTCAAAAATTCGCCATTAAACTACAAGTGATATTCCAATCCTACTAACGATCTTAACTGTTTATGATGATCTTTAAAAGAAGTTATAAATTTTCCCCATTCCTTATTAAAATTTTGGTCTTCCTGATTTCTGATTCTTTTTCGCCATTTTGGCATAACCCATCAACTTGACCTGCCATTCTTCTCTGGTAGGGACTTTATCTTCTTTCCATCTCTGGGCCTAAATCTTCTATGTTTTAAAGTAGGGTTGCAAAAAAATAATATAAAAGCCTCTTGATTTTTTTTTACTGTTTTATCTTTTGTAAACTGCTTTGTGACCTTTTACGATCAAGTGGTGTGTAATTTTTTATGAAATAAATAAACAGTTTCTAACAGAACTGAATGCTTCTGTCCATCTATGTATAAGTAACTCAACTGCTGCATTTTTCAGGTGCCTAATCAAGGACTTCGAAAAACGCCCATCTGTCACTCACCTTTTGGAACATCCCTTCATAAGACAGGTCCATGGCAGAGACATGGCACTCCAAAAACAGCTGGCAGATCTCATTCAAGCACAACAACATTTAGGCTCCGTAGCCAAGACAAGGTACTGTTCAATTTCACTATAGCCGTACTACAAAGTCCCAGAAATTTATGACTTTTAATTGTGAGACATATATTGCTTATGCAGATATCATATCATGCCTTAAAGCTTTTTGCCCTGGTCCACCAAGAAGGATCAGTGTGTCCCAACCGGAGGAACATCTCAATGGGCATTCTCGTCGATGATGCTCATCTCAGCTGCCCTTGAATCAGCTAGAAGCATCTTGGTGACCATGGGGCTTCATTGCCTCATCTGGAGCCACCAGTTCTTATGTATGACAGGTTTACCCATAACTAGAGCTGCTATATTGTTCTAATTATTATGGATCCTTACATACAGTAATTACAACATTCCATATAAATGGAGAACTTCAAGACAGTGGAAAACATATTTCTCATTCACGTCTTTTAATCGCATTCAGCCATAATGGAAGCATCACATTCCAGTAGTTTCTTGGATTTACTGCTAAGACAAACAATGGCATGCAAGTGTTCATTAATCAATAAATGAACTCTTAGCAGGGAACATGCTCATGTTTTGTGATTTTCAGGAGGGCAGAAGATTCAAAATGTGAATAATAAAGTGACAGTGGTGAAACATTAAGAGTCCGAACCTTGATGTTTTGGTTCACCATTGGCCTAATATTACCACTAGTATTCGTATATAGTTGGTTACTTAATATTCATCAGGAAAACCTTCTTTTCCAGTCCAGTCTAGGCCTAGCTGCAGGGAATATCTCTTGGTTTCATGGTTGTCCAGAGGGTGGCAGGATTTCGCTGTTTTCAAAGTGAATTTAAATGCAAATGAAGGCTCTTCGGCTGCTCTGCAATCATTTCGTAATATGAAATTCGTCTGGCTGCTAGATAAGCTGTAAACCATTATTGTAAATAAATACCTGCTAATGTTGATGAAGAAAATTAAATGTCATGATTCATAAGTCATAAAAATGTATGTGCATATCCAGCCAGAGTGAATGTGCTATTTGAAAAGCAAAGGCCTTAAAAAAAAAAATCTTTAAAAACAAAGTAATAGATGCAGTTTCAAGGTGAGTGTGACTTTCCTAATTTCACTGCAACTGGAATTATTCCACATGCTTCTAAAGCAAGGGTCTAGAATGGTCAGACTTGCTCCAGGAGGCTGGTCTTTTATGTTTCTTTTCCATCTCCCCCTCCTTGTTTTTAAGTCAACTGTCTTATGAATTCTCTCCCTGTTGATGGGTGCCGTTTGCAATTTCAAAAGAAAAAAGTCTGCCATAAGGTGCGAACTTGGCTGCTGCGCCAAACACTAATGAAAAACATAGACACATGATTCCACACTCGGAGAAAATAAAAGACCCTGAGTGCACTAGCCACATTTCTCGTTTCATAATCTGTTTTGAGAGTATACCTATATGGGTGATAAAAGCCCACTTGTTTGCTGTAAGAGGCCTGGTCTGTGCACCAGCAGAATAAAGAGAACTCTGAGGTGGAAAAGTGACCTGTGTCACTTCAGACTGCAATGGGTGAATATCATTGCTATAATGAAGTATAGTTGTCTGTGGCTAGCTAGGTTCTATACTGAATACAATGTCTGAACAGCTTGTTCAGTGGTGCAGGTAGGTATTTAATAGTCCTATTATCCCCTCCTTTAGATGGCAATGTGCACTACTACTTTCTTCAAATTACAGTAAGCTTGGATCTTGGGAGGTACCGGGCCACAGGGAAGTTAGGCTGGCCTCAACCAGAGCCAGGGCTTTTTCAGCTGTGGCCCTGATCTGGTGGAATGCTCTGTCACAAGAGACTAGGACTTGACATCTTTCTGCAGGGCCTGCAAGACAGAGCTGTTCCACCAGGCCTTTGGCCAGGGCACAGCCTGACTCCCTCCTTTCGTAATCCTCACAGAACTCTAGCCCAATGGTTGCCATTAATTTGATTCTGAACTGATTTTAGAATGAATTGATTTTAGAATGCTGTGTTACTTTTACTGTTGTCTGAGCCCAGCTTCAGCTGGGGAGGGCAGGATATAATTAAATTATTATTATTATTATTATTATTATTATTGCTGTGTTTGGGGGCCTTCCTGCTCATTCTACTGAACGGATTCCTGGACTTCTTCTCCCACTGTCAGGAGCAGAGGAAGGGATGTGTGGTGGGGGTGGATCGCCCCGAGTGTCTTCGCTGAGGGGGGTGACATTTGGCACACCGCCCGTCCGTGACTCCCAAGCCTACCCTGAGCCATCGGGGGAAGGGCGGGAGCTGCACCGCTTTGCCGGTGGCCTTCCCCCTTCGTTTTAACAGCTCAGGGGAGGCTTGGGAGTCGTGGGCGGGCAGCACGCCGAATGTCTGCCGTTGGCGGCTTGCTCCGCCCTCAGCTGCACTGCGCATGCACCGCTCCATGCACCTGAGCGGCTATCCCACGCCTGCGAGGGCACCCTCCGCTCCCTGCCCCCCTCGGGAGCACGCTCCGTTCCCCTCGGGAGTGTGCCTGTCCTGGGCAGTGGAGGCATATGCTGCACCGCTGTTGACTGTACCAGAGATTTTGTTCCTGTATAGGATCAGTTTGAGACATTATCATTCATTAGAAATCCAGCAGTTGAATTGGAGGCTGGATACCTATTCCATGGGTAGGCAAACTAAGGCCCGGAGGCCGGATCCAGCCCAATCGCCTTCTAAATCCGGCCCGCAGACGGTCCAGGAATCAGCGTGTTTTTACATGAGTAGAATGTGTCCTTTTATTTAAAATGCATCTCTGGGTTACATGCGGGGCCTGCCTGGTGTTCTTACATGAGTAGAATGTGTGCTTTTATTTAAAATTCATCTCTGGGTTATTTGTGGGTCATAGGAATTTGGTTCCCCCCCCCCTTCAAAATATAGTCCAGCCCCCCACAAGGTCTGAGGGAGAGTGGACCGGCCCCCTGCTGAAAAAGTTTGCTGACCCCTAACCTATTCCATTCCAGAACCGGGGTTCATTAAAGTCCAGGGCTATGAATGGTTCATTGTGTATGCACTAGCCCAGTGATTCTCAAACGGTTTTCTTTGGATCACATTTTCAGATTAAAAACTTGCTCGTGCCGCACTGAATTTTTTTTATCGATAAGAAATACATTGAAAAACTGGAAGTGGCAACTCCTAGCAGTGCTTGATTTATAACATAGAACACAACTGCTTTATAATATGATTCTGGGACACCCAGAAAGTATTAAACATTGCAGCTACAGAACGACATGCCCTTTCCAAAATACAATATTGATTGCCCTTGAATTTTCCCGCCACATTTGCCATCCTCTTCTGCCACACAAGTGTGGTGCGCCACACCCTTTGAGAGCATTGGGGTCCATAATACAGAGCTGCCATAGCTTTAGAATTCAGAGCCAAACTACATTACCCGAAACTCCACTTGATATATTTGTGCTAGACTGTGCCATTTCAGACTGCAAAGAGAGCACTGAAAGTTGCAGTAATTTCATACAAACACAAATTAGCATGGTAAGGGGAGATTATGACAGAAAGAAAGAAAGAAAGAAAGAAAGAAAGAAAGAAAGAAAGAAAGAAAGAAAACATCCATTTGTGTTCTGAAGTGAGAAGAGGCCAGCGATAGGTATATTACACAATGCCGCTGACCACGACACATGATACCTTCAAGCGCATGAAAGCTGTTCAGTGCTTTATTTATTGTTTGTGACTATTTTTGTTATATTGTTCAAGGCAGCTTACATAATTACAATATAACAAAAAACAGTCATAAACAATAAATTAAACACATCAATAATTTCAACAAAATTGAACAATGTCCACATTAAATCATAATAAAATCTAAAAAATAAAGATGCAAAAAATAAATAAATGCAGCAGCAGCAACAACAACAAAGCCTCTAAACAACATCCCAACCCAAGAGTCTGTTCAGCAGCCTCAGCTTTTGTTGCTGGAGTCAGTCAGGGCCCCACCATCCCAGGCCAGGTAGGAAGCAGGTCTTCCAGGATTCACAGCCAACATGGTCTCTCTTAAAAGCAGTAAATGATTCTTTGGCCACATCCACAATATTATATTGCAATATCGCAGTTATTTCTGACCTGCTTTGCAAGATATAACTCTTAGCGAGATGGTCTTACAAGTAACATTCAGTCTTAGCCAAACAAAAGTTTGACTCCCTAGAACAACAGCTAACACTACCTGCTGGTCCATGCTGGCTCTCTAGGCTGGCTCTCATCAGACAGCTTTTTTAAGAACAGCAGTCTGTCTCTAGCAGGGAGGTATTGCAGCTGGAGTCAATTCCATTACCAATCTGAATGCCGTTAGCTGCAAGAAACTAGCTTATGCCCAGCTTGTAATTTTCTTCATACACCCTGTTGGGACTCAGAGATAGCACCAGGCAAAGCTAAAAGGAATAGCAATTGGGTTGTAAAATGATGGGTGTGCAGAATTGAATGTGGTTTTAAAGTGCAGTTTCCTCCACACATTGTCTGGGCGAATACCAGGGGACAGATTGCAGACCTGTAAAACCTACGGTGGACAAGGAAGCAACCATTTTGCAGGCTGATTACATTGTAAATGCTAATGATTACACAGATTCTTATTGTAGTCGTGGCATGTGTGATGTTGCAATTAAGGTTGTGCCAGTGTTGTCATTATGACTCCTCTGAAATACACTCAAGAACAGAGCTCTCTGCCGTGATTGTACTGACCTAGTCAGCATTTGAACTGCACTGGAAGTTTGGTATTGCTGCTGTAATTGAGGTCACGAGGTCTATTCTGCTCCCACTGTGCTGAAGATTTTCCTTGTTCAGTGTTGCAATTCCATCTTTTCAGAGAAAGAAAGAATGTGGATCAGACTGTTACTATTCTTCATATAAATAGAGGGAATTCTTTGTTAACCTGCATAGGGAAAAGGCAATGTAGGTAGGAGGAAAATTTGGTGTATGCTGGCAATAACTCTAGGGCAAAATGTGTCTTTGGGAAATGTGGCTTAGTAAATTTCCTTTCGCCAGAAAATAGAGGGCAATACTCCAGTTCTTTCAGTACCCAGGGAGCTATTCATAAGAGGGTCAAAATTTTACCTTGTTGTCTTCCCAAATCGTTAAGTAAACTTATAATTGATTGGGGGAGAAATTAGTCTGAGACCTTGTTATTCACCCCATTCCTAAGTGTTGTACTACTCTACCCAGTATTGGGAGTAGTTTGGGCCAGACCAGAAGATTAAAGGGCAGTTTAGTGGAAGCAACCAGAGAGAGAAAAAGTGATATCCATGTGTTGACAGTGGTAAAGTTAGCAACATGGTAAAGTTAGCAAGTTTCCAGGGAATTGTGAGCAGGGTTGTTGTATATATATATATATATATATACAGGAACTTGGGGGGAACTCAGTTCCCTTACCTTTTTATAATTCTTCTTTTCTTCTTTGGTGATCACTCGTAGCCGAGTAAGATTGTCTTCCATAAACACAGTTTTAACAATGAGTCCGTAAGTGACTGTGGAGGCCAGTTCTGGATCCACACCTCCTTCCACAGTGGAGACATTGCTTTCTGGGTGGGAGTTGATCACGGTGTAGCTTTGCCCAACGTGCCTTCCTCTTAGCACATTTCTCCCTTGCGTCCTGAGTTTGAGCGTCTTCAAAGCTGTTCTCCAATTGTTGGTAAAAGCTGTTCTCCAATTGGAACGCTTGCGGGCCGGTGTTTCCCAATTGTCAGTGTTTATACTACATTTTTTAAAAAACATTTGCCTTGAGAGAGTATTTGAACCTCTTTTGTTGACCACCAGCATCACACTTTCCATTTTTAAGTTCGGAATAGAGTAGTTGCTTTGGAAGATGATAATCAGGCATCCGCACAACATGCCCAGTTATATGGGGGCTTAGGGCCTCTGAAGGCCTTAATACAGCCCTGTGTGTATGGTTGTTATCCCACCCAACATGCATGTGTATTACAGCTCCACTTTCACAGAAAATTGTAGCCCTTTCCAAGGATCCTTGATTGCACAGAAATGTCTCTTCCTGTTTGAGCAAATGTGAGCGAACCGCCCCTCCCACCAGACCTTCCCTGCCCAACATGTGAAAGTTGAGAACAGAGAGGGCAGAACTGAGGGCAACGTTGGGCCAGGGACATTGTGGACAGAAGCCAGGCTTGGCTCCCCTCCCATTCAAAAAGTGGCACTGTCTCCCCACCCCACTGCTAAAACAACACCCAGGGGTTTGGCAAGGAGGTTGATAGGTGGTGTTGCTGCTGCTGCTTCCATGGCAGCAGTGGCAGAAGAAGAATAAAAAGTGTGGCGGCACTGTGTGTGTATCAGGGGGTGTCAGCCCTTTAGTGGGCTGCCAAGCCCATGCCCATTGGTTGTTCTCTTTCTTAAATCTTCTTGTTGTTTAGTCATTTAGTCGTGTCCAGCTCTTCGTGACCCCATGGACCAGAGCACGCCAGGCACTCCTGTCTTCCACTGCCTCCCGCAATTTGGTCAAACTCATGTTAGTAGCTTCAAGAACACTGTCCAACGATCTCGTCCTCTGCTGTCCCTTTCTCCTTGTGCCCTCCATCTTTCCCAACATCAGGGTCTTTTCCAGGGAGTCTTCTCTTCTCATGAGGTGGCCAAAGTACTGGAGCCTCAGCTTCAGGATCTGTCCTTCCAGTGAGCACTCAGGGCTGATTTCCTTCAGAATGGATAGGTTTGATCTTCTTGCAGTTCATGGGACTCTCAAGAGTCTCCTCCAGCACCATAAGTCAAAAGCATCAATTTTCTTGTGACATTATGATTCAGCAATAGTGAAGCAGCTTGCACAAAGCTGAATTTTTCCATTATTGTCTTCAACATGGCTGGTCTGGTGCTTGCTGGAGTCGGTGGTTCTTTGGTTTTAGCAGTACCCAGACTAATAGGCGAAAACTGATAAGACCAGCAGATGAACATGAAGCAAATTTGATGTTATACTTCCAGTATTGTCCTTCTGAGTACAACATGCACAGAGAAACAAATGCAGTAGATACTCCCCCTTTTCTCATATTTGACTAAGAAGTTTTCTTAGCAGCATGTGCTTTTAGGTTGGTTTTCTTTTTAAGTCTTCAGTAATAAAACTGACATTTCTCATTGCCCTGGGGGGGAAACACAGTGGGAGTTTTCTATTTATTCGGAAAAGTAGTTCATTTGCAAGCCAACTCAGCAATTAGAAATGGCTTAGTATAAAAAAGCTGTGCATATAATGTACCCTCAATCCAAACACAACACTTGCAGCCCATCCATGCACCAAGTAAGGATTGCAAAGGCATCTTGGGAGTCGTTCTCAGTGGGTACCCCTCGGCTCTGAAATGCCTTTCCCCCAGAAACTTCACCAATGCCTAACCATGTCCCAGAAATAATGCAAGGCTTCCCAAAGGGTGCTCATCAATGGTTCCTCTTCATCCTGGAGAAGAGTGACTAGTGGGGTGCCACAGGGTTCTGTCTTGGGCCCGGTCTTATTCAACATCTTTATCAACGACTTGGATGATGGACTCAAGGGCATCCTGATCAAATTTGCAGATGACACCAAACTGGGAGGGGTGGCTAACACCCCAGAGGACAGGATCACACTTCAAAACGACCTTGACAGATTAGAGAACTGGGCCAAAACAAACAAGATGAATTTTAACAGGGAGAAATGTAAAGTAAAGTATTGCACTTGGGCAAAAAAATGAGAGGCACAAATACAAGATGGGTGACACCTGGCTTGAGAGCAGTACATGTGAAAAGGATCTAGGAGTCTTGGTTGACCACAAACTTGACATGAGCCAACAGTGTGACGCAGCAGGCCTGGAAACGATGCCTTATGAGGAACGGCTAAGGGAGCTGGGCATGTTTAGCCTGGAGAAGAGGAGGTTAAGGGGTGATATGATAGCCATGTTCAAATATATAAAAGGATGTCACATAGAGGAGGGAGAAAGGTTGTTTTCTGCTGCTCCAGAGAAGCAGACACGGAGCAATGGTTCCAAACTACAAGAAAGAAGATTCCACCTAAACATTAGGAAGAACTTCCTGACAGTAAGAGCTGTTCGACAGTGGAATTTGCTGCCAAGGAGTGTGGTGGAGTCTCCTTCTTTGGAGGTCTTTAAGCAGAGGCTTGACAACCATATGTCAGGAGTGCTCTGATGGTGTTTCCTGCTTAGCAGGAGGTTGGACTCGATGGCCCTTGTGGTCTCTTCCAACTCTATGATTCTATGATTTTTTTCAACTGAGCTGGCACAGGATGGTCTGGGTGAGAGCAGATTAGAGCAAATAATTCTTAATTTACAGAATATTTCATCTAAGGAGAATAGAGCCATTCCGAGACAGGAAACTGAAATGATCAAGAGGACAAGACCTACACAGGAAGAAGTCTAAAGGAAGAAAACAAGACATTATATTTATACGCAACAGTAGCCGCAAGGCTATTGCTTACGAAAAATTGGAAAAGTGGTATTCGACCGACAAAAATAGAGAGTGGCTTGCCAAATTATTGGAGTACTACAATATATCCAAAACAATGGGAGAAATTGGAAGGATATCAAAAGAGAAGATAGACTAGAAGGTGTTTAAAGGATACTTGCAAAACTATATTGAAAAATCCAGTATATCTGAAGGAGCGTCTCCTCCCCCATCGTTCTGCCCGGACACTGAGGTCCAGCTCCAAGGGCCTTCTGGCGGTTCCCTCACTGCGAGAGGCCAAGTTACAGGGAACCAGGCAGAGGGCCTTCTCGGTAGTGGCGCCCGCCCTGTGGAACGCCCTCCCATCAGATGTCAAAGCAATAAACATCTACCTGACATTCAGAAGACATCTGAAGGCAGCCCTGTTCAGGGAGGTTTTTAATCTGTGACATTTTAGTGTATCTTTCATCTTTGTTGGAAGCCGCCCAGAGTGGCTGGGGAAACCCAGCCAGATGGGCGGGGTACAAATAATAAATTATTATTATTATTATTATTATTATTATTGGAATAAACAAGTTCCGTTTTAAATACTGGAATACTAAATAAGATGGATAACAATGTGTAATAGAAAAAGAAGCATGAAATTAGGTTAAAGGTGTGTGAAAGAAAGCAATAGAAGTGGAAAGAAATTGCAATTGAGTAGATTGGAAGTCTAACACAAAGGTGGGGTGAGGGGTGGTGGATGGTGATGGGAAAAGGAATTATCTGTGGGATTGAGTCTAGGTATGTTTGAACATTTTTAAGGATTTTGTATGAAATGTATGTTTGTATATTCACAATATATGTGTGTTAATGCTGAATTGTTTAAATAATAATTTTTTTTAAAAAAAAAAAAGACCTGCTCAGGTTACGAATTTGGAGCTTTTTAGTTTAGAGAAACAGGAGTAAGAGGGGGACAAGATAGAGTTGTATAAAATTATGCATGGTGGGGTAAAACTGGCTACTAGTTATGATGGTTATGATGTGTTGGATGTGAAGGATCTTCAGTATGTTTCTGAATGCCAGTTGCTGGCAATCACCCATGGGGAGAGTGTGTCAGGAGTTCAGCCCTACACTCGAGTAGGACCCTGGCAGAGACACATGCCCGACTGGCATGTTCTCTCCCTCCTGGTCAATCGTTTGGGAGCTTCAAAAGCTTTCTTCAGCCTGAACATCACAGCGACCGATGCCAACCGACACCAGCACACTTAGAGAGTCTTCGCAACTCCCATGACAGACCTCAGCAGCTCAGCATTTTGGCTAATCTACTTTATTTACATATATACACACACGGAGCACTGCAACATGGCTCCCTCTCTCTCTAGCATCAGACAGCAAAGAGAGAGAAAACAAAGGACAATAGTCCCACTCCACAGAACACAGTAACACAGACATCCTGTCTCCGTCACTTCCCACTCTGTGGTGTCAAAACATATACCGTCATGTGAAAGGCAAAAATCCCATGACTGCAATAATGAAGCAGGAATTCTAACAGAGTGCGCTTGTGCTTAGGTCCTGCTTGGTGGCTTCCTATAGCCGCCTGGTTGACTACTGTGCAAACAGAATGGTAGAAATGGAAGGGGCCTACAAGGGTCATCTAGTCCAACCCCCTGCAAGGCAGGAATCATCCGCCCTACGCGGGGCTCAAACTCATGAAACTGAGATTAAGGGGTCTCATGCTTTACCAGTTGAGCTATTTTTTTATGATTTGATGGATCTTTGGTCTGCATTATTTTATGTACTGTGGCTTGCCGCTGTTTTACTGATTACTAGTTTAGAAATTATTTATTGTAACTGCTGAGTGGATTCTGTTCAACTTTTACTTGTTATTGTTATTTAATACTATTCTAATTGTTGAATGTTACTTTTTTGATGTAGGTTGCCTGTTTTAAAGTTTTATTATCACATTTTTGTATTGCATTAGATTGTTATAAGATGTACATTTTTGTTTAATAATAATAATAATAATAATAATAAATGTATTATTTGTACCCCGCCCATCTGGCTGGGTTTCCCCAGCCACTTTGGGCAGCTTCCACCAAGACCAAAAATACACTAAGATGTCACACATTAAAAACTTCCCTGAACTGGGCTGCCTTAAGATGTCTTCTGAATGTCAGGTAGTTGTTTATCTCTTTGACATCTGATGGGATGGCATTCCACAGGGCGAGTGCCACTACCGAGAAGGTCCTCTGCCTGGTTCCCTGTAGCTTTGCTTCTCGCAATGAGGGAACTGCCAGAGAGCCCTCGGCGCTGGACCTCAGCGTCCGGGCAGAATGATGCGGGTGGAGATGCTTCTTCAGGTTGTAAACCACCTTGAGTATTGTAAGATAGAAAGACGGTATACAAATTAAAAAATGATGATGATGATGAAAATAAGGGGGCAGACCCCCACCACTCCTCCCCCTCTTCAGTCCAGTCCCTGACACCTAGCCTCTTACCACAGGTTGGCCTTTGTACAGAAAAATCTAGCATCTGTGTCTGACCATGTGGCTCAAAAGTGCAATTCCTTCCAAGTGCTCTATTGCCACCTCAAGTTCAGTTTTTTTAAAAATTTGCATTGAACCTAAGCACATTACACTGACCTGCGCACAGCCGAGAACCTGCAGATTGGTAAATGTTCAACATCGATGAGCGTCGAAGACAATAGAACACACAATGCCTGGGTTTATTAAAAGATATTGGCCATGAATTTGTATCTTTTTTAAATTTGTGCTCACCAGTAAGTAGTTGCATTATGCCAATTAGCTAAGCTTCTTATCTTGTTGCTTTGCTTTTCATAGTCTATCTGAGGGAGGTTTAGGGTCCACCAACAAAAAGCTTTTAAATGTTTCTAATTGATTGTGTGTTGCTGTTGTTTATTTTTTTATTTTTTATTTTTAATAAATATTTATTAAAAAAAATTGAATACAAATGCAAAAATAATAAACAACATTACTTATATCATAACATAATTTCATCACTTCTTTGGACTCCCTCACGTCTCCCGCTCCCACTTACATCGTTAAAAATTTTTTTCAAGCAAATTACCATCTTGTTTAGAATCTTATATCCGCTCATTTAAATAGAATCTAGCAGTTCTCCAAAAGATTTATATTTTCCTTAATCTCACTTATCATCAAATTCAGATCTAATTCAGTGGTGGACAATTATTTATGATCTAGCATCCTTCTTAACATTCAACCAAATTACAATATTTTTGTAAATAAATCTTAAATTTCTTCCAGTCCTCTTCAACCCTCTCTTCTCCCAGGTCTTGGATTCTGCCAGTCATCTCGGCCAGTTGCATATAGTCCATCAGCTGCATCTGCCACTCTTCCAGTGTGGGTAGATCTTGAGTTTTCCAGTTCTTAGCGATGAGTATCCTTGCTGCCGTTGTTGCATACATAAAAAATGTTCGGTCCTTCTTTAACACCTTCTGGCCGACAATACCCAGAAGGAAGGCCTCTGGTTTCTTAGTGAAGGTATACTTAAATACCTTTTTCAACTCATTATATATCATTTCCCAGAAGGCCTTCACTTTAGGGCAGGTCCACCAGAGGTGAAAGAATGTTCCTTCATTCTCTTTGCATTTCCAACATTTATTATCAGACAAATGGTATATTTTAGCAAGTTTAACTGGGGTCATGTACCATCTATATATCATTTTCATTACATTTTCCTTCAGAGCATTACATGCAGTGAAGTTCAGCCCAGTGGTCCACAACCTTTCCCAGTCCTCAAACATAATGTTATGTCCAATGTCCTGTGCCCACTTTATCATAGCCGATTTAACCATTTCGTCTTGTGTATTCCATTTTAACAGCAAGTTATACATTCTTGATAATACCTTAGTCTTTGGTTCTAACAATTCTGTTTCCAACTTCGATTTCTCCACCTGGAACCCTAACTTTTTATCATTTTTAAAGACTTCTTTAATCTGAGCGTAATGTAACCAGTCTCGCACTTTATCCTTCATTTTCTCCAAACTCTGCAATTTCCAATTGTCTCCATCTTTTTCTAATATTTCCCAATATTTTGGCCATTCGGCCTCCATATTGGGTCTTTTTCGGGCCTTAGCTTGTTGCTTTGCTTTTCATAGTCTATCTGAGGGAGGTTTAGGGTCCACCAACAAAAAGCTTTTAAATGTTTCTAATTGATTGTGTGTTGCTGTTGTTTAAATCTCCCTGACACCTTTTATGCACGTAATCATGCTTCAAATGAGCCCGTTGAAACAAATGGGATGCTAATAGGCACTTTGGTGATCAGAAATAAACCTCGACTAGGACTGAAACAGAAACTCAGAACCATTAATGCAAAATACGCCCCGTCAAGTTGCAAAACCATTCTTTCCCCTTTCACTCCTTGTCGAAAGGCAACTTGCAATTTCTGATCAATAAAGCGTGGATGCCATACAGTTGCTCATGGTGTAGGAGATGAAGGGGAAATTGTGAAATGCAGTTTGGACAACACATGTATGTGGAGTTGTTTAGTGTCATATGTGCTTTATTTCTGCGTTCCAAATCTTATTAATTTCAATTATATTCTGGTCAAAATAATAATCCCTTATACAACAACTGCAATATTAGTAACTTCCATTCATGTTGATACATTAAATGATTTATAGAACTACAAGTGAGGCACTCAAAACTATATCCTTGTTCTTCCTGTGTGTGGCAATTATTCTCTCCGTGGTGTTTTTACCTGTCCTTGTAAAATGTTATGTCTATACTTTCCCAGCTGTTGCTGCTTTCCATCATGCCTTGGGCGGAGCTGATATCCCACTGTTGTTTCAGAAATTTCTTTGTTGCTCCTCGTTGTTTTGCAGATTTAACAACAGCTGCAAAAATCACTCTGTCCCAATACATTCATGAGTAATTCAAAAGAGAGAGAAAAAACATTCATTTTTCTATTGAATTACTCATGGCATTTGTTACTATTTTGAGTTGTTGTTGCTTTGTGCAATTTTTAAAGTCATTTGCTGTATGCATGTATATACACACACAAACAGTGGTACCTCGGGTTACATATGCTTCAGGTTACAGACTCCGCTAACCCAGAAATAGTACCTCGGGTTAAGAACTTTGCTTCAGGATGAGAACAGAAATCGCGCGGCGGTGGCAGCGGGAGGCCACATTAACTAAGGTGGTGCTTCAGGTTAAGAACAGTTTCAGGTTAAGAACGGACCTCCGGAACGAATTAAGTACGTAACCAGAGGTACCACTGTACACACACACACACACACACACACACACCAACCCAACTATAAAAAGCAGAGTGTCTTTTCTGTTTGGAAATGAGGCCAGTATATTGTCTATGCATTACATTGCATATCTTTCAATGCCCTGAAAGGTCTTACCATTGTTCTGTTTGGTTTGCATGCTATTACCCCAGCCTTATGAGATTGCTACTGCCTTCTGTACAGGAAGTCGTACACAGGAGCAATCTGTCAGAGTGTCATTGAGGATCAATTCTAAATGGTACCCAGCAGGATGCTGTTGTATCTCAGTGGGTGCACTGCATTCTACGCTTTGGTTATATTGGACGCTGGAATTAAGCCCCTCGGGCTTTTGCATGTACAGCAGGTACACTGTGTTGTACCATACTGTACTACCAATACTGTTAAAAAAAATTCTGGCCTTACAGTTTGATACATTAGGACATCCTGTTTAAAAGCAAAAGGTATTTGTTGGCATTTCCAAAGATTCCTCCCATGTAATCAGATTATATGGGGGTTATGGGGCAGTATGTCTCTGCTTCTAATTCTGTAACTCAGAGGTGATAATTTAATCTGCAAGGAGAAGCTGGCTGAAGGCTCTAGGAATTTAGCATGTCCTAGCAGTTGTGGTTCAGAAATGTCATCTTGGACAAGTTCTAGGGCCATGCAAGATGACGCTTTGGCAGACGTAGAGGTAACAGGGTAAATACTCTTGATTTTTGACTATAGCCCTGGTCATGGTCACATTCAGATTGCACAATGCATGTATGAGGGAGAAGGAATGTGACTAGCTAGAAGTGACTTCAAGAGTGTATGCGGAAGTGGAACTAACTTACACCAAGATGGAATGACTGGGGGAAAAAATAAAATTTTATACTTGGTTCTCTATTGAAAGACTTGCTGCTACATAGTGTAGTGTTGGGTGTGTTTTATTGACAGTATTAGCCATTTTTGCATAGAGTTACATGGCAAGTACTGTAGACTTAAGTGGCAAAATTTTGGGCTGCACCACTTCAGATTGCAAAGTGGGAGTGAAACGTGTGAGTAGTCCTCCATGTAACATTTTTCTTGCATGTAGCATATCAATGGTAAAGTTTTAGAATAGACTTCTCCCTGGCGTGTGGTCTCACAATATGCAGATAATTTTTTTACGTTGGCGCAGGCATTAAAAATATGGCATTACACCAGCTGTCTAGAGCGGTATGGCCCACAATTCTACAATTTCATTTGCACAATGTGTAGAACGGTGACAAGTCACCCACACCGGGCAAAAAGATTCCTGCATTGCAGGGGGTTGGACTACATGATCCTCGTGGACCCTTCCAACTCTACAATTCTATGATTCTAAGCCCCACTTAAGTTAAATGGGTCTAGGATGAATGCATAGGATCACAACCTTCTTGTCCATTTTATCTCCTGGATTCAGGATGGACTGCTGCAACATATCCTTATCTCATTTTATTTCATTTTACAGAGACTGCAAACGTTTGGATAATCTATCAGGTGGTCACACCATAACGATTTAAAGATTTAATGCATGCTATTAAGAAGGAATGAGTGTCCCAGTGACAGCAGCAAGGACACCAAAGACATATAGTGAACTCTAGAATGACTTATTGGGATGCAAGGACACTTGTTAGTAAACATGTTGTGCACAGGAACTTACTATCATACAATGGATAATGTATGCAGTCTATATTTTCATATCTTAACTATTCCTTTTTAAGAATTGTCGTTTGATTTGCTTGGGTAAAATGTGTGTGTGTGTGTTTTGTGCAGTTGTTCCCAGTAGATCCATTGATTTTTTATAAACCTTTTTCTTGTATAACATGTATTTTTGTGTATTTGCACTACAAATGTATATTTGTGACAATCTAGTTGTTTTATTTTCTTCCAAAAGATCCTAGTAAGAGTAGATTGATGAGTGCTATATATCATCTGTAGGGGAGAGACCAGTTGTTTCCCTCACAGAACTTCACTTACTAGCACCCCATGAGGAGAAGGAATGGCTTTTAAGCATCTTCAGGTCTGTAGTCAGTGCTGGATTTACGTATAAGCTAAACAAGCTATAGCTTAGGGCCCCACTCTCTTGAGCCCCCCCCCAAAAAAATTTGGAAGACAGGAGTGCCTGGCGTGCTCTGGTCCATGGAGTCACGAAGAGTCGGACACGACTAAATGACTAAACAACAACAACAACATATATTCAACACAAAAAGCAGTGACAATTTGTTGTTGACAAAGGACAGCTGGACATATAAAGGGCCCCATTATCTTCAGTAGCTTAGGGCCTCATCAAACCTAAAATCGGCCCTGTCTGTAGTGCAGGTATGTCTCCAGGGGTCAGCAAATTTTTCAGCAGGGGGCCGGTCCACTGTCCCTCAGACCTTGTGGGGGGCTGGACTATATTTTGAAGGGGGGCAGGGAAATGAATTCCTATGACCCACAAATAACCCAGAGATGCATTTAAAATAAAAGGACACATTCTACTCATGTAAAAACACGCTGATTCCCGGACCGTCTGCGGACCGGATTTAGAAGGTGATTGGGCTGGATCCGGCCCCCGGGCCTTAGTGTGCCTACCCATGGGTTAGGCTAATCACAAGCTCAATGATCATTGCCTATGGCCAAATACCTACACGGGAACAGAGATTTCACACAGATACTCTTGTTTACAGGCATGAGCGAATACACACTCGAAGACCATATCGTGTTGATGCGTCTGACAAATACTCTCCAGATGATGATCTGGTAAACCTTGAAGTCCTGGATGAGGTAAGGTATGACAAGTTAATGAATTCTCAGTACTCGGTCTTACCGCTTGCTCTTGCCTTCCAGGCATTATTCATATTTCTTGCAATATCGCCATGTCACCAAGTTAATTGTTCATAGTCCTGACATAATGAGAAAACTGTGTCATATGATTATGATCTCCTATCAGGGGTTCATTTATATTCTGAGCATTTAGATTGTTCTGTTACACAGGAGAAGCAGATGATGGATGGCAGTAGGTTACATTATTATTTGTGCTTGCTGCAATGAGAAGCTCAGCTCCAAACATCAAGATTAGAGAGGGTGTATATTTCAGAACTACTTTTCCATTGGGGCTTATGCATTAAAAGTATATCACTATTATAAACATAGCGACTTTAGTCAAACCATGCACATCTCTTCCCACTTACATAAACTTGGTTCTTGTAGCTCCAGTGATCTTTCACGCTTACAAATGCATGGCAATTTATCGGACAGGGAAAGAGGCAGAGAGATCTAACCACCACTCCTTGAATGATCCATTTTCCTCCATCTTTCTCCGCCCTGAAATATTCCAACTTCCTGTTGCCCATATCCATCTTTTTGAGCCTGTTTACTTTGTCTCATAAAACTGAGCAAAAGCTGTTGAAAAAGGAGCTGGCTTTTGTTTGCACAGACCCAGTGCTGGTGGCGTTTCTTGGTGATGCTGGAGTGTGATAGATGGAACACCCACTAACTGGCTTTGAACTGTGTGATTTGTTGGGCCCAAGCAAAATGGCCAAGGAGTGCTTGAGCTACAGCACTGCTAAGCATGTTGTAGACCTCATCAACGCTTTCCATGGAAGACCACAAGGTGGGGCGCTGGGGCAGTGTAGCATAAACAGGCAGCAGGGAAGAGCTAATCTAGATCTTCTTTATGTGCACATTTGTCTTGCCCGGGGGTCGGCAACCTGCGGCTCCAGAGCCGCATGTGGCTCTTTAAAGCCTTTGCTGCGGCTCCGGGGAGGAGGCGATGGGAGGAGGCGAGGAGCGGAGGCGAGGGGAGGAGGCGAGGGGAGGAGGCGAGGGGAGGAAGCGAGGGGCGGAGGCGAGGGGAGGAGGCGAGGGGAGGAGGCGAGGGGAGGAGGCGAGGAGTGGAGGCGAGGGGAGGAGGCGAGGAGTGGAGGCGAGGGGAGGAGGCGAGGGGAGGAGGCGAGGAGTGGAGGCGAGGGGAGGAGGCGAGGGGAGGAGGCGAGGAGTGGAGGCGAGGGGAGGAGGCGAGGAGTGGAGGCGAGGGGAGGAGGCGAGGGGAGGAGGCGAGGAGTGGAGGCGAGGGGAGGAGGCGAGGGGTGGAGGCGAGGAGTGGAGGCGAGGGGAGGAGGCGAGGGGAGGAGGCGAGGGGAGGAGGCGAGGAGTGGAGGCGAGGGGAGGGGAGGAGGCGAGGGGAGGAGGCGAGGAGTGGAGGCGAGGGGAGGAGGCGAGGGGCGGAGGCGAGGGGAGGAGGCGAGGGGAGGAGGCGAGGCGAGGGGAGGAGGCGAGGGGAGGAGGCGAGGAGTGGAGGCGAGGGGAGGAGGCGAGGCGAGGGGAGGAGGCGAGGGGAGGAGGCGGAGGAGTTAGTTGCCTGAAGCCCCTTTTTAAACTTAAGCAGGGAGAAGTTTGGTGAATTGTTCTTTCCTTGGGGAAAGCAGGCTGCATTGAAAGGGGCCGTATACACTGGTCACTGTTTTGAAGGGGAGTGAAGAACACACACTCAAAAAAAGGTAACTTGTTAATTTTATTTCTATGAGGAGGAGTAATTCTGAGGGGTCAAACAAATGAATAATAAAAAGGTATTTTTATAATGACGAATCCCTCATTATTAATTATTATTTACATCAGCCACTGATTGTGATTTATGGTACACTGGGGCCCTGATTAATTTTCTATGGCATTTTGGGGCATTGATTATTGGGCATAGCAAGTTGCGGTCGCGTGGAATTTGTGCTTTGTGACTGTTTGAGGTGGGTTTTTTTTCTTGGGAGGCTGGGCGGTGCGAAGAGAGGGAGGCTTGTGGTAGTGTCGGGGCTTGGCTCTAGGAAACTAAGTCCTCGCCATTTGGTCACATGCGCAGCAATCTAGTTGTGGGGGTTAGGTGGCTTCGGCGCTCCAACGCTTGCTTTGCCGGCTGCTTTCAAAAGCGTCAGAAACAGCTGTGCTGTTGCTGGGTAACCGGATCGTCCCAGCAGCCATCTTATCTGCCCATGTGGTCTTCTGAGGCGGCCGCCATCTTACTATAGGAAATTCCACGTGGGAGTTAGTTGCCTGAAGCCCCTTTTTAAACTAAGCAGGGGGAAGTTTGGTGAATAGCTAACACTTTCCTTGGGGAACGTTATGCAACAGCTTATTGCTGGTCTTTCCCGCCTTTGTAAGCAGGCTGCATTGAAAGGGGCCATATACACTGGTCACTGTTTTGAAGGGGAGTGAAGAACACACACTCAAAAAAAGGTAACTTGTTAATTTTATTTCTATGAGGAGGAGTAATTCTGAGGGGTCAAACAAATGAATAATAAAAAGGTATTTTTATAATGACGAATGCCTCATTATTAATTATTATTTACATCAGCCACTGATTATGATTTATGGTACACTGGGGCCCTGATTAATTTTCTATGGCATTTTGGGGCATTGATTATTGGGCATAGCAAGTTGCGGTCGCGTGGAATTTGTGCTTTGTGACTGTTTGAGGTGGGGGTTTTTTCTTGGGAGGCTGGGCGGTGCGAAGAGAGGGATTATTTTTATAATGACGAGGATGACATTGGGCCCTCATTATTAATTATTATTTGCATCAGGCACTGATTATGATTTGTGGTTTACTGGGGCCCTGGTTAATTTTCTGTGGCATTTTGTGGCATTGATTATTGGGCATAGCAAGTCGCAGTGGCGTGGAATTCCACGTGGAGTTAGTTGCCTGAAGCCCCTTTTTAGTTGCTTGAAGCCCCTTTTTAAACTTAAGCAGGGGAAAGTTTGGTGAAAGTTTGGTGAATTGCTGCCAAGGAGTGTGGTGGAGTCTCCTTCTTTGGAGGTTTTTAAGCAGAGGCTTGACAACCATATCTCAGGAGTGCTCTGATGGTGTTTCCTGCTTGGCAGGGGGTTGGACTCGATGGCCCTTGTGGTCTCTTCCAACTCTATGATTCTATGATTCTATGAATAGCTAACGCTTTCCTTGGGGAACGTTATGCAACAGCTTATTGCTGGTCTTTCCCGCCTTTGTAAGCAGGCTGCATTGAAAGGGGCCATATACACTGGTCACTGTTTTGAAGGGGAGTGAAGAACACACACTCAAAAAAAGGTAACTTGTTAATTTAATGTTTATTTCTATGAGGAGGAGTAATTCTGAGGGGTCAAACAAAGAAATAATAAAAAGTGTCAAAAAAGGTATTTTTATAATGACGAATGCCTCATTATTAATTATTATTTACATCAGGCACTGATTATGATTTATGGTACACTTTGGGGCATGTGTAATGGGTCTGAGTTACTCATGCGTAAACTGCCGCCTCTCTAGGCTTAATTGCCTTTTAAAACCGTTCTGACTGCACAGCCCATCTCCGCGTAGCTGTCTCAGTCGTTAGCAGAATCCGTCTGTGGGCATTTCTTAAACCTCTTCCAGCATAGAAGCTGTCTGACTCCCAGTCGCCTCCTCCTCTCACTGCGCGGGAGTCTTCTGCGCAGGGAGGGCGTGGCTAGTGGAGGGTTCTACTCACTGATGTACAGAGAAGAATCCCGGAGCTCTCTCTCCGTTTCCCCCATCTGCCCCCCTTTATCCCTGGTGTTGCGCTGATTTCCTCCCCCCTCTACCAAGCTGCTTCTCCCCCTGGTGCTGGGTCCTTTGCCTGCAGAATCTGGGAGCCTCCCCTTCGCCTCTCACTCTGATGTCAGTTCCCTGACATCGGGCATAGCAAATTTTGCTATGGAGCCCTCTGATTTCTAATTACGTCCCTGTTTTGGACCCCCGGTAGGCCAGCCATGGATAAAGGCAAGAAAAGAAAAATTTCTGAAGAAAACAGAATGTTTAATGATACATGGACAGAATCATTTGCATTCTCTACTGACAAGACTGGTTTACCAGTATGCTTAATATGTGGTGAGAAATTTGCAAACAACAAAAAGTCAAATATTGCAAGACATTTCCAGAATAAACACGCAGCCTTTGCAGAAAAATATCCAGATGGAGATGAGAGACGAAAAGCCGTTGCAGAACTTATGAGGAAGGTTGATAGGAGCAAAAATAATTTCAAGAATTGGGTGAAGTCTGCAAATTCCACAACATATGCTAGTTTTGTAGCCGCTCAGGAAATAGTCAAGCATGGGAAGCCGTTCACAGATGGAGAGTATATAAAAGAAGCATTCCTTAAGGTTTCGGAACATCTATACATGGACTTCAAAAACAAGAATGAAATTGTGCAGAAAATCAAAGACATGCCTCTGTCTGCGAAGACTGTTAAAGATAGAACCCTAAAAATGGCAGAAAACATTAGCAAACAGCAAATTCAAGACATTAATTCAGCTGTGGCATACTCCATCGCCTGTGATGAGTCCAAAGATAAAGGTGATATTGAACAAATAGCGCTGTTCTGCCGATATGTGAACTCTTCTGGGCCACAGGAAGAACTGATTGAGCTGATACCACTAAAAGACCAAACAAGGGGTGAGGATATCTGTAAGGCTGTCCTGGACTTTTTAAGTGCTAAAAAAATAAACACCAACCACCTGGTCTCAGTGGCTACTGATGGGGCACCGAGCATGAGAGGAGCACAGAAGGGCTTTGTGGCTCTACTGCAGAAGGCACTGGGTAGAACGCTGCTGTCATTTCATTGCATCCTGCACCAAGAGGCATTGTGTGCTCAAACATTTCCCCCCGAATGCACAAAAGTGATGGATGTGGTCATTCAGATTGTTAATAAGATAATGGCAAAGGGTTTAAACCACCGCCAGTTTCGTTTGCTATTGGATGAGGTGGAAAGCACATATTCGGACCTCCTGCTCCACAACAAGGTCCGGTGGTTGTCCAGAGGCGAGGTGCTAAAACGCTTTGTCACATGTTTGGAAGAAGTAAAAACCTTCCTGGCCAGCAAAGAGCTTACCTTTGCTGAGCTGGAACAGCCAGAGTGGCTGGAAAAATTACATTTTATGGTAGACATGACAGCCCATCTAAACACGCTAAATACAACCCTTCAGGGGAAAGGAGGCACAGCCCTGCACATGCTGGAGGAGGTTTTGGCATTCGAGCGCAAGTTGACAGTGTTTGTCAAAGATTTCCAGAGAGGTACACTGTCTCACTTTCCCTCTTTGAGAGAGTTCAAACAAAGTCATGATACGATAAATTTGGAATATTTCAAGTCTGCAATCACCGCAATGCAAAGCTCGTTTGGGAAACGATTCTGTGGGTTCAGAGAGGAAAAAAACACATTATCCTTCCCTGTCACTCCCCTGGCGATCGATCCATCCCTATTGAATATGACTGCATTTCCAGGTGTAAGTCAACCTGATCTTGAGCTGGAACTGGCCGATATAGCCGACAAAGATATATGGGTGTCCAAGTTCAAATGCTTGACCGCTACTCTTGAGGATGTTGCCCGTCAGAAGGCCATTCTGGCTCAGAATCATAAATGGAGTGATATTGAAAACCTTCCCAAACAGGACAAACTTGTATTCGAAACATGGAATGCCATCCCCAACACTTATATAAACATGAAAAAGTATGCATTTGGAGTCCTGTCGATCTTCGGTTCCACATATGTATATGAGCAGGTCTTCTCCAACATGAACTATATTAAAAACAAACACCGATCACGCCTCACAGATGACAGCTTGCAAGCCTGTGTGAAAATGAAGGTGACGTCTTACAGCCCTGATGTGCAGACACTGAGCACTGAGGTTCAGGAGCAAAAGTCCCATTAACCTGGTTACCTGGTTGTAAATTAAATATTTTAATTAGCTATTTGTCCTTTTTTCTTGAGATTGACAGCTGACTGCACGATCCTGTATATACAGCATTAAGGCAAGAAACAATATATACAGTGTTATATTTGTTTTAAATGTTGCAATGTTTTTGCGGCTCCCAGTTGTTGTTGTTTTTTTGGAAATGGGTCCAAGTGGCTCTTTTTGTCTTAAAGGTTGCAGACCCCTGGCTCTTGCCCAAAGCAGCGGAACACAATGAAGCAAGCAATCACCAGTTTGCTTGTATGTATGTACATAAAAGCAAACTGGTGATGGTGGGACGTGGGTGGCGCTGTGGGTTAAACCACAGAGCCTAGGACTTGCCGATCAGAGAAATGGAAACAAGAGGAAATACCGACAATAGAAGAATGGAGACTGAAGCTGACTGACTATGCAGAATTGGACAGATTAACCGGGAAAATTAGATATCTTCAAGACCAAAAGTTCATCGAGGACTGGAGGAAATTTGTTGAATATCTGAAAAGAACATGTGATGTGCAAACAACACTAGTGGAATTTCAAGAAGCACTGTGAAAGCAGAGATATATTGTTAAAAAGAAATAGGAGTGGGAGGGAAGTTTAATGGCAATATAAACAGAGGAATGCGTAAACAGAGATGTAATTATGGATGATTGTCAGAGAAGCCGAAGGAAGTCTAATAAGAATCAAATTTGTGAAAATTTGACAGAATTGTATATTTGTGTTGGAAAATAATAAAAATTATTTTTTTAAAAAAGGACTTGCCGATCAGAAGGTTGGCGGTTCAAATCCCCGCGACGGGGTGAACTCCCGTTGCTCAGTCCCTGCTCCTGCCTACCTACCTACGTCAAAGTGCAAGTAGATAAATAGGTACCGCTCCAACTGGAAGGTAAACGGCATTTCCGTGCGCTGCTCTGGTTTGCCAGAAATGGCTTAGTCATGCTGGCCACATGACCCAGAAGCTGTACGCCGGCTCCCTCGGCCAGTAAAGCGAGATGAGCGCCACAACCCCAGAGTCGGCCATGACTGGACCTAATGGTCAGGGGTCCCTTTACCTTTGTTTGTATGTATGTATGTATGTATGTATGTATGGTAAGTGACCCCTGGATGGTTAAATCCAGTCAAAGGCAACTATGGAGTTGCGGCTTTCATCTCGCTTTCAGGCTGAGGGAGCCAGCATTTGTCCACAGACAGATTTCTGGGTCATGTAGCCAGCATGACTAAACCGCTTCTGGCGCAAAGGAACACAGTAAAGGAAACCAGAGTGCACGGAAACGCCGTTTACCTTTCCGCTGCAGCGGTACCTATTTATCTACTCTGACATGCTTTCAAACTGCTGGGTTAGCAGGAGCTGGGACAGAGCAATGGGAGCTCACCCCATTCAAACCGCTGACCTTCTGATTGGCAAGCCCAAGAGGCTCAGTGGTTTAGACCAGTGTTTCCCAACCTTGTGCCTCCAGATGTTTTTGGCCTACAACTCCCATCATCCCTGACCACTGGTCTTGCTAGCTAGGGATGATGGGAGTTGTAGGCCAAAAACATCTGGAGGCACAAGGTTGGGAAACACTGGTTTAGACTACAGTGTCACCCACATTCCATATATGTATGGATCTTTCTTTCTTTCTTTCTTTCTTTCTTTCTTTCTTTCTTTCTTCCCCTATACCATTCCAGGGGTGCCAAGTTGAATAAAATAGGTGGGGCAGATAAGCCCCGCCCCACATATTTGATCACATGACATGATGCATGCACACCATTTGAATGGCAGTACCCATCAACTGGGGGGTGGGAGCTTCTCAAATACGCTATTGGTAGAGGTTGGGGTCACTTTGGCCCTTAGGAATTGGCTCCTATGCACCACTCCACTGCTGCCTCTTGCCCCCAGATAAAAATCCTGGTCAGGTTGCACATTTTGATTCCTAATCTGCCTTCCAGAAGCACTAGAGACTTGCTGTTGAATAAATAAATAAATTTATGGGGCCCCGTGTAGGTGTGTGCCTTGGCGCAATTGCTTCTGTTACACCAGGGATAATCTGCCCTTGCACATGGGTCCCCAGTGGAAATGATGGATCCAGAAGACTGCCAGACTGTATACAGTGGTACCTCGGCTTACATATGCTTCAGGTTACATACGCTTCAGGTTACAGACTCCGCTAACCCAGAAATAGTGCCTCAGGTTAAGAACTTTGCCTCAGGATGAGAACAGGAATCGTGCGGCGGCAGCAGGAGACCCCATTAGCTTAAGTGGTACCTCGGGTTAAGAACAGTTTCAGGTTAAGAACAAACCTCCAGAACGAATTAAGTTATTAACCCGAGGTACCTCTGTAACTGCTTTTTGAGAGCGGTGCAACCCCTTCCAAAATTAGGCAAAATGCCTAATTCCCAGACCATGGACCCATCTATGGGGCCTAAGTCTTGCCAGCATTCAGCTTCAGTTTGTTGGTCTCTATCCTGCTCCCCACTGCACCCAGGCAGTGATTCAAAACCCACACAGCCCCACCTGACACACATGTAACACAAATAGGGCTAGGTGCTATCAGCATATACAGTGGAACCTCGGTTCTCGACTGTCTCTGTTGACGAATGTTTCGGAACCCAAACGCCGAAAACCCAGAAGTAAATGCTTCCGTTTTCAAACGCGCCTCAGAAGTCGAACGGCTTCTGCTGTGTGTTTTTCAGTTTTCTCAACTGAATTTGCTGACAGCCCTTTGTGCCTCAGTTTTCAAATGTTTCTGAAGTCGAACGGTCTTCCGGAATGGATTATGTTCAAAAACCAAGGTTCCACTGTATGTGGAACGTGAATCTGTATCAGGGAAGTATTCGTTTGCTTTGACACAATAAAACTTTATGGGCTGACTTTATTTTCATAGTTTGTGATCCTTTTATCAAAGTGTAGTCAGGGTCCTGCATCTAATAAAAATTGGTACACATGCATAAAGGTAGAAAATTTGATTTGTTAGCTCTGTCTAGTTTTACTATTTTTATTATTTTAGTTGAGAAGAAAACAGGGAGTCAGCTGTGCCAGCGCTAAGTGCATTTTATGTGGCAATTGATTTCAGTGGGCAATTGAAATTAATTGCACGTAAAAGGGCTTCACTTTGAGCCTTAGGTAAAATGCCTCAATTGTAAGCAAAATCATTGTACATTTTGTGCTTATAGCAAGAAATTCAGCTGAATGTTATGTTATTGTGTAGATTTTTTAAATAAATAAATCAGGAAGTTAAATATATTTTTGTTGTCTCTTTCCATTCCCGGTGTGGTACAGTTTATTTCTCTGACCCAAACAAATGATTGAAATGTAATAGATAGGTTTATTGCTTTTAATGTGGTCTACCGTTATAGATTTATCTCAGAGAGAGATATGAGCCTTGGAAAAAATGGTTTGATATGGCAAAGTCAATATTTGACATAAGTGACAAATAACATTTGAGATTTTCGCTTATTGCTTCTTGCAGTTGATGTACTTGCGATGAGTTTCCTGTCTGCAAAATACTGCTTAACTGTAAAACTTCCCATGTTTTCAGGAGACAATTATCCATCAGTTGCAGAAGCGCTATGCAGACTTACAAATTTATACTTACGTTGGAGATATCTTAATAGCCTTAAACCCCTTCCAGAATCTCAGCATATATTCGCCACAGGTAAGAGAATCTTGGGAATGTATCTGGGGTGGTAGCTTTGTGCTGGTGGAAAGAACTGCTCTTGGAAGGCAAGGCACACCCCTCTCCCTACTGCACCCATCTGTGCCTTGTCCCATTCTCATTCCAGATGTTCCCTCACTTTTCAAGAGCAGTTTGAAGGGACAGGGTGCAGAGACATGGGAGGCTGCAATGGATAGGAGGGATCTGGGCAGGAGGGATTCTTGCACAAGCAGAATTTACTTCCACTACTACTTTTGGCTAGGGACGCAGGGGGCGCTGTGGGTTAAACCACAGGACTTGCCGATCAGAAGGTCAGCGGTTTGAATCCCCACGACAGGGTGAGCTCCCGTTGCTCGGTCCCTGCTCCTGCCAACCTAGCAGTTCGAAAGCACGTCAAAGTGCAAGTAGATAAATAGGTACCGCTCCAGCGGGAAGGTAAACGCCGTTTCCGTGTGCTGCAGCCAATCGGAAGCCGCGCCTTGGTTTTTGAACATTTTTGGAAGTCGACCAGACTTTCGGAACGGATTCCAAGGTACGACTGTAATCTGTTTGCCCTCAGGCCCTTTGTTTCATTATACTGTGAAGTGTTGGGAGTCATGTTAAAACGAAGACACTGTAGCTCAGTAGAACAGCACATGAGTTGCATGCAGAAGTTTCATTCTCTGGTTTCTCCACTTAAAAAGAATCAGGTGATGGGGCACCTGACTAAGCCAGATGGACGAATAATCTGACCTTTATATAGCAGACTCGGCAATCCCATTGAAAAATGCAAGCAGCACATGGGAGTGGGGTGGGAAGTTTCTGTTCATTTATTTTTTAACTGGTGGGTGGGGCTTCTTATTACATGGCACACATGTTGTGCTTTGACACCTCTCTTTTTTCGTTTAGTTCTCCAAGCTTTACCACGGCGTGAAGCGCTCCTCAAACCCACCCCACATATTTGCCTCTGCAGACGCCGCTTATCAAGGCATGATAACTTTCAACAAAGACCAGGTAGGAAAATGTTTTAAATGCATAAATATTTTTTTTAATGCTGTTGTCTATACCAGTCGTTCCCACCTGCTTTCTCCCACAGACCGCTTGAAAATTGCTGAGGGTCTTAATTCTTTTACCCCCCACCTGCTGTAGCAATTGCAATATACTGTGCCTGATTCTGGATGATTTTTAATTGTATTTTATTGCTTCTTTTATTCTTTATATTGTATTTTATTGTATTCGGATGATAAGTCTTCTTCACAGACACTGCAGACCACCTGAACAAAGCTCGTGGACCACAGTTTGGGAACCCTTGGTCTACACAATGCAAGAGCATGTTGAATTTTTAGTTCACGTCAAACTTTCTGTGTGGAGCTTTCTGACGTTTCACACGGCTAAAATAGAACTCTGAAGATCCCAGCACTACTCCAAACATCATGGCTTTGAAGTGTATACTTTGATTTTGAATTTGAACCTGACAAATACAAAATTGAAAACGTGTATCCTAGAGGACGGGACGTGAGTGTTGCTGTGGGTTAAACCACAGAGCCTAGGACTTGCCAATCAGAAGTTTGACGGTTTGAATCCCCGCGACCGGGTGAGCTCCCGTTGCTCGGTCCCTGCTCCTGCCAACCTAGCAGTTCAAAAGCACGTCAAAGTGCAAGTAGATAAATAGGTACCACTCCGGCAGGAAGGTAAACAGTGTTTCCGTGTGCTGCTCTGATTCACCAGAAGTGGCTCAGTCATTCTGGCCACATGACCCGGAAGCTGTACGCCGGCTCCCTCGGCCAATAAAGCAAGATGAGCACCGCAACCCCAGAGTCAGTCATGACTGGATCTAATGGTCAGGGGCCCCTTTACCTTTACCTTTATCCTAGAGGCTGCAGTTGGGGGAAAATCTGGAGTCAAAATTAAGAGATTTTAAATTCAGCTTCATTATCCCCACAGGTAACATTTTGTGGGTCAGATTATTCATACACAGCAACTCATGGGATTATGTTTAATGTTCCTTGTATTGAGGCAAGAAGCTATCTGCTTCTGCACCTGCAGTGCACTACTGAATGCCCCCACCTATGACACAGCTTGTTAAAAACAATTTAGAACACTTAAGGGTGTGTTGATGCAGACCTGGGTCAGACAGATAGACTAGGGTGGATGAAAAGAACTATAGTTCCCTGAGTTCTTTCAGGAAAGGGAACGACTAATTAATTTCCCTAGTTTCAGTCTGTCTTGTAGGCAGGCTTCTAATCTGACTCAGGGTTTCAATCAGCAGGGCATGTAATAATTAATTTGCATGCTGCCAAGAGGAGCAATTTATGCCTCTCTTTAGGTCAGATGTGCGTTGGTGGACTTTGGGAGAAGACTAGGAAGTACCAGACTCTTGTGGCTATAAGTCAAAGAAAGTAAGAGTCATTAACTCTGTGATCACTCATTTTCATGGTAAAAACACAATAGGGATACTTCTAATATAACTGTAATGAGGACACAAATCCAATTATATGGCAATGATTTTAATGAAAATGCAGTCGAGTGCTGCAGAAACAGGAGTCTTTATATCCCAAAGATTGCAATCTTGCAAGACTTTTTCCACATGAACTATGGCACGCAGAGATGGCTGCTGGCTCTAACAAAAGGCAGCCCTTTTAATTTGTCAGTTTTCTCCTTGGCATGGTTTGCCGCAGGATTGTACAATAATCCCGAGTCGGTATATTTTTAGATACGCATTTTAAAGAACCCCCAGAAAATAAATACAGGGATATGGCACTTTAGAAACAGTGGTGAAACCAGTTTTAAACCGGAATGGAGAAAGAGTTAAAATATACAGCATGTGAGGATTTCAGAATGCACTAGTTACAGTGATCATTTATGAGGACCAACTTTTTCAAAAGCAGCACAGCCAAAGAATGGGGATATACCATATTTTTTGCACCATAACACTCACTTTTTTCCTCCTAGAAAGTAAGGGGAAATGTCTGTGCGTGTTATGGAGCGAATGCCTACGGATGGCGGGGGGATCTGCTGCAGTTGTAAGCAGAGGATCCATGGTTCCCCTTCCTTCCCTCCTCCATGGTTACAAAGCATGGATCCACATGGATCCTCAGGATTTTTGCATTGGGCTACTCCAAACTCACTGTCAGATCACATATCTGTGGCCACAGCATGAAGCACAAAAATCATATATCCACTATTTCGTTTAGAATATTTTTTTTCTTGTTTTCCTCCTCTAAAAACTATGTGCGTGTTATGGTCTGGTGCGTGTTATAGAGCGAAAAATATGGTATGTTCTTCTGAGATGCTCCAGGAGAACCAAGTGAGATACTATAGCAAATGTATGGCTGCTGCCAGAAACAACAACCAGCCATTTGTCTCCCTCCTTCCACCACCCTAATACCAAGTTCAAAGTGCTGGTTTTAAGCTATAAAGCCTTAAACAGCTCAGGACCGCGATACCTCAAGGACTGCCTCTTTCCATATGAAGCTACCTGGAGCCTGAGATCATCTTCTGAGGCCCTCCTTCATGTGCCGCCTCCTCCTTGAGAGGTCCGGAGGGAGGCAACATGAGAACGGGGCCTTCTCTGCAGTGGCTCCCCATCTGTGGAATGCTTTCCCCAGAGAAGTTCGCCTGGCGCCTTCATTATACAGCTTTAGGCGCCAGGCAAAAATTTTCATTTTTAACCAGGCCTTTGGTTGACCTGATTGACATCCTATACCCTTTTAAAATGTGGCTCTTTTTGTGCAGCTATTATTGGGTTATTCTTTTATTCTAATTTTATATATTGGGATCTTTTCTGTGAACTGCCCTGAGACCTCCTGGTATAGGGCAGTATATAAATTCAAAACAAACAAACGGAACTTAAATACAGTGGTGCCCCACAAGACGAATGCCTCGCAAGACAAAAAACTCGCTAGACAAAAGGGTTTTCCGTTTTTCGAGGTGCTTCGCAAGACGAATTTCCCTATGGGCTTGCTTCGCAAGATGAAAACGTCTTGCAAGTTCGCTTCCTTTTTCGTAAAACTGTTAATACCCGGGAATCCGCGCTCCGCAAGACGAAAAAAATCGCAAGACGAAGCGACTCGCGGAACGAATTATTTTCGTCTTGCGAGGCACCAATGTATATATTTGGTTTATACTGTACCCTTCAATGGATTCCCAGGATGTCTTTCAAAAAGTCCAAATTTTGAGAGGCTGCTTTCTTTCTTACTTACCTAAGTAGGTCACACCAACGTTTGCCGGAAAACTTCTCCTGCAGGTTCCAAAGAGATCTGACCACCACCCTTGTAATTTGGAACAGGGTCTTCAGTGTGGCTGCCCCTGCTCTGTAGAACAGCATTCCTGTCAAGATTCAACAGGCACCCCCTAGCTGCACTTTAGTGGTTTGATCCTTAAACTTTCATGTATCTCATGGAAGCTTGACTTCCATGACTCAACCCTACCTAGCTCAAGTTGCAGCAAAGGGAACAAGCTGTATAAATATGGTATAGTCCATAGCAGCTATCTGACAAAGGTTGATTTCAGGGCAATCTGATCCTAGCCTTGTTGAGTTGGCACATCCATCTTTATCAATTTGAATGAGATGACCAGCAACAGTATCTCATGTGGTCCATTCCAGCTTCACGGTTCTACGTTTGCTTGGCTCACTTGCATGCCAACTCTTGACCTGGAATGACCAGACCCAGTACCTGAAAGGTTCTGTTTTTTGCAGGTAATTTTTTTTGCAGGTGATGTAATTGTTTTTTGCAGGTAATGTAAAGGGGCTTCTCTATACCCCAACCTGGTTTCTTCCAGGTGTTTTGGACTATAAATCCCAACAGCTCTGGCCAGCAAGGCCAATGGTCATGGATGATGTAGTGCCAAACCTTTGGTGGATACTAGGTTAGATTCAAAGACAGAAGGACTGTTCAGGTCAAGAGGTGATGATTGTTCATCTTGAAATGTTCCCAATCCTGATATTTCACACATTAATCACACTAATTGACAACATTCTTCATGGTTGAGGAATATAATGCTATAACATGACATTGTAGCATTACGTAGTGGCAGGTGCATTTGGTATCATATGTGTTTTTAAACTGACTATACTTTTGGCTTTTCCCACTGATTTTATTGTTATTTAACCCAATGCCTATCATTGTGCAAGAAGCAAGAGAGGTCCAGTATACCTGAAGGAGCGTCTCCACCCCCATCATTCTGCCTGGACACTGAGGTCCAGCGCCGAGGGCCTTCCGGCAGTTCCCTCACTGTGAGAAGTGAGGTTACAGGGAACCAGGCAGGGGGCCTTCTCGGTAGTGGCACCCGCCCTGCGGAACGCCCTCCCACCAGATGTCAAAGAGAAAAACAACTACCAGACTTTTAGAAGACATCTGAAGGCAGCCCTGTTTAGGGAAGCTTTTAATGTTTGACAGACCATTGTATTTTAATATTTTGTTGGAAGCCAGCCAGATGGACGGGGTATAAATAAATTATTATTATTATTATTATTATTATTATTATTATTATTATGCAATATTTTAAAATCAAGTTGAGCATTATTGGTTGACCTCTGCAAAGGCAGCCAAATTGAAGATGCTCTGCTCTTAATGGTCTGTTAAGGTGCATGTCTGGGGAGATTAACCACTGGAGCTGTAAGCGATGCATATTTACCTCTGTTTTGTGTGTCAGTGCATTATCATCAGCGGAGAGAGCGGTGCTGGGAAGACCGAAAGTGCCCATCTCATTGTGCAGCATTTGACCTTCTTGGGAAAGGTATCTATTGACTGCCATGGTAGCATGAAGGTCTGTCAGCAGTGCAAAGTACTGCCTGCGTTTGTCCACAGTGCTAAAATCATGCTCCCCTTCCCATCTTCTCCTCCAGCATGGCTGCAAGGAGACGGTTGGAAATGTCTGCTTCTGTTTTCAATTGGCCACAGTTTGAAGTCGGCTTGTTTTAGTCACTCATCGTTAACATTAACTGCTGTTTGCCTGGGCTTTGATGTCACACTAAGCTGCAAAGCGCTTAGTCAAAAACGGGAGCGCTATGCTGGGGGGAGCAGGAGGGAAGTGTGTGATCCTGGTGCTCTATTAGATTTGATCTCATAATGCTTAGCCACAGTTTAGCATTAGATGCAAATGTTCCTTTCATGCAGTTCCGCTTATAGATCCTGCCTGATTGCAAAAGTAGGTGTGGTAGTGGTCTGGCCGGGAAAAGCAAGATTTGATATGGTTGCAAACAACACAGGTGACTTGAGGGGTGCATCTTAAGGATTATTGGCAATGTCATACAAAACCTGTGGATTATAGGCATAGCTGTCAACCGCCCCTTATTTGACGGGAAAGTCCCTTATCCCAGCACCGTTTCCCGCTGCTGTCCCTTATTGATGATGTCCCTTAAATTTCCCAGGTTTCAAAGGAAGCAGCTCCTCTCCCTCCCTCCCTCCCTGCCGGCCAGGGAGGAGGGAGGCTGTGGGAATATGGCTCCAACTGTGTTGCTTGGCTGCGTTGCTCACCCAATAAGGAGTCTAAGAACGACTGGGGGGGTGGAGCTTGCATGCTTTGTGCCGATCAAATCGGCCGCGTTGCCTGGGGACTCGCCTTTGCTCAGCGCTTCCCAGCGGAGAGGTGACAGTGGTTTTCCTTGCTGCATCCCCTTTGCCGGGTTGCTGCGCTGTGGGAAACACCGCTTGAGGCTTCGTTTAGCTGCTGGTTGACTAAAATCCCTTATTTTGCCTGCTGATCCCTTATTTTTGAGGCTGCTGGTCCCTTATTTTCAAATCTGTAAGTTGACAGCTATGATTATACGTCTTTGGGGTTTTAAGAAAACTTTGTTCAGCTGGGGAATCCCTTGTGACCTGTTCCCGTCTGTGAAGGCTAGCAATCGTGCTTTGCGGGAGAAAATTCTCCAGGTGAACCCCCTGGTTGAAGCCTTTGGAAATGCCTGCACTGCCATCAATGACAACTCCAGCCGTTTTGGGAAATACCTGGAAATGATGTTTACACCAACAGGAGCCGTCATGGGAGCAAAGATTTCCGAATATCTACTGGAAAAATCCAGAGTTATAAAACAAGCTGTGTAGGTATAAATTTGAATATTTCGCTCCCGCCCGCCCCTCAGCTAGAAGCAATTTTACTTTCCTAGAAAATACACACACGTAGGGCAATATTTTCAATGCAATTTCTTCCAAGCAAGAGGCATAATCACAGATCAAGCATACCGTATTTTTCTGTGTATAAGAGCCCCTCCCCCCCCCGATTTCTAACCTTATTTTAGAGTAAAAAAGCCTAGTCTTATACACGGAAAAGTACGGTACAGTGGTACCTCGGGTTACATATGCTTCTGGTTACATACGCTTCAGGTTACAGACTCTGCTAACCCAGAAATATTACCTCGGGTTAAGAACTTTGCTTCAGGATGAGAACAGAAATCGTGCTCTGGCGGCGGCACAGCAGCAGGAGGCCCCATTAGCTAAAGTGGTACCTCAGGTTAAGAAAAGTTTCAGGTTAAGAACGGACCTCCAGAACGAATTAAGTTCTTAACCCGAGGTACCACTGTATACACAGCCAAGTTGCTCACCGGTACAGAACAACAAACCCCTGTGTTGCAAACTTAACACAACAAACAACACAAGCAACACGATGACCAGTATACTAGATAGCACTGTAATTCTTATTGCATAATATACACAATTTAGTACAACAAAAACAAAAACAAAATGTGTACACTTGTAAATTCTCTAATATATTTGAAATCAAGTGAACACACGTCTGTCAATCTTTGAAAGTCCGTTGAAGTATAATAAGTCTATAGTAATAGATGCTATCCTGTGGGCTAAGCGGTAAAACCCTTTAGGCTTTCTGATAAAACCTTACATCAGATAACAATGTCCTAGCCTCCAGGACGGGGCACACTGATCCTGGCCTGACTGCACCAGCTACTAATTAGTTTCCAGACTGAATTAAAAGTCCTGGTTTCGATCTATAACACATTATGCTACTCAGGACCCCGATACCTCAAGGACCACCTCTTTCTACATAAACCAGCCCAGATCCTATAGTCTGCATCAGAGGCAATTCTCCATGCTCCTCATCTGAGGGAGGTGCAGAGAATAGCAACCTGAGAAGAACTTTTCACAGGTGTCCTCCTATTTGTGGAATGCTGCCCCAAGAGAAACAGTGCGGTTGTGAGAATAGGCATATGCACAATGGATGTAGGTACATGTAATATACAGACGTTTGCACGTGTAATAAAAGTGTTGGGTATAGAGGTATGACATACCATATTTAATACGTTACTATATAAGCCATCAAAGTAACTTTTTTTTCTCTTTAACAGAGGGGAGAAAAACTTCCACATATTTTATTATATATATGCTGGCCTTTATCACCAGAAAAAACTCTTTGAATATAAGCTGCCTGAGAAAAAGCCTCCCAGGTAACCCATTACTAATTTGATTTTAATACCAGTTGTAATTAGCTATTGATTAGCTGTTGCTTCTAGCTTGATGCTTGAGTTAGAATATTCATTAACCCTTCCCCAACCCTTAAGGAAACTTTGTCAGCCTCTCATGTGTAAAAGCGGATAGATAAGATGGGAATTTGACCTGTGATGCTGTTTTGGCCAAGCCATGGGGTCCTTTCCAATTCCACAATTTTAAGAATATTCTCCCAACTGAAGAGACTTCTCTCCCTAAATGACCATCAGCTGATAGTCGCCTGAAGGGATCCATTTTGCCTAATACTTGGAGAGCATCTTCAAATAAGGTTGTGCTTCAATGTCCTCCTTTGAAATGTGATTGATGTCAGTCACCTGAAATCGCCGTGACCCCAGATGATTGACAAGTGGCTGGTCCTTCCCACCTGTCAAGTTTGCTCACGGCAGGTAGAAGAGGTCGAGATCTGGGCTGCTGGGCTAAATTGATTCCCCACCCTTTTAACTATGTGAATCAAAAATAAAACTAAGAGCTTTTTTTTCACTCTCTTGAATTGCATCTGCTTTGTTTTCCAAAATAGTTGGTTGCAGAGTTAATGGTACGTGTTAACATTATGCAAATAAACCCAAATGAATTGTTTTTAAATCTGTACATTATTATTACTTGGGTAATTGGCCTATAAGGACAGAGTTGCATTTACGTATTCCATTGTGTCAACTTTCAAGTGTGTGTTGTTGTTGTTTTCTACATTAACTTTATGAACTTGTCTGGTTTTATTGTCTAGAAATACCCATTTCAAAATAACAGCATCATGGCAACGCTTTGGACAACTACAGTGGCCAGTTTGCTGAACATTATAGGATAGGCAGAGAGGAGATAATCTATCTCTCTCTCTCTCTCTCTCTCTCTCTCTCTCTCTCTCTCTCTCTCTCTCTGTTTGCACATAGGGTTATGTTGAATCCCCGTGAGGCTACGCAGTGTCAGAAGAGGAAGATAGGTTTTCATTTCACCCCAGATGCAGTGCTTTTCTCTTCACCGTAGTGAAAGAGTCATTCACATATATGGGAGTAAGAAAAGCTGTTTTCAACAATGTTATTAGTGGCTAAAACTTTTCGATCTAGTTTTGTGAGGAAAGGAAGGGAAATCAGGTTTCGCCTATCCCCCAGCTTGCTGTTTGTAGCCTTGCTTTCAGTGAAAACCACCAAGACGCTTGCTGCTTCAAGTGTGTGTCTATCAGCCTTTTGGGAAGGGCTGTAGATCAGTGGATAAGCCTATTCTGCATGCAGAAGGTCCTATGTTCAATTCCAGCATCTCCAGGTATCTTGAGGTACCTCAAGCCAAAATTTTTCATAATTGTTTTTAAATAGGTTTATGTTTCTTGATGTTAACCAAATCCCTAAATACTTGACCTTTTTATGGACTTCAATCTCAATATTTTGTTCTAACTCCATTTTTCCCTCTTCCTTCAAATTTTTGACTAACAATTTAGTGAGAGACCTCCCAGAATAATTTTAAATATGTTGCAAGAGGACTGCAGCTGATGGTGTAGGGAGGTCAGTGAAAATTGGGCGCCATGCCTTGCACAAGTAGAAGTGCTTTTCACTAGTGCAAATATACCATTGGGTACAACCTCCTGAGCTCAATTTAATTGAAATCAAGCTTTCATCAAGGCTTAATCTGAGCACAAGGCTCAGCTCCCAAACCCCTTTTCAGTTTTGTGGTTCAGCTCTCCAAAGGATGAATCTGAGAGTGCGTGCAGAGTGTTTTATTTACTGCAAATTTCCAATGATCTTACAAATGTAGAGTTCCCAAGAAGGACTTCTGTACCTGTTGGGTTTGACTTCTAGACAGCCTCCAGTATCAACACCTTCCTTTTCAGGAATGAAGAATGAATCTTATCTCTTTTTATTTAGGTATATTGATAATGACACAGGAAGGGTGATGCATGACATTATTAGTAAAGAATCCTATGGGACACAGTTTGACGCAATTCAGCATTGCTTCAGGATCATAGGGTTTACAGATGAGGTAAGTAGTGACTTTTCAATCTGCTGCCGCAAAGATACTTGTCTTGCTCCAGAAGGCGGCAGGAATTCATCCATGCTGAGGGAGCCTGTCAGGGTGCCTGGTTGCACCCCTCTCAGAATTTTGCACCCGGGGCCACTGCCCCTCTGGCCCTCCCACACTACGCCACCGGTTACATCCTCCATCTGCAGAGTGTGGGTGGGCTTTGAAGTGTTGAGTCTGAAGTCTGCTGACGCTTAGAGTTCTGACTTCTGAAGAGTTCTTGCCCTTCCTGTTGTTTGCAGGAAGTGCACTCAGTGTACCGAATTCTGGCTGGGATCTTAAATACAGGAAATATTGAATTTGCCGCCATTTCCTCACAACATCAAACGGATAAAAGCGAAGTGCCCAATGCCGAAGCCTTAGATAATGGTAAATATTTGCGGGAATTGTACTTCAGAGGACTTTTGTAGGGCAGGGATGGGGAACCTGTGGCCTTCTAGGTGTTGTCAGTGTTGTGACATGGGGTTTGTGATTTCAGCTGTCTTGACATAATATGCTGGAGACAGTTCTCTAGTAACACTTCTTTATTAAAGCAAACAAGACTGAGACTTGAGGAGGGGAGAGCTACATTTATAGGGACAGGGAACAAGCTAGAAAGGATACATTTTGGAGGGAACAATATCAGGCAATCACAGTCCTGCCTTTTGGAGGAAACCAATAAGACAGAGGATCCAAATACAGCAGCTTAAATGAACCAATAGTAGCTGTACCCTCTGGAACCAAAAGGCAGTTACTTTACCCTAATGCAATACAGACAATAATAATACAGATATAAAATCCTTTGACTCAATACACAACAGTCGGACTACGACTCCCATCATTCCTGACAGTTAGCCGTGCTGGCTGGGGCTGATGGGAAATGGAGTCCAGCAACGGCCACAGGTTAGCCAGCCCTGCAGTAGTAGAATATGCATAAGAAAAGACCCATTTCACACAAGATGTCTGCCAAGGCCAACGGCTCCCATCTCATCCCGACATGTCTGTGTGTCCTCTTTCAGCCGCTGCCCTGTTGAGTATTGGCTCAGAGGAACTCCAGGAAGCTCTCACCTCTCACTGCGTTGTGACACGAGGCGAGACTATTATCCGGACAAACACTGTAGACAAAGCAGCCGATGTACGGGATGCCATGTCAAAGGCACTTTATGGCCGACTCTTCAGCTGGATCGTAAATCGCATTAATACCCTGCTGCAGCCTGATAAAAATATATGGCAAGTCCACACATCAACAAGCAGCATGTGTGCTGGTGGAGTCTTCTGTGTCTATATATTTCTTTTTATTTTACGGGGAGGAATTTACTGTTTGTTTTAGATAATGCCTCTAAATGGCCTCCGTGCTGTGATTCTGCATTTTTTGTTTCCAGGACGTTAACTCCAGTGTTTTCGAAGAGTTGGCTAGGATTTAACGAAGTAGGTCAATGGGGATCAGTGTGGGGTTAAAATCCCATCAGCTCTTTGAAAATACATCACAAAGCGATGTTTTCAAAGTTTGTCTGTTTTATGGTGAAAAGCTACTGAAGTACTTTTAGTGATAAGGCTATAGCGTACAAAACGTTTAACATGATGCGCTCACACTTAAAACTGTCGCTAAAAGCTACCTAAGCTGATTTAGCAGCTCATATACAAAGCTTAGCTGTGTGGTGGACTGCAAGGTAAGTGGATTATGCCAATTGCATTAAGATCCCCAAAATAATAAAATGGCATTTAGTGAGCTATTGATAAATAAGGAATTGTGCTGTACAATTATTTTATGGGTATATGGAAACATTTAATTATACAATCTAGTGGACCAGTTCACACAGGCTTGAATGCAAGGACTTTGTGTGCAGTGAATAACTATAGTTTTGCACTTTCAGGGAGTGCAAAACGCGATTTGCCTTTCTGCCAAGGCATTCTTCCTATATCTTTTCAATGCTGAGAGTCTTGCGCAACTTTTTACAAAATTATTTTATTTAGTGTCATACCTTTCAATAGTTTTCAAAGCAATAAATTGAACACAATTAAAATATAAAACAGATACTAGGGCTGAATTTGCATTTATAAAACTGGTTTCCAATGGTGTTTCAGTTATGGATTTTGTATATTTTTCTACCCAGCAATGCCGAAAGCGGAATGAATGTTGGTATACTGGATATTTTTGGATTCGAGAACTTCACAAGGAACTCTTTCGAACAGCTGTGCATAAACATTGCAAATGAGCAGATCCAGTTTTATTTCAATCAGCACATCTTTGCACTTGAGCAGGCAAGGTTTATTTAATTACCGTTGGCTAGCTCTGTATCAATGTCTCTAGGCTAAACCTGGGGCTTGTGAGAGGAGTGAACCATAGGAGATGACTGGAACTTCCGAATTCATCTCCTCCTTTATATATGGTTAGAGTGATATTGGGTATATCTTGAGAGATAAATATTGGTTGGGGGGCTTCCCATATAAACTTAAGAGAAAAGCAATAAGGTGTCTAATGAAATTTGTGTTGGTATTTTTATTTGGTTAAAGATAAAAGAGATGGTGTATAATAAAAGGAGAATTCCCTGGATGTCTGGATCCAGGTTTGGGGCAAGTACTCTTTGGTGAGAGAACCCCAGCAGAGATTTAAAATCACAAAATAATATGTAGCAAAGTTGAGTATTGGAAATATAGGCTGTTGGACCTTTAAATCAACCCTGTTTAAGTTGCTTCCAAAGTTCCCCTCTTCCCTTAGCATAGAAAGAGAGCACACGTTTGTAAGTTAAAAATCATTTACTTACAAACTCTTTGAAGGTCAGATTCATGTGCTTTTCCATGCAGCAGTAATAAAAAACACAGGCAGGAAAACTCAGGTTCCAAAGTGGTAAATGTTTCTAAATTATTTGTATAGAAGCAGAAAGATAGCTTGCTTAAGCCACGCGTTCTGAGTTTGGAGCATTCTTCATAGACTTCCTTACTGGTTAGGTTCACCTGGTAGAATGGGAATAACAAAGGTCTGATAACCCTTCTCCCAAGGTGACCGAGCTAAGCCTACTCTATGGTCTCAACCCCTTCATTCATTCATTAATCTTCAGAACGCTTGTTATATACAGCTGCTTATCCTACAACTTGGACCCCAACAATTTGGGCTTGGCCCCTTGTAGCAGGTTTCACATGTAGTGTTTGTGAAAACAGAATGCCATTGCTGGGCACAACGCAAGCACGACTGATCTCTGCGATATTTCAACAATATGAGTGTTGTATAAGCTTTAATTATATGGAAATTAACCATGGGGCGGAAATGTCTGCAAGATGCCTGGAAAAGAGCGGATTTACCTTCATTTAAGGGATGCGGGTGGCACTGTGGGTTAAGCCACAGAGCCTAGGACTTGCTGATCAGAAGGTCGGCAGTTCGAATCCCCGCGATGGGGTGAGCTCCCGTTGCTCGGTCCCAGCTCCTGCCAACCTAGCAGTTTGAAAGTATGTCAAAGTGCAAGTAGATAAATAGGCACCGCTCCAGCGGGAAGGTAAACGGCGTTTCCGTGCGCTGCTCTGGTTCGCCAGAAGCGGCTTAGTCATGCTGGCCACATTACCTGGAAGCTGTACGCCGGCTCCCTTGGCCTGTAAAGCAAGATGAGCGCCGCAACCCCAGAGTCGGCCACAACTGGACCTAATGGTCAGGGGTCCCTTTACCTTTAAACATCTGATAAAATGTGTATTGCAGTGGTTTGCCTCGCTCTGTTGCCACCTTTGTAAATAAATCACACTGGGCGAGAAGAGACAGCTGGTAGAGGTGACATTTAAATTTGCTGACTTTCATAAATCTTCCTTTAGATGGAATATCAGAATGAAGGAATCGATGCTCCTATGGTTGACTATGAAGACAACAGGCCACTCCTGGACACGTTCCTTCAGAAACCAATGGGGCTACTTTCTCTGCTTGATGAAGAAAGCCGATTTCCCCAGGCAACAGACCTTACTTTAGTCGGTACGCCATGTCCAGCAATCCTCAACTGTGATTTTATATATACTTGGAGTGGGGGGGAGGAGGAGAGAAAGAAGGTCATAGATATTTTCATATTGCTTTAACTCATGACCGTGTATTAAATTTCTGTTGCTTTGGTCAACCTATTAAGTCCCCATGTGCTCTTCATGAGCTTTGCCAATTGGAATTTTCTCCATACAGATCACTGATTTTCGGTTTGGGTTTTAATTGATAGGGGTCTACTATCTACTATGAGCACTGTTAATATTAGCTTACCTTGAAGACCCATAGGCGTTTATGGTGTCATTGGCTTGGATCCTAGCTTCTGTCCCATGAATGGAGCAGAACTCTTCTTCTGTTAAATCGTTTTTATTAATTTTCCAGTAAAAAAACATCCAATTAACATATCAAATCATAATCCAATTAAAATAAAAAACTAAAATAAAAAAGACCAAATTATCATCCAAAATATAATTATTAATTTTTCAGGACTTCCCATAGTCTGGACCTTGAAGCATATCTCCAAATCTCAATCCCGCCTCTCCTTGTTGTTTCCATATTTTCCGCATCTCAATTTTAATGCTTTAAAGTTCTCCGTCTCTGGCTCTACGATTCTCAATCATGTCAGACATCATATATCCTTTCATCCATCAAGTACAGCTTTATTTGTGTACATATCTTTTGGAGCAGAACTCTTCTGATACAACAGAACTTTCCATCTTCTCGCTTCCCTTTCCCTCCTGAAAACCTATTCCTGGGGGTTAGGGGACTTCCACGCTTGTACCAGTTTACTTCTTTTCATGCTGCAGCTCTCAAAACATTTACACAAATTTTTAAACAGCAATCTGTAAAAAAAGTATAGGAACAAATAAAAATGATATCCCTTCCCTGACTATAGCAGGAAAAGAGAATCAAAAAAAGGCAAGGGACGTGGATGGCGCTGTGGGTTAAACTACAGAGCCTAGGGCTTGCGGATCAGAAGGTCGGCGGTTCGAATCCCCACGACGGGGTGAGCTCCCGTTGCTCGGTCCCTGCTCCTGCCAACCTAGCAGTTCGAAAGCACGTCAAAGTGCAAGTAGATAAACAGGTACCGCTCCGGCGGGAAGGTAAACGGCGTTTCTGTGCGCTGCTCTGGTTCGCCAGAAGCGGCTTAGTCATGCTGGCCACATGACCTGGAAGCTGTAAGCCGGCTCCCTCGGCCAATAAAGAGAGATGAGCGCCGCAACCCCAGAGTCGGCCATGACTGGACCTAATGGTCAGGGGTCCCTTTACCTTTACCTTACCCCACCAGTGGAAGTTCATTCTGCTTGTCCAGCAGCATCTCTGGATGTGAATGGTTATCTCTGACCAGACCACTGCGTTGGAAATAGTGAGTTAAAGAAAAAGCATGGGGTGATTCATGTCGCCGTTGCCGAAAATGACATGATCACGTGAAAGCATCTCCTTGAGGGCCCAACTGCTGTTTGCCGCATCCAGAAAATAAAATGTTAGAAAATCAGCATTTCCCATGAAAATTGAATATACAGAGCTTATTTGAGAGTAGCTCTGAAACTATTTTGCAATGTGAAGAGTGGATCACTTTGCAGTGACTCCTCTGGATCAAAAATGGTTGTGTGATTCAGGAATGGATTTGTGAGAGCAGCACAGAGATTTATTAATATTATTTTTGGCTACTTGTTTACTCTGTTGGCTTTGGCTGGCTCCCTACTAATTAAACAAAAACTGTTTGTTGCTACTCAATTTGTGCCAGCTGGTCAAACACTGGGAAATTTGCGCAGCCCACCCTAGACATCTGCTAATATTGGGACAACAAATTCTCTTTTCTACTTAGACTTCCTGCTCCAGTGGTGATAGCAGGAAAATAGACACTGGTGCTATTTCTGCTAATGTCTAAGCTGACTTTTTTTGACCTTACCCTATATATGTTAGTCAACTGTTGTCCTAAACCTAACTGTATATCAAATATGAAATAAATGTCAGATGAAAAAAATTAATGCAGTTGCATATGACATGGCAAAATTATTCAATAAAGCTGGCAGAATTAAGAAAGTTTGATCTTTGTGAAACATCTGGCCATTCTAAGCTTCAAAGGCCAAGTTTGTGAAACATCTGGCCATTCTAAGCTTTAAAGGCCTCTCCCCTTGCATAAACTGTCTTGCCACCCTTAATGCAACTACAGCAGCATAGGCGTTAAAAGGACAGAATTGTGAAACAATTATTTGCAGTTTTATTTTAATCTTTGGCATGTATTCAATGAACTGGGCTTTAGAGAAGTCATTCTTTTTCTCTGCCTTAATCCCAGCACTGCCACCATCAGTACAATGGGGATGATAATACTGACCAATCTGCCAGGACTTTTGTAGTGACTGCAACATAGCAGGGAGAGCCAAGGTGGTACTGCCTAGATATTGCTGCACTCCAGCTCTGGTTATAATTGTACACTGGTCAGTTGAAAACCTAATACAGTCGTACCTTGGAAGTCAAACAGAATCCATTCCAGCAGTCCGTTCAACTTCCAAAAAGTTCAGAAACCAAATTATGGCTTCTGATTGGCTGCAGAAGTTCCTGCAGCCAATCAGAGGCCATGGAAGCCCGGTCAGACATTGGGATTCCAAAGAACATTTACAAACCAGAACACTCACTCCCAGGTTTGCGGCGTTCGGGAGCCAAAATGTCCGAGTACCAAGGTGTTTGGGATTCCAGGTACTACTGTAAGGCTTAAAAAATCAGGACTCTTTCTAGGGAAACAAAGTGACATTAAAGATGTTGGAATTGTCCCGAAAGCTTGAAAAATACTGTGAAGTTTCACAGTTTTTATAATATGTTAACTAGTTGACCAAGAGTGGGGGAGAAGGACCTTTAGTCGTGTCAAGTCTAGAAGAACAAGGGGCCACACCAGTTTTATTTCTTTTATTGTGCTGGACCCTGCTTTCTTATGCAGGGACTTAATCCTGTAGCTTTCCCCTGGCTTTCCCCCACCCCAATCCAGTCTGGGGTTTGCTCCTGAACCCACAAGCCCCATGATGTGTCAGCATCCCCACCACCACAAGTCTTGACAACCTTGTTTTACAGGCCTTGCTCAAGATTAGCAAGGGACTTTGGCAAAAAAAAACCACAACACAACCCAAGGACAACACACCTTCTCCTCTGATGGCCTGGGAATCAGATTCAGAGGCTGAACCTGAGGAATCCCAGCCTGCACAGGATTCCCTGCCTCCAGAACCAGCTGAGCCAGGGCTGGGGCTTGAGCCTGAAGGGTCCTCACCTGTGCTGGGTCCTCAGGTGCAGGCACCAGCTGAGTCTGCTCTGGCTCCTGAGGTGATGGAGGACCCATTGCCTGCAGGTGCTCCACTCTCAGCCCTGTCAGGGGAAGCTGAGGTTGCCTCTGGGTCCGGTAAGAGGCTCAGGGCAGAGAGGCAGAGGGAACTAAGTTCCCGCAGGAGGAGTGCTCGCCTCCAGGCCACGAGAGGCGAGTCACCTGTGGACCGGGGCCACCCTATGCCTCGGGGCATATAAAAGCCAGCCAGCCCCAGTCCCAAGAGCAACATTGTTGGTAGCCTGTTCCTGCCTGCACCCTGTCCTGCTTTTCTGCCGGAACTCCTGACCTCCCCCGACTCCCTGCCTTGGACCCAGCTTCAGTTTTGATGGACTGCCGCCATACTGCACCCTCGACCTCGGACTGGACTCGGACGTCGCCTCTCGGTTAGCCCCCGGGACCAGCACATCTCCCTTCAGGCATCACTGAATACTGACTCCCTGAATTTCCAGAATCTTATACTTGTGGCTGTTGAATGGTTTCTTTAAATGTAAAGGTTTATCATTGTTCCACCCAATGTGTATGTCTTTGAGGGGCCAGAGCAAGCTAACGAGACCCAGCTTTACAGCTGTGAAACACAGCAGGTGCTGCTGAGTTGCATTGATTAAGTTGTGTCAGCAACTGGGTGTAGTATATAAGGAGCCCCACCTAGCTCTCCCATTACCCTGGGGGATGGGTTGGTGGTTGGGTCTGGTTTGTTGGTGTATTTAGTGTAAATGGAGTTTTTGTTTTTCTTATTAAAACCTTCTTTAAGTACTTTTTGAGTCCCTTTTTAATGCACGGTCTCCCCAGCAAGCTCTCTGCAGCGTTACCATACTGCAAATTGCCAACAGTGGCTTGTAGTAGGGCTGTGAGTAGTTCTAGAGATATATCCTAAATGTTGTAGCTTTGCTTTGTAAAGAAAATGTAAGGCAAAATAAGATGGATATTGGCAATCTCTGCGCTTTCCATAAATAGCTGGGAAGTGGTAGGAGGGTGACAGAAATGCGAGGGGAAAGTGACTTACCTGTTAGTTTGCTAGGATAATTCCTTTTCAAAGCAAACAGAAAGAAAGAGTCGTGAGAGATGTCAAGGAAAGAAGTGTGGGCTGCCGCCATTGCTGCAAAGAAAAACAGCATAGTTTGGATATGTGGGCAGGAAGCATCCACACATAATTGCCAAGGCCCGTCTGTGGTTCAGAGAATGGACTAGTAATTATGTTTCCTCTTCTTTAAACGATTAGATAAATTTGAAGATAATTTACGATGCAAGTACTTCTGGAGACCCAAGCGAGTGGAGCTGTGTTTTGGCATTCAACATTACGCTGGAAAGGTTGGCGCTATATATAACTTGATACAAGTCCAAATGCAGTATATGATCCAGTTTCTCTTAAAGTGCTTTCGGATCCTCTTTAACATTTTAAATGTGTTCATATTTCACTAATCTAGAAACTCTTTTTTTAAGAAACAAAACACCATGATAGCAGTGTTTGAGGATGTTCTAACCTCTACTGTCATGGTCTGGGGCAAGAAATACCCATTTTCTTGGATGCATGCAAGAAATGCATCCATTTTGAGCCTACAGTTGCTATTGACCTACCTGAACACACACACACACTAGCTTTTGACATTTGATATTTGTGTGGCTTTTGTGGGGCCACCTCTATTGTTTTATGTACGTTCCTTGGTTTGTTTTAAATCAGGCATCCCCAAACTCGGCCCTCCAGATGTTTTTTGGACTACAATTCCCAGCATCCATGACCACTGGTTCTGTTAGCTAGGGATGATGGGAGTTGTAGTCCCAAAATATCTGAAGGACCAAGTTGGGGGGTGCCTGTTTCAAATGGATTTCAAGATTATATGGTTGCAACCCACCCCGGGACCTTGTGATGAAGGGCAGGTGAGAAATTCCTTAAATAAAACAATAAATAACTATAGCTTTTAAATACACAGCAGACTTTTATAACGGCCGGTTTTGCTTTTAACCTCCAATATGGTATAGGTGCAATACGATGCTTATGGCTTCCTTGAGAAGAACAGAGACACTCTTCCTGCTGACATAGTGGTGGTCCTGAGGACTTCAGAGAACAGACTTCTCCAGCAGCTCTTTTCAAGTCCTTTAACCAAAACAGGTACTCCTTATCTTCTTCTTCTCTGGCGATCACTCGAAGCCAAGTAAGATTGTCTTCCATAAACATGGTTTTATCAGTGAGTCCATAAGTGACTGTGGAGGCCAATTCTGGATCCACGCGTCCTTCCGCAGTGGGGACATTGGTTTTCGGGTGGGAGTTGATCACAGTGAGGGTTCGCCAAAAGTGCCTTCCTCTTAGCACATTTCTCCCTTGCGTCCTGAGTTTGAGCGTCTTCAAAGCCCATGACACCTTTGGTAAAGGCTGTTCTTCAACTGGAGCACTAGCAGGCCAGTGGTTCCCGGTTGTCGGTGCTTATACTATTTTTTTAAGATTTGCCTTGAGAGAGTCTTTAAACCTCTTTTGTTGACCACCAGCGTTACGCTTTCCATTTTTAGGTTCAGAGGTCCATTTCAGGTCCATTACCATGTTGAACTGCAGGATGGATTTCTGCTTTCAATGCTCATGCAGAGATCCCCTGTGAATAATAATTTGTCAGTTCACTTCTGTGTTAGGAAAAAGTTCAGCATGTGTGTGAATGGGAAGCTCTTCTTGTGAGTGTGCCAAAAAGAAAAAAGAAAAATTCTCCTCTCTGTGGATTAGACAGCACGATTCTGTAACACACACCACATAAAGATAACCTGTACATATGCTCACTGTTGGAAGCAAACAGAGTCTGTCAGTAACCACTGCATGGAAGAAAAATAGTTCATTTCACAGTAAAAGCCTATCTGGGGCATAATAGAAATGATATATGGTACTTGTAAAAATACATGATGGCTCGTAGGTCTAACATGACATTGTTTTAATGAGTTGAAAAGACCAAGTAAATCACTTGTGATTAGAGAAGTTTAATGGAGGCAAGTCCTACTAGGAAACTGTGATTATGAGAGAAAGGTATCTCACGTGTTTGTTGTTTAATAGACAATCTCAGGATCACTGTTTAGAAGATGTCACAAGATATTTTGAAACAAGCTGAAGAGAATAGCATACTAGCGTCTTCCCAGGCCTGTTTTAGAGTTTATTTTCCTCCATGTTCTCTTCCTGCACATGTTTGGGGCGTGAGATTATGCCTGTTCCTCTTCAAACATGCTAGACATCAGTGTTCTCTGCAGGGAAAATGCGCAATGTGCCAGGGTGGCTGGATGCAAAAGGAGAGCTCTTGTGCCTTTAATAGCTGTGCAGAAAACAGATTTTCAACAGGTGTAGCTTTCATGGCAATATAGAATTATAGAATTGTAGAGCTGGAAGAGACCCTAATGGCCATCTAGTCTAGCCCCCTGCAATGCAGGAATCTCAACTGAAGCATCTATGGCAGATGATCATTCAACTGCTGCTTAAAAAACTCCGAGAAGGAGAGTTCACACCTCCAAAAGGAGTCCATCGCACTGTCGAACAGCTCTTACTGTCAGAAAGTTCTTCCTGATGTTGAGTCGGAATCTCCTTTCTTGCAACTTGAATCCATTGGTTTGCGTCCTACCCTCCAGAGCAGGAAAAAACAAGCTTGCTCCCTCTTCCGTGTTGACAGCCCTTGAGTTATTTGAAGATGGCTATCGTATCTCCTTTCAGTCTCCTCTTTTCCAGGCTAAATATACCAAACTGCCTCAACTGTTCCTCACAAGGCTTGGTTTCCAGATCCTTGGTCATTTTAGTGCCCCTCCTCTGCACACATTTCAGCTCATCAATATCCTTCTTAAATTGTGGTGCCCAGAACTGGACACAGTACTCCAGATGTGGTCTGACCAGGGCAGAATAGAGTTGGACTATTACTTCCCACGATCCACTTGATACTTCTGTTGTGGAACACAGGGACACCTGTGGGACGCAGGTGGCGCTGTGGGTTAAAGCACAGAGCCTAGAACTTGCCGATCAGAAGGTCGGCGGTTCGAATCCCTGCGACGGGGTGAGCTCCCATTGCTCAGTCCCTGCTCCTGCCAACCTAGCAGTTCAAAAGCACGTCAAAGTGCAAGTAGATAATTAGGTACTGCTCCAGCGGGAAGGTAAATGGCGTTTCTGTGCGCTGCTCTGGTTCACCAGAAGCGGCTTAGTCATGCTGGCCACGTGACGCCAGAAGCTGTACACCGACTCCCTCGGCCAATAAAGCAAGATGAGTGCCGCAACCCCAGAGTCGGTCACGACTGGACCTAATGGTCAGGGGCCCCTTTACCTTTACCTATTACTTCCCATGATCCACTTGATACTTCTGTTGTTGCAGCCTAGAATAGCATTAGCCTTTTTTTTTTTTTTTTTTTTTTGGCTGCTGCATCACACTGTTGACTCATGTTCACCTTGTGGTCTACTAAGACCCCTAGATCCTTTTCACATGTACTACTTGCAAGCCAGGTGTCTTATTCTTAATAGAGTGAGAGCCCTGCCCTCTTTTCTGCACCTGGTCACCCTAGGGCATACACAAATGGCTGTACAGGTGAGCTCTAACTGCTTGTTATCTACCACATGATTTGAGCCTACACATACTGGATTTCACATACTGGATTTCATACTGGGTCACATACTGCATTTCACATACTAGATTTCATAGGGACGCGGGTGGCGCTGTGGGTTAAACCACAGAGCCCTAGAACTTGCTGATCAGAAGGTCGGCGGTTCGAATCCCCGCGATGTGGTGAGCTCCCGTTGCTCGGTCCCTGCTCCTGCCAACCTAGCAGTTTGAAAGCTCGTCAAAGTGCAAGTAGATAAATAAGTACCGCTCTGGCGGGAAGGTAAACAGCATCTCTGTGTGCTGCTCTGGTTCGCCAGAAGCGGCTTGGTCATGCTGGCCACATGACCCAGAAGCTGTCTGCAGACAAACACCGGCTCCCTCGGCCTATAGAGCGAGATGAGCGCGCAACCCCAGAGTCGGTCACGACTGGACCTAATGGTCCCTTTACCTTTACCTTATACTGGATTTCACACATGCACTCCATGTTCAGACATTATGCCTGTGCATGGGCATCTGGAGGTGCCAAAATTAAGACAGGTTCACAGGTGAGGGAGGAAGACACATTTTCACTTTCCTGCTACGTGTTGGGAGAAGGTAGAGGACAGCATCATCTGAATGCATCCCTAGATTTCTCAAGGCAATCTTCATTGTCACAGTTGGAGCCTTCACATTTCTAAAATCCCATTGAGAACAGTTGATGCCAAGAAAAGCTGGGGGATATCAGTTTGGATAGGACAGGTGCCTCTTTGTTATGCTGATTCTTCCATAGAATTTGAGGGCTGCTGCTGCTGTAGCAATGCAGGGCTTACAGAAATCTTCAAAGTATTGCCAGATTTTTCTTAACTGTGTAGTTAACCCAAAGGGCTTGTAGTATTTGTGGTGCAAAGCAGAAAATCGACCATCAATTCCTGTGTGCAAAGCAGATTTATTGTAGAAAGTTTCTAGGGCGGGGGAATGAATCCAAAAAAGCAAACAAGTCTCAACAGTTCCTGTAACATTACACACACTTCAGAACTATGAACTACACATAATATAACTGAGACGACTGAGATGTTTCAGAACTCTTAAGTACATGTAATGTAATTGAAGCAAGAGAAGATGTTTTTTACCCCAAGAGCTCTGATGTATGTGAAATATAACTGAGCCAGTTGAGTCTTGCTTGTTTCTTTCGAGTGAGATTTTTTCCCCAGATGAAGAGCTTAGATATAGCTTGAAATGTATTGTGCTTGTTATAATGCCTTTCTGCAATAAATCTACTTCCTTCTTAATGTCAGACTGTTGATTTTCTAATTTGTGTTGCTAGAGCCTGACCCTCTTGTCAGACTACCGCAAATACTTTCATAGGGCTGCAAACCTATTTCAATTTTTAAAAGCTGATTAGCATGCTTTCTTCAGTGAATTGCATAGCCAATGAGTTTGTCTGAAATAATTAACTCAGGTACATAATGGAGAATGCAGCAAGGGACTGAGAAATAACCTGCTGGAGAAATTTTGTACAGTGGTACTTCGGGTTAAGAACCTAATTCGTTCTGGAGGTCCGTTCTTAACCTGAAACTGTTCTTAACCTGAAGCACCACTTTAGCTAATGGGGCCTCCCACTGCCGCCACGCAATTTCTGTTCTCATCCTGAAGCAAAGTTCTTAACCTGAGGTACTATTTCTGGGTTAGCGAAGTCTGTAACCTGAAGCGTCTGTAATCTGAAGCGTATGTAACCCAAGGTACCACTGTAGATGGATTTGTCCCCTTCACCTCAAATTGAGGGGCCGACCGCTTCGCACGTAAAAATGCCTGCCCTGCAAAGGGGTATGTGTGAGAGACATGGGTTTCCTTTACTGTTGTAAGCTTTGCCAGAGGCTTATATGTATGCCCAACTGAAATTATCAGCATGCACTAAAAGGTCTGTGAAGTTTTGTGAAGGCTACAGCTTCCATGGTTTTCTAAACTGTAAACTGCTTTGAGGTTTTGTTTTTTTTACAATCAAGCAGTATATAATTTTTTTGAAATAAAATAAAATAGATATGGTGAAGGTTGTGCCAATCTTGAGCCAAGGGCAGTGGGGCATATTCAGTTTCCTCTGCCATTTGCAGTCTGGATAGAAGTTCTGGTTGCTTCAAAGCTCACATGGGGCTTGTTGGTTGTTGCTGGCATCTGTCTGTCTCGAGAGAGAATGGAGTGCACCTCCAGGGGTGATTCCAAACCACTTTGTTAGTCGCACCAAGGTGGCCTCCCCAGGGCACAAGGAGTCTCAAAGCGGCTAACATTCTCCTTTCCCTTCCTCCCCCACAACAAACACTCTGTGAGGTGAGTGGGGCTGAGAGACTTCAGAGAAGTGTGACTAGCCCAAGGTCACCCAGCAGCTGCGTGTGGAGGAGCGGGGAAGCGAACCCTGTTCACCAGATTACGAGTCTACCGCTCTTAACCACTACACCACACTGAAGAGGAATGTTTTTGCCTGGCACATAAAGATACAATGGCACCAGGTGAGCCTCCCTGAAGAGAGCATTCCACAATTAGCGAGACTTGCTGCAAGGTTAGTGTTTACAGGACTGCAGTCTTACAATAGCAGAACTAAAAGACCCATTCTCATGAACTAAAAGACCCATTCTCATGTTGCTACCCTCCAGACCTCTCACGGAGGAGGCACACAAAGAAGGGCATCAGGTGATCGTTGGAGACTCGGGGTTTGGTTCATATGGGGAGAGGCAGTCTTTGAAGTATTGCAGCCCTGGGCTGTTTAAGGCTTTATAGATCAAAACCAGCTCTTTGAATTGGGCCCAGAAAAGAATTGGCAGCCAGTGCAGTTGGACCAGGATTGGTGCTATATGCTCAAACCATCTTTCCCCAGTGAGCAACCTGGCCACTGAATTCTGCACCGGCAGAAGTTTCTGAACCATCTTCAGAGGCAGCCCTGGGTTTAATGCATTGAAGAAGAGAAGAAGAATTTGGATTTGATACCCGCTTTATCACTACCCGAAGGAGTCTCAAAGCGGCTAACATTCTCCTTTCCCTTCCTCCCCCACAACAAACACTCTGTGAGTGGGGCTGAGAGACTTCAGAGAAGTGTGACTAGCCCAAGGTCACCCAGCAGCTGCATGTGGAGGAGCGGGGACACGAACGCAGTTCACCAGAATACAAGTCTACCGCTCTTAACCACTACACCACACTGGCTCTCCAGTGCAGGAATCTAACCTAGAGGGATACCAAAGCATAGACAACAAAAACTGGCCATCCTTGTCCAGATAAGGACACAGCTGGGCCACCAGCCGAAGCTGACGGATGCCACCAAGGCCACATGAACCTCAAGCGACAGCAATGGATCCAGGAGTAGCCCCAGAATGAGAACCCGCTCCTTCAGAGGGAGTGTGATCCCATAAAGAGCAGACAGCATCCTACCTATGCAGTCTAGGGAACCAACTACTAACAGTCCCTTGTAGTCTCATCTGAACTGATCTTAAGTCCCTTGGCCTTAACCCAGTCCACTGGATGAGACCTGGCATTCAGCAACAGCAGCCACTGTCCTGAGGGCTGGCTAATAGGACAGCCGAAATTCCCATGTTGGAGGAGGGGCTGGCACGCGGCGCAGTCACTAACTGCCTGTACCATGTGCCCCATACCCAGCCTGCCCCACCTCCCACTCCGTACCTCCCTGAACTGCTGCGACCAGGGGCTCCCCTGTTCTTCCAGCTCCTCCCTCCTCACTTTCCTGCCATTAAATATACAACAACAATAATTTGCTGTCCCTTTCATGACACCCCAAATCAGCCGCCTGAGATAGTCACCTCACTCTATCTAATAGTTGGGCCAACCCTGTGGGATGGAGATTTCATACATAAGTAGATAATAAAAACTGATGATGCAATTCAGTTTATTGCACCATTTTTTGTTGCTGTGCAGCATAGACAGTTTTGAAAATAAAAAAAGGGCCTCATTATACCACTGGTTAAATACATGGGGGCGGATTTTTGCATTTTCTAAGCTGAAACCCAGTAACTCCATTCTGTGTGAGAATGTACCACTAGGTGGTGCTATCACAGAGCAAAGAATTACTTTGAAAAGGATGGTCTCTAACAAAATATATTTTCTAAATATTGTTCTGGATAGGTGCTGGGGTTTTTTAAGTACTCCCTACCATGTTGACATCATCACAGAAAACATTTTGTTTGTTTGTGAGTATATTATTTACAGTGCACATTTACCCACTCGATTCAGCGAGACTTGCTCCAAGGTTAGTGTTTACAGGACTGCAGTCTTACTGAAGCAGCAGTAAACAAAATTAAAAAGGCAAACTCACTCTGTGAATGAAAGATTCTAATGTGACAACTTCTACAATAACATTAAACATATTAGTTCTAGGAGCCCATTGTTCATTTATTTATTGTTTTGAAATGTAAGGGAGAAGATGGTGTTTCAAATGTTGCAAAAAAATTGCAACACATGAACAAAAAGCAATCGGCCTGCTTTTGGGTTGGTTGCATCATTTAGTGCTCCTAAGCTCTAAGGATATGCAGGTGAGTAAAACAAAGTGAAATGCCGCAGAGCTACCTCTCCTGGGATTTCCACACTGGAAAATTACATTTAGATTTGGAGATCCTTTCTGGGCTAGGATGCACATTTATTTAAAGCTTCTCCCAGAGAATCTTGGGAACTGTAGTTTGCTGAGGGCCTGGAGAAGTATGGCTCTATCAGGAGGATACTACAGTTCCTGAGATTCTTTGGGGAAAGAAATGTGCATTGAAAGTCCTTTAGTTGTACTGTGTGGATCTGACCCCAGTCTGAAGCAGGGATATTTTTAGCTTGATACACCACAACCACCCCAGGTGCTTGCATTTATCATGACCAGATAAATGTAACAGATGAGCAGGAAAGAAAGAAAGCAACAGTAATCACTCTAGGTCTGAACTTGGTTCTCAGGGGAAACGGATAAGATGTTTCACAGCTGAAAATATAGCACTGTGCAGCACAAATTAGAACTGAACTGTGTGTTAATTCATCAGTGTGTGAAAAGAGTTCTAATGCACGAGGAAGGGATGTGGGTGGCGCTGTGGTCTAAACCACTGAGCCTCTTGGCCTTGCCAATCAGAAGGTCAGCAGTTTGAATCCCAGCGATAGAGCGAGCTCCCGTTGCTCTGCCCCAGCTCCTGCCAAATCTAGCAGTTCGAAAGCACACCAGTGCAAGTAGATAAATAGGTACTGCTGCGACGGGAAGGTAAATGGCGTTTAGTGCTGCTGGCCACATGACCCGGAAACCTGTCTGTGTACAAACACCGGCTCCCTTGGCCTGAAAGCAAGATGAGCGCCACAACCCCGTAGTCCCCTTTGACTGGACTTAACCACCCAGGGGTCCTTTACGGTTTTTAATGCATGAGGGGAAAGGTCTAGTTAGCCCTGCATTCTGTTTCCACTGGAAGCTTACAGGCAGAGCATAGGATGGCCTGATGAAAAAAGAGGACAGAGCTTCTGCACATTTAACAGTTATGTAACAGAGGGAATTTCAGCAGTTCATGAAAGCTGCAGCTGCTAAAATTCCCTCTTCTGCACAAATATTAAGGGGGCAGGAGTCCTGTCCATCTTTGCATTGGGCCACTCTATCAGGCTGTAAGGGCAACAGTGTTAAAGCTGTCAGGTTGCAATCAGTGGTGCAGCTAGGTAATTTTAGACCCATGACTTCATTGGGGGGGGGTGATAGGTTACAATTGTTTCTACGTTTTTGATATATTAAAGCAAAAAAAAAAAAGCAAAGCAAAATGCAGCTTGCCAACCCTGACGTAGGAAAAGCGTGTGCAGTCTTGCCATTTCAACTCACTTAAATCATAACACCATCTGTTTGCAAGCGCCCCCATCACCTGCCATTCTCTGGGTCCCATTTGCGGGTTCCTGGGCTTCATGTCTGAGTTCCAGTCCCAGTTGCACCACTGGTTGCAACCAAGAGACCACCAGTGTGGTGTAGTGGTTAAGAGCGGTAGACTCGTAATCTGGTGAACCAGGTTCGCTTCCCCACTCCTCCACATGCAGCTGCTGGGTGACCTTGGGCCAGTCACACTTTTCTGAAGTCTCTCAGCCCCACTCACCTCACAGAGTGTTTGTTGTGGGGGAGGAAGGGAAAGGAGAATGTTAGCCGCTTTGAGACTCCTTCGGGTAGTGATGAAGTGGGATATCAAATCCAAACTCTTCTCTTCTTCTTAACGCTACAAGAGACTAAGCCATAGCAACTTCTCCAGTCCTGACCACCCAGGGGCGGAGGAAGGGGGTGCAGTGAGGGCGAGCTGCCCCAAGTGTCACCACTGAGGGGAGTGACAAAATGCCAGGCTGCACTCACCATGGGGCCTGCAGCACACACAAGCCACACATCTCTCCTGGGTGTGACACGGTGGCTTGGGCGCCCGCAGGCTCCGCGCTGCCCCAAATGGTCTGCCCGCTGCCTCCCCCTCATCTGTAGGGCAGGCAGACTTCTTGGAAGAAGAAGGTGATGATTTTGGATTTGATATCCCGCTTTATCACTACCCGAAGGAGTCTCAAAGCGGCTAACATTCTCCTTTCCCTTCCTCCCCCACAACAAACACTCTGTGAGGTGAGTGAGGCTGAGAGACTTCAGAGAAGTGTGACTAGCCCAAGGTCACCCAGCAGCTGCATGTGGAGGAGCGGGGAAGCGAACCCGGTTCACCAGATTACGAGACTACCGCTCTTAACCACTACACCACACTGGCTCTCACTTCTTGGAGGCCTGTGGAGCGCCCTGCCCCAGCTGGCCCCACCCCACAGGCGGCTGGCCTCTCTCCTGGGCACAGGACATGAGCGCCACCCCAGGCACCCAATCGGCTTGCTCCACCGCTGTGCCCACCCATCTCTTTCACTGCCTACTCTGCAAGCAGGATCTCAGAAGTGTTGTGTTGCTGCAAATGGAAGAGGTATTGATAAGCAGAAGAAGGAAATCTTGAAGGACTGTGGCCTATTAATAATTATTATTTTTCTGTTAAGGTTTAATACGGCGTTTCCCAGTCTGGTATCACTCCCATTATCCCTGGCTATGCTGCCTGGGGCTGATGGAACTTGTTGTCTAAAGCATGTGGAAGGCACTGAGTTGGGGAAGGCTGGTTTAACAGCAGCATCTTTAGCAAATGGCACTTTCAGAGAGATCACAGATTGTTCGGGGTGTTTGGTTTTTTTTTACTGTGCCACTTGAATTCCAATCTCAACGTGATTGATGTATGTACAGAATTTATTCCGTGGCCTGATACGCATCGTATACATTCATTTAAACGTAATATGCTTCCACTTAAGTTTATGCTTCTCCTTTTTTTTATTTCCATGAATAATCAAAGCGGGGAGGGGGGAGAACGACTCCAAAGCTATTTACAGTTTATTAATTCTGCTCATAATAAAATGGAATGGAGGTTTGGAATTGCATGCTTTCTTGGCTGAAAGATAACTGCAGACTTCCCCCCCCCTTCCCCCCAATATAATGGACCAGTAACAAAGCTATTACAATGATAACGTCTCCATTTATAGATAAATCAAAATGTATATTTTCCAAGAATTGAGTAAAGTTAATTGAAAGTCTATAGTGCCTGCCTTAGAACTTTAAGGGCTTTTCTTGCTTCTACATGTCTGGCCCATATGATAAAAAGCTTGTAAAAATTAATTGTATTTTGCCGTGTTGCCAATGCTTTGTGCACAAAGAGCAGGCCTTAAACCACAGATGGGCAAAGGAACATTTGTGAACTACACTGGTCTGCAGATGTGAGACATTAGCGAACTTGATTAAATATAGATTAACTGGGTCTGGGATTATATGAAGTTTTTATTACACTTAGTGGGCTTTCATTGGGCCTCCCTTCAAACTCAGGGTTGATTTGGTTGACCAGTTGTTTTCCATCATGTAGTGCCTTTTTTTTTTAGTGCAGTGTATCACGTGTTTGCTCAGAAGAAAATCCCTCCGGCTTTTGGTGGGCTTACTCCCAGGAGAAGTGTGCATAGGATTGCAGCAATTATCCTTTACCTCACAACTGTCAGAAACTGAGCTGAACTGGAAAATAGCTGATGTTCACAGTTAAAATCTCTCGAGCAATAATTCCTGCAGAGAGAAATCGGGAAAATCCCCTCCATGCGCCAAGAGGGTTGTTATCTAGTCTGTCTTTTAAGAAGGTTTGTTGGCACAGGAAAGGTAGCCATGGACTGCAATTAGTATTGTTTTTAAATATGCTATTCAGTTCTTTCCAAAAGATGACATGAGCATGTGTTTGCGTGTCAAGGCCCCGAGCCCTCCCCCATTTATTGAATAACATAGACATCAGTAGTTTAGGTTAATGGACAAATTAAGGCCACAACTTTATTGGTTACAGAATGTGAGTGGTATTGGCTTAGGCTTTGGAATTGAACCAGATGACACAACCTTGATGGCAGAAAGTGAGGAGGAATTAAAGAACCTTTTAATGAGGGTGAAAGAGGAGAGCGCAAAATACGGTCTGAAGCTCAACATCAAAAAAACGAAGATCATGGCCACTGGGCCCATCACCTCCTGGCAAATAGAAGGGGAAGAAATGGTGTCAGTGAGAGATTTCACTTTCTTGGGCTCCGTGATCACTGCAGATGGTGACAGCAGTCACGAAATTAAAAGATGCCTGCTTCTTGGGAGAAAAGCAATGACAAACCTAGACAGCATCATAAAAAGCAGAGACATCACCTTGCCAACAAAGGTCTGTAAAGCTATGGTTTTCCCAGTAGTGATGTATGGAAGTGAGGCAGTGGAAGACAGGAGCGCCTGGCGTGCTCTGGTCCATGGGGTCACGAAGAGTCGGACACGACTAAACGACTAAACAACAACAATGGTGGTCTTTGTTTTCATGTGTGAGTGGGGTAGGTGGGTGTTTTTGAATCAGGTCAGCCATATTGATTCGTATGCTGTTGGTGGATTCTTCTCGTTGTCTTGTTGGGCTGTGTATGTGATAAATGGGAGCCATACCGGGCTGAAGGCGTCGTCTTCTCTTTGTCCCCGTGTCAGTTTCAGTTTGATGGTTAGTTTTTCTAATAAGGCTGTTTCCCATTCTATTTGGTACCATTGGTCGGACACGACTAAACAACAACAACAATATCTGACTCCTGCCCGCCATGCAGGTAGCCCAGTAAGAGTCAACCACCAGTAGGGGGAGCCCTGTTGATGTACATTAACTGGGAGCTCCCCCAGGGTTTAATTTAATTTAATTTAATTTAATTTAAGCGGCTGCTTAGATTACAGTAAGCCACGCCCCCAGCCAACCGGATTGGTCAGCCAGGGGTGTGACACAGCCAGGACTCCCCTAAGACGCGGGGGCATTGCCACGTCCTTGCTGTGCATGGAGAGAGTGTGTGGCCTGCCCGCAACACTGCCCCACAGGGAAGTGGAGCGGCCTTGTTATTGTTGTTGTTGTTTATTGAATTTATATGCCACCCTATACCCGGAAGTCTCAGGGTGGTTCACAGAATACAATGGTACCTCAGGTTAAGTACTTAATTCGTTCTGGAGGTCCATTCTTAACCTGAAACTGTTCTTATCCTGAAGCACCACTTTAGCTAATGGGGCCTCCTGCTGCCGCCGCGCTGCTGGAGCACGATTTCTGTTCTCATCCTGGAGCAAAGTTCTTAACCTGAAGCACTATTTCTGGGTTAGCAGAGTCTGTAAACTGAAGCGTATGTAACCCAAGGTACCACTGTAAAATCAAAATATAAAACCACAAAATACATAATCAAAATAAAAACAACAACCCAATAACCTCCTACCCCCCCAAAAAAAAAACACATTTTAAAGGGGCATAGGATCCTCACAACATTTAAAGTAAGACAATTAACAAACCTTCACAAGAGCCACTCATTGGAAATACCATGATCTCAGAAATGTTCGCAGCAAAATTTATTGGCAACCAAATTGGCCAGGTGCCTTTCTGATACAAAGACACAAAAATAGCCTTGAAATAAGTGTAGGGAGGGGGGGGGGAATTAGCTTTGGTTGTTGAGCAGACAGCATCCTCCTTGAGCTAAATTTAAATAATGATTACAGAGTAAACACTGCTAGGCCCAAGCTTTCTGGAGCCGTGGGCAGTAGATAGCATCACAGCAAACATCCAGTATGTTGTGCCTCACTTTTGAGGGCTGGTTTCAACTTTTTTGTGGTACAACTTTGAAGCTTTATGAAAATCTGGAAAATTGAGATTGGACACCATTGTAAAGCTTCACAAATTAACTTGTGTGTCATAGGCATGTATGGCTGTATAATACTGCTGCTGCTAAGGCTCTGAGAAGCCACCCTCTCTGGTATGGTAGCATATAGAGAAGGAAACAGATATGGTGGATCAGGCCTGAGCTTTATGGCATGGGTGACTAACCTGGTGCAATGGCAACAGGTTAGCCACCCTGCTCTAGTCTGAAATCACCATCTTCTTGAAATGTGCACAGAAGGCAAGCGCAAGACAATGCTTATTGGTGATATCCAACTATGCACATCAACATAGAATCATAGAATTGGAAGGGACTCTGAGAATCATCTAATCCAACCCCTTGCGATGCAGGAATCTCAGTTAAAGCATCCATGACAGATGGCCATCCAACCTCTGCTTAAGGACCTCCAAGGTAGGAGAGTCCACAAATCTCCCAAGGGAGAGCTTTCCACTGTTGAACAGCTTATTGTCAGAAAGTTATTCCTGATGTGTAGTCAGAATCTCCTTTATTGTAACTTGGTTTGAGTCCTACACTCCAGAGCAAGAGAAAACAAGCTTGCTCCCTCTTCCATGTGACAATCTTTAAGATACAGTGGAACCTCGGTTTTCGATCTTCTCAGACATTAAACGTTGCGGTTTCAGAACGCCGAAAACCTGGAAGTAACTACTTCGGTTTTTGAACCCTTTCCAGAAGTTGAACATGCCACGTGGCTTCTGTATTGAGTTTTCTGTAAGGAAATGCTTCCGGAAATGCATGCTTCGGTTTTCGGACCCTTTCCAGAAGTCGAACGTGCCACGTGGCTTCTGTATTGAGTTTTCTGTAAGTACATGCTTCTGGAAATGCATGCTTCAGTTTTCCAACATTTCGGAAGTCAAACGGTCTTCCAGAACGGATTACGTTCAAAAAACGAGGTTCCGCTGTATTTGAAGATGGCGATCATATCTCCTCAGTGTAATTGGGTTATACTGACTTTACTGTTTTGTATTGTATTGTGAACGGCCCCTGGAAGCTGTTTGGCTGAAGGGCGGTATTATTATTATTATTATTATTATTATTATTATTATTATTATTATTATTATTCCGTGTTTATATGCCACCTTTCCATTAAAAATCTGAGTTCAAAGCTACTTACAGCAAATTTTTGGAGTGGCCTTACACACCCTCTCAGAAGGGAGGCTGCCCATTGGATAGCTCAGTTGGTTAGATCAGGGGTCAGCAAACTTTTTCAGCAGGGGGCCGGTCCATTGTCCCTCAGACTTTGTGGGGGGCCAGACTACATTTTGGAGAGAAAAAAATGAACGCATTCCTATGCCCCACAAATAACCCAGAGGTGCATTTTTAATAAAAGGGCACATTCTACTCATGTTCCTGGACCATCTGTGGGCCAGATTTAGAAGGTGATTGGGCTGGATCTAGCTCCTGGGCCTTGGTTTGCCTACCCATGGGTTAGAGCAGCAGTTCTCGACCTGTGGGTCCCCAGATGTTGTTGGACTACAACTCCCATCATCCCTGAGCTCTGGCCTTGCTAGCTAGGGGTGATGGGAGTTTTAGTTCAACAACATCTGGGAACCCACAGGTTGAGAAAGGCTGGGTTAGAGCATGGTGCTGATAATGCCAGGGTTGCAGGTTCGATCCCTGTATGAGGAAGCTGCATATTCCTGCATTGCAGGGGGGTTGGACTAGGTGATCCTCAGGGGTCCCTTCCAGCTCTACAATTCTAGGATTCTAATGGATTTCCTCACCCAGGGCCAACAAACAAGGCTCTACTTGACTGTGGTTTTCCTCTTAGTGGGATAAAAAGAAAGATAGTCATTGTATTGGATGAATAAGTGAATGTCAGGTTATCCCCTTCTCCAAGAAGGATGCAAAATAATTATCTCAACCATCCATTTTACCCTAAATGCATTCAAAATTGCTGTCAGCTTTAAGACTATAGCAAATGTGCTCAGTAGAAAGACATTGCTCTCCTTTAGTATTAATTTTTGGACTGACAGAGAGAAACAAGTGGTTACCGTTCATTTAAATTTAGGAACATTTAAAAAGGTGCTGCTTGTATCCATTGGCTAGCTTTGAAAGCAAGACAAAAAGCAAACCTGTGTAGTCTGCACAATTCACAAATGTGAGCTGGGCTGCTAGACGTACCATCTAATGCGTGCATCTAAATTTGCTGCTCTGACATCCAGAGATATACCGTATTTTTCCATGTATAACACGCCCCTGTGTATAAGACGCTCCCTATTTTGGCAGACTCCAAATTAGGAAAATGGGAGGAGATTGCCCAGAGTTGTTGAGTTTCCTTTGGGGGGGGTGCCCCACAGTTGCTGAGCTTTTCTTAGCAGAATCCGCCAATCATCCGCCCAATTGCCACAGCAACAGCAAATCAACATCATCCTTTGCCACAGCCAACAATAACACTCCAAATAGCCGCTGACAATCTCTGGGTCACGACAGCAACCAATCCCAAGTCCTCCTGATGCACTATCAGTGTATAAGACGACCCTCTCCCCTTTTTGGCATAATTTCAGAAGAAAAAAAGCCTCGTCTTATACACGGAAAAGTATGGTATATATATGACAAGAGAATTATTAATTCTTCCTCTTGGAACTTACTCCTTTTTTGCACTGCTCTATACATTTGATTCCCTAACTTTAAGGCACTTCATATACCTTCTAGGACAAGCCTTGTAATAAATTCAGTTTCAATTCAATAAATGTCTGCGCTTTCAAAATATTTCATTGTCTCAGCTGCTGCCTATGTAGTAAAATGTGATTTTTCTCTGGGAAACCTAGCAATCCAGGGGAAAATGCTGGCAGCTTAACCATTCGGTATGTTTGTGATTGTGTATGTGTATAGGTATAAAATTCCCTAGTAAAACATAGAACAATGATGCCTAGAATATTAATTGCTATGTCTGTCTTGATTTTATTTATATTCTCAATTCAGTGTTTTCTATGAGGATAGTGGTGGTGCTATGAGGATAGTGGTCTTCTGAATGTGCATGCCTGCTTTCCTGTTAGTGAGATTGGAATTTTGTTTCCTTTATTGCTGTTATTATCTATTTCGTAAAATTTGTATACCGTTTTAAGGAGCGTCTCCAACCTCATCGTTCAGCCCAGACACTGAGGTCCAGCTCTAAGGGCCTTCTGGTGGCTCCCTCACTGTGATAAATAAGGTTATAGGGAACCAGGCAGAGGGCCTTCTCGGTAGTGGCACCCGCCCTGTGGAACGCTCTCCCATCAGATGTCAAGGAAATAAACAACTATCTGACTTTTAGAAGACATCTGAGGGCAGCCCTGTTTAGGGAAGTATTTTATGTTTGATGTTTTATTCTGTTGGGAGCCGCCCCCAGACTGGCTGGGGAAACCCAGCCAGATGGGAGGGGTATAGATAATAAGTTGTTGTTGTTGTTATATTATATTGTTGGGGAAAACCTCAACAGACACATACAAATTTTACTCTTTTCAATTGCTCAAAACTGCATCAGCGTTGAATAGTACTGTATTTTTCGCTCCATAAGACGCACTTTTTTCCTCCTAAAAAGTAAGGGAAAATGTGTTTGCATGTGCTGGTCCTGGGGGGGGGGGTTACTGTGCGCCGTGGTCTGTGTCCAGTCCAAGGCTGAAGCGAGGTCCAAGGCAGGGAGTCGGGCGTGGTCAGGAACTCTGACAGAAAGCAGGACAGGTGCCGGCAGGAACAGGTAACCAATGATGTTGCTCCCGCAACCTGGGACTGGGCGGGCTGGCCTTTATCTCCTCTGAGGCATAGGACAGCCCTGGTCCACAGGTGACTCGCCTCTCCTGGCCTGGAGATGAGCACTCCTCCTGTGGGAACTTAGTTCCCTCCACCTCTCTGCCCTGAGTCTCTGCAGCTCAGGAGAGGCTTGGAGGGTTACTGGACCCAGAGACAACCTCACCTTCCCCTGACAGGGCTGAGAGAGGTGCACCTGCAGGCAATGGGTCCTCCATCACTTCAGGAGCCAGAGCAGACTCAGCTGGTGCCTGCACCTGAGGACCCAGCACAGGTGAGGACCCTTCAGGCTCATGCCCCAGCCCCGGCTTAGCTGGCCCTGGAGGCGGGGACTCCTGTGCAGGCTGGGATGCCTCAGGTTCAGCCTCTGAATCAGATTCCCAGGCCATCACAGTGTGTCTTATGGAGCAAATGCAGGCTGCGCAGCTATCGCTGAAGCCAGCACAGCAAGAGTGAGAGCTGCGCAGTGCCTCTTGTTCTAATGGCTTCAGCGATAGCTGCACAGCTTGCTCTGGCTTTTCAGGGAGGTGGGAGAAAGGACGGAGGGCAGCTTGTCAGTTCACTCTCCCACCTCCCGGAAAAGCCAGCAAGAGCCGCGTCGCGCGAGGGTGTCTGAGGCTCTTGCTGGCTTTTCTTGTTTTCCTCCTCTAAAAACTAGGTGCGTCTTATGGTCAGGTGCGTCTTATAGAGCGAAAAATACAGTACTCACACTTCATGGTTGGGTATTTGGGGAGCAACTAATTAAAGGGGTGGTAACCAGACCTTCCAAGTATCTCTATTTTCCAGGGATGCCCCTGATTTAGAGAAGCTGTCCCAGTTTCTGATTTGATCCCAGAATGTCCTTTTTACTTAGGATGTACCTACTTTCATTGGAGAAAGGTTGGAGGGTATGGAGTTATCCGATCCCTGAGTTGTCTGAAGGCAATCCTGTATAGGGAAGGTTTTTTAATGTTCAGTGTTTTATTATGTTTTTATATATGTTGGCAGCTGCCCAGAGTGGCTGGGGCAACTCTATAAGATGTGTGGGTACAAGTAGTAAACTTATGGAATGGGACGTCCCTGTTTTCATCGGAAAATGTTGGACGGTATGGGTAACTATTCCCTCTCAAAACTGTATGCTTCTGGAATGGAATCTTTTTGTTTGTCTAGTAGCTAATTCAGATTATATAAGGGGAAAACTGCTCACCAGCATGAACCTAAATGCTACCTCAGAAATAAGAATTGATATCCAACCTCAGTGGTTTCCTGGCTTTGAAACAATGATAGTCTGAAAGATCATATCTCCTTATATGAACCTGCCTGGGTGCTAAGTTCCACTTTCCATCAATATCAGAAGTGCATTGGTGGTGATATATGAGAGAGAGACTTTTCTGTGGCTGCTGCCTTATTATGGAATTCCAGGAGTGGTTAAGCTGGCTCCTTCTTTGTTATCCTTCTGCCAGTAGGCTAAGACCTTCCTATTCAGACAAGCTTTTCAAAACTAAGGTACAGTTTTGATTCTGATCACAGGGCTGCTGTCAGGGCAATTGTATTTCAATCATTGTTTTTAACTGGTTTGTTTTTATTGCTCTGTGTTTTATGACATTTTAAAATGTTGTAAGCAGCCTTGAATTCCAACTTGGAAGAAATGTGGGTTATAAAGATTACCGTATTTTTTGCTCTATAAGACTTACTTTTCCCCTCCTAAAAAGTAAGGGGAAATGTGTGTTCGTCTTATGGAGCGAATGCAGGCTGCGCAGCTATCCCAGAAGCCAGAACAGCAAGAGGGATTGCTGCTTTCACTGCGCAGTGATCCCTCTTGCTGTTCTGGCTTCTGAGATTCAGAATATATTTTTTTCTTGTTTTCCTCCTCCAAAAACTAGGTGCGTCTTGTGGTCTGGTGCGTCCTATAGAGCGAAAAATACGGTAACAACAACAACAACTCTGGTAAGTCAGAGGAATTGTTCTCCACGACCTGGTTACTTAGGCTACAGTAAATGCAGTTCTCTTGGATAGAGAAATATTTTTGCAGAGTTCTCAAATGCCTTTAAAATGTATCAACAGCTGTTTCTGGATATTTTTTCCGGGTCTCTGTATCAACTACTGCCAAATTAATTTGGCCTTAGTTATGAAGGAGATTTTGAAAGAGTGGTTAGATCAACAATTTCAGCTATTCATCATAGCTGTTCTGTATCAGGTCTCCTTTGGGATGGTTGGCAACACGTGTGGACTAAACAGCAACAGTCATAATGTGTTTTATTCATTATCTTTTTGCAAGCTATTCCATTTAGAATCGAAAGTGTTTCTGGTATATATAGGCACTTTAGCCTCTATCACGCAACATATATTATGCTAGTGTCTGTAAAAGTTAAGCTGTTCTCCTCCTGGGATTTCAGCAGCAAGCTTTGCAGTTAAGTAGCAAAATTAGAATATCTGCTCTTTTGCAAACTCCACTCCTCTCAGAAAAGAGCAGAACACATAATAATATGTCTTGTTTCTTGAGTAAAAGGTTGAAGAATCTGAACCTAAATGTAGAAAAAAGCACCAGCTTTTAGCAACTTCCCCTCTGTCTTGTTTTTTTTTAAATAATAACATTGTTCTTGTGTGCTATATAAAAGTACCATTGCAAATACTCCTAGAACAAAATGTGGCGTAGAAGCACTCGACAACAAACCCACTGAAATAAAGGAGAGTTGCACAACAACACAGTTGATGGTGGGTGTGGTATATTTGTGAAATCTGTGCAAGACTGAGGAAGGCACCCAATTATTGCTGTCTTTTCTTGGGTATTGCTCTGAAGTATTCACATAATTATTTACGTAACATACTCCAGGTATGTAATGGTACCTGGAGTAACTGGCAAATGGTGCAACTGTAAAGGTAAGGTAAAGGTAACCCCTGGACAGTTAAGTCCAGTCAAAGGTGACTATGGGGGTTGCGGCACTCATCTCGCTTTCAGGCCAAGGGAGCCGGCGTTTGTCCACAGACAGCTTTCCGGTTCATGTGGCCAGCATGACTAAGCCACTTCTGGCGCAATGGGACACCGTGACGGAAACCAGAGCGCACGGAAACACCGTTTACCTTCCCGCCAGAGCGGTACCTATTTATCTACTTGCACTGGCATGCTTTTGAACTGCTAGGTCGGCAGGAGCTGGGACAGAGCAATGTGAGCTCACTCCGTTGCAGGGATTCGAACTGCCGACCTTCTGATCGGCAAGCTCAAGAGGCTCAGTGGTTCAGACCACAGTGCCACTCATATTTAGACCACAGTGCCACCCACGTCCTTGCAAATGTATGTGTCTGCTTGGGGAAAGTCCCATTGAGTTAAATGGGGCTTAACTTTTGTAAGTGGCCTAAGTGAGGAAACGTTTTATATAAAAGATTCAGCAGCTGGGCTGAAGCCACAAGCACTATAAATGATTTTATCCATTAGCAAAATTGTGTGTGTGTGTGTGTGTGTGTGTGTGTGTGTGTGTTTTAACTCATGTTATGCAGAGTTTGCACCCGATCTTCTACATTTTTGGCATGATACTTCCACAGATTATATAGATTCCTCTATAGATCCCTTCTCTTGCTTACACATTAGCCAGAAAAGGAATAGTTCTGGCCTCAAACCTTTAAACCAAAGGGGTGGAAAAATAATTTAAAAGTATCTTCTTTTAAATGTGCCCTAACAATAAAAAACAATAATTCTGTGGGGAGCATCCAAGGGTTGGGGATCGGTATTGGCTATCTAAACCTACTAAGAAATTATTAGTTCCCAGATGTTGGAACAAAAGGAAGCATTTTTTCCGGTCTACCCAATAGCCTGTTTTTTAAAAAACAAACAAACCAGCAAACAAACAAACAAACAAACAAACAAACAACTGAACATGAATGATGATCCACTGTTGTCCTTGAAATCTCTATGTTTTGAGTTACGAAAGTGCTTACTAGCAATGCAAGTGAGAATATCAAATGTCCTTTGCTACTATGCTAATTGAATTTTCTTCTTGGGTGATTACTTACATTTTAAACATGGACTCTGGTTTTGTTTATTTAATATTTCCCCTTTCCAGTTATATACCATTGGGTGCGATTTTTGGAATAACGAAGGCTGTAAAGCTTTCTGTAAAGCAAGGAGGGGAGGGAGAAGCAGGAGTCGCTGCAAACAAGGCACTTTTAACATCTGAAAGAAGTGTTAACACTTTATTTACATTTAAATTAAAATGGAAACTTATTTGTGTGTTATGTTTCTGAAAGGTGTGTGGCACATCTGCCGAGGCCTATTGTTTATTCATGCTCTAAATCCTTTGAAATGTGTTAAAATGCTTCCCACTCATTATAAAAATCCTGCCACCCATGGATTAGGACTTTGATGTCACCAATCCTGCTTCAAAGGATTCTTTCAATGCTATTAATCACAGTTTAGCCTCTGAAGATATGTAGCCAGAGAAAACATTTGGACATCTTGTGCGCCACTCACTAAAAAACTTTGAAATGTATCTGGAATGGCTTGCACATGAATGGTCCACATCACTTCCTTTCTTCCTCTCCAAGGCTTTATTTTAAAAAATCTCCCTCCCAGCTGCCTCACCCCCCCTCTCTCTATATATATATTTAGGTTGTCAATGAATATTCTCCATATAAATCAACATACGTTTTTTGACTCCCAACATCTATCACACAAAATGGGCAAAATCCAACCAAAGCGGCCACTTTTCTGTCTCCTTGATTTCAAGAAGAAAAACTTAAGCACATACTTAATCTTCCTTTTTGAAACCAATGGGATTCCAAAGTGTTTAACTTGGGCTGGATCAGGCCCATTATTGTTAACCGATTAGTCAAGGCGGCCTTTGAAATCGTAGCCGCAGAAGGTCATGAAGTTCAAGCTTCTTATCCCACCCCAAGGCAAATTCTCCACAGGTCAACCCGCCCCCATGGGTTAATCTACATCATCCAGATTAGATCCATCATCTAATCTACATCATCCAGCTTCCTACAATGGGGAAGCTACTTAGGTCTGAAGAGCAAGCAAAGTTTTAATGTCAGAAAATCAATGATGGTTTTATCATGTTCTCATAACCTTTGAGTCGGAGGCGGCGCCTAAGTGCATCAGAGAGCTTGAGAATCCATGCGCAGTGGATTCTGAGCAGTGCATGCGAGTGCTGATGAGCGATCAGTTGTTCATTATCTAGACTTCTGCTTTACTCCTTAGGTTCAACTTAGATTCTCCAACGCTTATCAAGCCAAGATGCAGCAGCCCCCATGGACTATATTCACACAGCCTTTTTATATAATGCAGCTATACATTGGAAGTCGAACGGAATCTGTTCCGGACGTCCATTAGACTTCCGAAACATTCAGAAACCAAAGCATGGCTTCTGATTGGATGGAGGAAGCTCCTGCAGCCAATTGGAAGCTGCGGAAGCCCCGTCGGACATTCGGGTTCCAAAGAATGTTCACAAGCCAGAACACTCACTTCCGGATTTGTAGAGTTTGGGAGCCAAAATGTCTGAGTATCAAGGCATTCAGGATCCAAGATACGACTGTACAAAGAAATGGGGGGGGGGATAGAATTTGAGTCTTCCAATTCATAGTACAGATAGGAGGGTAAATTAGGTCATAGTTTTGAATGTTCGGCCATTGGGAAATTTCCTTGCATGTAATAGAACTAGTACATTGGGCAGAGTACTACAGTGGTACCTCGGGTTAAGTACTTAATTCGTTCCGGAGGTCCGTTCTTAACCTGAAACTGTTCTTAACCTGAAGCACCACTTTAGCTAATGGGGCCTCCTCCTGCTGCTGCGCCACAGGGGCACAAATTTTGTTCTCATCCTGAAGCAAAGTTATTAATCCGAGATAATATTTCTGGGTTAGCGGAGTCTGTAACCTGAAGCGCCTATAACCCGAGGTACCACTGCATTCTAAACTCCCCTGTCCTACTGTGCTAGTTTACAACATGCAGAATACTTTTTTTGGATAAAAATCTGTCTTTTCCTGAAGTCTAAGTTGGGACAGCTCAAAGGACTCCGCAAATCTACTTGCTCACTTTCGTTTGGTGTAATTTGTAACTGATGGATGGATGGATGTGAGCCATACAAGCCCAATCACCCTATTCAGTGAAATCCTATACAATTTTACTCAGAAGTAAGTCCAATTTTGTTCAATGGGGTTACTCCCTTGTCTGTTGAGCATGACAATCTTAAATATCTGAAGAAATGTGCATGCACACGAAAGCTCTTAGCAATAACACACTTAGTTGGTCCCTAAGCTGCTACTGGAAGGAATTTTTTTATTTTCTTTCAACCTTAAATACACTTATCTTGTGTGTTGGTCCATTTGTGTGAAACTTTAGCATAACAGCGCAAGTCAGCACATAACTTGTATTCAGTTGTGTAAATCAGTCAATGACAATTGGGCACGCAGTGTAGGTGAGTAAAGGCCTTGTGTATGTCATTCCTTATGTGCTGTCTAAACCAGGCCCCATAGAACATTTCCCAGAGATTCCTCTCTCCCGCCTTGTAAAGTGGTTTTTAAATGGTGAAGCAGATTCTAAAAATGTATTGGCTATTCTGTAAATGCCCTGGGTTATTTAATTTGGAAGAAAATATGCTGGTGATGGGTAATCATTTGAAGAAAAGCAACCTTCTACAATTATGCATCAAAACACTGTAGTGAGCGTATGCGTGTTTTGCCTGTACTTGCAGAGGCCTTTTAGGGTTGCCATATGTCCTCTTTTTCCAGGACACCACCTCTGTTTCATGATGAGTGTCGTCATAGACACCCAGCGCCAGATTTACGTATAAGCTAAACAAGCTGTAGCTTAGGGCCCCACTCTCTTGGGGGGCCCCCAAAAATGTAAATAAAAAATAAACTGGATGTGCATTTCCAAAATATAAGATAGAAAACAAAAAAATAAAATAAAACCTACATACAGCAACAGTGTTTTGTGTTGTGTAGGCTCCTGTGATGTACATATTTTGTTATGTGCAAATGGCTTTAGATACCTATTAGGTCCATAAATTACCATATAGCATATATTCAACACACAAAAACAGCAACAATTTGTTTTTTTTAAAATAATATTTATTGAAGTTTTTAAACAATAAACAACATACATAAAAACATAATCTTTTTCAGTAACCACATTTCATTCTCATCTTTGGACTTCCTCACATCTCTTGTTCCTGCAAGCTGACCTCATAAATTTTTCTAGCAAATTATTTACTTATTTCAATTTATATCATATAGTTATCCAATATTATTTCTCCAATTTTAGAATTTAAAGCACTCTTTTAAGAACTTAATTTTAAGATATAATATATCCAAAATTTGTCTTTCCTTTCAATTACATTTAAATTTGTATTCCTTATACTAATTTGTTGGAGCCATATTAATACAGATCTTACATCTTTCTTAACATTCATACAATTTACAGTGTTTTTGTAGGTGTTGTTGTTGACAAAGGACAGCTGGACATATAAAGGGCCCCATTACCTTCAGTAGCTTAGGGCCTCATCAAACCCTGTAGACATCCATAGTTGAAGTCAGCAAATGTGTCTTCTTTTTTGCTCTTCAAAATATGGCAACCCCACTGGGGAAATGGCATATTGGAGTTTTTGCAGAGAGTGCAATCCTGGACCAGCCCCTTAGAGGTGCTATACATAGATCTGTATCTGCAAAGCTCATTGCTATGTAATACAATATATTCTGCAATAACCTTCCCATTCTTGCCCTGTTCCAGCTATCAGGTAGTATTCATTTGTGTCTTCCAGATATTGCTTTTCCTAGGCTTTTTGCCCATTGTCTAAATTTTTGCTTTCCTTCCTTCCTTCCTCTTTTTAACAGGCAACTTGGCTCAGGCGAGAGCCAGAGTGACAGCGGCGTCCAGGTCTTTGCCTCCACAGCTCAGTGCTGGTCGTATCAAGGTCAGTACACAAACAATGCCTTTGCCTGCATATTTGAAAAAGTGATCTATAATGCACTGCGGTTATTCCAAATGCCAGATCCTTTACTGTTTCACGTCCACTTGGTTTACATTAGCAGGGGATCAGGAGTTTGTTTGTTTGTTTACAACACAAAGATAATTATATTTTATTCAGATTACAGTGGTACCTTGGGTTAAGTACTTAATTCGTTTGGGAGGTCCGTTCTTAACCTGAAACTGTTCTTAACCTGAAGCACCATTTTAGCTAATGGGGCTTCCTGCTGCCACTGCGCCACCAGAGCATGATTTCTGTTCTCATCCTGAAGCAAAGTTCTTAACCTGAGGTAATTTCTCTGGGTTAGCGGAGTCTGTAATCTGAAGCGTCTGAAACCTGAAGCGTATGTAACCTGAGGTACCACTGTATAGGTTTTCTTACTTTTCACTGAATTCTTCTTGGAAACTGTTCATTTGTAAAATCCAAATCATCTTTCTCTCCCCCTCCAAATAAACTTTATAAAATGGGGGCTCACTTTTTGAAAAACAGATCTTGCTAAATTCCCCTCCCCATTTAATAGGGGAATCTCTCTTTTGATCATCATAATCTTTTCCCGCCGTACTTTTGCCTAAGCACTTCCCTTTCAGTTGCACACACAGGAGGATTAATTTGTAATCTTCCTCTGGGGAATGATTCATTAGTTTGTCAGCAATCAAACACAGGCCCTTAGGTCCCACCCCCGATCCTGGTCCACATCAAACATATAGGGGTTTGAACATGCCTGTCTGGATCAGGTTTTTGCTTATGAGTCAGACCAGCAGTTTGGCAGAAACCAGGGACAACGCTAAGCTTTTTAAAGCTTCTTCGCAAGATCCTCTCCTCTTCCCCGTGTATCTAGTTCTCTTGACTATGGGAGGGAATACCCAAATATTAACTCTTAGGAATCGCCTTGCCTGGAGCATACAAACATTCACTCAATAGCCCTGCTGAACTAGCCCATTACAGATATATTCTCCCCCCTCTCTCCCATCACTGATCTGGTGAAACTTAGCAGATCACGAAAAGCTGTCTTCATGCTCAGAGTTTCCCTGCCTTGCTGCTTGCTGCAGTTTTGTTTTACTGAATTTATTTATTTAGCAAGATTTATAGGTCAGTTAATCTGAATGGTTTGCATAATAGTAAGTAAACAGACTTTAAAAACAGCAGACAGTGAAATGATCAAACTATGGATCGGAACAAGCAGTTTTTAAAACATAATAGGCATACTAAAATGTGTTTTATTCCCTATCGGGAAGAAATGTGGGGCATAAGTAAAATTATTATTATATCAGTACTTTTTTCTGGGGGGATGCATGGGTATGCATACCCCTAAACATTTTGTGAATCTATGTACTTTTGTCCATTTACTGTATTTATTTTTCCCAATTTGAACTATAATATGGTGATTTTCTTGAGTCAAAATGAGACTACCCCCTAAGCATTTTTTTAGGGGGAAAAGGCACTGATTACTACTACTGCTACTACTACATGTTTGGAGAGGGCTGCCTAAACAAAAAAACTTTTAGAAGATGTCAAAAACAGCGCAATGAAGGTGTCTGCCTAATATCAATAAGCAGGGGGTTCCAGAGAATATGAAGGTGCTGCAACGTTAAAAAATTGATTTCCCACAAGTAGGGAATGAACAATATGTGGCGCTTGTAAGTGTGCCAGTTCAACAGCTTGAAGCAGTCAAGTGGGCACATTTGGAGCAAGGCAAAGAAAGAAAGAAAGAAAGAAAGAAAGAAAGAAAGAAAGAAAGAAAGAAAGAAAGATCAGCTTCTCCTTTCTGTCTCCCAGATCCCATCAAGCATGATTCAGCCCTGGAATCCTTCCCCATCTCTTCTCTGGAAATTAGCCAGAAAGGCTGAAATTTTCAGCCTAATCAGAAGAGTTCTGAAAAACCTCCTTTGCATCATTCCCTATGGACATTCCCTGCAACGCTAAGCAGAAGGATTGATATTTACTTGGTCATGTGACCTTCTGAAATGTTTGATGTGATCTCTGCTGATGCAGCATTCCTCCTCCTTGTGCTACATTATAGGACCTCACTTTACAATCTCCCCCCCTCCCCCGCCATTTAAAGAGCTCCAGGCATTTTCTTTGTCACTTAGTCATTCAAAGGGCATTTTAACACTTGGGGGGGGGGGGGAAAGAAACAGCAGCTGCTATGGATTACGAAAGAGTGGCTCTCTGTTTTAACTCTCTCACCTTGTGCGCTCTGTCCAAGTCTGATCTTAAAGCCTGTTTTCCCTCCCACCCTCTTCTGCCTGTATCTGCTGTGATGCTGCTTAGCATTTCTTTCTGTTTTGCATGCAGTCTCCCAAGTATCTCCTCAAGGTAAGGCCACACGATTGCTATCTTGGGAACAGCAGTCCTTTTTCTGCCTCTGCTTGCATCCCCTTTGAAAATATCAGCCTTGATCAGGAGTAAGAAACACACTGCGTGATCTGAAGGCCACTGCTTTATAACGCAGGTGCAAAAGCTGCTATTCTCTGGTTCAGATGTTCTTAGTTTAATACACAAATGCCACCTGTTCACAGCAGATGGTGAACTGCCACAGAGCATTTGTGTGTGTGTGTGTGTGTGTGTGTGTGTGTGTACACGCTAAAATGTTTCTATTGCACCATACGAACAGAGGGCAGATTGTTTTCTCTAATTTTGTTGAACTATGTGATACAACAGCACAAAGCTGCTTTTGATTACTAACTAGGGGGGGTGATATTTTTAATTCACAAAGTCAGCTTTGATTCTTTTCTGTAAAAAAATAAAAAATAAAGAAAGAACAGCTGTAGTGACAGCGTAATTAAGGTAAGGTGCGTAATGAACAATATACTTGTTACCCGTATACTACGTTGAACACACACAAAAATGTTCTTGCTTTGTTTTAATGGAGAGCGTTCGCGATTTGGTGGCATGAACCAAATAGAGACGTGAAGTAATGAAGAAGAAAGTAATTTAAAAAGGGAAATACTGCTTTGTGTTCAGTGACAAGGGTGATGTGGTAACTGTGGTGATAGCTGACTTCATGCTTATCATAGCTGCCTGCAACACGTCAATCACTGCTGAGACCCATGTTCATTTTTGTGTTGCTTCTGGAAGTGCATGCAGTGGTACCTTGGTTTAAGAACAGACAACTTGGGACTATATGGAATTGACGGAAAGGACTGGCAGAATCCGAAACCAGGGAGAGGAGATGGTGGAACAAGATTGGAAAATTTAAAGTTTATATATAGAAATATTGTAAAATTAATGAGTGATAGAAAAAAGGTGGAATGATATTTTATGGACTTAGCAGAAATGTTATAAGGAGTTAAGCATATATAAGTATTTTAGTTTTAATGGAAAATAAGGTTAAAAAATATGTTATTTACAATATGATAGAAAATAGAGAAAGATGGAAAGGATTTGCTGAAACAATTAATAGAAGTGGAATACAAAAAGGGAGGTGAGACGAGGTCGAGGAAACAAGGGAATGAAAGATAGACTATGGAAAAGGTGTGATGTATGTTTTTAAATTGTTTTTGTTTTCTTTTATTTAGGGTTAGGGTTAGGGATTGGGTTTTGTTTAGTTTAGCTTAATGTGTTTAGTTTAATGGGTTTAGGTTGTGTTTTGTATTGTCTATATATTGTATTGTTTTTTTCTCTTTTGTTTTTTCTCTTTTGTCTTCTTTTCTTTTCTTTTCCTTTTTTGTAATCTTTAAAAGTAATAAATATTATTTAAAATACAAAAAGAACAGACAACTTGGATTAAGAGCGCTGCAAACCTGGAAGTAGGTGTTTTGGTTTGTGAACTTTGCCTTGGAAGCAGATCATGTTTCACTTCCTGTTGAGTGTGTTCCATTTGTAAATTGAGTCCCCCGCTGCTATGGGAAAGCACACCTTGGTTTAAGAACATTTTGGTATAAGAACAGACTGCCAGAACGGATTAAGTTCATAAACCAAGGTACCACTGTAGTTTTAAACTGGGCTAATGCACTGTGGACTGCTAAGTGTGGACGTCAGCTGATTTCTCTGCTGCCTATAGGCTTCCTCCCTTGTCTTCACCTGAACCCAATGCAGATCCCATTGCAATCCCCCTCTCCTTCCTGCTGCCTAACTAGTGGGTGCTGGGAAGAGCTGAGGAATGATATTAGGGAGAAAGGTTAGGGTGTTTGTGAGTGAGGGGGGTACTTTGTAACTCACAGATTGTGAGGCTGTCTGTCTGTGGGAGACTGTGTCAGGTAGCGTGTGTCTGTGTGCGAGGTGGTGGGGGATCTGATGGGTCAACCCCCCAACATCTAAATGCAGCCCCCAATCTACCACCCATCTTCTCAGGTGGCCCTTGAGTACAAAATGGTTGCCCACCTGTAGGTTAGAATAGTTGTGAAGTGACACGTTTTAGATTGGTTCACCATTACCCTAAACCATGCTGGCTCCCTCGGCCTGACAAACGCTGGCTCCCTCGGCCTGAAAGCGAGATAAGCTCCGCCACCCCATAGTTGCCTTTGACTGGACTTAACCATCCAGGGGTCCTTTACCAAACCATGGCGTTGTGCCACATGCACAACATAGAATAATAATAATAATAGTAATAATAATAGTAATAATAATAGTAATTAATAATAATGGTATTTATACCCTGCCCATCTAGCTGGGTTTCTCCAACCACTCTGGGTGGCTCCCAACAGAATATTAAAAACACAATCAAACATTAAAAACTTCCCTAAACAGGATCGCCTTCAGATGTCTTCTAAAAGTCAGATAGTTGCTTATTTCCTTGACATCTGATAGGAGGGTGTTCCACAAGGCAGGTGCCGCTACTAAGAAGGCCCTCTGCCTGGCTCCCTGTAACATCACTTCTCACAGTGAGGGAACCACCAGAAGGCTCTCGGAGCTGGACCTCAATGTCCGGGCTAAACGATGTGAGTGGAGACGCATACTTCCCTCTCTTTCTCCCGTGTGGCTGAGAGAAGGGCTTTCAAGAGGTCTTCAGGCTGTGACTTTGGTGAGTCTCCAAAGATAAATTATTACATAGCTGGGAAAAGGGAGGCAGTTACTGAGAACACCTCTCTGCAATGTTGTCATCTCTTTGTGATACGCACCCATGAAGTGTCGCTGAGAGGCGTGTTTATTTCAGAGTCTATTAACAGGAGACATGGACCTGAGGTAAGCGGCAAGAACTTTTGACCACATCCTGGCTGTTGCCCGGTAGACAATTCCTCTTGGAGTCAGAAACCTCCCTCCACACTTAGGGTCTTAGGATGGGTGCAGAACCTTTGAAGCTGACACAATCTTAGGAAACATATACTGAGGATTGGGTAGTAAATGACTCTACACATTGTGTGTTTCTGACTTGTGCTTTCAGGTGGACACCATGGAGATTATGAGGCACCCTGAGGAAACAACCAACATGAAGAGGCAAACTGTGGCTTCCTATTTCAGGGTATGCAATCTGCATTGTAAAAGTGCAATATAACTTTATTGACACCCCCCACTTTGTCGTTTATATAGTGTTGGCAGCGTGCCAGGGACCCTGAAGTGCAGATAAGTGTCCCAGCCTGAAGGGATTCCTGTAGATGCACAAGGCAGCTCAGGAAATGATCTCATCGTTTAAGGAAAGTTGAAAGAGAGATAGGTGAGCATCGGGAAAGAGCTCGGCTGAGCTTAGTGCAGGGGCAAGAATGGTTCAGGGGATTCTTTGCCAAATCAGTGGTTTTCAGTGGCAATGCAATCATATACAGTGGTACCTCTAGGTTACGAACTTAATTCCTTCCGGAGGTCCGTTCTTAACCTGAAACTGTTCTTAACCTGAGGTACCACTTTAGCTAATGGGGCCTCCCACTGCCAGCGTACAATTTCTGTTCTCATCCTGAGGTAAAATTCTTAACCCGAGGTACTACTTCTGGGTTAGCGGAGACTATAACCCGAAGTGTTTGTAACCCGAGGTGTTTGTAACCCGAGGTACCACTGCACCTATCTACTCAGTCGTAAGCCCCACTGACTTCAGTGAGACTTACCTCCAGGTGAGTGTGTGTAGTATTACAGCCTTAAAAGAAGAGATTTTTAAAAGAGAACATTTTCCAGCAGCTTTTGCTTTACTTGGTGATGAAAACGAGAAAGAACGAGGCTGCTTTCAAAAGGAATACTTTAATTCACCTTGGACATCTGATCTGCAGTGTTATGCATCTTTCCCCCTCCCAACTCTTTCAAGTTTGTTAATACTGCTTTTTAGATGCGACGTGACTGGAATGAGCAGACTGCTAGAATTTCATTCCTTTAAAAGAAAGGGGGGCATCGTTGAGCCTCATTTTTTTATTATTTTTGCTTGTGTTTCCCCAGTATTCTCTGATGGATCTGTTGTCCAAAATGGTGATCGGGCAGCCTCATTTTGTCCGCTGCATTAAACCCAACGATGACCGAGAGGCGCTGAGGTTTTCTCAAGAAAGAGTTTTAGTTCAGCTGCGCTACACTGGCATTCTGGAGACGATCAACATACGTCGGCAAGGGTATTCTCACCGCATTCTCTTTGATGAGTTTGTGAAAAGGTGAGCGGCATAGTGTTGGGTAAACTCAGAATGAATGAACCTCTGAAACTTCCATTCTAATCTATACAATTGGGAGGGAGGGAATCACATGGCTCCTGTGACGGCAGTATTCAGAATTGTAAGACTGTTCAGGGAGTCAGGAGAGGATATATTGTTTATTAATATCCTTCCTCACTTGCGCTAGCAATTTCCTTTACTTGGCAGAGTTTTACATTCCCCTTTTAAACGCACAGTGGATAGCTGGTTTAGGGCTTGTTTAAGCCCCTCACTATTAGGTTCCTGGTAAGTTCCCTTATATCCCTCATAAAAGAATAAACCCGCCACAATCTTGTTTAAAGTATACAAAAGAAGTTTACTCGTGTCACCAGTTCACAGCTGGATCCCTGAAGGCAGACTTAGTTACAAAGTATATACCGTATTTTTTCACACCTGACCATAAGGCGCACCTAGTTTTAGAGGGGGAATGCAAGAAAAAAAATATTCTTTAAAGGGAGCGCTGAGCAGAGCCTGTATGCATCCCAGGCCCTGCTCAGCGCTCCCTTTCAGGAGCCGCGCGGAGCGTGTGTGCGGCTCTTTAAAGGGAGCGTGGCTCTTGGGGTTCTTTGCAGGAGGTGGGGGAAGGGACTGAGGGGCTGCCCTCTGTCCCTTTCCCCATCTGCTGCAAAAGTCAGCAAGAGCCACACACTCTTTAAAGGAAGCGAAAAGCCTCCTCGGGGCAGCAGGAGCCTTCATCCCGCTGCCCTGCGGAGGCTTTGCACAGCTAAACCAGAAGCCAGAACAGCGAGAGGGAGTGCTGCGCAGCGTTCCCTCTAGCTGTTCTGGCTTCTGGGATAGCTGCGCAGCCTGCATTCGCTCCATAAGACGCAGTCCACACGACAAAAGGAAGATGGAAAAAGAGAGAGAGTGGCAGCATGCCTTGTCCTTTTGTTACCTGGACAGGTAGGTCACACCCACCTCTAGTCACATGCAAAAGGAAGGATGTTCCAGCCCAGGAGGAACAAGGAAGTTTCGACGGGCTGGACCAAACATCCCCTTGCATGTCCACTCAAGGAAAACAAGGAATGTTGTACTTGACTGCTGCTTATGTATCACATCCCACAAGAATGCCCCAGGCCTCCCCACTTCCCACCTTGGGCAAAATGAGCGGCAGGACTGTTTATGGTTTCACTAAGCCAGATTTCAGCTGAGAAATGGGTCAGCTTTGGACCATTGAGGCTGCTCAGCTCCACCCTGTTTTAGGGCCTTCCGATGGCTACTACTAGGAGCCCCGCGGTTGGTTGTGCATCTAGTGCCACATTTTCCGTGGGTGCAATGGGGCTTCTGCGGTGGTGGAACTCCCTGGTCTGCCAGTAGACCTTGGTAGAACCTAGCAAAGGAACACCTTCACCTCATCCTAACCTCCGTTAAAAGGTAAAGGGACCCCTGACTGTTACGTCCAGTCGCGAACGACTCTAGGGTTGCGGCGCTCATCTCGCTTTACTGGCCGAGGGAGCCGCCGTTTGTCTGCAGACAGCTTCGGGGTCATGTGGCCAGCATGACTAAGCCACTTCTGGCAAAGCAGAGCAGCGCACGGAAACGCCGTTTACCTTCCCGCCGGAGCGGTACCTTTTTATCTACTTGCACTTTGACGTGCTTTCGAACTGTTAGGTTGACAGGAGCTGGGATTGAGCAACGGGAGCTCACCCCGTCGCAGGGATTGGAACCGCCAGCCTTCTCTTGACAGTAAATTCAATTGAAGTCAATAGGGATTAGTAACTAAAAGGGTACATATAGTGTCCCGATAACGGGTAGCAATAGTACTGGACTGTTCTGCCTTGTTAAGACCACAGCTGGAGTATTGCGTCCAGTTCTTGGTGCACAGTTTAAGAATGATATTGTGGAAGGAGATCAAGATTATCAAGGGTCTGGAAACCTAGCTTTAAAAGGAACTGTTGAGGGAGCTTGATAGGTTTAGCTTGGAGAAGAGCAGACTGAGAGGAGATCTGAAAGCCATGTTCAAATATTTAAAGGGCTGTCACATGGAAGATGGAGCAAGCTTCTTTTCTCTTGCTCTGGAGGGTAAGACCCAAACCAATGGATTCCAGTTACTAGAAAGGAGATTTTGCCTAGACATCAGGAAGAACTTTCTGGCCGTAAGAGCTGTTTGACAGTGGAACAGACTCCCTTGGGAGGTTGTGGACTCTCTTTCCTTGGAGGTTTTTAAGCAGAGGTTGGATGGCCATCTACCATGGATGCTTTAGTTGAGATTCCTGCATTGCAGGGGATTGGACTAGATGACCCTTCCAACTCTACAATTCTATGATTTTTTAGTAAAGCCCACCTTCTTAATTTAATGATGCTAAGGTTTTATTATATTTTTAGGATGTTGTGGTTGTTGCTGTTGTTTTAACTGACCGTACATGTCAATTCTACACTGCATGTAGAAAGCAGAAGATGTCATCTTTAAAATTTTGATTAATCTGATATCACTCTTCTGGGCGAAGTCCACCTTCAGTCAGATTTCTCAATCTGCATTGTCTGCTTTATGTAGGTCAGCCTTGCAGTTTACCAGGAATTGGCAGGCAATTCTTCTCAGTGTGATATATCTGACAATACACAGTTGAAGAGGTTCTGGGGTTCTTCACTGAAAAATAATTAATATGCAGACATCATGAATGTGAATGAGAAGTACTAGAAAATAACTGCAGACAGTTTGAAACCTATGGCTCTATTTTCATTTTAGCCAGTTTTTGTACTTAGTACTTTAATTGTCATTGTAAGCCGCCTTTCAAAATATAAATAACTTTGGAAGCATTTGCCCATGGCACAGGAATCTGATTTTTAGCCCTGACTAAGTTAAGTGCTTTAGACACTACGTAGTGAGTACGGTACATAAAAACATTTGAGAAAAACAGGTCAAATGCTAAACAGATTGGCACTTCTTTGTTCCTAATCAAAAAAGCCATTAGGCAAGTATGAACAAGAGTTTTGAAATGTCAGTAAATCTGAGGATATCAAAGATTTTTCTAAGCCAGCTAGTTAATTGGTATTTTGATCCTTTTGAGCAACTTAACAACAAAATATATGAACCAGCAGTTTTCCCCCCCTTGATGTTATTAAACAAATAGGTACGCTTCTTATCTTCCTGTTCACTAGCTGCTGTTTTGTAAACTCTTAGCAGGAAAGATGAGAACAAAGCAATCAAAGGCAGGAAACAGAGACGATCAAGGTTTATCAGGTTGAGGTAAACAAAAGCTAAAATCTTGTCTAATGCTCTGGCTGTCTTTTGTTTCCCTATGGCATGGAAAGGACCTTCACACAGCAGACCTGCAAGTTTGTTTATTGCATTGGAACGGAAGGCTTAACTGCCACCAGTTCCTCTACCACTGCTTCCCCAGCTTGTTAGCCTCAAAAGTTTTAAGATTTAGGATCAAACGTGAGTTTGGGTTTAGAACCTGATTTGTCTGCCAGTTTTCAATTTTGGGGACGCAGGTGGCGCTGTGGGTTAAAGCCTCAGCGCCTAGGACTTGCCGATCGAAAGGTCGGCGGTTCGAATCCCTGTGGCGGGGTGCGCTCCCGCTGCTCGGTCCCAGCGCCTGCCAACCTAGCAGTTCGAAAGCACCTCCGGGTGCAAGTAGATAAATAGGGACCGCTTACCAGCGGGAAGGTAAACGGCGTTTCCGTGTGCGGCTCTGGCTCGCCAGAGCAGCGATGTCACGCTGGCCACGTGACCCGGAAGTGTCTCCGGACAGCGCTGGCCCCTGGCCTCTTGAGTGAGATGGGCGCACAACCCCAGAGTCTGTCAAGACTGGCCCGTACGGGCAGGAGTACCTTTACCTTTACCTTTACCTTTTCAATTTTGGAAGCTGACATACTGTTTTTGAAGAAAATGACAGAGTGCCTCTGACCATGATGAAAGAATATTTTATTTACCTCTGAGTGTTCATGAATTTGAGGTCATGATACAGGACTTTGCAGGCAGACAATCTGACTTCCAGGCCTTTGGGGTTGGTTGGTTGGTTGGTTGTTTGGTTGGTTTGTTCGTTTGTTTGTTTACAGCATTTATATTGCCCATTAAAAAATGTTGTGTGGATAGTGCCTAATTGTTTGTGTCTATCTGTGTCAAGTACAGTGGTACTTTGGGTTACATACGCTTCAGGTTACAGACTCCTCTAACCCAGAAGTAGTGCTTCAGGTTAAGAACTTTGCTTCAGGATAAGAACAGAAATCGTGCTCCGGCGGCGCGGCGGCAGCAGGAGGCCCCCATTAGCTAAAGTGGTGCTTCAGGTTAAGAACAGTTTCAGGTTAAGAACGGACCTCCGGAACGAATTAAGTACTTAACCCGCGGTATCACTGTATTAGGAACATAGAATAAAGTCTAAAAGACCCGATACACAAACCTGTAATGCAGATATATGTACATCAAACGGGAGGGGGGTATTTTAGTGACATTTTTCTGATTTAAAATAAGATTTTTCTAACTCATTCATACAGTTAGAATATTATGTTGTATAATATATTTGCACCAGTCAGTCATTGTGTGGCCCCCATTGGAGATTGGCACTGTTTAAAACAGGGTTCAGCAAACTTTTTCAGCAAGGGACCGGTCCACTGTCCCTCCAACCTTGTGGGGGACCAGACTATATTGGGGGGGGGGGGGATGAACGAATTCCTATGCCCCACAAATAACCCAGAGGTGCATTTTAAATAAAAGGACACATTCTACTCATGTAAAAACATGCTGATTCCTGGACCATTCGCTGGCCAGATATAGAAGGCGATTGGGCCAGATCCAGCCCCCAGGCCTTAGTTTGCCTACCCATGGTTTAAAATATAGTGTTCCATGTAGATTCAGAACATTTCTGCAATTTTGCCTGGTCACGTTCTACATTGGTAGGTAAAATTCAGCTGAGCAGACAGCATATATACAAATGCAATAGCCTTCCTTCCTTCCTTCCAACCAATCTAGACAATAAGCTTATGAATATAAGTTTTTAAAGAGCTAACCGCAAATGCAGAAGAGGAGGAAAAACAATTCTGTTTGCTGCGGCATTCTATTATCAGAAGCCGTCAGTTTGTTACTGATTAGGGTCCTTATTCCCTATTTCATTTTCGTGAAAGTGGTGGTGCTCAGATTTGCATTTCTGCCTTTTATTTGCTAATGCTAATGGGGACTCATACAAGTGCATCAAGACAAGGCCCATAGCTTTGATCTTGGCTTAAATTTTCCCAGCTTGTGAAATCTCTCAGAAGGGCCATTTATTACACAGCAGAGTGCTGCATACGCAATTCATATGCAAGCAAGTATGTTAAGAGAACATTTAAATGATGAGTTCATGCAACTCTTGGGCCCCAGGGAAGCAAGGAATGCAGTTGCTGGCAGCTGGGGCAGACTCATAATTTGGGTTGGAGAAGACCCACAGTGTGGCATTCTTAGCTGTGGGACTGAATGCACCCTCTCCCCTCCACCTCAAAATATTGTGGAGTTAGTAACATCTGTTCTTTCAAGGTCTCTGGAATTGTAAAGGTAAAGGGACCCCTGACCATTAGGTCCAGTCCTGGATGACTCTAGGGTTGCGGCGCTGATCTCGTTTTACTGGCTGAGGGAGCCGGAGCACAGCTTCCAGGTCATGTGGCCAGCATGACTAAGCCGCTTCTGGCGAACCAGAGCAGTGCACAGAAACACCATTTACCTTCCCGCCGGAGTGGCACCTATTTATCAACTTCCACTTTGATGTGCTTTTGAACTGCTAGGTTGGCAGGAGCAGGGACCGAGCAATGGGAGCTCACCCCGTTGCGGGGATTCGAACCGCCAGCCTTCTGATCAGCAAGTCCTAGGCTCTGTGGTTTAACCCACAGCGCCACCTGCGTCCCTCTGGAATTGTGGTGGCAGCAAATAAGAAGCATTGCTGATGTTCTGTGTAACTGTGGTGTGCTTTCAAAATAAAGGGCATAAGGCATCACCAATGCTGAATGCTAAAGAACTATACTTCCAGCTTTCTTTCAGCTCTTTCTCAGAGCCCACACACGTCAATCTCTGTAATCCTTACAACAAGCCTGTCTAGAAAAATAGAATCATAGAGTTGGAAGAAGGCCCAAGGACCATCTAGTCCACCGGTTCTCAACCTGTGGGTCCCCAGATGTTGTTGGACTACAACTCCCATCATCCCTGAGCTCTGGCCTTGCTAGCTAGGGGTGACGGGAGTTGTGGTCCAACAACATCTGGGGACCCACAGGTTGAGAAAGGCTGAATTCTAGTCCGTGGGTAGGCAAACTAAGGCCCAGGGGCCGGATCTGGCCCAATTGCCTTATAAATCTGGCCCACGGACAGTCCGGGAATCAGCGTGTTTTTACATGAGAAGAATGTGTGCTTTTATTTAAAATGCATCTCTGGGTTATTTGTGGGGCCTGCCTGGTGTTTTTATATGAGTAGAATGTGTACAGTGGTACCTCGGGTTACATACGCTTCAGGTTACATACACTTCAGGTTACAGACTCCGCTAACCCAGAAATAGTGCTTCAGGTTAAGAACTTTGCTTCAGGATGAGAACAGAAATCGTGCTCCGGCGGTGTGGAGGCAGCAAGAGGCCCCATTAGCTAAAGTGGTGCTTCAGGTTAAGAACAGTTTCAGGTTAAGAACGGACCTCCGGAACGAATTAAGTACTTAACCCGAGGTACCACTGTACTTTTATTTAAAATGCACGCCTGGGTTATCTGTGGGGCATAGGAATTCATTCATTTTTTTCCTCCAAAATATAGTGCGGCCCCCCACAAGTTCTGAGGGACAGTGGATCGGCCTCCTGCTGAAAAAGTTTGCTGACCCCCGATTCTAGTCCAATTCCCTGCAATGCAGGAATCTTTTGTCCAACATAGAACTCAAATCCATGACCCCAAGATTTAAGAGTCTCATGCTGTACCGACCGAGCTATCCAGCTGTGGGAGATCCCTGCTATTATCCCTGCCTTTCAGGTGACGGGGTGAAAGTTGAGAGACAGTGGTTGGCCTCAGGCATCTCATTCATTTTCTGGTAGGTTTATGGATGAAGTAAGGTTTCACCTGGGAGCGGATAAGCCCATTGGTCAAACCGTTAGCCGTTACTATAAGAGCACATCAATTCTCTATGCTGATAGGCATTCAGAGCCTGTATGCCTTCACTCGGGGGGTCCCTAGGGGGTGGCTAGGTTGGCCCCTGCCAAGGGTACAGAGCCAGAGGGGTGCAAAAATTGTGAAGAAAGGCAGAGAGAGCTGGCAGTTGCCAAGGGCAAAAGGGGTGATGGTGCGGTGGGGGACAATACAGCTCCTTGCCAAGGCCACATGGGAATTTGGGTACACCTCTGCATTCACCCACTTTGCTGTGACATAGTGTGCTGATCCTGAGGCGAGGTCCGGGTCCAGTCCGAGGTCGAGGGTGCAGTATGGCGGCAGTCCATCAAAGCTGAAGCTGGGTCCAAGGCAGGGAGTCGGGTGAGGTCAGGAGCTCCGGCAGAGAAGCAGGACAGGGTGCAGGCAGGAACAGGCTACCAACAATGTTGCTCTTGGGACTGGGGCTGGCTGGCTTTTTTCTGCCCCGAGGCATAGGGCGGCCCCGGTCCACAGGTGACTCACCTCTCCTGGCCTGGAGGCGAGCACTCCTCCTGTGGGAACTTAGTTCCCTCCGCCTCTCTGCCCTGAGCCTCTGCAGCTCAGGAGACGCTGGAGGGTTACCGGACCCAGAGGCAACCTCAGCTTCCCCTGACGGGGCTGAGAGTGGAGCACCTGCAGGCAATGGGTCCTCCATCACCTCAGGGGCCAGAGCAGGCTCAGCTGGTGCCTGCACCTGAGGATCCAGCACAGTTGAGGACCCTTCAGGCTCAAGCCCCAGCCCCGGCTCAGCTGGTTCTGGAGGCGGGGAATCCTGTGCAGGCTGGGATGCCTCAGGTTCAGCCTCCGAGTCCGAATCCCAGGCCATCACACATAGGAATGTGTGGGGTTTTTTTATTTTTAAAAAACTTACTTCATTTCCTTAAGACCTTCACACCTGCAGTTTGCAAAACTCCCTTTGTCACACACCCCTGCTCCAGGGCATGTTAATCTAGCATTGGAGGGTGGTGGTGGAATTTGGCTTCTGGGGAGCTACTTAGGTCATGCTCCTAAGCACCGTGTTTATGAATTTTGTAATCCTATCCTTCAGCTGTATGCAGGCATCAGGGGAGCAGAACAAAATAGAAGTTCGCTGATGTTTTAAAAGGCCTGGGGAAATGAATCTTGCTATGATAAAGACTTAGTAAGTTACCAAGCAAGATTCTCCAGAGATGGCCCTACAGTCAAAAGGATCTTCTGAATGGTCACCACTGGCCGTCTAACATCAGAGGGTCAAAAGCAGCACCCAGAGAAGGGCCTCTAACAAGGATATTAATGTATAGGCAGGAAGATTTGATTAATTTGATTGATTGTTTAGGTGAAAGTTATTATGGTGACCACTGCAACATTTGTATGATACATCATTCTTTCTTTCTTTCTTTTTTTAATGAAGATGGCTATGGAAGTCATTTTTATTGTAAAGTAATTGTAGCCCTGACACACACTAACAAAATCTCAAGCTTAGCCATATTTCAGTGTCAGTGTGCTAAAAAAATGGCTAGCAATTATCTGCTGGATATTAGAATGGAATTTGGGGAGGGGGTGAACCTGGAAAAAAAAATCCCCGCTTGAAAGTAACACACAAGTGCCACTGATCTTGGAATGGGTGAAAGGGGGGTGGCTCTGGGACATTGCTTTATTAAATTTCAATAAGTTATTCAAAGTTATTAAAGAAATAAAGTTTATTTAATTTAAATAAATAACTTAAAGTTATTAAATTAAGTTATTTAAACAATTATCAACTAGTTGAAAGGTTAGATACAAACTTAACAAAATTTATGAAGAGCCTACAATCAACCAACAGTCCAAAGATATTTGACATTAGACATTAGACATAGTCAACATATTACCCTCCAGAAGTTTTGAAGACTCCAGCTCCCATTAGCTCTAGCCAATACGGCCAATGGTCTGTAGTCATGGGAGTTGTAGTACAGCAACATTTGAAAAACATCATGCAGGCTGCTCCTGACTTGGCCTGCTCCTGATGACAGGACCTAAGGTGGGGAAAAGACTTGAAATTCACAAGCGGGCCATCTCTGGCCATCTGCAGCCAGCTGGTCATTTGTATTGACTGCTGACACTGAGTACCTATTGCAGTTTGCTCAGAACCAAGCTCTGCACCTGAGTGGCATATAACCCCAAGTGGCTGGCAGCTGCCATGCACAGGAAGTGAGTGGATTTATGCTGACATCTCCAACTCCTGCACCTAGTTGCTCACAATAACACCTATTACAGTGGTGCCTCGCAAGACGAAATTAATCCGTTCTGTGAGGCTCTTCGTATAGCGGTTTTTTCGTCTTGTGAAGCAAGCCGATTGACATCTTAGCGGATTAGCGCTATTAGCGGTTTAGCGGCTTTTAGCGGATCAGCTGGTAAGCGGTTTAGCGGCTTAGGAAAAGGGGGGGGGAGGAGGAAAAACCCGCAGGAACTCGCAAGACATTTCGTCTTGCGAAGCAAGCCCATAGGGAAATTCATTTTGCGAAGCGCCTCCAAAACGGAAAACCCTTTTGTCTAGCGGGTTTTCCGTCTTGCGAGGCGTTCGTCTTGCGGGGCACCACTGTACATTTATTGAGACTTAAGGCTATCAAAGCAAAGAGGGGAGGGGGGATTTGCTTATAATACTACAGTGGTACCTTGGGTTACAGACGCTTCAGGTTACAGACTGTGCTAACCCAGAAATAGTACCTCGGGTTAAGAACTTTGCTTCAGGATGAGAACAGAAATCGCACAGCGGCAGCGGGACGCCCCATTAGCTAAAGTGGTACCTCAGGTTAAGAACAGTTTCCGGTTAAGAACGGACCTCCAGAATGAATTAAGTTCTTAACCCGAGGTACCACTGTAATCATCTTCATTTTGTCCTTTTTTATATTATTATTGTTATTATTGTTATCTCTCCTTCCAGGCACACACACAGAGAGAGAGAGAGAGGGACTGCTTTGTGTAACATCTAGCTTGAAAAAGAGTTCTGGGGAACTTGAAAGCTAACTCACTGTTTTGTGACATTATGTTTGGTGCTAATAAAGGTATCACCCAGCTGTGAATTTTGTGGGGTTCACACACACAGAGAGAGACAGACACACTGTTCACCAACCAGCACAGCAGCCTTTTCTTTCTTTGTCCTTTCTGTTTCTGTAGGTATTATTACATTGCTTTCAAAGCACACGAAACTCCTCTGCCCAGCAAAGAAAGCTGTGTTGCTATTCTGCAGAAAACCAAGCTGAAGAAATGGGCTCTCGGGAAAACAAAGGTAGGATAAGTTCTACCCCACTTTGTTTAGAGCAAAAGGTGCATTCAATATGGCAGCCTTGTAACACAGCTGCTTGCAAAGGGGATGGGAGAAGGAATCCGCTTATCTTTTCTCTGTTTGACAGCTGACTGTCCTCCTCACAACAGATTCCCACGGATTGTGAACTTGTTTTCTTCCCAGACAACAGCACTGCTTTTGGAGAGAAGGGATGTCCACACACACACAACACACACTTTCTCAAACATACATATGCACACAGATGACATTGTGGCCGCACAGTGTTCTTTGGAGATGTGCCAACCTTAAGGAATGCTGCCTCCTGCTCCTTTTGCTATAAGATTTGGGGAAACAAGGGACCTTGTGGGGCAGTAGCTTTTGCAATCAAGGATGTTCCATTGGCAAAGCAAAATAGGACCAATGCTTAAAATAGTATGTGGTGCTCCTGTTATGTTCTCAGCAGAGCTTAAGGGCTGATTCAACAGGGACGCGGGTGGCGCTGTGGGTTAAACCACAGAGCCTAGGACTTGCCGATCAGAAGGTCAGCGGTTCGAATCCTCGCGACGGGGTGAGCTCCCTTTGCTCAGTCCCTGCTCCTGCCAACCTAGCAGTTCGAAAGCACGTCAAAGTGCAAGTAGATAAATAGGTACTGCTCCGGCAGGAAGGTAAACGGCGTTTCCATGCGCTGCTCTGGTTCACCAGAAGCGGCTCAGTCATGCTGGCCACATGGTCCGGAAGCTGTACACCGGCTCCCTCGGCCAATAAAGCGAGATGAGCGCCGCAACCCCAGAGTCGGTTACGACTGAACCTAATGGTAAGGGGTCCCTTTACCTTTTACTAACTGTAGAAAGAAACACTGAGGGAAGATTAGGTTGTCTTTCTTTCTACACCTCAACCCCCCACCCACATTTCAAGTAACTCACCACAGGTATTGTTGCTTTACTCCCAAAAGTAATAAGGTTTGGGGGTACTCACAGGTCAGTTGAGTGAGGGATTTGTCATTCTCCCAGTTATGCCACCAGGAGAGTGAGAACTGAGCTCAGTAAAAAGAAGCTGTTTTTCATGGTTGGAGGAGAACCTGTTTTCTGTAGGGATGGATGGACCTATTCATTTCGATCTCTCAGTTTCTCATTTTGCCAATCATAAATTCAATTAACAAATTGCTGCTGAAATGTGGGAGTTGTTTTTTTTAAGCCTCATGAAGCACCAGGATTTTAGTGTGCCTAATAAACACATGTTTGTATGCAGTTTTTCCTGCCATACACCTATCTCCATACATCATGCATTATTTTCACTAATATACGCATTTCTGCCCAGCACTTTAACATATGCATTTTTGTACACATTGATTGGCTGGGTAGCCGTGCTGCAAAATGTAAAGGAGTTTGAACGATGGCTGTGTTTTGGTTCTCGTATCGTTTTGCAAAGTGTGAATTTGGTACGTTTGCCTTTAAATGCAAACTTAATCCGTTTCCTTTCCCATCCCATGCTTGCCAGAACCCAGCCTAGAAAATAATAACAGCCATCACCATAAAGAAATGCTATGCTACACATTCATCTACGAGCAATGTGGCAATGTACTTGACAATGCAACAGCCATCATCACTGTTCCTTTTGCTATCACCCTCCAGAGTCCAGAACTCCCTCGTTAATTATTTTCTCGTACTTACGTGTCACATCACGTTTGACCTTGTTGGTTTCATTGCAGGTTTTCTTGAAGTATTACCACGTTGAACAGCTGAACTTGTTTCTGCGTGAAGTTATAGGCAGGGTGGTGACTATGCAGGCTTATACGAAAGGATGGCTTGGAGCTAGGAGGTACAAGAAACTCAAAGAGAAAAGAACAAACAGTGCCATTGCCATTCAGTCAGGTAAATGTTCCCAAGTTCCCCTATATCATAGATGATCCCAGAGTTTCAAGCTGTGAAATTGCACACAAATTGCCTATTCGTTTTCTTAATAGCTGGATGTTAAACCCCAAATAACATGTGGTGGGTTCTTCCTCTCCAGTTAACTGATGCCAGCATTACGCAGATTCATTGCTAACTTATCAACTTTGTAATCGCTAATGTCTTTGCTTAAACACATTTATAGGCTTTGCCTGTAAACAAAAGAAGAGCAGTGCTGTTAATTGTCTCTTCTGGGCTATGAAGCACACAAGAGAAATGAGGGGCTGCCTGGTGTGATATTGATTTTTTTAAGGAAAGAGTACCCACATCTACATTCCAAATGATTGCTGTGTCTGCTGGGCCTGTTTCTGAAATGCCATATATTCCTTCAGTTTGAATGCAGAACCTGTTTGGTCTAGAGGTTATGTTAGACTTCTTAGGATGCTCAGCATAGGAGGGATTTGTTTCAGGACACAAAAGAATCCCCAACAAACTGCCTGCCATTTCTGCATTTTTTCAGTGGCCTACTGAATGCTCTGCATATATTATAGAATCATAGAGTTGGCAGGGACCACAAGGCTCATCCAGTCCAATCAGTGGTGTAGCGTGGGTTGTCAGCGCCCGGGGCCGCACAGGGGGAAACATACAGAGTACGCATCTGCATTCAGCTGCCCAATGGCATCTGCATCACCTGGGAGATCACAGCCTCAAAGAGTCATTCCATTGCCTGGAGAGGTCACTTCTTGGTTCTTATTGAGAAGCCGTTTTCAGTGGAGCCCAATGACGGAAACACTCAGCTGGATTGAGGCAGCACCAGGTGCTGAAATTTTGCACCCCTAACAATTTTGCGCCCGAAGCAACTGCCCCTGTGCCCAACCCCCACTACGCCACTGAGCCCAGCCTCCTGCAACCCAGGACTCTTTTACCCAACCCACAACCCTGAGATTAAGGATCTCATGAATGAGCTATCCAGGATGGGAGAACTCCATATACCCTGCCCTTGAAAATGTTACCTTTCAGATGTTTTTAAAGGCTACAGTCAACAAGAAGGATAGTCTCTCAACACATGAAAGAGACCTCACAGAGGAATTTTATCATTTGTATTTTACACAGGGGGGAGATGTTAGAGTTGTATGCTGTGTTTTTGCCTGCTGATGAGCAGTTCAAGGCTGAAAGCAGCTTCTGATCTGGCAGGTGTCTTCCCTCAGAGCCAAAGAAAGCAAGGACATTGTTCCTTATAGGCCTCTGCCTCCAGGGTTGTCTCCTTTCACGTTGAGAGAGAGTGCTTTGCTGGGTTGAAAGCAAGCGTGAGTCACTTGTGAGTCGAGGACTCTCCAACCGCATAGGATTATAGTAAGACACAAAGACACATTATTTTAGGTTAATGGGCAAAATCAGGCCACAACTTTTATTGGTTACAGCATGTGAGTAGTATTGGCTTAGGCATTGGATGAAACAGCAGTAAAAGACTCCACCCCGCACAGCCGGGAGTCATATTGGGGTTAAGAAGAAGAAGAGTTTGGATTTGATATCCCGCTTTATCACTACCTGAAGGAGTCTCAAAGCGGCTAACATTCTCCTTTCCCTTCCTCCCCCACAACAAACACTCTGTGAGGTGAGTGGGGCTGAGAGACTTCATAGAAGTGTGACTAGCCCAAGGTCACCCAGCAGCTGTATGTGGAGGAGTGGGGAAGCGAACCCAGTTTACCAGATTACGAGTCTACCGCTCTTAACTGCTACACCATGCTGGCTCCCAACCAATTAACAACCAATGGGAGGAGCTTGTTGATGCAAATACAACTGGAAGCTCCCCCATGACGTCACCGGGGGTTGTGCCATGACCCTAGCCACCAGCACGGCATCGGACAGGATCCACGACCGCTGGATTCCTTTAACGGAATACCCAAAAGAGGAGGGGTAGATGATGGCCCATACCCAATCCTCCAACACAGCACACATATTCCAATGCCTAACTGCCAATACCAGAAAGTTGTGGCGAATTGCTACGAGGTAGGTGGAAAAACCAAGAGGCTCATGCCAATTTGCCAAATGGATGAAAAGAAGTTATACCAGGCCCCTTGGGCAACCAAGGCAACCAACCAAAGTCCATAGCAAGGTCAATATGCAAAAGAAGCTGACCTAAGAGAAAGGGAGGGCGGGAGATCCGAAGAAAGAAGGAACTGAATGGGAGCTGAGTGCTGCTGCGGCTGTTTAAACGCGGCTAGCCCCGCCCACCAGCTGGCCCTATTGGTCGGCTGGAGGCTGCTCCCGCTGACAACTCCTCCCCTCTGGGAGGAGGAGAGGCCTTCTAACCTGATGTGGGGAAGGGATCGGTGAGACTTGTGGGCCATCTGTTACTCAGCTCTGCTTCTGTCTCTCTCTGCCCTGTCCATTTTTTTGCTAAGACGGGAGGAAAGGTTCCTATTTAAACAGGAACACAGTGGCATCCCATAGTCCGCAGCTGATGGTCTCCTAAATGCTTTCCATTACGTCAGCTGCGCAGCTGACCTCCAGTGCAGGCAGACAGATGTTACTGCAGATTGTAGCCTAGTTCACAGCTGGAAATACATTAGAGAGCATCGTGTGCTGGCACAGGCATGAGGGGTGGCATTGGTCTGCTGCGTGCTTTATCACATCAAGATGTAACGGATACGCTTCTTGTATTAAAACGGCTTGTTCTGTGCAGGGACCTGGGGGCCAAAAGGTTGCTGCTACCCTGACCTTTAAAAAACAATGGTTCACCCTTAGTTGCTAAAGCGCTGGGCGCCGTGTTCTGAATTTGCATATATTCAAACAACTCTACACATGCAAACAAGCGTTTGGCCACTGTTGTTCTTCCCACTGGGGGAGGTGGCAAACGTAATCAAAGAGCCCACGCTGTGACAGAAAGGCTGAAGGAACTGTTTGAAGCCGCAGGGAGCTGCTTAAACCTACTTCACTCATGAGCCCAGCATTCAACAGGCCACTTCACCGGGAGAGCGCTTTGGTGGGGTGAGGAAGAAGGCTGAGGGCAGAAGGGATCAAAACAGTGGCCCGTTTTTCTGACTCTGCGGCAGCCTTTCCTTTAAAGCGAACCTAATTCACAACACATGGCTTTGTATTTTTAGCCTGGAGAGGATATGATGCACGCAGGAAGTTCAAGGATATAAAGAACAGAAGAACTGATGCTGCTATTCATATTCAAGCAGGTAATTAAAACAATATTTTCACAGCTGACACCTATTTTACTGCGGGTAACTTCCCATGTCAGTGTTTGTGTCTGGCAGAAATCAAGCGCAGCCAAAACAAAAGGAACTTAAACGCGCTTCTCCTGACTGCTCACTTCCCTGTGCCTGAAGTTCAAATTCAGCATTCAGGCACCTGGTGGAGAAGCTGACTCTGACCAGGGTCCACATGACTCAACTCATAATACAGCAGCCCTATTGTCAGTCTTACAGGCATCCCAGCGTTCTGTATTATATCATTGCTACCCTTTGGGAAGGGACGCGGGTGGTGCTGTGGGTTAAACCACAGAGACTAGGACTTGCCGATCAGAAGGTCGGTGGTTCGAATCCCCGCGACGGGGTGAGCTCCCATTGCTCGGTCCCTGCTCCTGCCAACCTAGCAGTTCAAAAGCACATCAAAGTGCAAGTAGATAAATAGGTACCGCTCTGGCGGGAAGGTAAATGGCATTTCCGTGTGCTGCTCTGGTTCTCCAGAAGCGGCTTAGTCATTCTGGCCACATGACCCAGAAGCTAAACGCTAGCTCCCTCGGCCAATAAAGCGAGATGAACACCGCAACCCCAGAGTTGGTCACGACTGGACCTAATTGTCAGGGGTCCCTTTACCCTTTGGGGGGGAAACCCTTGGTATGGTTTTTTAAAAAACTTTTCTTCACAAAAAGCAAACAAGGTGGTAAGGTGCTCATTATCCAATGGGGCAATACAGTGGTACTTCGGGTTACATATGCTTCAGGTTACATAAGCTTCAGGTTACAGACTCCGCTAACCCAGAAATATTACCTCGGGTTAAGAACTTTGCTTCAGGATGAGAACAGAAATCGTGCGGCGGCAGTGGAAGGCCCCATTAGTGGTGCTTCAGGTTAAGAACAGTTTCAGGTTAAGAACGGACCTCCAGAACGAATTAACTACGTAACCAGAGGTACCACTGTACATCTTTAGAGTAGGCAGATTCATACCATTTTTTTATAAGAGGTAGTAGTCAAGGTGCATTCAGTTAGGAAATGGGACCAATATGAGAAAAGCCTTGGCATGTTCTAGACTAGAGGCAAGTGTGCAGAACTTCCCCACCTGCCTCTTCCTCACAGCACATACACACACACCCCGCCACCACTGGTTTTTTTGAGGCAAAAAATAGAATAAAAATAAAAATGGCGGAGTTCAACACAAAGGTTATTTGTTTGTTTACTATTGTGGGCTGAATCGTGGTGCCACCGCACCCGCACCCCCGTGCAGTGGCTAAATGTAAGATGTGATTAATAAACTCAAGCAGACCATGATCTGGGTTAGAAATGGCCACAACTTCATTGATACAGGTGGATTTTTGGCTCAGGCATTGGGTGTATATCTGTTCCAGGCCCCCCAGAGCAAATAATAATAATAATAATAATAATTTTTAAAAGGTAAGGGAACTCAGTTCCTCCAACTTTCTGTTTATATATATATAAAAAACTACCCTGCCCACAACTCCTTGGAAATTCTCCATTAAGGGATGCTTCGAAATAAGCTGGGCTGCGACACACGAAACTTGATAGGAATCCCCCAAATTTGGACAAAGGCAACAACTGTGAGGTGTTGCTTTACCAGCCTATACAATACCTACGTCTTTCTGTTCCAAGGGGATGCGGGTGGTACTGTGGTCTAAACCACTGAGCCTCATGGGCTTGCCAATCAAAAGGTCGCCGGTTCGAATCCCCGTGACGGAGTGAGCTCCCATTGCTCTGTCCCAGCTCCTGCCATCTTAGCAGTTAGAAAGCACGCCAAAAAGTGCAAGTAGATAAATAGATACCACTCTGGCGGGAAGGTAAACAGAGTTTCCATGCACTCTTGTTTCCATCACAGTGTTCTATTGTGCCAGAAATTGTTTAGTCATGCTAGCCACATGACCCGGAAAGCTGTCTGTGGACAAATGTCAGCTACCTCTGCCTGAAAGCAAGATGAGCACAACAACCCAGGGGTGCGCGGTTGGCACTGTGGTTTAAACCACAGAGCCTAGGACTTGCCGATCAGAAGGTCAGCGGTTCAAATCCCCGCGACGGGGTGAGCTCCCTTTGCTTGGTCCCTGCTCCTGCCAACCTAGCAGTTCGAAAGCACATCAAAGTGCAAGTAGATAAATAGGTACCGCTCCGGCGGGAAGGTAAACGGCATTTCCATGCGCTGCTCTGGTTTGCCAGAAGCGGCTTAGTCATGCTGGCCACATGACCTGGAAGCTGTATGTCGGCTCCCTTGGCCAGTAAAGTGAGATGAGCACGACTGTACCTAATGGTCAGCGGCACCTTTACCTTTACCTGTCCAGGGGTCCTTTACCTTTTTGCCTTTACCTTTCCATTCCAGTCCTGTCCCTCTCGCATTATTATTGCTATGAGGTTGCAGGTTCACTGGTAATATTCATCAGGAAATGCTTTCCTAGGATCATATACCATGCACTCTGGGAGAGCTTTGTTTATACCGCAGTGTTTATACTCTAGGGCAGTGTTTCCCAACCTTTGGTCTCTAGCTGTTTTTGGACTACACTTCCCATCATCCCTAACCACTGGTCTTGCTCGCTAAGTATGATGGGAGTTGTAGTCCAAAAACAGCTGGAGACCCAAGGTTGGGAAACACTGCTCTAGGGTTGCCTCTGAGCACAGAAATTCCCATTGCTCAGCTGAGTTCATCACCCCTCTCCCATGGTTGTGGGGCAGGGACACTCAGTCCATACCTGCCATAGGTGTGTGAGGCCTTAGAAGGCACTCCCCACCACGTGCACGAGGAGGGATGTGCTGCTTCTAGAAACACATTCAATAATAAAAAGGGTTTTTTGATGCTCAAATGGACCAATTCACATATTCAGCCAATATATGCATCTGATCCTCTGTAGCCGGCACTTGGAAAACGACTCCACATTTCTGCCAGGCTCAGAAGGAATGGCATATTTATCACTTGCTGTGCCCTGCATTGATGCGCAGGCAGCGCCACTCCCAGAGGAAGGCACAGCTGTTTTTGAAGTTTGATACTGTGGTTGCCAGGCAGTTGCCTCGGGATGGGTTTTGATGGTTGGGCACCAGCTGTTCCTCCTCGTAGCACTTGAGAAGGCAGGCCATAACTAAACCAGGCAGGGACAGCACCAGAATTTTTTTTAAAAAATGGGATGGAGGGGAAACAGAGGAGGCAACGTGTATTTCCAGGTGGGTGAGTTGAGTTGTGTCCCGTGTGCTAAGATCTCTGAAATAAAAATAACGGTATGTTAATGACCAAAGTTCAGCGATGAAGGGCAGGTGGAGGGAGGCGTGCTTTGCTTGAGGGGAGGCTTATGTGCCCTTTTCAGTGCTGCCCAGGAAACCAGGCCCTGTGGCTGTGAGCCTTTCCCGTTCTGCTGGAGGCTAGTGCAACGTGAGCCACCTCAAGACACAAATACGTGCGTTCCCTGTTAGGCATGACAGCCCACAGTTGATGAAGCATAGCAAGGACAACAAACATTTCTAAATCAAATTCTAGTTCCCAGAAAAGTGGCTTGTCATGGTATTGGATTGGATGCTTTAACATGGATATTTATTCCTGCGAATGGAGCAAGTTATATGAAGTGTAGGTGTGTTCCCGCGAGGCAAGACACAGTGATAGCAGCAAGAACCATTATTGAACTAACAGAACTGGACAACAGGGGCAAAGCAACTGCTTATATACATTTCTGAAGGCCTGGGCCCCTCCCATTCCCAATGCCATTGGCTGTCTAAACTTCCAAGCCGCGAATCATGACTCAGAATTTAAGTGCCAATGGCAGATGCCCAAATCCTGAAATGTTCTGTGATTGGATATCATGTATCGAATCAGAACACAGGGGCTCAGAATCCAGAGGGCTTAGTCCAGACTCAAGCTCAGGCCAACACAGATCACCAAATACATAGTGTTAACATGGATATTTATTCCTGTGAATAGAGCAAGTTATATATTATCTTAACCATTTTATTTATCGGGCACTCATGGGCACTTTTGCCTCAAAGAAATCGCACCACTGGTATAGCAGGCCAGCTACTCTTTTCAGCAGCCATTTTGTGCTGCCACACACAATACGTCTATCGATAGATGCGTACCGGTGCCGCGTATATATTTTTGAACCAAGAAAAGCACTAATGATAGCAATAAGATAGTGTCATTTCCTCTATCCTTGAGGAGAGCAGCTTTGTTATGAGGGGGTGAATGTGTTTCCTGGACATGGGGTGCTGCGCGAATGTTGGGGATGCGGAATGGAAAACCAGGAAAGGGAGAATAGAGTGGAACGGGAGGAACAGAAGCACTCTTCGCAGCAACAGGTTAAGGCAAGTCCCACTTGTTTATCTCTACATCCATATTTCCAAAATATAAGCAGCAATTACTATGTATAGCCATTTCCCGCCTGGTTTTGCTAGACTACAGATGTGCGATGCTCAGAGTACAGTGGTACCTCGGGTTACATAAGCTTCAGGTTACACACTCCGCTAACCTAGAAATAGTGCTTCAGGTTAAGAACTTTGCTTCAGGATGAGAACAGAAATCGGGCTCCGGCGGCACGGCAGCAGCAGGAGGCCCCATTAGTTAAAGTGGTGCTTCAGGTTAAGAACAGTTTCAGGTTAAGTACGGACCTCCGGAACGAATTAAGTACTTAACCTGAGGTACCACTGTATGATGCCTTTTCTATGGCTCTTTCAGTGCCAGATGAAGACTTTTGTTATTCATCCCAGTTTCTAAATAACATTTTGAATCTGCTGTAGACTGCTGTGGCTTAGTGTGCTTTCAATACAAACCGTAAACTACTAGTTATACTGTCTTTGTTATGAGGAAAGCTTCTCTTTTGGTCCGCCCCCCCCCCCCTTTTATCTCTTACTGCTGATTTTAATTATTGCATCCTGTGTTTTCAGTATTGCCTTCACAAACCACTCAGGGAATGTTTATTGATGGGTAGTCAAATAATTTATTTTAAAAACACAGGAATGCTCGTGTTAGATCAACACTGCTTGGTGTTTCGAAGACCCAACCCCCCAGTGCTCACAATGGGGTTGTAATTAAGGGACAATGTTTCATTCACAAGAAATATGATCAGTCTAACACTGAAAGCATGAGGAATTTTGATTCTACGGTGCATCGGTTGCACTTGTTACCTAGGCATTCAAAGAACTATCTAATTAAAATATATGTCTCTGGAAAAAAAACGAAAAGAAAAGAAAAGGAGAATGTTACAGGGGGTGGGGAGGAAGAAAGGTGGTCTTGAAATTTAGGAAGCACTTGGCTTACTTGTTTCTACAGCGCGGCTGATACTAAGATTTGTTTCCCTTTCATCTCCTTCCCAGTAAAAGCAGCACTGAGGCTTATCCCTTTAGCTTCCTCAGAACTTCCTTTCAGAATTCCCGATCTATTACCAGCACATTCACATACCAGAAACAAGATGCCTTTTCATGCTGTCAACCTTTTTCATCTGAAATGTAAATTAATTCTTGCCTTGATAGAGATCAAAGGAGGGGTATTAACCTTATTGGACCCTTCCCTCATCAGAATCTGTTCCAAAGACTATGAGGCTGGTGTTGTTGGGATGTGGGGAGAGGAGGGGGGGACGGGGGGGGACGCACAGTCTTCAGTGTTATCTATGGCCCTCCTGCAGGCAGGTCCCCCAGTCTACAAGTTGCCATTTCAAAAGCAGTGGTTTCTTTTGTAAATGACCTTATCATTGCTTCATACTGTGTGAAAAATGATTTGCCTGAATAATTCTTCCAGGATTAGCCTGCTCATTTTAATTGTTGCAAGGGGCGGTGGGGGGGGGGGGAGAGGCCTTCATTCAGATTTCAGGATATCCTCTGAGTGGTTTTGACAGCAAGAGATCTTGGCCGGATAGAAAAATGTACATATGGCTTCTGATCAGGGTGGGGGCTGAACCCCTCTTGATTTGTTCAGGTTGCTCATTTCCTTGCAGTGCGGTCTTTTGAGGCGGGCCGCATTTGCATTTTGAAAATAAACAGATGCCTTTCGCATACCCGAGCGGCTGGGCTAGGCGTTCTCAGTGGAACCAAGGAGAACAGCAGCAGACATCAGATGAAATGTTGGAATAGATGGGGTGGGGAGCAAATGTTTGTTTCTATCCTCCAGTGGGGATAGAAATTTTATTTATTTATTTTTAAACCCAAATGCACTTGAGCATCCATTCCCTGAGAGGAAGTATAGTGCTGCTGCAAAACAAGTCACTGTAGAGTTGAGGAAGGAGAAAGCTGATCCTAGAATTTGAAGTCCTGCACTTATTTAAACTGGAAGTAAAGAGGTGGCTGCAGGATTAATAATTTCTGCTCATTGTTGCTCAGTCTCTCTCTGCTTTGATATACAGTGGTACCTCAGGTTAAGTACTTAATTCGTTCCGGAGGTCCGTTCTTAACCTGAAACTGTTCTTAACCTGAAGCACCACTTTAGTTAATGGGGCCTCCCGCTGCTGCCACGCCGCCGGAGCACAATTTCTGTTCTCATCCTGAAGCAAAGTACTTAACCCGAGGTAGTATTTCTGGGTTAGCGGAGTCTGTAACCTGAAGCGTATGTAACCTGAGGTACCACTGTAATTATTACTGAATTTCCTTTTTTTCTTTTTTTCTTTTTACAAATTGACTTCAAGTTACCGTATTTTTCGCTCTATAACACGCACCTGACCATAACACGCACATAGTTTTTAGAGGAGGAAAACAAGAAAAAAAAATTCTGAATGAAACAGTGGATGTATCATTTTTGTGCTTCATGCTGTGGCCACAGACATGTGATTTGACAGTGAGTTTGTGGTAGCCCGATGCAAAAATCCTGAGAATCCATGTGGACCTGTGCTTTATAACCACGTTTTTGCACCATTGTGGCCCCAGGCAACAGTGGGTGCGCGATTTTTTTGGTGCAGACTGTAGCCATGGACATGCTATGTGATCTGTTGGTGAATTTGGGGTGACCCAATGCAAAGATCCTGAGGATCCATGTGGATCGTTGCCAGTCTGGTTGCCAGTTGGCTCCAGGGACCACACATTCGCTCAATAACACGCACAGACATTTCCCCTTACTTTTTAGGAGAAAAAATGTGAGTGTTATAGAGAGAAAAATCCGGTAATCGCATTGTTTCATTAGGTTAGAGTGTGGTCTGATAACCCCAAGGTTGCAGGTTTGAACCGTGTATGTAAAAGGTAAAGGGACCCCTGACCATTAGGTCCAGTCGTGGTCGACTCTGGGGTTGCTGCGCTCATCTCACTTTACTGGCCAAGGGAGCCGGCGTACAGCTTCCGGGTCATGTGGCCAGCATGACTAAGCCGCTTCTGGCAAACCAGAGCAGTGCACAGAAACGCCGTTTACCTTCCCGCTGGAGCAGTACCTATTTATCTACTTGCACTTTGACGTGCTTTCGAACTGCTAGGTTGGCAGGAGCAGGGATTGAGCAACGAGAGCTCACCCCGTCGCGGGGATTCGAACTGCTAACCTTCTGATCGGCAAGTCCTAGGATCTGTCATTTACCCACAGCGCCACCCGCGTCCCTGTATGAGGCAGCTGCATAATCCTGCATTGCAGAGGGCTGGACTAGATGATCCTCAGGGTCCCTTCCAGCTCTACAGTTCTAGGATTCTATATATTGACTTCCCACCCCCACTTCCCCAGTTTTCTTGTTCAAACCCTTTTCTCTTGTGTTATATACCAAACGCTCATCTATTCCAGAAATTCCTCTGATAACGATTACTTGTATCATTTTTCATCCTCTGCTCGTATCTCAAATCCAGCCCGCCGTTTCATTTGATTGTAGTACTTTTTCAAACAGTCCCCCAAAAGGCCTCCATTCTTCTATTAAAAAGTTCATCATTTTGATCTCTTAATATTGCTGTCGGCTTTGCGATTTCAGCATAGTCCACTACATTTAAAAGCCATTCCTTCCTCATTGGTACCTTCTATTCTTTCCATTTCAGTGCATATAGCATTCTAGCTACTCTTGTCACATCCATAAGTACCGTAGTTTGATCATTTTCTTCAGAATGTCCGTCCCTATTATCCTTATAAGAAAAGCTTTGGGTCTTTTGGGAACAGCCCATTTGAACATCTTCATTTCATTATTTATCATTTCCCAAAAACCTTTAGCTTTTTTCCCTTTCTTTTTACATGTCCACCATATATGAAAAAAATGGCCCTTGCTCAGTCTCAAAAAATCTGGGCAGATGGGTGAAGCCTCTAGCACTCACTGCCCTCATACCCTAGCCAGTGAAAAGCAGTCAGCTAACTTTTTTAATGATTATTCCCCATCTTTTCCCCCTGACAAGGGCTTACAGATAAAGGTGGCTTACAGATAAAAATAAGAACAGCTTAAAAACATGGGAAGACTCATGTAAAACAATTAAACATTGATAGAATCAAAACTCTCTCTCGTTCTCTGTCTTTCCACATAAAAAAATCTAAAATGGCAAACAATTAAGAGAATTATCAGTCTAAGCAACATAGTTACATTAAACAGAAGTGCAAGCAAACAAATTTACTGTTACCTGGCATCTAAAAAGATGTTAGTTTTAATATATGCTTTGATTGCAACTTCCATCATCCCTAGCTACCATGACTCTGCTGCCTTAGGGATCATGGGAGTTGTAGTCTAAACCATCTAGAGCAGTGATGGCCAAACTTGGCCCTCCAGTTGTTTTGGGACTATAATTCCCATCATACCCAACCACTGGTCCTGTTCGCTAGGGATTATGGGAGTTGTAGTCCCAAAACAGCTGGGGGGTCAAGTTTGGTCATCACTGATCTAGAGGGTACCAGTTGGGGTAAAAGGTAAAGGTAAAGGGACCCCTGACCGTAAGGCCCAGTCACGGACGACTCTGGGGTTGCGGCGCTCATCTCGCTTTACTGGCCAAGGGAGCCAGTGTACAGCTTCCAGGTCATGTGGCCAGCATGACTAAACTGCTTCTAGCAAACCAGAGCAGTGCACGGAAACGCCATTTACCTTCCCGCCAGAGTGGTACCTATTTATCTATTTGCACTTTGACGTGCTTTCGAACTGCTAGGTTGGCAGGAGCAGGGACCGAGCAACGGGAGCTCACCCCGTCGCAGGGATTCGAACCGCTGACCTTCCGAACGGCAAGCCCTAGGCTCTGTGGTTTAACCCACAGCGCCACCCGCATCCCTACCAGTCCCTACCAGTTGCGGTAGGCTTGCCTAAATCAGGTCCTACAGCATTGATTTCTCCTGGAGATAATTGGGGATTGGAGTCGGAGGCACCCTCTTTCTTGTTTACCAAATTTGAACAAGACCATGAATGACCGATACGCCTCAGCACGTTTTCTAGGAATGCAATGCGCCCGTCTCCTGTACGTAACAGCAGTCTTGAAGTGCTGTCTATTGAAGCTGAGGGGAGTCTCGTTTTATGTCAATACTGTATCAGTATTCCCAGTGCACCAGGTACACCTCCCCCCAAATGACTAATAATAAAACGATAGCAATATTCATTTCAAGTCTTACTCCGTTGGCCCTGAGTCTTAATAGTTCCATCATTAGCAATGCGAAGATGGGGATCTAATTCATTATGGCAGTGCATCGGAGAATATTATTAAATGCATAAGGTGAAAATAAAGTGGCAGCTGGTAATCATTCTTCTTCATTGATGTGGGGATTGTTCCTGGGGCACTAGCAGTGTGTGCCTGCTAATTTCACACTCCTTGAGCCAAGTGCTTAGTGTCAAAACCAGAGATAGTCAGCAATGCAAATAGCTGTGATGGCTCCTCCACCTGACGTCAGCTTTCCCTCCCACCCCTCTCTCCTGCCCACCCCTGCCTTCTTACGCTAACAGGATATTCTGTAAACATCTTTGCTGGGAAATGATTTGCATCTATCTAAACGCTACAGCGAGTGAGCTGTCCCTGGTATTCCTGCACTGTGGTGTGTTTCAAACCCATTCATATTTGCATTGATTTGCTGCTGGCATTATTTGTTCAGCAAAGTGGGAAGCAGGGAAGATCATAGGAGTCTTTCATCTGCAGCTAGTTCTGCCAGTGGGCCGCTTTGGGAAAGGAGTTGAAGGTAGGGCCAAGCTTCTGCCGCAATCCCTGGCAAGTCCTAATAATAATAATAATAATAATAATAATAATAATAATAATAATTTATTTGTACCCTGCCCATCTGGCTGGGTTTCCCCAGCCACTCTGAGCGGCTTCCAACAAAGATTAAAAATACATAAAAATCAATGTAGCAATTCTCTTAATGTTTCTGCGTTCACATTTGGGACCAGGAGCAAGCCTCACCCCCCTCAAGGGGTCAGATTTGGACCAGATCCACTAGTCATCTGATCTATATAACGCCTGCCTTGCAAGACCTTGGTGTCCTTTTTGAATCTGCCTTGAGTCTTTTGTTTCATAGCATCAGATCTTGCCATCACATCCATTCACAGACAGCTGGAACAAATGCTTCTTTTTCTCTGCATGATAGCCTCTGACAAACCTATCCCTGCAGTGCCATGTGAAACTGCAGTACCAAAGTGACTTTGTGAACACAGTGGTTCTTTGTATAGCCACCAATATTGAGGAAAGTGTTCTGCAGACCCTCCAAGTGTTCCTGTTTTCCAGGGTCAGTCCCAGATTTACAGAAGCCATCTTGGTTTCTGATTTGATGCCGGAATGTTTCTTAGGCCATCCCTATTATCACCAGAGAAATGTTGGAGGGTTTGGAGTTATGCAACCCCCGAGCCAAGGAGATAAGTAACTATACAGCCATTAGAAGATATCTGAAGGCAGCCCTGTATAGGGAAGTTTTTTAATGTTTAATGACTTACAGTATTATGTTTTTATATATGCTAAAAGCTTCCCAGAGTGGCTGCAGCAACCCAGTCAGATGGGCAGCATATAAATAAAATAAAATAATGAAGATGATGATGAATAAGACATCCCTAATTTCATCAGAGAAATGTTGGAGGGTTTGGTTTTGCTGGTCTGCATTTATGTTTCTCCATAGAGTTGCAACCTTTGAAACATTTATAAAAATGACAAATAATAGTTGTGTAAACCAGCCTATAGGACAAGAATGAGGATTTTGTTTTGTGTTTTTTTTGGTTTTAAGAGAATAAAATGCTGCATGCTTTTAACTGAAGCAGTAAACGCGGCTGGAAAAATTGCAACATTACGTGTACAAATGAGTTAAGAATCTGAAATAACAAATCATCTGTTTATCTAATCAACAGGTGTGGGTGTTTAAAGACAATTTCTCAAAGTTCTAGCACATTCTAGTATGAGCAACAAGCAGAACCTAGAATAGATGGTTTCAAAAGGTGGTGGGACAGGATTGGGAATAGTTCTTAATGGCTGGAGTGACCAGAGTGAAGGAGCAAGTTTAGTCCCTGTTGCAATCATATCCCCATAAGGGCCCTTGTCTTTTCCCCTTTTAAGTGAATGGTTCATATTGCTTCATTGGTCTAATGCTGTGCAGGCAAGGCTGTCTTCCCCATACTTGTGGGGCTTCCTCAAGTGTGTATCATGACAGAACCTTGAGAAGTGGTGTGTGTGTATCGTATATACCGTATTTTTTGCTCTATAAGACTCACGTTTTCCCTCCTAAAAAGTAAGGGGAAATGTGTGTGTGTGTTATGGGGTGCATGCAGGCTGCGCAGCTATCCCAGAAGCCAGAACAGCAAGAGAGATCGCTGCTTTTGCTGCGCAGCGATCCCTCTTGCTGTTCTGGCTTCTGGGATTCAGAATTATTTTTTTCCTCCTCCAAAAACTAAGTGCGTCTTGTGGTCTGGTACGTCTTATAGAGCAAAAAATACGGTGTGTTTGTTTGTGTGTATACACACACACACACACACACACACACACACACACAGTGGTACCTCAAGTTACATACGCTTCAGGTTACATATGCTTCAGGTTACAGACTCTGCTAAGCCAGAAATATTACCTCAGGTTAAGAACTTTGCTTCAGCATGAGAACAGAAATCGTGCTCTGGCGGCACGGCGGCAGCATGAAGCCCCATTAGCTAAAGTGGTGTTTCAGGTTAAGAACAGTTTCAGGTTAAGAACGCACCTCTGGAACGAATTAAGTACTTAACCCAAGGTACCACTGTATATATATGGATTGATAAGTTGCTGATCAGCCCAGAGATGGGAAGACAACAAAGTCCCTACCAGAGAGGAATGGGAAATCATGCTGTTGGAGTACCATGAAATGTCAAAACTGACCGGAAAGCTCAGGAACCAAGAAGACAAAAACTTCAATAAAGAATGGGGGGGGAATTTTAGTTTATCTAGGAGACCACTGTAAGCAGATGGAAACATTAGCAGGATTCTAATAACACTTGTAATGTAGCAATTATCATGGACAATATGGAGAGATATAGAACATGGATTTTGAAATAATTTGCAGTTGAAAAGGTTGACAAAAGGACCGATGGAAGGGATGGTGGGAAGTCCAGAGATTAGGATAAATCTCTAAATATGGAGATGTATTTTGTATTGTTATAACTTTACACTTGTAAAATCAAATAAAAATTATTTCAGAAAAAGATAAGTTGCCGATCAAATAGATAGATATTTTTATTTTTTAAGACTCTGCTCATTTGTAACATAACAATCTTTCCTGCACCACTGTTTGCTTCAGCTTGAGTCTACTGCATTTTTGACTGCAAACCTAACCATGTTTGCTCAGAAGGAAGTCCTGTTGAATTCCGTGGGACTAACTCTCAGGAAAGGGGGATTGCATGGCAGCAAGGAAAGTGGAATCCATGCCAAGGTGTTTCTCCCACCCCAGGGCCCTTGACATATAGAGACCATCCCTCCATACAAACACCACCCATCACAATGGAGCATGTTTTGTTAGCGCTATGAACAAATTAATTTTGTTTCTCAGGCCTTGGACAAATATGTTTGTCCTTCTGCTGCAACAGTACAGGGACTCTTGCCCCATGTTTTAACCTTACCTTTCTTTCTGTCTGCTTAGCTTTCAGGGGATACTTAGCTCGCAAAAATTACATCAGAATGAAGAAGAGCAGTGGCTGCCCATTGGATACACAGCCCATGAGCTTTGCTTCCGGTCTGAGTTGCGAAGAAAACTGGTGAGTTTGGGTTAGTCTGTCCAAAGAGAAGTGAGAGGGAAAGTGTGTGGAAGCAAAAAATGCTTGTTCTCTGAATCACTGGACGTCTTTGCACATTAAATGGCAACAAACCCAAAGATGTTGTCATCATCATTTATCATTTATACCCTGCCCATCTGGCTGGGTTTCCCCAGGCTCTCTGGGCAGCTCCCATCAGAATAATAATACAGTGGTACCTCGGGTTACATACGCTTCAGGTTACATACGCTTCAGGTTACAGACTCCGCTAACCCAGAAATAGTGCTTCAGGTTAAGAACTTTGCTTCAGAATAAGAACAGAAATTGGGCTTCGGCGGCGCAGCAGCAGCAGGAGGCCCCATTAGCTAAAGTGGTGCTTCAGGTTAAGAACAGTTTCAGGTTAAGAATGGACTTTCGGAACGAATTAAGTACTTAACCCGAGGTACCACTGTAATACTAATACTAATACTAATAATAATAATTAATAAAGTGATAAAACATAAAACATTAAAAACTTCCCTAAACAGGGCTACCTTCATATGTCTTCTAAAAGTCAAGTAGTTGTTTATTTCATTGACATCTTGATGGGAGGGCGTTTCACAGGGCAGGTGTCACTACTGAGAAGGCCCTCTGCCTGGTTCCCTGTAACCTCACTTCTCACTGTGAGGGAACCACCAGAAGGCCCTTGGAGCTGGACTTCAGTGTCCGGGCAGAACGATGGGGGTGAAGACACTCCTTAAGGTATGGTCACTCAGTAGAGAGCTGCGGAAGCTGTAGTTGATTGGTTGTCACTGCTGTTTGTGTGCTGGCAATTGGCTGATTCTGCCGGCGAGAGATAGACAGCTTGTTAGACGCGCATGCGGGTCGTCTCAGTCAATCTTGTATGCAGCTGTATCGTGCCGTATGTATCGTGTTAAGATGCCAATTGTGGCTTATAATGCTCACCTTCAGCTTGTGGTCAATGAATTTTGAAAGATTGGTTCTGTAGAGTGCTGGACACATGCCTTAATGACCATTGGATTTATATGAGAATCGCAACATTTTTTCACAGAAGAAGAGTCTTAGTTCCATGGGAAATTAAGATCTACGCCCATTTCCTAGTTTTGTTTGGCCCAATAAAAGTCCCACCCCTCCACATGTGGCTGCTGCTGCTAACCATATGGCTGTTGAGTTACAAAGGAAACAGGAAGGATAATGAAAAATAATATTTCAGTGTTTAATTTAGTTGCTTTTGGTATGTCCATGTGGTCCCATAGATGCAGGCTTGCTGTATTGTTACTCCAAAATTCAATTCTGTGTGTCGTTCAGGACATATCCAGGGCTAGCAAGTAAATCATGGAGCTTCAAAAAGCCTGTGGTCATTGCTAATGCACATTCAATCCTTTGCCTTGACACTTTAAGATGCTGTGAACTGGTCTTACACTTGGCTATCATGAACGGCAAAACTGAGAATATATATATATATATATATATATATATATATATATATATATATATGAGAATCTATATCCTGCCCTTCTAGTGCATTACTGAGGGTGACTTCCAGTGATGAAAACTATACAATAGAATAACTCTTAATTTAAAAAATATACAGCACTATTTTTCTAGAAAAAGATTTGCCAAAACCCACAATGAACACCTCTCTTGTTCTCTTAGAATGACAATGGCACCCACCTGAGAGGTGTCAGAACTGGGTTCTGGTAAGTTCTAGCGTTAAATAACCCTGCCAATATAACATAAAAGAGAGACAAACATAGCAGATAATATAAAGTCACGCAGAAACATTGGGTGGTATTACGAAGTGCTGGAGGGTACTGATGTTTTAAAGATGATACCAATACAGTGGTACCTCGGGTTACTTATGCTTCAGGTTACAGACTCCGCTAACCCAGAAATAGTGCTTCAGGTTAAGAACTTTGCTTCAGGGTGAGAACAGAAATCGTGCTCTGGTGGCGCGGCGGCAGCAGGAGGCCCCATTAGCTAAAGTAGTGCTTCAGGTTAAGAACAGTTTCAGGTTAAGAACGGACCTCCAGAATGAATTAAGTACTTAACCCGAAGTACCACTGTATCTGGGCTATCCAATTTTCACAAGAATCCCTGAAACAGATAATCAATCATTCAAAGATTATTTTTCTGAAAGCTCACTACCTATATACCGTATTTTTTGTCCCATAGGACGCTCTGTCCCATAGGACGCACCTACTTTTCCTTTATTTCCCCCCCCCCAAAACCAGGTCGGGGAACAGTGGGATGGCGGTGCTGCGCCTCCCCGCTGTCCCCCGAGCTTGTGGGGCTGGCCCATGTCTGCCTGGCGCGAGGGGCGCTCTGCTTCAGGGCGCCCCGCGTGTCGGGCGGCAGGCTACAGTCCGCAGCATGGGGAACCCTCTGTTTCAGGGCGCCCCACGCGCCCCCCGGGTGCGCAAGGCTTGCCAACACCAGCGCGGAGCATGGGGCGTCCTCCGAAGGGCGCCCCGTGCTCCGCGCTGCCAGCTGCCGCCGGCAAGCCTTGCGCTCTGGGGGGAGATCCCCCGGGTGCGCAAGACTAGCCAACACCAGCGCGGAGCATGGGGTGGCCTCCGAAGGGCGCCCCGTGCTCCGCGCTGCCAGCTGCCGCCCGCAAGCCTTGCGCTCCCGGGGGGAGATCCCCCGGGTGCGCAAGGCTTGCCGACACCAGCGCGGAGCACGGGGCGGCCTCCAAAGGGCGCCCCGTGCTCCGCGCTGCCAGCTGCCGCCCGCAAGCCTTGCGCTCCCGGGGGGGGGGATCCCCCGGGTGCGCAAGGCTTGCCGACACCAGCGCGGAGCACGGGGCGGCCTCCGAAGGGTGCCCCGTGCTCCGCGCTGCCGCCCGCAAGCCTTCAGCTCCCGGGGGAGATCCCCGGGTACGCAAGGCTTGCAGACACCTGCGCGAAGCAATGGGCGTCCTCCGGAGGGCGCCCCGTGCTCCGCGCTGCAGGCTGCCGCCCGCAAGCCTTGCGCGCCCGGGGGAACTCCCTCCGGGCGTGCAAGGCTTGCGGATAGCTTCCTGGAGCCTGGAGAGCGAGAGACGTCGGTGCGCACCGATGCCTCTCGCTCTCCAGGCTTCAGCGAAAGCCTGCATTCGCCCCATAGGACGCACACACATTTTCCCTTCATTTTTGGAGGGGAAAAAGTGTGTCTTATAGGGTGAAAAATACGGTAATATTTTGGGTTTTTTATGTTTTGCTAAATGCTTCTTATATTGATGAAAGAGTTGCTTGATTATCCAAGCACATCTGAAAGCTGTCAGCAGGCTACCAACATGAATGTCAAAATATGGTTATGTTTTTGTGAAAACCATATTTAAGACTTGTAATGAATTGAGAGGAAGAATAAGCTGCTGGCACTGTGCAGTGGAAAACTGTCATGGGGGAGAGAGATGTGTTCTAGGAAGCTCCACTGTCAGAAACACATGTAATGACCAATATTTGCAAGGAAAATATGGAGAGCTCAAATTGGGCAAAGCCTCACACAGCTTTGCTTTGCAGAACACAAAGTGAGCTCTGCGTATCTGTAAGCACAGGCAAAATCTTTGGCTCAATTCCAATGTCCACAGAGTATGTTGCTTTTGTTTGGCGTTTTTTAAAAAATAAAAAAATGAATTTTTTTCCAATGGGAAACAACTCAAAACTACATTACTTGGGAGTGCTTTTTGCTCTTTTCGGATGTAGTATTAAAGCTATTCTGAGAAATATCTCCATTTATTTGTGACTATCTACACGGATCTGTTTATAAGTGGATACTTCTCAAATCTTGAGCAACGCGTAAGATTAAATCTAGCCAACTCAATGCAATTCCTTCTTTAACACACGTATTTATTGAATCTTGAAAATGCCTCTCTTTGTTGCAACTTGTATGAGTAGTTCAGGATAGTCAATCATGCATTGCCAAAAACACGAAAAATTATTACACCCCAAAGAGGACAAGGTTTGCAAATGTTACTTTACATGTAAGATGCAAATCTAGAAATGATTATAATTTAAATAGCAATACATGTCATCGTAGTGGGGAAGACTGACCTGTTCAGTCTACTGTCTGGTGTTAAATGTTGATAGGTAACTTCAAGGCCCCTGCTCTCCCTTCTTAGGAATCCTTATCTTTAAATCAGATTTGTTCCAGATACCACAACCTTTCAAATAGAGGAGTCACTCACTAGCTCTTTAAACAGAATATCTTCTATAAAGTAGGCCATTACCTAGAATAGTTGAAGTCACCTATCGCTACAAAAAAAAAAAAAAAATCTGCTTCAGCTGGCTTCCAGATTTCTCTTTCCCTTATGATTACCCTCCAAGTTTTTGTCAGGGGGATGAAGTGTCCCCCATACTAAATTATTTTTTCGGGGGGAGGCTTGGTCATAGCTGTCAACTTTTCCCTTTACAGATAGGTAGCCGTGTTGGTCTGCCATAGTCAAAACAAAAAAAATTCCTTCCAGTAGCACCTTAAAGACCAACTAAGTCAGTTCTTGGTATGAGCTTCCGTGTGCATGCACACTGTGTATCTGAAGAAGTGTGCATGCACACGAAAGCTCATACCAAGAACTGACTTAGTTGGTCTTTAAGGTGCTACTGGAAGGAATTTTTTTTGTTTTAACTTTTCCCTTGTGAGGAATCCTATTCGGAATAAGGGAATTTGCCTTAAAAAAAGGGAAACATTGACAGCTGCTATAATAGGAAGAAGAAGAAGAAGAAGAAGAAGAAGAAGAAGAAGAAGAAGAAGAAGAAGAAGAAGAAGAAGAAGAAGAAGAAGAATTTATTATTTGGACCCAGCCACTCTGGGCGGCTTCCACAGAGACCAAAAATACACTAAAATGTCACACATTAAAAACTTCCCTGAACAGGGCTGCCTTAAGATGTCTTCTGAATGTCAGGTAGTTGTTTTTCTTTTTGACATCAGGTGGGAGGGTGTTCCACAGGGTGGGTGCCACTACCGAGAAGGCCCTCTGCCTGGTTCCCTGTAACCTCACTTCTCTCAATGAGGGAACCGCCAGAAGGCCCTCGGTGCTGGATCTTAGTGTCCGGGCAGAACAATGGGGGTGGAGACGCTCCTTCAGGTATACAGGACCGAGGCCCGCTATGGGCTTGGTATCTCCTCCTGCAGTGATTCTGAGAAATCCTCACTTTTTAGCTGAGGAAGTCCTAAGAATTTGCCTGTTGCTGAATCGCTCACTTGATATGCAGTCTTTAGTCACAAGAGAAGACTCTCTTCTGCGGTTCAGTTTTTGTCTGAGTGGCATTTTGAAAAGGGAAGCAGATGATTTACATTCACGTGATGGCACCATTTATCATTTCAACTCATCCGACAATATCTCTAAACAAAGTATTACAATACAACTCACTGTACCTGTCAAGATCTAATGGATGCCTCAAAAGAACATGATACATTCAACACATGCAAAACCTTTCCCACACCAGATCAAAGGGAGCAACGGCGCTTGTATTTGGTTTTTGCATTGACAAAGTTGAAAGGGTTGATGGAGTCTGTTTTTTTATATTTATAAAGAAATCAAATGTACATTGTACGATGTTTCTGGTAGCAATACAGTAACGCCAAGTAAAACAATTCATCGGTTGATTCTTATTTTTTGTATTTATATTAGCAAATATGTTCACAGAAACTAGATGCTGATGAGAATTATAAAAATTGTGCACCCCAAATCTATAGGTGTTTACTTAGTTCCACACACTTTATTGGGGATCGCTTCTAAGAAAGCACACACAGGAGTGCAGTCCTTGATTCTAGGACATTGTTTTATAAACCCAAGGTCAAGAACCAACACGAACCGCTAAGGCAATTGGATTATTTATTTGATTGATTAATATTCAACCTTTTTTCCCAGCGCAGGACTCGAGATGGCTCACAGCATAAACCAAAAACATGCAATAAACATAAACATTTTTTTAAAGTAAGTTATTGTATTTATTCCAAAGGGCTCTTTCCCTTGCAGTCACCGGCACTACCACTACAGTTTACATTTGGAGAGTCCCCCAACTCCCTGGTCCTGAATGGGGTAACTGTGCCCCTGAAGGACCAGGTGCGCAGCCTGGGAGTCATTCTGGACTTACAGCTGTCCATGGAGGCACAGGTCAATTCTGTGTCCAGGGCAGTTACCTTTGAAGGTGACCTGGAAACTACAACTAATCCAGAATGCGGCAGCTAGACTGGTGACTGGGAGTGGCCGCCAAGACCACATAACACTGGTCCTGAAAGACCTACATTGGCTCCCAGTACATTTAAGTCCACTCAAAGGCAACTATGGGGTTGCAGCGCTCATCTCGCTTTCAGACTGAGGAAGCCGGCATTTGTCCACAGTTTTCCCAGTCATGTGGCCAGCTTCTGGCGCAACGGGACACCATGACAGAAACCAGAGCGCACAGAAACACTGTTTACCTTCCCGCCGCAGTGGTACCTATTTATCTACTTGCACTTTTGGGCGTGCTTTCTAACTGCTAGGTTGGCAGGAGCAGGGACCGAGCAACGGGAGCTCACACCGTCGCGGGGATTCGAACTGCCGACCTTCCGATCGGCAAGCCCAAGAGGCTCAGTGGTTTAGACCACAGCATCATCTAGACCACAGCACCATCTGCATCCCTTCACAACAGTAGCATATCAACACTGCCAGTGCATTACACAATTCAGATGATAGAACCACATTCAGAAGGATATAATACAGCTGAAGACAGTCAAAGAAATAATAAGTCCACATATCAAATATGGGTGGTGGAACATTTTTCTCAATAAAAAAAGAAGCTGCAACGTTTTGGGGAAAGGACAGGCATAGGTGTGATCTATGCGAACAACTAACTCCTGTCACAGTCAAGTGGCCCATTCATTTCAATAATCTGTCCTGCAAGGTACATTTATAGGTGATGAATGTTCCCTTTGACTTCAGCAGCCGCAGGATGAGGCCTTAACGAATTAAGTGGCCAAGCAGAGGTGCAGTGAAATCCTTTTAGCCACAAGCCACAAATTACATAAGCTAACATACTGGGAAATAGGTACTTGAGAGGAACTACTGCCTCTTTATGGTCTGTGGCTCTTTCCATCATTGTCCTTAATTAAACCAGGCTTCCAGGAAACCATAACTTGTGTTCTTGTTACACAACAAGTTTTGTTTCATTTCTCCCAGGACTAAATTTGTGATAGGGTTCAGCTCCCACCATCTGTTTTCAAGACCAGGACTTAACCCTGGGATATGAGGTGGGGGGTGGGGGAACACCCAGAAAATATGCCCCTGAAAAAGTTCAGACTTACTTCCCGCTCCATGTTTTCCCTACACCATTGCATGTTATCATTCTCATGGGCCAAGGCTGGCCCAAGACATTTTGGCACCTGAGGCAGGTCTCAAAATGGTGCCCCCTTCCCTGCCAGGACAGAAGGGGTGAAGGAAGATCTACATTAGGAATGGAGGGGGTGGGGCGGGAAGAAAGATTGACATTGGGATCTGCTGCCTGAGGCAGTCGCCTCACGTTTGCTTCATGGGTGGGCCGGCCCTGTCATGGGGCATTCCAGACACATTTCCAAGTTGCTGCTTGCAGCAGTGGCAACGTGTCTTCCCTTGTCTCTAATTTTTACTACAGTGGTACCTCGGGTTAAGTACTTAATTCGTTCCAGAGGTCCGTTCTTAACCTGAAACTGTTCTTAACCTGAAGCACCACTTTAGCTAATGGGGCCTCCTGCTGCCGCTGTGCTGCCGCTGCACGATTTCTGTTCTCATCCTGAAGCAAAGTTTTTAACCTGAGGTAATATTTCTGGGTTAGCGGAGTCTGTAACCTGAAACGTATGTAACCCGAGGTTCCACTGTATTTAGTACTTGATTTTATTTGTGTTTATGAGACACCACACAGTACAAATTCCATAGGTATTGCTCACAAAAAAGGAAAAAATGTAACAGTGGAGAAAAAAAGATAAATTAATGAAAAGCCCTCTTCCACTTCCGTCTCCTGAAAGTGCTGCAGGTTCTACCTACCCACCCACCTGAAAATCACCGCAATGCCCCGTGGCATTGGGAGGGGAGGGGAATTCACCCAGACACAATATATTTGCACATATGTCAATACTGATATAAGTTTGGCTGCCAGATGCCTGTGAATGGATCTGTGGTCGTTACCATTTTGCCTAAATTGCTGCTTGACAAAAGTTAATAATTTGATTTAAAAACCAAAGAAACTCGCATATTGATGTTCCTTTAATGGCTTTGGATGTTTCCTAAATGGACAACACACTGCAGTGTTGGGAATCAGACACTAATACGATCTAGGGATATGGTTTGGGGGGGGGTGAGGATTTTTGAGATGAGAGACAGAAATAGATGAGAGCTGAGAGTTACTAGCTTGAAATGCCTGGAAGAGGGGGGCTAAGGGCCCTGCTCTAGGAATACAGTGGTACCTCAGGTTAAGAACTTAATTCGTTCCGGAGGTCTGCTCTTAACCTGAAACTGTTCTTAACCTAAAGCACCACTTTAGCTAATGGGGCCTCCTGCTGCCGCTGCACGGCCGCTGCGCGATTACTGTTCTCATCCTGAAGCAAAGTTCTTAACCCGAGGTAATATTTCTGGGTTAGCGGAGTCTGTAACCTGAAGCATCTGTAACCTGAAGTGTCTTTAACCCGAGGTACCACTGTACCTGTTTGTCTTGTATATACACTGCTTGTATATTCATGAATGCAGCAAAGATGGCAAAGATGCCATAAGTCTCCAGGGATTTTCCAGCCAATCCCCTGGATTTTTCCACCTCCTCAGCGAAGTTGGGAGCATGTGAGAATGTTTACAGAGTAAAATTTCAACTTGAGGGTAACCAAAGAGGTGATAAGTGTGTCAGGAGTGGGGAAGAAAATGTCATAAGCTACTTAGAGCTTTGTTTCTTATTTTCCTGTTTTGGAGCTCACAGTTGTCTCCTGAAGAGACAAGCTACATAGGGCATTGAATTTAAAAAGGGGCTTGCCTCTTCGAAAGGTAGCAGAGACATGCAAACAAACAAAGTTTTGGCTGCATGTGCAATTCCCCTACATATCACGACTATTGATCCTAACCAGTGTTCTTACTGAAGGAGACCCGTTGTTTTATTAATTTTAAAGCAATGTGTTCCATGCACAATCATGATATACACATTATGCTTTTAATATTTTAAAAAGTAAATTCAGAAGAGTGTGTGTGTGTGTATACATGTACACACACATACACACCCTGATAATTATACGGTGGAACCTTGGTTCTCGAACGGCTTAGTTGACAAACAAATTGGCTCCTGAATGCCAAAAACCCGGAAGTAAGTGTTGCGGTTTTCAAACGTTTTTCAGAAGCCGAATGTCCAACACGGCTTCCGCTTGATTGCAGGAAACTCCTGCAGCCAATTGGAAGCGGCGCCTTGGTTTTTGAACATTTTGGAAGTCAAACGTACTTCTGGAACAGATTACATTCGAGAACCAAGGTGCCACTTTACTAGGTTTTATTTATAATAGAATTGTTGTATTGTGAGTTTGATTTTGTGTTGCCCACCCTGGTATCATTTGTTTGATGAATGGTAGGTGAGCCATGAAATGAAATTAAATAAAGTAAAATAAAGCAGTAATTTGCTTACCTAATGAGGAAGCATGGTTGATGGGCTGGGCACATGTGGATAATTTTATTTTATTTTTTTAAAAGAGAGAAATAGTAGTAGTATTAAAATGACGACAATGATTATAACTTCTTGTTGTGTTTTAGGCAGCAAAGCAACAGCGCAACTTCTCCTACAGAGCTGGGTTTTCTCGACAAACAAACAAGCAAGGTACTATGAAGCTCAGACTCTAAAATGACATGAAATCCCCGCATCTACAGTTCTGAAGTGTGTTCACGGTTGCTTGGCATAACCATCAGAACATGAACCCGTTAGTGGTGTTTTGAAGTCTTTGAGACAAAAGGCTGCTTGCTAAGAACTTTAGTTCTGTAGAAAGACAGGGAGGTACAGTGAATAAGGGAATCAAAAGGCTGGAAATCTGCTGCTGAGAATAAATGCTAGCTGCTCCCTGAGGTGATTTGTCTGTGCACTTCACTTTCTACAGATGTTAGAGCCTCTTTTTGAGTAAGGACCTGAGGTTCTTTGGTAGCACTTTGATATCCTGCTTGAATTCAATATGTGAAATGGAAGAGTCGCTCTGTGACTGGGAGCACAGCGCAGTCTTTGAAGTCTGATCCAATTTTTGCTGCTTACCATTTGATGTTGAAAGGATGAAATGAAGAAAATGTACCGTTTTCGCCAGTAACTCTGCTGAGCATATGTAAGATTAAAAAAACAAAATCCCTTGGATGATGTACTTAGAAATGTTAAGCAGATTAATACCTTCCTATAGCTTTCTCCCCCTCTTCTTCTAAAGATACAAATTAACTTTGAGAGGGAAATCAGCATACAGTATACGCCATTATTAGTTGCCTCTGTACAGGAGTGAACCAGGGGCAGGAAAGAAATAAACATTCAGAGAGACAGGTGTAAAAACACTGTTGGCCAGGGAACACACAGGGCTCAGTCCAGTCAAATACAGGTGCTGTGTGCTCATGTATAAAGCCAGAGGAGGGTGAGTTGGGGCGGGGGGATTACCACATGAAACAAGATTTTCTCCATGGTGGTATCCCAGCTGTGGAACTCCTTCCCTACCCAGATCCACCCCACATTATAACTATTTGAATGGCAACCCAAGTCCTGTTTGTTCTGACAGGACTTTGGAGCACTATCTGAACGATTTACAATTCAAACCTCCTTTGTATTTGTAAAATGTAATTTAAGGCTGACTTTGTACTGTGCTTTAACTTTTTTATATTTCCACGCTGCGGCTTTGTTGTTTTTTGCTATCCTGGGTTCTCGTGAGGGGAAGGGCAAGATAAAAGAAAATAGTAAATAAATAACAATGATAACAACATACTGTGGAGCGCCAGAGGCCTCGACAGAACTGAAACTGGGTAGATCGGATCCTAAATGGTTCTAATCTATAACTGGGGGCATTTGCACAAAGCTGTCCAAAAGTTTAGGCTGTATTCTTACAAATCCATTCGCACACTTTGTTTTCCTGCCTGAATGGAATTCAGATATTGATTTGCATTGTTTTCTTTCCTAAAAGAAATCTTTCCCATTTCTCCCACGAAAAATAAAGGGTTTAGCCGACACTTCGGCACCAGTGATTGTTCTAAGACATTCAGACCAAATGAAGACTTTGCAGCCCACCAGCCAGTCCAATTCAGTGGCAGATCACAAGTTCTCTTGTCCACTGAGGTCGCATGAAACACAAGGTAAGACATATTCAAACACACTAATAAAACCCAACACACTTTAATGTTGAGAATACCTGTTCTTTGTGAAAGATGCTCAGTCGAGCAATGGTGGGCAATATTCATCAAATTCAACAGAGGGTCAGTTACCTTTTAATCTTTTCCCTTGCTTTTCACCCAAAGAATGGAAACCCACCATGATGGCGGATCTACTCTATCTTTGTCTATCATCTCTACATTGTTAGTGTTGCTGTGCATTTTAGGCATGCTTTGATCACATGAGTGGGTCTCATAGTTGTACCATTGTCTTAAGGGTGTAGCCTTAGGATACATTCTATCCAGTGTCTTGAATGTCATGGATTCTGCTGAGATCCTTCTTAGGGGAGATGTGTGATGACCAGGTAAAGGACAATTTCGGTGGTGGCTCTGTTTGCGGAGCCCTTTCCCCAGCAGACATACCAAATATTGCGACTTCTCAGCGAAAGGTCTTCTCATTTACAAAGTCTGCTTAGTTTTTTTCATCTGATGTATGGCTGCAAGCAAAATTATATTATCAACATATACAAGCAGAAAAGTTGCTTTCCTTCATTTGCAAGGAATCGTACAAAACAAAGTGGCACTAATAAAGAAAAGTTCCATGGTGGCAACAGAAAGCAAACTAAAAATGCTTTTGCAGTTTATCAAAACTATCCAGCAGTATCAAGTTATAGGAAAACTGATGCTATTAACAGTAATCCTTCTAGTTGGTTAATTGGTTCGGCAACTTCCATGCACATGACATGTGATGCTAATTACTTTCCCCAAGAGTAAAATGGTAACTAATCAGAGGCAGCTACAGTTGCAAATGGCAACAAAATATCTAATTAGAATAGTAGAGTGCCTGGTATCTGGTGGGCAGACCAAAGCACTCGCCAGGAGAGCTATGAGATTCAGGTGAGGGTCATATACCTTGTCAATCCCAGCAGGTATATAAGAGGACGACCCGGCTTGCCCAAGCCTCAAAACAAGCAATGGGAAAACAGTAAACAACAGAGTGAAAAGGGAACAAAATATTGGGCAGGCCTCCGGCTTTTATCATGAACCTCCCTAAGAGCTCTGGTTGGAGCTAAAGGGTGGGATATTGCATGTTATAAATACAGTGGTACCTCGAGATGCGAACGGGATCCATTCTGGAGCCCCAATCACATCCTGGACAGAATGTAAGATGAGATAACACGTCTGCGCGTTCGCGGGTCACGTTTCGCCGCTTCCACGCAAGCGCATGACGTCATTTTGACCGTGCTCCGTGGAATGCAACCCAAAAATACTTATCCTGAAGCGTATTTATCCCAAGGTATGACTGTAAATGCACAAACAAAAAGCCCTTTGGACTTCATGCATCTTGTAAACGCAGAACCCCAGGCCCAGGCCCCCTACAGTTCAGTAAGCTTATTGATTTAACTTTTAAAAGCAACAATCTCATATAGTATCCAAGAAAACTCTCAAAAGAAAATTGTTAACTGGGTGTTAATACGTTTGTTCGTTTCTTGAAGTCTCCCCACCTCTCAGTGTGTGTCTGCTAGCTACAGGTTTGTGTATTTTCTGGATCAGGGCTTGGAGCTTGAAGCCCAGGTGAGTAAGGTAAAAGGTAAAGGACCCCTGGATGGTGAAGTCCAGTCAAAGGTGACTACGGGGTTGTGGCACTCATCTCGCTTTCAGGCAGAGGGATGCGGCATTTGTCCACAGACAGCTTTCCAGATCATGTGGCCAGCATGACTAAACCACTTCTAGCACAACAGGACACTGTGACGGAAGCCAGAGCGCACAGAAACACTGTTTACCTTCCCTCCGAAGCAGGACCTATTTATCTACTCGCACTGGTGTGCTTTGAAGATCTGGGACAATGCCGAGAGGAAGGTGGGCAGCCTAGACAGAAATGGCAGAAAACCAGCTGGGAGATGGAATTAACTGTTACAAGTGAGCTGAGGTCAGAATAACGGTGTGGGAGCAGGAGGATGCTGCCATGGTCAAACCAAATGCCTACAGTTGAAGATGTAGTCCTGTTGCAATGTGCATAGAAATCAGAAGCAGGAGGGCCTTGCGTGAAGGAGGGCAGAATCAGGATACTGCATCTGGTTCAGAGAGGGAGGGGCATGATGAGAAGCAAAAGACCAAGCCAAGAGAAACTGCTGCTCAGGCAAACAACTTTAGGCCTTGACACTTAGCATTTATACCCAGCAGGTTAGCAGTGACCTAAGTGACAGCAGCACCAGATACGTCCAAGATCAAATCTGCAGCAAGATGGGAACAAACATGACTTGCAGCAGTGAGCCAAAGTGCAACGTTCATAGATTAAGATCTGATGCCTCTTCCTGACATCTTGCTGCATATAATTGTTTTCAACCCACCGAAACAGCCCCACAAAATTTCGAGTTATATTCAGTGCGTGCATATAACAAGTAAAGCAATGAGTTGCTGTGCCAGTTTTTTAATAATAAATTTGGCAGAAATTCCCTCTTCTATGCAGGAACAGCTTCCCTCTTTTTCTTTTCCATTTGGCCACCATTTTTATATTCCACCTTTTCATTGGGAAGGTAAATGGCGTTTCCATGCGCTCTGACATCCATCACGGTGTTCCATTGTGCCAGAAGCGGTTTAGTCATGCTGGCCAAATGACCTGAAAACTGTTTGTGGACAAACGCTGGCCTCCTCAGCCTGAAAGTGAGATGAGTGCCGCAACCCCCTAGTCACCTTTGACTGGACGTAACCATCCTGGGGTCCTTTAACTTTTACCTTATTGAGTAAGTCCCCACTTCAAGAACACAATCTTCCACCTCCTGGCAAATAGAAGGAGAAGAAATGAAGGCAGTGAGAGATTTTACTTTCTTGGGCTCCATGATCGCTGCAGATGGTGACAGCAGCCACAAAATTAAAAGATGCCTGCTTCTTGGAAGAAAAATGATGACAAACCTAGATAGCATCTTAAAAAGCAGAGACATCACCTTACCGACAAGGTCTGTATAGTTAAAGCTATGGTTTTCCCAGTAGTGATGTATGGAAGTGAGAGCTGGACCATAAAGAAGGCTGATCGCCAAAGAATTGATGCTTTTGAATTATGGTGCTGGAGGAGACTCTTGAGAGTCCCATGGACTGCAAGAAGATCAAACCTATCCATTCTTAAGGAAATCAGCCCTGAGTGCTCACTGGAAGGACAGATCCTGAAGCTGAGGCTCCAATACTTTGGCCACCTCATGAGAAGAGAAGACTCCCTGGAAAAGACCCTGATACTGGGAAAGATTGAGGGCACAAGGAGAAGGGAACAACAGAGGATGAGATGGTTGGACAGTGTTTTCAAAGTTACTAGCATGAGTTTGACCAAACTGCGGGAGGCAGTGGAACACAGGAATGCCTGGCGTGCTCTGGTCCATGGGGTCACAAAGAGTCGGACACGACTAAATGACTAAACAACAACATATTCATAAACAGGACTTTTGAGGATGTGTGCATTACACTGGAACACTATAAAAGAATTCCATATCAAACAATAAATCTGCTAAATGAAACCTTTCCCGCCCCCTCAACAAAGCCTGTGTAAGAGACTTACCGTATTTTTTGCTCTATAAGACTCACTTTTTCCCTCCTAAAAAGTAAGGGGAAATGTGTGTGCGTCTTATGGAGCGAATGCAGGCTGCACAGCTATCCCAGAAGCCAGAACAGCAAGAGGGATCGCTGCTTTCACTGCGCAGCAATCCCTCTTGCTGTTCTGGCTTCTGGGATTCAGAATATTTTTTTTCTTGTTTTCCTCCTCCAAAAACTAGGTGTGTCTTATGGTCTGATGCGTCTTATAGAGCGAAAAATACGGTAACTTTTACACTCCTAGCTTTCTCTTTAATGCTGAATAATACCTTTCTCTCTGGGTAGCCCAACAAGATGGTAGATGCATTACCAGAGCAAACTATTGCCCACGCTGAGTGAAAGGTGCAGAATTCTGCAAATGGGGCAATAGAGAGTCCATTCTGAGCAAATACAAGCTAGCTTTGCGACAGCTCCTGTGTCAAAGGAGCACCAATTATTATTATTTTGTTTCTGATGAAGAAACGGCTACACCATTGACTTGATCTATCAAGGAAATAAGTTGGTGGAGGGAACAAGCAGGCGGCCACAGCCTTTCTTGGTAATGTGTTTAAAGCACTTAAGGGAAGCAGTGATTATCAATCACTCTTAAATGAGTAAGTGTTAAAGATATGAACCTGTTGAAGACTAATAGCCTATTCCAGTGCTTTTGAAAGCGCAGCTCTTCAGCTGGAAATTCAAATGCTTTCACACCCCAGTGAGCCTGAATTGCACCGAGTGCCTGATGTGTAGTTTTGAGCGTACAGTGCTTGAGCTAAAATGAAATGGCAAATGCAGTGCCGTTTATTATTCTTGGAATAAATTTAGCACGTAAGGGTATACAATGGGCTGCCATGTCAACGTGCCATACATGTAGCCCAGTCCTGCACAAGTAAGGAAGGTGACCAGATGGGATAGCTCAGTTGGCAGAGCATGAGGCTCTTAATCTTAGAGTTGTGAGTTTGAACCCCATGTTGGGCAAAAGTTTCCGGCCTTGCAGGACGTTGGACTAGATGACCCTTGTGGCCCCTTCCAACTCTACAATTCAGTGATTGTATGAAAAGAGAACAGGGCTCCTGTACCTTTTAATAGCTGTGTAGAAGAGGGAATTTCAGCAGATGAAGCTCGTCATGCAAACCACACGTCCTGGAATTCCCTCTTCTGCACATCTGTTAAAGATACAGGAGTCACGTCCTCTGTTTCATCTGGTCACGTTACAAGAAAGTACCTACCTGGGATCGTGGACTCATTTTCACATTTGCTCACAGATAATAATAAAAATAAAATAATAATAAAAAAAAATATTATTTATACCCTGCCCATCTGGCTGGGTTTCCCCAGCCACTCTGGACAGCTCCCAACAGATTATTAAAAACACGATAAAACATCAAATATTAAAAACTTCCCTAACCAGGGCTTCCTTCAGAGATGTCTTCTAAAAATCAGATAGTTGTTTATTTCCTTGGCATCTGATAGGAGGCTGTTCCACAGGGCAGGCGCCACTACCGAGAAGGCCCTTCCTGGTTCCCTGTAAACTCACTTCTCGCAGGGAGGGAACCGCCAAAAGGCCCTCAGAGCTGGATCTCAGTTTCTGGGCTGAACGATGGGGGTGGAGACGCTCCTTCAGTTATGAAGGCAAAGCCACCCTGATAGCTACTTTCCCACAAACAGCAGCTTTAGGAAAGAGCTATATGACTAAGTGACCCATTTCACAACTGCCTCTTGTCCACTCCAGATTGCTTCCTCTCCCTCACTGCTTCCCTTTATTATAATGTTCCCAGTACATTGCTGTGAGGGATCCAGGCCTCGCCTCTGAAACAGCAATGCTGAAAGTTTCTCTCTGTGCAGTATGCATGCTTAAAGGCTCTTCCAACAGAGATTCAGCCTTCTGTTTTAACTTTTAAGCAGTTCCTGAAAACATTTTATTGTTCCTAGGCATTAAAGGTAAAGGTAAAGGGACCCCTGACCATTAGGTCCAGTCGTGACCGACTCTGGGGTTGCGGCGCTCATCTCACTTTATTGGCCGAGGGAGCCGGCATACAGCTTCTGGGTCATGTGGCCAGCATGACTAAGCCACTTCTGGCGAACCAGAGCAGCACACAGAAACGCCGTTTACCTTGCCGCCGGAGCGGTACCTATTTATCTACTTGCACTTTGATGTGCTTTCGAACTGGTTGGCAGGAGCAGGGACCAAGCAACGGGAGCTCACCCCATGGCGGGGATTCGAACCTTCTGATCGGCAAGTCCTAGGCTCTGTGGTTTAACCCACAGCGCCACCCGCGTCCCATGTATGCATGCTTACTTTGGAGTAAGTTGCATTGGTTCAGCTGCAAATCTCTCCCAGCTCTTTCCCACACATTTCCTGAAACTTTAAAATGATCCATGCAAATCAGAATGTTGATGAATTTGATCTTATACATAAGTCTCATCTGTTTTCAGCATTACTTTCTATATTACGTTTCAGAAGTGAGGCATTAAAGACAAATAAGCCATCACGGTGTCACTCGTGAAAACATGCTGCTAACTGGGTTATTTTTAACAAATCTTGTAATATGCCTCTCACGGCTTTAAGAACAATATTTTAAAATTGGCAGTCAGTCTGAGGAAAAAAAATATTGCAAAACTATTGTATCACCTGCAGAAGTTTCCCATTCTCCCAAACAGTGCTGAGAACCCTGTTCTCTTTTGCATCTGTCCACCATGGTGAAAGGAAATGTGTCATTCATGTCCGATGATTAATTGGGACTCATGACACACAGAAAACCACCAAATACTGACCGCAATAAACCTGCATCTGTATCAGTGATGAAATATTGGAATTTGAATAGTGCAACACCACCAAGGCAAATCTGTGGCTTGTGTACAACAAATAAGAAGATTGTTGTGTAAAAAGGCCCTCTTTCATTTGAGAAGAAAACAAAACAGTTCAATATTTCATTTGTAGTAGTATTTAATAATAATAATAATAATAATAATAATAATAATAATAATAATAATAATAATAATAATAATAATTTATTTATACCCCGCCCATCTGGCTGGGCTTCCCCAGCCACTCTGGGCAGCTTCTAAAAGAATATTAAAATACTGTAATACATCAAACATTAAAAGCTTCCCTAAACAGGGCTGACTTCAGATGTCTTCTAAAAGTCTGGTAGTTGTTGTTCTCTTTGACACCTAGTGGGAGGGCGTTCCACAGGGTGGGTGCCACTACCGAGAAGACCCTCTGCCTGGTTCCCTGTAACTTGGCTTCTCGCAGTGAGGGAACCGCCAGAAGGCCCTCGGAGCTGGACCTCAGTGTCCAGGTAGAATGATGGGGGTGGAGACGCTCCTTCAGATATACTGGACCGAGGCCGTTTAGGGCTTTAAAGGTCAGCACCAACACTTTGAATTGTGGTTGGAAACATACTGGGAGCCAATGTAGGTCTTTCAAGACCGGTGTTATATGGTCTCGGCGGCCGCTCCCAGTCATCAGTCTGGCTGCCGCATTCTGGATTAGTTGTAGTTTCCAGGTCACTTTCAAAGGTAAGCATCATAATGGCCTGGTTTTCTTGACTTTGGCTATGATCCTATGGCCACTTACCTGGGAATAGGCCAGACTGAACTCATTGGGGCTTATTTCTGAGTAAACAAATATAGGATTTCACTGTTAGTATCCTGTGCAAAGACTTTGTTCAAATGATACTTCGAAAGGAGACAAGATCTCCAGTTGTCTTCTTCAGTCCGTGGGAGGACTTCAGATTACTCTGAATGTGATCAGCAGGCGTCAACACTTTTATTGCTTTGGGGATTTATGCAGTGCAATCCTATGCTTGCCTACTCAGAAGTAAATCCAGAGTAAAACTTTATTCTCCCTCACCTTCCCATTACATATTATGATCCCTTTTTACAATTTAAAACACCCACACAAAAATTGCTGGAAGTCTGTGCACTCCTGTTGTGCACAGTGTCTTCATGAAGTTAAACCAAGAAATTCTCAAGGCAAACACAAATCAATGGAAGCAAAAAAACACTTTAAGCTTCCTGGGTAACAACAGACGAAGTCTGCAGAGAAGCCCCTTGTCCATTTCATCTCAGCAGCAAGTCCAGCGGAAGCCTGAAGGCAAAGTCTCAAGGTTTATTGTTATTATCATTTACTTTAGCTCTTTTGTGACCGAAGGATTAGCAGCTGTGACACAACAAAAACAGAAATACTTTTCTTGTAGCATTCAATAAAAGTGCTGCTGAATGCACAGCCCTCTCCATTTTAGTTGTCTTTTGTATTCCATATATCATATCCCTTTGTTCAATTTGGGTGAAGGTCAAGCATAGTCTTAATAATAATGTGCAAGTAAAACAACAACATTCTATCCATCTTAGCTACATGACTTGCCTCAAAAGGGGGGGGCTCTTCAATTTACATATGATTCGCCTAGCTGATCAACAAAAGATTGTTGCCCATCACCAAACATTCACATTTCAACTGCAGTGGTACCTTGGTTCTCAAACTTAATCCGTTCCAAAACCAAAGCATTCCAAAACCAAGGCGCCCTTTCCCGTAGAAAGTAGTGCAAAATGGATAAATCCGTTCCAGACTTTTAAAAACAACCCCTAAAACAGCAATTTAACATGAATTTTACTATCTAACGAGACCATTGATACATAAAATGAAAGCAATAAAAAATGTTCTGCGGTCACACAATCAATCCATCAGTAGCTGGACTGGGTTCCACACAGTCACAAAAACAAAACAAAAAGAGCCGCAAAAACAGAAATGCTAAATAGATAGCAAAAACAGACAGACCCCAGCGTAACACTCAAGACGGAAGTGTGGCACTCAAAACGGAAGCATAACACTCAAAACGGAGCACATTCGGCTTCTGAAAAAAGGTTCGCAAACCAGAACACTTACTTCCAGGTTGGCAGTGTTTGGGTTCCAAGTTGTTTGCGTACCAAGGCATTTGAGAACCAAGGTACCACTGTACAAGAACAAGAACACAGCTCTGTTTCCAAAAGCTGTTTGACTGGCAGGCTAAACCAGGTGAGGGTAGCCGATGTGTCTCAAAGCCGTGGTGAGCTGGGAACTTGCCCTGCATGCAAAAAAAGGTTTCAGTGGATTGAGCAGACAAAACCAATAGTGGGTCCAATGGTCAAGAAGGGAGCTTCTGCACATGCTGTAGAGAGAAGGGAGGGGCAGATGGAGCTCCTCAATCAAGGAAAGTAGACCACCTAGGAAGAAGAAGAAGAAGAAGAAGAAGAAGAAGAAGAAGAAGAAGAAGAAGAAGAAGAGGAGTTTGGATTTGATATCCCGCTTTATCACTACCCTAAGGAGTCTCAAAGCGGCTAACATTCTCCTTTCCCTTCCTCCCCCACAACAAACACTCTGTGAGGTGAGTGGGGCTGAGAGCCTTCAGAGAAGTGTGACTAGCCCAAGGTCATCCAGCAGCTTCATGTGGAGGAGCAGGGACGCGAACCCGGTTCACCAGATTACGAGTCCACCGCTCTTAACCACTACACTACACTGGCTCCTCCTAGGAGGAAAACTCTGATCCTAAACCTCCGCTGCCTTGTGGGATATCTTCAGGAGAAGAAAAGGCTAAGGAGTAAACCTTACACAAATCGAGAGTGGAGTCCCTAAGATGGTTGGATGGTGCCTTTTATGCCTCCTTCTGGCAACTCCTGCACCAAGCTGGTTGGTGCCAAACATATTCTCTGCTTTCCTTTGAACCACATCAGCAAGGCTAAGAGTCTTCTCATCTGGGCAGCCCAGGAGCTCTATATCCACCGCCGAAGTTTGTGACCCAGGGAGGTCATTTAGGTGCTGCTTAACACAGCAGTTTGACTTCACTGTCAGAGGTGCACGCCATTGTCTGTTAAGAGACAATGCCAACAACATCATGTACATAACCAATTTTTAAGTCTAGGCTGTGGGTTTCATTTCAGACTGTTTATGTGTACAGTGGTACCTCGGGTTAAGTACTGAATTCATTCCAGAGGTCTGTACTTAACCTGAAACTGTTCTTAACCTGAAGCACCACTTTAGCTAATGGGGCCTCCTGCTGCTGCCGCACCGCCAGAGCACGATTTCTGTTCTCATCCTGAAGCAAAGTTCTTAACCTGAAGCACTATTTCTGGGTTAGCGGAGTCTGTAACCTGAAGCGTATGTAACCCGGGGTACCACTGTACTACTTTTCAGGGGAAATAGCCAGTTATCAGTATTGATAAGAACTGGTTAATGCCTGAATCTTTTGGTGAGGATGCAAAGATGGGAAATCAGAATGATGTGTACAGTCTATGCAGAACTACGTAAATTAGACTGAACAGTTTCTACTGAAAATTCACATCTTTCCCCATAGCTACAGAAGTCACAGTGCAATCTCCTTTTCCTCACCTCCCCCTGCTTTTCGCATTTCGTGGTTATCACTTTCTGTCGCAGATATTTAACTTTATATCAGGGTACTTCAGGAAACCTAAGCAGCTACTCGTGCCTTTCATCTCTAGTCACCTGGATTCCCAAATTCGTGTCAAAACAAGGGACGAGAGGTTGGGTATTGTGGGGATCTGGCTAATAACTTGACAAGTAGGTTGATTCCCTCAGGCATAACTGATTATGATCCATTAGCATCAGAGTAGATTCCCCCCCCCCAAAGTCAAATTTGAGCCACTTAACCCCCAACATAATTGAGTGGCTTTAAATGTTTTTGAAAGGCAAGATATAAATAAATGAAGGACAAAGAAAGAACTATCTTGAATGGCAGCTTTGTCGTTGTTACGTTACATAAAGTTGCATACATACACTACACAACACAACACTATTTGTGTACCATTTGCATATCATCATTGCCTACTTCACACAAAAGAAATCCCTTTTGGTCTTCTCGTGATGGTAAAAGATGCAGAAATATAATTGAACCTTGGGGTTTGGGGTGGAGAGTAGGTAAAAGTATTGTGCTTTTTAATATTAGATTTAATTATCGTGGAGTTAAAAAGAAAGACTAAAAGGTTCAGGAAGACTTGCGCAGCAATTATGCATAAAATATTGTAGCAAAGAAATGCTTTTTTACATTTGAAATCAAAGTAGCTAGCAATTTGTTTCTAACCGGTTTCCAGTCTATGTGGGGTTCCCCCCCCCCCTCTCTCTCATTTTCTATCCCTGACATGGAGCCTTTGACTAAGTACTTCTTTTTCTTTACCACGTCTTTGTTGATGGGCTAAGCTTTTTATCGTACTGTACCTCGCTGTGCTGTTATTATTGCTCAAAGTTTTCCTAAATATCCTCTGTGAATCCCTCTGACAGCTTTTCTGCCAATGCTTAGCTACTGCTGTGAGCACTCCAGAACAGCTGCATACGTCTCTGACGGTCCCCTCACTGAAATATTGTACCTCCCCAATTAATTTCTCTTCACTTCTCTCTTTTAGCTTGCTTAAGCTTGTGTATTGCTGAAGAAATTATTAAAATTGCAGGATGGTTTTTATCTGTGCTCTCTTTGTCTGCCAAGTCACCTTAGATCTGAGCTTCCTTTAATCATACTCCTTTATGATTAGAGATAAGAGAGTGGCGTTTTCGTATTTGTCTCCCAATCTTCCATTTGTAGAATATTTTCTCTTTATGTTCTCGTAAAGCCAACAAATGCAACTACTTGCTTTAAATCACTGTACAGATTTATATACAGTATTTATAAATTTGGGGGATGCCTAAGATATACATGGTTGTCTTTTGTGGCAAAGCAAAAGCACAGGTAGAAGTCCCTAGAACAAGGTGGAGAGTCGTAATTAAAAGCAGAATTTGGCTAGGCAAAGACCAATCCTCAAAACATTTAGCCAAACTAGATCAGCTACACAAACACACAAATGCACACAGCTGTTTCCTGTTAATACTGCCAGAGGCTATGGGCAAGGTGCGGGAAGGGGGGGACCTCATAGACCTGGTGTTTGGTGTTATGAATATATTTCGTTATAATATGACATAATGGAAAATGATGGTTATTATCTGTCAGTGGTACTTGGTACTCTGGGAACCAATTCAAACCTCTAGTTCAGGGGTCAGCAAACTTTTTCAGCAGGGGGCCGGTCCACTGTCCCTCAGACCTTGTGGGGAGCCGGACTATATTTTTTTGGGAGGGGGGAATGAACAAATTCCTATGCCCCCAAAATAACCCAGAGATGCATTTTAAATAAAAGGACATATTCTACTCATATAAAAACACGCTGATTCCCAGACCGGCCGTGGGCAGGATATAGAAGGCGATTGGGCCGGATCCGGCCCCTGGGCCTTAGTTTGCCTACCCATGCTCTAGTTTGTGAAGCAAAAATCATGCATAAATTTCAGAGCTCACCCAGGCAGCCAGAGCAGGCAGGCTGGTGAGTCAATAATAGTTAGGGTTACTCTTACAGCTGAGGGAAATTTGCCAGTATAATCAATATTAGGAAAAGCCTTTGCTCAATTTAAGGCTCACCAGAGGAGGCTCGTTTTAAAACACGTGAGTGGAAGCATAACCTCCCCTGGGGTTTTTCCATTTGCCGTCACCCTATAAGTGCAACAATTTATTTGGGTCCAACCAGCAAACTAAACTAAATTCTTTTTCAAGTTTAGAAATCTCATGACCAAATGAACTGCCATAGGGATTATATTAAAGTTTTATTACAATTAATATCAAACATGATTCCCTGATCTTTTAACTCGGCAGCTTCACTGTACACTGCCTGCTAAATACATTTTTGTTCAGATAAGCCTACCCAGATATGTAGAGTGTGTATCTACAGATATATGAGGCATTTGCATGTATTTTAATCTGTTTTTAGCTTATTGCTGGTTTTAATTATCACTTGAATGTTTTAAATGGCTGTTTTTTACTGTTTTTATAGATAATGTTAAAGGGATGCGGGTGGCGCTGTGGGTTAAACCACAGAGCCTAGGACTTGCTGATCAGAAGGTCAGCACTTCAAATCCCCGCGACAGGGTGAGCTCCCGTTGCTCGGTCCCTGCTCCTGCCAACCTAGCAGTTCGAAAGCACGTCAAAGTGCAAGTAGATAAATAGGTTCCGTTCCGGCGGGAAGGTAAACGGCGTTTCCGTGCGCTGCTCTGGTTCGCCAGAAGCAGCTTAGTCATGCTGGCCACATGACGCGGAAGCTGAACGCTGGCTCCCTCAGCCAATAATCGAGATGAGCGCCGCAACCCCAGAGTCGGTCACGACTGGACCTAATGGTCAAGGGTCCCTTTACCTTTACCTATAGATAATGTTGTTCATTTATTCTTTTATTCTTTCTGTAAACTTCTTTGATGGTTTTTTTACAAAGTGGTATACAATTTTTTTGGGACGCGGGTGGCACTGTGGTTTAAACCACTGAGCCTAGAGCTTGCCGATCAGAAGGTCAGCAGTTGGTATCCCCGCGATGGGGTGAGCTCCCGTTGCTCAGTCCCTGCTCCTGCCAACCTAGCAGTTCAAAAGCACGTCAAAGTGCAAGTAGATAAATAGGTACCGCTCTGGCAGGAAGGTAAATGGCATTTCCGTGCGCTGCTCTTGTTCGCCAGAAGCAGCTTAGTCATGCTGGTCACATGACCCGGAAAAACTGTCTGCGGACAAACGTCAACTCCCTTGGCCAGTAAAGCAAGATGAGCGCCGCAACCTCAGATTCGTTTGCAACTGGACGTAACTGTCAGGGGTCACTTTACCTTACTATACAAATTTTACAGAATAAATAACTAAAATAAACTCAGAAATTTAGTCCCAAATGCACTTCCCATAGCCTGAAGGCCACAAGTTTGCAAATCTCATGTTCATCTTTTTGTTTCGATTTATTCATTTATTTATCAAATTTTGCTGTAAATAAATAAATAAAACCTCTAAGGTGTTTCTGCCAATACATAAGGAAGTTTTTGCAAGTCCTGTGTTCACAAAGCATATTTGTGGCATATTCTGAGCTATAAGGCACCCTTTATTCCAAGCTATTATGCATGTTGCCAACCTTACTCTCAGCTGTCCTGAATTAATTGCTATATAGAATTTCACTCGTCGGTGAATCTATAATCACACACAGCTGTGAAAAAGAATGATAATAGCCCATTGATGGCCTGGCCTACGTTGAGAGTTGTGCGTTGCTAGAAGACGGCACCTGTATAGATAATGTATTAAATGTATTATGAAAGGTAATTAATCCTTATAAAATTATAATGCAGTAAAGATTCTGCAAACCCAGTCCTGAATTATCTGCTTCACAATTACTAACAATATTTCATTAATCAATGCAAAGGGCATGATCATTCCTTGAGCCAAACTTTTTTTTTAAAAGCTGGAGGGAGAGGGCAGTCAAACTAGTGTACACTGCAGCGGAGCAGTATAAAGATCACATGAGAAGGGAGCTAACAGGTTGTCTAGCTTGGCCCTAAGAGCTCACATGTGGCAGCTGAGTAGCTTATTTCACAGGCTTCCTCTATCTCGGCCTTCCAGATGTTTTTGTGGGAATGTTCAGGGATGCAGGAGAGGATATATTGTCTGATAATAGCCTTTCCAACAAGTTTACAATTTAGCAGAGTAACATTCCCCTTTTTAAACTTGCAGCGGATGTGTTTGCTCAGGCTCGCTAAAGCCTCTATAATAACTGTTCTGGTATTTTCCCCTTATTTCCTCATAAAAGATAAGACACGACATAGTCTTCTATAAAAGTATAAAAAGGTTTACTCACACATCATTCTGTTTACAATAGGATCCCAGAAGGCAGACTTGGCTTAGAAAAGTAACATATACCTGGAAACTATCTCATAAGGAGACAGTCCCTTTGTCCTCTCTTGGCTGGAAGCTGGAAGCCAAGAGAGCATCTTTGGCTAAGCAGATGTTGCTTCTTGATGCATGTAGTCAAAAAGAGAGAGATGGCTGCCCTGCCCTGTGCTTTTGTCGTTTACCTGCACAGGTGAGGCCACGCCCACCTCTAGTCACATGCAGAGGAAGTCTGTCCCGGCCCAGAAGGAAACAGGAAGTTTACCTGCTGGCTAGACAAACATTCCTCCCCATGTGTAAACATGTTCACTCTAGGAATGTTGTACTTGACTGCTCTTGTGTTTCACATCTCACAGTTTTGAGACTACAATTCCCATCATCCCTGATCACTGGTCCTGCTAGCTAGGGATCATGGGAGTTATAGGCCAAAAACATCTGGAGGGTCAAGGTTGAGGAAGCCTGTTATTGCACCTGTGTTTATGATATATGTCTTATCCCAGCTTCTGAGTGGAAGCTTGGCTGAACATTGAGAAAGAGAAGAAAGGGCAAGTAAGGTGTGTTTCAGATTGATTTTATTCATTCAGGTGCTTGGTGAAGATGTTGTTTTATAGAAAGACTATCAACAGATTAAAATACCTTTTTTGTACTGACATGGGTTGTGTTTCGCAGGATTTGTTAATTTCTGGTGTTCTATTGTATTCAGGGCCGGATTTAGGTTTGATAAGGCCCTAAGCTACTGAAGGTAATGGTTACATACTTAATTCGTTCCGGAGGTCCGTTCTTAACCTGAAACTGTTCTTAACCTGATGCACCACTTTAGCTAATGGGGCCTCCCGCTGCTGCTGCCGCACCGCCATCATGCGATTTCTGTTCTCATCCTGAAGCAAAGTTCTTAACCTGAGGTACTATTTCTGGGTTAGCGGAGTCTGTAACCTGAAGCATACGTAACTTGAAGTGTAGGTAACCTGAGGTACCACTGTATATGCTATATGGTAATTTATGGTAACTAAAGCCATTTGCACATAATAAAGTATGTATTTTATCAAAGTAATTGTTGAACTGAAATACAATTAAAAAGTATATTAATAGTGAAATTTACTATTTCCCAACCCTACTTTACTGTCCCCAACCCTAATCCTGCAGAAAGCCATCTAATTAGATTTTAATTTGATCCTGACTTGTTTTTAGGAGGTAATTTAATTATTGTTTGATTTTATACCACTGTTATATATTTGATGTTAGCCGCCCCGAGCCCAGTCTCTGCCGGGGAGGGCGGGATACAAATACAGTCATACCTTGAGTTGTGTTTGCTTCACATTGCGTACTGTCAAGTTATGAACATGGCAAACCTGGAAGTGTTTACTTCTGGGTTCGCCACTTCGCGCATGCGCAGGAGCGATCTATCTCAGCACATGCACATGCAAAAGCGGCGCTCTGCTTACTGACTTTTCAGGGTGCAAATGGCACCCCGGAACGGATCGCGTCCATAAGTAGAGGTACCACTGTAAAAGTTTATTGTTGTTGTTGTTAAATAAAGCTCTAACTGTATGTAGGGGTTTTTTTTATTTGTTTTATCTTATATTTTGGAAATGTACATCCAGGTGTGTGTTTTTCCTTTACATTTTTTTGGGGGGCCCCAAAAGAGAGGGGCCTTAAGCTATAGTTTATTTAGCTTATACGTAAATCCAGCACTGATTGTATTGTGTTTAGTATGGGATGTTGTAATAGTTTCCTAGAGTTTCTATGGGGGAAATAAGGTGGGGTAGAATTTTTTTTAAAAATAGAAGGGACGCAGCAATTCTTATGCACAAGATTCCCTGGAATATTATAAAGGATAGTGTTCCTTTCATTGTTGCAGATCATTTGGGGATTGCAGAGCTTTCCTCCATCCTATGAGGGTCTGGTTTCCCCCTTTAGGGCAGCATTGGATTCAGAAGACAGCAATAAGTCACCCTCTGTTTCTCTTTGTTGTTAGCCGCCCTGAGCCCAGTTTCGGCTGGGGAGGGCGGGATATAAATAATAATAATAATAATTATATTTGTTCTAGTCTGTGATTATAGGAGTCAGATCCTTGTGGCCAAGGTCCCTTCAAACCCCCAAAAAATATTTGAAGGGGCTGGTAACCCCCAAAGGTAATGGGCATTGCCATTCAAATGGTGTGGGTGTGCTGCATCATGTGATCGATTATGTGGGGCAGGGCTTACCTGCCTGCTCCCCAAATATTTTATTCAAGTTAGCACCCCTGTCTGACATCCCCAGCTCACTTGGAGGTCTGCCCCTCCTCCTCCTCCTTGCTCCTGGCTCCAAGGACTTCCCTCTCTTCCCACCGCCCAGCCTACATCATTCAAAGTTTAAACCCTAAACCAGGCCTTTTTCTCTGTGTCCATTAGCACCCAGAAGGGCCCCCTGTACAGCAGCAGAGCAAGCTGATCGGGTGCCTGGGGCGTGGCCACCCATCCATGGGGCAGGACACTCCGTGGGGCCTCTGAGTAGTCTGCCTGTCTCTTCCCACTCAGCCGCCCTACAGCTGAGGGGGAGGCGGTGGGCGGACTGTTTGGGGCAGCGCAGAGCCTGCGGGCGCCCAAGCCACTCCCAGGAGAGACGCATGGCTCAGGTGTGCTGCAGGCCCTGAGTGGTGACACCTCAGTGGTGACCCCCAGGGCAGGCCGTCCCCACCACACACCCCTTCCTCCGACCCTGCCCCCATAACCTAGGAAACCTCTGTCAATTGGCATGGGGTCTTCTGACCTGGCACAGGTGTAGTGACCCCTGCCAGCACCTGGGGCAGAGAGATCGCCCAAAGTTGTTTTGGGAACAGCTTTTCTTGGGAGATAGCACTATCAGAGCAGGGCAACTGGGACGGACAGTGGCTCCGGCACCCTGCCACCCTCCAGCCCCCGTGATGCCTGGTGTGCTCTGCCCCCCTGCCTTCCCATGCTACTGCGCCCTGGTGATGGTTTCCATTTATGGGCTGTTTATTCAGTTTTATTCCTTAGTGACTTGCTCTCAGCTGGCCCTGCCAGGCTAGTCAGGTTCGATTGCATAAGCTAAACCCAGGAATTTCCGTGTTTGACACAGTGTAATCAAACCCTGGGAGTGGGTGGTGCTGTGATCTAAACCACAGAGCCTCTTGGGCTTGCCGATCAGAAGGTTGGCGGTTCGAATCCCTGCAACGGGGTGAGCTCCTGTTGCTCTGTCCCAGCTCCTGCCAACCTAGCAGTTCAAAAGCACACCAGTGCAAGTAGATAAATAGGTACCGCCGTGGCGGGAAGGTAAACGACATATCCATGCGCTCTGTTTTCCATCACAGTGTCCCGTTGCACCAGAAGCGGTTTAGTCATGCTGGTCACATGACCCAGAAAGCTGTCTGTGGGCAAACGCCGGCTCCCTTGGCCTGAAAGCGAGATGAGCACCACAACCCCATAGCCACCTTTAACTGGACTTAACCATCCAGGGGTCCTTTACCCTTTACCTTTTACCTTAATCAAACCCTACTTAATTCTTCACTTTTACTAAATCCAAGAATTATGGGGAGGAGCTGGTACAAACTCATAACACATTTAGGGAGATTTGCCCCCCCCCCCACTCATAAGAATATCCTGCTAGTTATTTGTGTTGATGAGTCGTCTGAATGCTTGGCTATCTGGGTTTTCTGTGAAACTGGAATTTTAGCAATTCAGATATTTTCCTGTAGCCCAAGGCAATAATGGATGTGGTAAGCAAATATTGCTTTAAAGAGGATGCCTCCTGATTTACATATTTTAAAAGTACCGAGATCAAAAGTAATGAGAATTTAATCCATATGGCATGTAAAAGATAAATAGGAATATTAATACTGTATCAAATACTAATTAAACGAAATACACGTTCCATTAAAAAAAAAAGTCTTGCACAGATGATACAAATAAGTTGATTAAAATCTCAACATCTGGTTTTTTTAATACAAAAATGCATTCTACTTGTTGAGAGTTTCACAAAATTAACAAATTTAATCCAAAACAGAAGTTTGGATCTCAAACAGTACCCAAACCACAGTACGTTATAAAGTGTCAATAATATAAGTTAAATAGATGTAAAACAATTAGGTCGGTTGCTTAAGGGCAGTCCGAGTGCCAGGCGTGGAGAGTCTTCCCTCCCTTCGGTGACTTCACAGACAAGAATTAACGAGCAGTTTATAATTTATAGGGTGTTTTTTTATTTATTTAATCTGGTTGCAATCAAAAATCCACATCTCTCCACAAGGAGAGTAGTTGGCTACTCTAAATCCTCCCCTTCCGTCCCCAGCAACATCCTGGGCGCCAACGAAAAGTTCCTCCTCCTCTCTGCATTCTTTGTTCTCTAATATGGATGGACCTCCTAGTTTGTGGGTAGAGTGACGTCTCTGCTGGCTGTTCCCTCCCTTCTGTTTCTCTTTCCATTATCTCGTAGCTAGGTAACTCCTGCCGAAGCTGCTTGGTGTCTGTGTCTCTCCCTGCTTCTGAAACCTCTGGAGACAAGGGGGGGACGACGAATCTTTCCCCTACAGCTCCTCTTCAGAGAAGAGCTGATCTGCCTGAGAATGCATTCCCCAATCCTCTGATTCCGTCCGTTCCCTGACACCTAGGTTTCACTCTTTCTCTAAGAAGCACAAGCTGAAATGAAGGAGGAACATGCATGGGAGCGGACGAAAGTCCAAACACAAATGTTAGGGTGTTCCATATGTCCTCTTTTTCCAGGATACATCCTCTTTTCCATGGGTAGAGTCGTCATAGCAATCTATATTTAAAAGTAAAGGTAAAGGGACCCCTGACCGCTAGTTCCAGTCATGGACGACTCTGGGGTTGCGGTGCTCATCTTGCTTTACTGGCCGAGAGAGCCAGAGTACAGCTTCCGGGTGATGTGGCCAGCATGACTAAGCCGCTTCTGGCGAACCAGAGCAGCGCACGGAAACGCCGTTTACCTTCCCGCCGGAGCGGTACCTATTTATCTACTTGCACTTTGATGTGCTTTCGAACTGCTAGGTTGGCAGGAGCAGGGACCGAGCAACGGGAGCTCACCCCGTCACAGGGATTCGAACCACTGACCTTCTGATTGGCAAGCCCTAGGCTCTGTGGTTTAGACCACAGCGCCACCCACGTCCCTATTTAAAAGTAGAAGTAGAAGTCGGCAAATGTGTCAACTTTTTTCCTCTTCAAAACATGGCAGCCCTAGAAATGTAAAAGGACCCGAAGTTCCCAGTCCTCCAAGAGGTCTTCTCCTACCCTCCCCAGAAGCTGGTCTCATCTTCTAGAGAGTGTACCCATGTCCTGTTTTCTGTTATCCCTGGGGTATAAAAGCCTGGTCTAGGAGTTAGGGCAGCCCCAACTGCTGGAGGAGCAATTAGAATATCCCTGCCTACATGCTCCAGGAATGTCCTCTGGGAAAAAAATTCTGTTCTCATATTCTTCCAGAGGGCATTCCTAATCCTGAAATTTCCTGAGGAAGACTTATAACAATAGAAATCAATGGTAAGAAAAAATCTTGGGGTTTTCCCTTCCTTTTGGTCGGTTACAGACAGGGTGATATTTAATATTGCTATGTTCATTTATCCCTTTTCTTTTCGTATGAAACTCTTTTGCATACATATATATATATATATATATATATATATATATATTCCAGCTGGAAAAAATTAAAACAGAGACACTTCATCAAATCTTTGCTCCAGTCCTGAAGCAATTCTGAAATGTTGACTGAAGCAATCTAACTGCCCTGGAGCACTTTTACAACATCAAACATTTTAATGAAAATGTTTTCCTCAAACCCTAGAGCATTTCCAAATATTAAATGTAGAAAAGGGATGATTTTCTCTCCAGCCCCAAAGCTATTCTAAAATATCCAGTGCTAAGTTGAGGGATGGAAGTGTGTGTGTGTGTGTGTGTGTGTGTTATAGATGTAGACACACACACACACACACACACACACACACACACACGTATTAGTGTACGTAAGCAATATGACTATAAACTACAGTAGAACTGTAGTAAGCATGGGTCATTCAATGTCCATCTGAACACTGCTTGGTGAGTGAAGATGTTACACAGTGAAGACTGTCTGACAGAATTTGGAATGCTCTGTCTCAAGAAAAACAAATGTTTCAATGTAAGATACTGAAAGTCTGCCAGGAATTCAACTGGAAATACTTTTCTCCATCCTGACAGTCTGTGGAGAAAATTTGGCTCTTGTGATGACAGATCTCCTTGCACTGGTAAGTGGCAAGTTGTCTGAGAGGAGCAGTTTCACAACATCTCCTTCCCTCCCCCATGCTTGCTATATATTCAGAAATGCACAACCGCCAACATGTGAGAAGGCCAGGCCCTTTCTCCCGTCGCATTTCTGCTTACATCAGCAAAACAGCAGTCTCTCTGCCTTCCTTCGGTATTCCAGCAAGAAACCAGACATAAAACAAAACAAAAAATGGAGAGAAGCATTATTTACCATGCTTTGTGCATCCCCTTTTCTTGCATGGTTGGAAACACCACACCTAGCACAATGGATCAAAACACAGAATATGGAAATCCACCAGGAGTGAATGCAATTGTGGCAGTTTGACCAGGACCACAAACCCAAGGCCTATAGTAGCCATATTTGCTGTCTGGCCACTCTCTGGTTGCGTGTCGAGGTCCCCAGAGCCACCCCAATATCTCACACACCACACAGAAATTTTGTTTAAGGTTTTTGGCATAATTTTGGCCACAACTTTATTAAAATACAAAAATGTGAGTGGTTGCTTAGGCATTGGTTGCGACTATCTGCCCCCCCCCCATGGGGGACAGACTGACATTCTGCACGCCTGCAGACATCAGAAAAGGGGAATACACTTGGGGGTAGCAACGGAGCAGGGAAGCTGCCCTCAGCCCTCCCCAAATGCAACCAAGGGCTCTTGCATGGCCCAAGCCCCTTGACAGGGTGGACAAAAGCAATAGTGAGCCGATGTATTCCTTTAAAGGAATCCCTTGCAGCAGCATTAGAGGAGCAGGCACAGCCAATCCATGCCCCTCAACCAACCAAACCATAAACCATTGACTAACCGCAACCTTACAAGTTGTGACAATTTTATACGCAGTAGGCAAAAACCAAATGGCCCCAGCCAATCAGCCAGATGGACAAAATTCCTACCAGGCCCCTGCCCCAAGAGCAGACGACCCATGACAGGCATAGCAAGGTCAAAGCGAACAACCCTAAATATAGGGAGGGTGGGACGGGCAATCCGATGCACGGGGCGAAAAGAGGAAGCTCTTCGCCTTGTGGAAAGAGTTTTAGCATTTCTGGCCTGGCTGTCTATCTACAAATTGCACCATTAACTTCTTCCCAACAACAAGGGAAGCCCAATCACATCAGTGGCCAACGATCAATTAGCCTGCCCCACTACTTTGGAGTGTCCTGTCAGCCCCCACCGCAACACGTGCTCTCCATACACACTTTACTGGATTTTAGGGATTGCATGAGTCTCCATTAAGGTCTTGGCTTGGGACCTAGGAACTGTGAGCAGAAGTAGGCTTGTACCACAGGATTACTCCACCCCCTGGTAAAAGGTAAAAAGGCAAAGGACCCCTGGATGGTTAAACGGCGTTTCCGTGCACTGCTCTGCTTCAACAGAGGCGGCTTAGTCATGCTGGCCACATGACCTGGAAGCTGTACACCGGCTCCCTCGGCCAATAAAGCAAGATGAGCGCCACAACCCCAGAGTTGGCCACGACTGGACCTAATGGTCAGGGGTCCCTTTACCTTACTAATATAAAGTATGCAACAAATACTCCAAATTGAAAACAACAAAACTAAAAGATGTAAGCATAGTCGTATCTCAGCATTTTCACTGACCAGGAAGTGGGAGGATAAATGTTTCCCATTTTATTCTCACAAGAACCTTGCGAGGTAGGTTTAGGCTGAGATATAGACTCAGTGAGTTTTGTGGCTTCTTTCCACACTGGCTCTGCTAGGTTTCTTTGAGTCCTAACTGTAAGTTACTTATCTGTTCATTGCTTCCAGATTTTTGAAGAAAAAACAAATTAGGGAGGGAGGGAGGGAGGGAGGGAGGAAGGAAGGAAGGAAGGAAGGAAGGAAGGAAGGAAGGAAGGAAGAAAGAAAGAAAGAAAGAAAGAAAGAAAGAAAGAAAGAAAGAAAGAAAGAAAGAAAGAAAGAAAGAAAGAAGTGGCCACAGGCAGTTGAAATGTAAACAATTAAGTTGTGACTCCAGTTACAGATAGGTAGCCGTGTTGGTCTGCCATAGTCAAAACAAAAAAAAATTCCTTCCAGTAGCACCTTAAAGACCAACTAAGTTAGTTCTTGGTATGAGCTTTCGTGTGCATTCAGGTATCTGAAGAAGTGTGCATGCACATGAAAGCTCATACCAAGAACTAACTTAGTTGGTCTTTAAGGTGCTACTGGAAGGAATTTTTTTTTGTTGTGACTCCAGCCTTCTTAACTTAGGACACAGCATTCTGGCCTGAAAAGAGAGTCATTTTCTTCACTGGAAAGAGTCACCACTGAAAGAATCTGAACAATAGTACTTAGTCATTGAGACCTTTCCAAACTTAGGTATACAAGCGGTAGTTACTTAACTACTCATTCATTGATGAATTGCATCATCTTCATCTTCTCAACTGCTGGCTCTCAGTTTCCAGAGTTGCTGCCTTTTAAACAAACAAAAAACAAACAAACCATTATTATCCTTTCTTTAAGAAGCTTTCTTTCCCAGATCATCTTTCAGCCTGCCATTTCTGGCTTCATCTACCTGTGATTTATACTTTTAAAGGGTACCCCTCGAGATTGTGGAACAGTTTTTGAAAATAAAGCAGCGTGCCTCCCCTGCTTCCAGGGCAGCCAGAACAGATTTCAATAACTGGTTCTCCTTCTACATGGCTGGCCACATAGGATCAGCATGAGAAAACCAAGCTCTGAGGAACTGGTTTCTCAAAGGAGAAACAAAATCCTCAAGCATTCTTAAATCTTCAAGTCAGCGCATACATGGGTTATGTTGTTGGTTTTTTATATGCTGTGTGCATTTGGCAATTATTTAACAGTGTGAGCCAGTGGATTTAATGATCTCCCTGTGATTTATGCATAACTTTATTAATTACGCCAGTGGGAATGAATGGTGGCGAGAAATCAAGCCAGATGTCTATTATTCTCAACAAATAAACTCTTGAATGCTATGAAATGCTTTTGCATTTTTTTAACAAGAAACTTTACACGGGATATTTAACCCTTCATCCCTTCTGAGCCATGTACAGTGGTACCTCGGGTTAAGTACTTAATTTGTTGAAGAGGTCCATTCTTATCCTGAAGCTGTTCTTAACCTGAAGCACCACTTTAGCTAATGGGCCTCCTGCTGCTGCCGCGCTGCTGCTGCTGCTCGATTTCTGTTCTCATCCTGAAGCAAAGTTCTTATTTCTGGGTTAGCGGAGTCTGTAACCTGAAGCGTATGTAACCTGAAGCGTATGTAACCTGAGGTACCACTGTATACGATGAATAGTTTTAACCCCTGTGCATCCTGCTTGTTAACCAGATATGCAGAGGACAGTGGCAGAGGAAGCCACTCGGGGCGAGGCGCACTGCGGGGCCTCCATTGTCTACCTGCCTCCTCCCACTCAGCCACCCTACAGCTGGGGGGGAGGCTGCAGGTGGACCATTTGGGCAGCACGGAGCCTGCACGCTCCCAAGCCACTGCGTCTCTCCCAGGCTCGGGTGCGCTGCAGGCTCTGCGGTTAGTGCCGCCCGGAATTTTGTCACCCCCCTCAGTGGTGGCACCCGAGGCAACCCACACCCACCGCACTCCCGTTCCTCCGCCCCTGGCAGAGGATGCTGGGATAGGCCATCATGTTGCACTGAGGGCATTTGCAACTGGTCATTGGAAAATGAGTCTGTCTGGTGTAGTGGTTAAGAGCGGTGGACTCATAATCTGGTGAACTGGGTTCGCGTCTCTGCTCCTCCATATGCAGCTGCTGGGTGATCTTGGGCTGGTCACACTTCTCTGAAGTCTCTCAGCCCCACTCACCCCACAGAGTGCTTGTTGTGGGGGAGGAAGGGAAAAGGAGAATGTTAGAGGCTTTGAGACTCCTTCGGGTAGTGATAAAGCAGGGTATCAAATCCAAACTCTTCTTCTTCTTTTATGAAGGCAGCCCTGTTTAGGGAAGTTTTTAATGACTAATAAAATACCCAACTAAACCACATTCTATAATCAAACATTATCGTCAATCCCCAGTTCCAAATGTCAATATTGCATTTCCTTTTTCACATAAAAGCTCTATGAGAGGTTTCCAATCTTTAGCAAATGTTCACAACTTTTCTCTGATTAAATTTATTTGCACTGATTTCAATGAGAGGGTTAAGCATGAACTTAAGTTGTCTCCTTCTGAAATCAGTGAAACTCTTCTATGTCTGCTTATAACTGAGTCCAACTAAGCTCAATGGGACTTACTCTCCAGAAAGTGGGATTGCCATCTTAAGTGCTCATCTTTGCCTTGATTATTTCTTTTGTTATCTGTAGAGTTTCATAATCCCAGTGGTCTCACAAATGAGTTTATGTGTTCCCAGCTCAGATTCTGATAATTTCTCAGACTTCACATGTCAATATCTTGATGTGATAGTTGACAGTACCAAACCACACGCCAATAGGTTCATCTACCACGATGTCACTGGCCAAGCTCAAACTAATAATTAAATCAAGCAACTATTGTCATCTTTTATTTATGGCTTTTTCTGACAGATATGGTTAGACAACAGAGTGCTGCTGCTGCCAGCATTATGTTCTCAGCCTTTGGTTACTGTCAGATACTGCTGAGAACTAAATTATGCCAAGTTTGTTGTGTGGTTATTAATACAATATGGCATACTAGCAAAGTGTAAGTATAGCATTTATATGTTATGAATAGCTCTCAAACTGTTCCACTGTTGGCAAAGCCTTTTCTGCGTTTCAAGGACTAATATAGTTTGGAATTTAGAAGGGATGGTTAGGAAGGATGTTGTCAAGAACATAAGTCAAGGGGGGGGGGAAGCTTTCATAAATGGAAATGATGAAATAACTCTCTGCTCCTATCCCCAGTAAGCGGTATCTGAGCGTATATTTCAATGCATACATCCAAAGAAACATGAAGCAAACTTAAATCCAATTGAAACCAATTACCATATAAGGGTTTATTATTCATATCTAGAGAGCCTACAAGGGACATGGGTGGCACTGTGGGTTAAGCCACAGAGCCTAGGACTTGCCGATCAGAAGGTCGGCGGTTCGAATCCCCGCAACAGGGTGAGCTCCAATTGTTCGGTCCCAGCTCCTGCCAACCTAGCAGTTCGAAAGCACATCAAAGTGCAAATAGATAAATAGGTACCGCTCCGGCGGGAAGGTAAATAGCATTTCCGTGCGCTGCTCTGGTTCGCCAGAAGCGGCTTAGTCATGCTGGCCACATGACCCGGAAGCTGTACGCCAGCTCCCTCAGCCAATAAAGCGAGACGAGCGCCGCAACCCCAGAGTCGGTCACGACTGGACCTAATGGTCAGAGGTCCCTTTACCTTTACCTTTAGAGAGCCTACTGTACATAAAATGAAGCGACAAGAACAGGCCCTATCTTCAAAGCCTGCAATCTAAACAAGGCAAGGCACTCAGTGAATGGGCCTGGTAGGAAGGGGTCACAGTGTGATATCAGAGACTGAAAGTTTAATCCTGTGTTTAGACAGGTAAAGCCAGGCCTTCAAGAAATACCTTCTCCCTCTTGCTTCTGCAAGACTCATGCAATGACAACAGTGGCATTTCCTAAGATCAATTTCTTATTTCAAATAATAGCAAGCAGAATCTCTTTAACAGAAATGTGTGACAATTCCACCACCGCAGTCAAGCATATGTGCCAGCTCTTAGGAGCCGAGGCAGTTTCAGTGCTTCCCCCTTTTTAGGGGGCCATTTTGAAATGAATTAAACGCTTGACATTTGATTCCAGCAGTCAACAAGTGTTGTTCATTTTTATTCCCTAGATTTAGGGAAGGGTGCCTTTTGGGGGATAAAGATTTATCCATTTGTACTTTGTCTTTTCTGAAACTGTTGTGTTGGGTCGACATCTAGTATGTACATCACCCATGAGTTGCTTGACATGTTTGTCGTTTTTTTAATTTAAAAGGCAGTTTTGTGACCAGGGTTAGCCAGTGTGATTTATAAGGGTGTTCCCTGCACATGCTCAGTAGGTGCCCATTGTAAGAGCAGGCTGAGTGTAGTGGAGAGGGATGGAATAAAACATTGGGGGACAGGCAGATGACAGATTGTGGCTGTGTAAGATCCAGAAAATGGCAAGGAAAGAGGGGAGATGAGAGAAACGACATAGTCCCAAACTAGGCTTCTCAGCCATGAGCATTTTACAGTTCAGGTGGGCCAAGAAGTTCAAAGTTGGCTATGAAAGGAGGCAAGGTGCAAAAATCACAGGAGATGTGTAAAAATAGTTTGAGGGACATGGAGGCGATAAGGAAAATATCCCTGGACTTCTGACAGACAACTTTTGAAGGCACAGGGGAAAGGGAGATTTAGGGAGCTCGGTGTGTGTGCTTCACCTGCTGAATTTCTTCTTTAAAGCAAATTCGACAGGTAGGCAAGGAAAGGAAAAAGTTGGTAACTTTATTTCTGTTGTTCTTTTCTTAAAATGAACCGGTTGTTACAGGTAAAGAAGGAGAATGGCCAATAAAATTTGTCACTCCGTTAGAGAAAGTATAGGAGCCTCGTAATTGTACAGTGGTACCTCAGGTTAAGTACTTAATTCGTTCTGGAGGTCCGTTCTTAACCTGAAGCTGTTCTTAACTTGAAGCACCACTTTAGCTAATGGCGCATCCTGCTGCTGCCACGCCACAGGAGCACAATTTCTGTTCTCATCCTGAAGCAAAGTTCTTAACCTGAGGTACTATTTCTGGGTTAGTAGAGTCTGTAACCTGAAGCGTATGTAAACTGAAGCATATGTAACCAGAGGTACCACTGTAACTTTGCATGATAGGGTCAGTTACATAGACTCCATGTGTCTTATTCCAGTGAACAGACAAATCTCAGGCTTAGGCGTACCACTCTGCCACTGACAGCCAAGCTAGTAGACTAGAACCCACGCCATGAGCTTTATCAAATCCTCAACTGGTAGATTTTGCATATTGTGCCTCCAGATTGTCACTGTTTTGAGGGAGGGGTTGAAATTTAGGTTTGTGCAATTAAGGTGGATTAAACCACTCTTTCACCCCAGCACAATAAATCCACTTTTCATTTTTGGATTTTTTGCCATGAGAAATGTGGTGGGGAAGTACACTGAAAAGTATGGGATGAACAAACGATTAATGGGAAGCTGTATGATTACCTCACAAGCATATCAAGAGGAATTGCTCATTGTTGTATAACTGCCCTGTAAACAAATCAGAACAAGTGCTCAGTACCAGTGGCGTAGCATGGGGGGTGCAGGGGGGGCCAGCCGCACCGGGCGCAACACCTGGGGGTTAGGGTTACGGGGCGCAAATCCATGGGTTAGGGGCGCAAATCCACGGGTTAAAGGTAAAGGTACCCCTGCCCGTACGGGCCAGTCTTGACAGACTCTGGGGTTGTGCGCCCATCTCACTCAAGAGGCCAGGGGCCAGCGCTGTCCGGAGACACTTCCGGGTCACGTGGCCAGCGTGACAAAGCTGCATCTGGCGAGCCAGAGCCACACACGGAAACGCCGTTTACCTTCCCGCTGGTAAGCGGTCCCTATTTATCTACTTGCACCCGGAGGTGCTTTTGAACTGCTAGGTTGGCAGGCGCTGGGACCGAGCAGCGGGAGCACACCCCGCCGCAGGGATTCGAACCGCGACCTTTCAATCGGCAAGTCCTAGGCACTGAGGCTTTTAACCCACAGCGCCACCTGCGTCCCACAAATCCACGGTTTAGGGGGTGCAAATCCACGGGTTAGGGGCGCAAATTACTTGCCTTGCCCCGGGTGCTGACAACCCACGCTATGCCACTGCTCAGTACAGACTGAACAGAACAGCCACGAAAGCTTTGTGCAAGCAAATTGGGACGAATGATGAATAAATAGATCATATGGAGATGTGCGTGTATAGGAGAGAATTGTAAACATGGAGGCCAACAACAAAGCATCTTGTGGCACCTTGGCTCCTCATAAACATGTATGAAACAGCCTATAGAAAGAAAGGACCTTGAAAAATGTGTGATCTTTGTAATTTGAAGCATGTGATTCCACACAGAACTGGTGTCCAAAGTGAAACCATAAGTCATGAAACCACGCGGAGGGAGATGCATGGCTTCTGTTATGAGCGCCTTCAGAGAGCATGTGTGCGAGTGTGTATTCAAATGGTTCTGTTTAGAGCTTATAAACAAAAGGCAGCTCTCCCCGTTGTTGTAGTAGAGTGTGTGCTACAGATTCTGGGATACAAGTGACATCAAAGCAACTGCGCTAATGAATTTCCTTAGCATTCATTGGCTCTATAAATGTGCTCCATCTGAGTAAACAAAGCTGCTGTTGTTGGGAATTTGAAGCGGCTGAAAAGTTGGAATGTTTAAAAGAGAAGTTAAAAGGAAGACATTTCCCCTTGACTGCTTCAGAGTTATCAGATAGGCACATGGGTGTCTGTGGGGAGGGGCAAAGGGGGCACTTAACCACCCCCAATCCTAAATGTATGCATTAATGTGCATACACACACACACACATTCAGATTGTCAACAGGATGTTTACAGTGATCTCTGAAACCGTTCCAAATGAGCGCGGCTACCGGATTCTGACTCTCTGCACTTTTTTGTTGAAGTCTTCCTGGTCCAGCCGGCAGCTCAGATGAATGACGCAGCTTCTGATTGCATGATGCTGCTTCTGCAAATGTTGTAATACAGTGGTACCTCGGGTTAAGTACTTAATTCGTTCCGGAGGTCCGTTCTTAACACTTTAGCTAATGGGGGCTCCTGCTGCCGCCGCACCACCGGAGCACGATTTCTGTTCTCATCCTGAAGCAAAGTTCTTAACCTGAAACACTTTTTCTGGGTTAGCGGAGTTTGTAACCTGAAGCGTATGTAACCTGAAGCGTATGCAACCCGAGGTACCACTTTATTTGGAAACCCTAGAAACATAATGATTATATAAGGAGTTGTGGTGCTTTGTTACGCTCAGCTGAAAGGTTTGGGGGTGCTGCTGGGCCCAGCTCTGCTTTTTGAGGGGCAGGTAGAGGCAGTGGCCAAGAGCAGGAACTAAAAGGGCTAACATGCTGCTTAGGGAATGGGTAGAGAGAAACCTCTTTCCTTGGGAAACAGAAACTTAGTGCTACTGTTTTGATTGGTTAAAGGAGGTCGGAAGGCACAAGGGTTTTCTATACAGTCGTACCTCGGAAGTCGAACGGAATCCGTTCCGGAAGCCCGTTCAACTTCCGAAATGTTCGGAAACCAATGCATGGCTTCTGATTGGCTGCAGGAAACTCCTGCAGCCAATCGGAAGCTCCAGGAGCCACGTCGGACATTCGGGTTCCTAAGAAGATTCGCAAATTGGAACACTCCCTTCCGGGTTTGCGGCGTTCAGGAGCCAAAATGTCCAAATACCAAGGCGTTTGGGATCCAAGGTACAACTATACTGTACAAGGTTGGTAGAGAGGGAAAGCAAAGAAGCAGAGCTCTTTCACTTTCTTTAAGCTATGGATTTCAGCAACTGCTTTAAAAAAGCAGAAGAAAGCTTAGCTAGTGAGCCCTAGACACGTCCTGAAGATACTGCTTCATATATATCCTTTTATGGATAGCTCAGTTGGTTAGAGCATGATTATGCCAAGCTTGCAAGTCTGATATTCCTGCATTGCTGGGGGCTGGACTAGATCAGTGTTTCCCAACCTTGTGCCTCCAGATGTTTTTGGCCTACAACTCCCATCATCCCTGACCACTGGTCTTGCTAGCTAGGGATGATGGGAGTTGTAGGCCAAAAACATCTGGAGGCACAAGGTTGGGAAACACTGGACTAGATGATCCTCAGAATCTCTTCCAACTGTACAATTCTATTATTCTAAGACATTGTGCAGGTAGCACCCAAAATGTCTGCCTCAAAAGACAGTAAATCTCCAAGGGCAAGGCATGAGAGCATCCCAATGGAAAACACGGAGGCAGCTACCAGTCCAGTCCAGTCCAGCATCTGATAGAGGATTTGCTCTCAATATATAGCTCCCCAACTGGAACAACAGGAAACGTTGGGCATGGGTCACTATATATTAAGAGCAAATCCTCTATCAGATGTGAGCTGTTTACACAATGCTGGACCCCTACAGAAAGTTACGGCTTCAGGCATAATAGTACAGCTCCAAGAGCATTTTGCCATGCATGGCTTTCTAAATATCTTCCTTAGTTAGCACACTCTGCTGCTTTGAAACACCCAAGTTGTGAAACATGAAACTCATGTTGTGGTTTTGAACTATATCTCAATAAGTTCGTGGGACAAGGATAAGACGGGGGTTCAAACATGGTAGGAAAAGAAGGAGCACAAATCAGGGCAATCTATCCTCAAGCAACCTTTGTCCATGGCTTATTCCTCAGCTTGCCAAAGAGCATAAACAACCCTGGCAAAGTGAATTACAGTGGTTCCTTGGTTCTTCAGCTTAATCCGTTGCGGGAGTCCATTCAACTCCTGAAACCATTCAAAAACCAAGGCACGGCTTCCAATTGGCTGCTGGAACTTCCTGTATTCAATTGGAAGCCGCAGAAGCCGTGTTGGACGTTTGGCTTCCGAAAAACGTTTGCAAACCGGAACACTGACTTCCGGGTTCGTGGTGTTCGGGAGCCGATTTGTTCAGGAGCCAAAACGTTCGAGTGCCAAGGTACCACTGTACTTCTCACTCATTCTGGGATAAGTCAGAGACAGTAGAGATGTTACATCATGTACCTCAAGATAGCAACATCTACCTTGTAGGTTCATGAGAAACCCACAGAATTATCACACTTACAGGGCCTTAGTTTGACTTTGTAAAGACTTTGCATAGACCTTGATGGAAGGAAGCTGCTTCTGCTTCTGTGCCCATAAAAGTGAGATCCTGCTATCAGGATTTTCCTAGAAACTTATATGGTGCTGAAGAAATATTTCCCCCCTTTGGAATCAAAATCCTAGACCAACTTCCATTCATTCTTGTAGTATCAAGACAGAAGAAGTCCATTTCCCTGAGACTTCAAGGGGGTGGGGGGATGAAATCTTGAAAGAAGAGATGCAATCCAAAGGGAAACTGGAAATTCTCAAAAGCATCAAAATACATACAAATACATATAAATTATCAAAGGAGAACAAAGACATGTTTTATTTTTTTCTTCTACAAAAATCTTCTCCCTAGGCTATAACAATGCATTACTCAGGCACGATCAATATATCTGAGCTTGAGAACCAAAGTACTTTGAAATAAATTAGACTAGTAGGAGAAGAAACAAAGAACAAATTAACATGATTTTAAACACTGCTTAAATTTTTATGAACTTGGACCTTGAAATGTTATGATGAGCTCCCAGGAGCCTGTGCTAATATTTGCCAATAATTAAGAGATGCACTTTCATGTTCCCTCTGATGTGAAAGGTTGGGAATCAGTGTGTTTGCTATCTTTATGGTCATACTGATATATCTTTAAAATAATTGTTTATTTTCTTAATTATTAATGAAATTCTTTAAACGGCTCTATTAAATTTTATTTGTTGGCGTGTTCCTCCACCTCTTGCTCTTAATATCCTAATGCTTGAATACTCCTACTCCTCACCCAGCTTTACATTACTTTAGATTATTCAGAAGGAATGGCAAATATAAATAAACCCTGAAACATGCAGCTCTGAGGATTTGCAAGTACCATCCTCTGAAGTACCCTGGGGAACAAACTTTACCTGCTTAAGGCAGGCAGCACAGCCTTTCATGAAAGTGACAAAGGGATTCCTCAAGCATTCTGTGAATAAACCCCAATGAGATATATTCGGGACTGAATATACAGTATTACGACTGTTGCTGTTTTAATCATACTCTTGGGCTGCAATCCTGTAGCCACTTTCCCAGGTGCAAAACCCCTTGAACTCAATGGGACTTCCTTCTGATCAGGCATATATAGGGTTGTGCAGTTAGTCCGTCAAAACGCCCTATCAAAAGAGGTCAACTCACTTCAAAAACTCGAGGTGAAAGCAGCTCTAACTCGCGACCACCCCAGCAATTTGGAAACTGTGCAGCAACATTGTCAGTTTCAAGATGCCCTCTTTCAAAAGGGGCAGGGAAAGGCTCCCAAGAGCTCACTGCAGTAATTTCAAACATTCCCCGTTGGCTATCTTTGCAGGCTTTTAGCTGTTGGGAGGAGCAGAATTTCTCTAGACAGCAGGGAAATGTAAAATAAGACTCCTGCCCAATTATTAGAATAAAATTCTAATCCCGTTACTTAGGGGTATGATTTATTTTTTAAAGACATTGTTATCAGGGCCTCACTTTCATCTGAACTTAATATTTCTAAAACAAGTACAGTGGTACCTCGGGCTAAGTACTTAATTCGTTCCAGAGGTCTGTTCTTAACCTGACACTGTTCTTAACCTGAAGCACCACTTTAGCTAATGGGGGCCTTCTGCTGCCGCCGTGCCGCCGGAGCACGATTTCTGTTCTCCTCCTGAAGCAAAGTTCTTAACCTGAAGCACTATTTCTGGGTTAGTGGAGTGTGTAACCTGAAGCGTATGTAACCTGAAGCATATGTAACCCGAGGTACCACTGTAAAGATGCAAAAGATGTCGTGTAAAGAGAGAGGATTTTTGTTCTTCCCGCCACCAATGTTTTCAACTGAAGGGCTGTGGTGATTTCTCTCTCTCTTAAACAGAAAGCCTTACATGATGTTGCCCGGCATGCAAATGTTCACACCCTCTTCTCTCTTAAGAGTGTATCTGAGCCACCACTGTCTCAGGTCCATGCAATCCTCTTTGCTCAAGAATGCCTTCAGCACCAATGTCTTCTTGCTGAGTTGCACCATCACAGCACCAGAAGAACTCTTTGCTAAGTTCCTACAATCATATACTGTACAGTGGTAACTCGGGTTACAGACACTTCAGGTTACAGATTCCGCTAACCCAGAAATAGTACCTCAGGTTAAGAACTTTGCTTCAGGATGAGAACAGAAATCGTGCTCCGGCGGTGCGGCGGCAGCGTGAGGCCCCATTAGCTAAAGTGCTGCTTCAGGTTAAGAACAGTTTCAGGTTAAGAACAGACCTCCGGAACGAATTAAGTACTTAACCCGAGGTACCACTGTACACCAGGCACATCCAACTCCCAAGAAACTGCGATCTACCCACAGTATAAAAAGACTGGCTGTGATCTACCCATTGTCATTGCCAAGAGATGTTGAGAATTTTTTTAGGGGAGGGTTGGCCAAAGTTGTTTTTATTATTATTATTATTATTATTATTGAGAGTAGACTACAAAGTTTTTGAGCTATTTTGGGGGGATCTACTAAGAACACTAAGGCGGTCAATAAACCGCAATCCACCTGGGACACCTCTGCGATCAACCAGTAGATCGCAATTGACCTGTTGGACATGCCTGAGATCCACCCCTCTCCATTTTCCACATGGTTAGAACAGGGATAGCTCTACTCTTCATCATCAGAGGCACTGGTGAGCAATGAAGAAGCACAGACCCCCATTAAAATGCCACCAGAATCAGTAATCCTTGTACAGCAATCGTATTGAAACTCCCGTATTTTTCGCTTCATAAGACGCACCTAGTTTTTAGAGGAGGAAAACGAGAAAAAAAATATTTTGAATGAAACAGTGGGTGTATGATTTTTGTGGTTCATGCTGTGGCCACAGACATGTGAGTTTGGGGTAGCCCAATGCAAAGATCCATGTGGATCTGTGCTTTGTAACTACATTTTTGTGCCATTGCAGCCCCACGAAACAGTGGATGCGTGGTTTTTTTGGTGCAGGCTGTAGCCATGGACATGCTATGTGATCTGATGCTGAATTTGGGGTGACCCAATACAAAAATCTTGAGGATCCATGTGGATCGGTGCTTTGTAACCATGTTTTTGTGCCATTGCAGCCCCAGGCAACAGTGGGTGCGTGATTTTCTCGATCTATCAAAAAACAGCAAATTCAGACAGAAGTTTTAATATTGCTTCATAGGATCTGTGCAGGTCTGGAGCTAGCTAACCAAGAGTGGTAGTCTAAGGGTTCACATGGGGGAGTAGGGAATAGGAATGGGTCTGCTTGTCTGTGCTCAGTATAAACTGCTTAGCTAGCTAGGCATCTTTAGAATGAACACTCAACAATAGTTTCTCAATCACAGGCTTTCATGGCCAGCCATTGATGTAGAGCCATTCCAGTTTATACCACAATATATGAACAATTGCTAATTTAATGTGCAAGATCCAGGTGTCTCCTCTTGAGAAAACGTTTCTGATCTGAGGATATGGCAGTCTTTAAGGGGCCACAAAATTCTGCATTGTTTTATGTGTTCCTGCATTTCCTGGCCTTCAGAAACCACTGTTTTTCCTTCCCCCTTTATTGTCGAATTTCATGCTCTTTATTCAGCTCATAGTGGTGAGGAGGAATGGAAGTTCCCCCAGAATGTCTGCCTTGTATACATTATTTACACAATGGGCCCCACGTGATTGGCTAATTCCGGGATTCTCCTGTAGGCCAGTCATGTTGCCAATTCCCTTCCACCTGCAGCTGGACTTTTTTTATATATAAAAGTTTTTATTAATTTTCAATACAATATACATATAATACCATATCAGAGGTTTATCACAAATTATATATTATGGAGTTCCTTCAGCTTATCTGCCAATCATCCGTAATTAAATTTTAGTTATGCATTTCCTAAATTTAATACTGCCTTTTTATATGCCTTCCTAATCTTATTTTCTTTTTTACAATACTCCTCAACCTTTCACAGAGCTTCTTGAAATCCCATGAACGTTGTTTGTTCATCACATATATTTTTCAGATATTCTACAAATTTTCCCCAGTCCTCGATGAACTTGTGGTCTCGTTGATATCTAATCTTCCCAGTTAATTTGTCCCCCTTTATTTTCAGGGTAACAGTGTCCTAGATGAAGTGGGCTCTGGTCCACAAAAGTTTATGCCATAATAAATCTGTTGCCACAAGACCCTTGTGGGATAACCAGCCTCATATAACCAACACGCTTAAGTCTAATTGATGCATGAATGGTTATTACCATAGAGTAAGCTGTCCTTCTAGGATTAGCTCACCTAGGGAGGGACTAGGCAATCAAGACTATGTTCCCCTCCAGTCTACCAGAGAAGCTTAATGTTCCTATATCACTAATTTACAAATTTTCACCACTGTAACTAAGCCAAGTTCTACAGCCTGTGCAACTATTTCTGAATGCTGTATGGAAAAGCACAGGAACGTGACCTTTGGAGAGTTTGTAAGTAAAGCATTTTTAACTTTCTAAATGTGTAGTCTTTTTCTATGTTAGGGTAAGAGGGAAGTTTTGGAAGTCACAATGGCATATTTCAAAGGTCTAACAGTCTGTATTTCCATGGTTTACTTTGCTGCAAATTTTGTGATTTTAAATCTCTGCTGGGGTTATCTCACCAAAGAGGACTTGTGCCAAACCTGGGTCTTGGCACCCAGGAAGTCTCCTTTCTATATACCTGTTTTTTCCTTGCCACCAACAACCCTTACCTGTTTCTTCTGAATTCATACCCATGACTTTTGTCTCGCTCCAGACCTGAAGTTTATCTGAGAGAGGAAGAGTGTGAGAAAGGGAGAGACTGTGTGTGTGTCAGGAGTCAGTAAGAGACCAAATGGGAGTAAGCCCACAGGAGATGGCCTTCAGTGGATAGCTGACATAGCTGGGGTTGTAGGAGCTAGGTCAGCTCAATCTGCAAGGCTAACCAGGCACTCGGGGATTTGGTGTTGGATGGAGAGACATGCTAGCTATAGAGCACCTGAGGCATTAAAGGTAAAGGGACCCCTGACCATTAGGTCCAGTCGTAGCCAACTCTGGGGTTGCGGCGCTCATCTCGCTTTACTGGCCGAGGGAGCCGGCGTACAGCTTCCGGGTCATGTGGCCAGCATGACTAAGCCACTTTTGGTGAACCGTTTACCTTCCCGCCGGTACCTATTTATCTACTTGCACTTTGACATCCTTTCAAACTGCTAGGTTGGCAGGAGCAGGGACCGAGCAATGGGAGCTCACCCCGTTGCGGGGATTTGAACCACCGACCTTCTGATCAGCAAGTCAGTCTAGGCTCTATGGTTTAACCCACAGTGCCACCTTAACCCATAGCGCCACCCCTGAGGCATTACACTTCTGCTAATAATTTTTTTCAGTTTGTGTAGTCTTTTAAATAAACATTAGCCAAGAGGTGAATGAGTTGCTTGACCTACCCGTAACCTTAATTTTATGAGTGGATAAAAACGTATGAAAATGATTTGCAAAATCTGTCTAATGACACAGCAGAGAGCACATGTTAATATGGTTTCCTCCAGATATGGTTGTCTGTGATAAACGCTACCAGATTTCCCCCCACACCCACCCATCGTATTTTAGGCTACTTACACAAGGAAGACAAATGGGCTCAGCGAAAGGGCATTTCCTTTGGAGGATGCAAGCTACAGACCACCCAAGAGCCATGCAGCAGCGATGGTATCAAGCTGAAAAGCTAGCACAGGGCTTTGCTAAGTCTGAGAATGCAGATAGCTGCGATAGGCGCATTGAATCCATTGTGAAAACAGGCATGAGATAACTTTTTAACATAAATATAAATTTAAAAATAGCCTTTGTTGTGTGTCCAGCTGGTGGTGAGAAATGGACTGTGTACAGTGACAGAGCAATGAAATAAATAGATTAGCTTAGTATTTCAAGAGGTCTTTTGACATCCCCTCTTGCCTTAAGAACCTTATAGGCTGACAGTGGCAGTTGCTTCTATAATTGTGCTAAAAGTAAAGGGACCCCTGACCATTAGGTTCAGTCGTGGCCGACTCTGGGGTTGCAGTGCTCATCTCACTTTATTGGCCGAGGGAGCTGGCATACAGCAAGTAGATAAATACTTCTGGCGGGAGGGTAAACGGCGTTTCCGTGCGCTGCTCTGGTTCGCCAGAAGCGGCTTAGTCATGCTGGCCACATGACCTGGAAGCTGTACGCCGGCTCCCTCAGCCAATAAAGCGAGATGAGCGCCGCAACCCTTGTCGGCCACGACTGGACCTAATGGTCAGGGGTCCCTTTACCTTCACCTTACATTTAATGAGGTAAATTTTATTAAGAAAAAAAAGAAGGTAAATAAGTGGCTAAAGAAATGCTAAGATGTAAGTGAATATTTATGAAAGCCAGAGAGTGGGATGGGGGGAAAGTCGAAGCCCAGTTTGAGCAATGCTTTTGATGATGAGATTATGTAATGGAATGTGATTATGATAAAATGTAAACTTAATAAAAATATTATTTAAAAAAAAAGAACTTGGCATAAGGGAACTTGTTCCTGGGGTGGAAGAGCCCGTTTTCATCTATGATGGTGAAGCAAAATGTTCCAAACTGCACCAATTTGGATGCCTCTTGAGATATCATCACCCAGTTTGGTGTGACGGTTCTAAGACTGTGCCAAGGATCTGCAAAGGGCAGCCCAGGGGCTGTTTGCAAGAGGACTTTCAAAATGCCCTGCCTGTGCCTGATAGTCAAACTGAGCAGAATTGAAACCTCCACTCATAAGCTGGTGAGCGCTGGGTGCAAGCCTGGGAGCTGCAGGGCTCTGTTCCACCCGTGTGTTTACCTACATGTGACCTGCTAGGAATTAAAAAGGGAGTGACCAAGACTGTATAAGTCCAAAGGCAGAAAGATTCCATGACTGGGGCGGGGGATCAGAGAAGAACCAGCTACCACCCCCAAGTTCGGCCTGTGCTAGAATTTGGTCAGTCTCTTACAATCAGTTATGGCTCCAGTGGCAATAGTCACATTTCAACATTGGAGTTAGGGCCCCGACGGCAGCAGTTTCTTAGAAGTTATGGGCAGAGCCAGGTATTTTCAGCTAGTATAATTGGGGAGGTGAACTTAATTGAACTTAATTCATTCCAGAGGTCCGTTCTTAACCTGAAACCATTCTTAACCTGAGGTACCACTTTAGCTAATAGGGCTTCCTGCTGCTGCAGCGCCACCGGAGCACGATTTCTGTTCTCATCCTGAGGTAAAGTTCTTAACCCGAGGTACTACTTCCGGGTTAGCGGAGTCTATAACCCGAGGTGTTTGTAACCCAAGGTACCACTGTACTAGCAGTTATATCTTAGCTTGTCACCATAACACTGAAAGATATGATTATTATATAGATAGTTTGTGTTTACTCCATGATTACTACATCCCCCTGTTCAATTCAGCATCGAACTCCAGGTGGTATTGGGGGCAGCTTGCCCAGGAGTTCATTTACACCCTTAACATATAGTTGAACCAAGGTGGTGAATCTTGCCTTCAGATCACACCCTGGGATTAGAAAACAATTCAAAGTTTTTGCTCAGTTTTATTCCAAACTCAACACTGTATCCCAGTTTCTACATGCCTACATAGAACAGCACAGGTTGCGGGGGAATCAACCCTGGAATTAGGAAGCCAGAGCTCTTTTGATTGTAAAATATGCTGAGACATTTACAGCACCTGGCGTGGCGGAGATCTAAATTGTGTTGTCGTCCTGTAGGTTCCCCAAGCTGCCTCGAACAGAAGCTCAAAACGCCCCGTCGAAGGTGTCAGCAGCCTAAAGTGCTGAATAGCCCCGAGGACAACGTGTATTATAACCAGTTAAATGTGAGTTCAAAGTGGCAATAAAGCAGTTTTACTGGCTTTGTCTCCAGTTAATAATTTTGTTATTGATACCTGTTCCAACCCCTCCTGTTCCCCCACCCCGCCCCCACCCCCTTGCCCCCACCCCACCCTGACGTTCTTCAGCTCTCGTCTTGAACATGTGCTTATGCTCTTTATCTGTTGCTTTCATGTCAGGATGTCTGGCTTCACGGTGAATAATTGATGTGGTTTATCAAAGACGAGCAAGATGCATGCTTCATCAGGCTCGCTTGAGCCCTTTGATCAAAAAAATTATGCTGTGACTTCTGATATTATCAGCATCTGCTTGCATTCAACACAAAATCACTTTGAATTAAAAATTAACGACTTGCTGCCTTGCTTTGACTGTGTGTTCTTGGCCCTCTCCACAGGGAGCTCTAGAATATCAAGGGAGCAAGAGGAAGCCAAGAAAACTTGGGTAAATAGCTATCTTCTTAGTTCTAAGCAACTGTAAACAGAAGAAGGTCCTTTGTGATATTACAGAAAACGCACAAACTTTCTGGAGAGAATTCTAAAAATAAACAGCCAGACTCAATATAGCAACCTTGGCTATTCTGCTACAGAAGCAAACAGAAAACGGCGTCTAATCTTGTCTGTTAAAACGCGGCAACCATCTCTTGCAAGACTGAGGGCAACCGGGCAGGTTCTTCTTGACAAAATTTCTGCAAAGTTTTGATTTTTCTTTCTTTGTTTTGTAATGGGTTTGATACAAGGACTGGGAGTCCTAGAAGCAAATGTCCGCCAACTGTTTGCACTGGCTCAGAATGAGGGGCAGTAAACTGCAGAAGTCCTTCCTGGTCTCTGACATGGACCAGCTGAAGGGAGAAAAGGCAGAAAAGGCAAACAAAGCATTTGTTCCTCAAAAGAGGCAGTCCATGTTCATTCTTGGCTGTGGTCTGCTTTGTTTGCGACTCCTTTTCCCTTACGCAGATTCAGTTTCCTTAAAGGGAAAATCATGCGCACTCTCAATTATGAAGTGTCCTGTTCTTGTTTTCCAGTGAATCCCTAAATCAGATAGCCACTGAGTACATAAATTATAAAGCATGCTAGCAACAACCACCACCTGACCCCTCAAAAGCCATCCCGGATAAAATAACCTTATGATGCTTCTGAACCTCAAATGTGATTCAGAAATATCTACATTTTATATAACTTGCTTCTGTTGGTGTTTTAAAATTGTAAATCAGCTTGGGTGCCTTGGTAGAAAGGCAGTATATAAATCCAAATAAAGTGTGTTGTGAGGGAATGGATACAGTCAAAGAAAGCTGTGCTTGGTCCCCATTGACATCAATGAAACACAAGTCTTAATTAATTTGCCCCCTTGATTTCACTGCAGCCTAGGTTCAACTGAGTCTGAATCCAACCCAGTTTGTTTGTGAACATTCATTTAAGATTTCCTTTAGTATGTTATGATCCTTTGTTGTTTTGTGTGTGTGTTTACAAATAATAGTTTGACAAATTACCACTATTACTACTACTTTTTGTGTATGTTGTCTGGGAACGACATCTTGTCTTATAGAGAATCACGCTAGCAATGCAATTACCTTCTCCTAGTGCCATATAGGAACAGTTTTTTATCTCAGTGTGCAAGTTTTAATAACCACTCAGGGCAGGACCAAGGGAGCCTTGTTGAGCAAGTAGAAAACACTTCCATTGACACAAGGGAGGAGGCCTCCAATTTCTACCAGTGTGTCTCTCACCTAAAGCTCCTCATAACACCCCACACTGTTTCAGAGCATCTCCTGACCTACCCTTGGGGCAGAGAAACAAGGAGCCACAGCAAGGAAGAGGAGGCAGGAAACCTTCCGTGTGTAAAATTCCCCTTGCAGTTCTTAGGATCCATCCACAAAGTTTAAGCAACCCATAAGCAGTGGTGCTTGAAGTGTCGGTGGGTTCCCACGAGGCAAGACACAGTGATAACAGCAAGAACGTTTATTGAACTAACAGAACTGGACAACAGGGCCAAAGCAACTGCTTCTATACATTTCTGAAGGCCTGGGCCACTCCCACTCCCAATGCCATTGGCTGTCTAAACTTCCAAGCTTCGAATCATGACTCAGAGTTTAAGGGCCAATGGCAGAGGCCCAAATCCTGAAATGTTCTGTGATTGGATATCATGTATCGAATCAGAACACAGGAGCTCAGAATTTTTAGTCCAGACTCAAGTTCAGGCAAACACAGACCACTGAATATGTAACAGTGCTATTCCATTACATGAATATCCGTTGACTATGTGCACGACGCCACAGCTTAATTGCTGGGGATTTTTGTCATTGATCAACTATCCACCAGAAGTGGAACCTTCTCATTGTGTGAAGCTTCTGTGAGTTATTCAGGAAGCATCTTGGTTATTTTAGAAGTATGGCTGATCACTTAAAAACAAACAAGGACTGCACTGACTTCGTGTGGCATGGATTTGTAAGAATCATTTGACAGAAAACCAAATCATGGCTTTCCTCACTTTGAAACACCATAAATCCAGACTGTATTATTGACGAATGATTCATACATAGCTCCTAAGCAGGAAGTAGCATGCTATGTTCCTGGGTTTTAAAGCCTGGAAGAGTCCTAACTCAAAGCCAACACCTTAAATTGATCCCAGTGACTCTAGGGATCTAGTGCATGTCTACTCTGAAGTAGGCCCCACTGAGTTCAGCTGGACTCACTCCCAGGTTAATGTGCATATGATTGCAGCTGCAGTGTATTACTCTTCGATAAGCCATATACTTCACCTAGGGTTGCCATATTTCAAAAAGTGAAAATCAACAAAAGTTGTCGAGCATTATTTGCAAAATCTCAACGGAAAAATGAGTTTTTGAGCTATTTTTAATGAAATTCGCCAAAATCTACACTTCCAACACGGGCTGCCATACGTCCAGATTTTCCTGGACATTTCAGCGATTTCCGCCCAGACACTGTTTACGAGGGCCAAATACCAGCTATGTCCTGAAAATTCATGGCAACCCTAACTTCACCAGCCAACAGTCAGTCATTAAGCACAAGATTGTTTATGTTCTACCACCCCTACGAAAGCACATTTTGTACCCAGTAAACATAAACTTCTAAAAAGAATGTGGTGAGCCATTCAGAATGGTTTGTGTTTCCTTCTTTTTCCTCAGGCAAATAAAAGTGCTTGATTGGGAGGATGAGTATTACAAATCATTGTCAGCCGCAGATTCCATCACAGAGGAGGAAAACACATTCCAAGCTCTTCCTTCTTCCAGAGGAGTATCCTTTCGGAGCTGAACTTTTACCACTTAACTCTTTTGGTACAATGCTGGTAAGAAACTTAACATATGCTTCTCATTTCTGGTTCACATGTGTGCATGTGGTATGCACATTGCCGATCAGAAGGTTGGCGGTTCGAATCCCCGCAACGGGGTGAGCTCCCGTTGTTTGGTCCCTGCTCCTGCCAACCTAGCAGTTCGAAAGCACGTCAAAGTGCAAGTAGATAAATAGGTACCGCTCCGGTAAACGGCGTTTCCATGTGTGGCTCTGGTTCGCCAGAAGCGGCTTAGTCATGCTGGCCACATTACCTGGAAGCTGTACGCCGGCTCCCTCGGCCAATAAAGTGAGATGAGCGCCGCAACCCCAGAATCAGCCACGAGTGGACCTAATGGTCAGGGGTCCCTTTACTTTTACCTTTTTACATAATACTTTAAATACATATTTTGGGAGCACCTTGACGTACGCTCTTTGACAACATAGGCAGAACAGGAAGAGATTCAACAAATGCTGATGTCTACCATGGTTCTGTATCCTGCATACACACTATACATTTAAAGCACAATTTTATTTTATCCCCCCCCCCCTCGCTCTATAATCAATTTTATTAAGTTTTCAAAAGTTTAACATATAATCTTCAATACATCATAAATTAATCTTTTTTTACACTTCCCACCTCATTTTCCACGGTGTTTTTATTTATCCCCCTCTGCGGCACACTACCTTCGATTTCTTATCCCATAACAACAATACTGTATTCTCTAAATCCTTTGGTTGCTCATAATTCAAATCCTTCTCGGGAGTTCATCATACAGTGGTACCTTTGGTTACATGCTTAATTCGTTCTGGAGGTCCGTTCTTAACCTGAAAGTGTTCTTAACCTGAAGCACCACTTTAGCTAATGGGGCCTTCCGCTGCCGCCGTGCCGCCACTGCACAATTTCTGCTCTCATCCTGAAGCAAAGTTCTTAACCCGAGGTACTATTTCTGGGTTAGTGGAGTCTATAACCTGAATCGTCTGTAACCCGAGGTACCACTGTACTGTAATATTTCCTTAAATATTCCGAAAAGGGCTTTCATTCTTCCACACAACAATCATCATTAGGTTTCCTTATTTTGGCTCTTAACTTTGCAAGTTCATCATACAGTGGTACCTTGGTTCTTCCAAAAAACATTCGCAAACTGGGACACTTACTTCCGGGTTTGCAGTGTTCAGGAGTCGATTTGTTCGTCAACTAAGCCGTTTGAGAACCAAGGCACCACTGTAATCCATTGCCTTGCTTATGCATTCTTCTTTGGTGGGAACTTCTTCTTCCTTCCATTTAAAGCACAATTTTACCCCCAAAAGAGTCTTGTAAACAGTAGCATAGGCCTCCACAAAGCTACAACTCCCAACACACTGAACAAACTACAGTTCCCAGGATTCTTAATGGAGGGGGGCAACTTGCCTTAAATATATGGTATGTATGCAGCCCAAGAGAAGGCAAGAAAAGGTAAATCAAAACATCAAAGTGGCAGCCTTGTCTCAAAGTGATGGCTTGTTTCTATAACAGAATATCTTGCTAACCGTAATGGAATGGAGGGGTCATAGCCTAGTGGTAGAGCAACTGCCTTGCAAGCAGAAGATGGCAAGTTCAGTCCCCCAGCACAGGGGTCCCCAAACTAAGGCCCGCGGGGGACTTGTTTATCCGGCCCACAGCGACTGCCACTGCCCACTCTTACTGGCACTGTGCTGCGCGGCTGCCCACTTCCAGGTCAGAGGAGCACCAGAAATAGCTTTTGCGCATGCGCAAGTGTTATTTCCTTTGCACATCCGGGTTGGAGGAGGCCCGTGCACATGTGCACAAGCTATTTCTGGTGCTCCTCCGACCCGAAAGTGCGCCAGAAATAGCAGGTGTGCACGTGTATGGGCACTCGCTCCCCTGCCCTCTGGCCTGCCACGCGATCGGCGCTGGAGATACCAGCCCGAGGCGCGGTAAGTTTGCTGACCCCTGCCCCAGCATCTTCAGGTATGGATTGAAGAGACACCTGCCTGAGACCTTGGAGAGCCACTGCAAGTCAGTGCAGATAGTAACGTGCTGGATGGACCAAGGTCCTGACTGTACGAAGCAGCTTCCTCTGTTCCTGTGCATGGCATGAGTTAGGGTGGCTCTTGCAGCTTTTGCCTCGTAAACAAAACATGACACAGCACTGGAGGAGGCATTCTGAGACACAGCCGAACTCTGAAAACTGGAGTAGATTCATAAGGCGAGGAATAATTAGCACAGTGGAGGAATCTAGTATAGCCTGCGTTCAAAATGCTGAATGCGTGCTTTTTTACATTATCTATTTTGCGATAGAACATGTGGCTCTTGTTTCCCCAGAGGAGAAACACGCACACATTTTCAAAAAGCCTAAGCGGTAGAACAGTTAAGAGCCGTTACCGAATCGCTTGATTTTATGACGTGAAGTTGGAAATAGTTAGATCGGAGCCAAGACTTTGCAGCACCTCAGGAAAATAAATTATATGGTCTGTTGTTGGGTGCCATTTATGTGGACTCTCTGGTCGCTATGTGTCGCCTTTCAGCCAAACTGTGCAACGGGCAGTGGTGTGCATTGCCTTGTTCTCCTGACCCCTTGGTATGGGGGAAACAGTGGGCAGCTTAAATGGACAGGAGCCCAAGAACACATCACATCCCAGGGAACAGTAGCCTGTAACTCCTACCACTACAGGTTCCTGATTTTAGCCCTGATAGGTAGTTCCTGATGGTGGGCTAGGAAAATAAGGAAGGTATGCTTTCATTGATTTAATGGGAAGGCACCAGCTTTAACGAGTGATGGGAAAATTGAATTGGTGGGGCTGTGTTAAGGCCTACCTAGGCTCCCTTTCACCCTTGGCAAGGAGCTGTATTCGGGCCTCCAAAGCCAGGAGAGACCATGGACCAGAAAACTCCAAACGTTTGCTTTCCGTCTCCTTTCACACTTCAGCCACTGCCATCAGGGTCAGGTCGGCTCGGCTCGGCTCGGCCTCCCCTCATCCACTTCCTCCTCCAGCATTCTGTCTGTCTTTCTGCCTTCCTGCCTACCTCTCTCCTTCACATAGCTGTCAACTTACAGATTTGAAAATAAGGGACCAGCAGCCAAAATAAGGGATTTTCTGGGCACAGGTATGTTCAACTTCTGAGCCCCTCTGAGCCAAAGGCAGAAAGCCCAGCCAGCAGCCAAACAAAGCCTCCAGCGGTGGTTCCCACAGTGCAGCAACCCGGCAAAGGGGATGCAGCAAGGAAAACCACCGTCACCTCTCCGCTGGGAAGCGCTGAGCAAAGGCGAGTCCCCAGGCAATGCAGCTGATTTGATCGGCACAAGGCATGCAAGCTCCACCCCCCAGTCGTTCTTAGACTCCTTATTGGGTGAGCAACACATCCAGGCAACACAGTTGGAGCCTCCCTCCTCCCTGGCCGGCAGGGAGGGAGGGAAGGAGAGAAGCTGCTTCCTTTGAAACCCGGGAAATTTAAGGGACATCATCAAAAAGGGACAGCAGCGGGACACGGCACTGGGATAAGGGAGTTTCCCACCAAATAAGGGACGGTTGACAACTATGCTCCTTCCACATGCTGTCTTCCCTTCCTCCTCCTCCTCCTGCAAGTCAAGAAGCAAAGCTACAGGGAACCAGGCGGAGGGCCTTCTTGGTAGTGGCGCCCGCCCTGTGGAACGCCCTCCCATCAGATGAAATAAACAACTATCTGACTTTTAGAAGACATCTGAAGTCAGCCCTGTTCAGGGAAGTTTTTAATGTGTGACATTTTAATGTATTTTTAATCTTTGTTGGAAGCTGCCCAGAGTGGCTGGGGAAACTCAGCCAAATGGGCGGGGGTACAAATATTATTATTATTATTATTATTATTATTATTATTATTATTATTATTAATTATGTCGCACATCCACATTGCAGCAGCTGGTAGTGGTAGCAGCTCCTCTTCCTCCTCCTCTCCACAGCCAGTGAGTTACCTTTATCCATGGGGTGGGGCTCAAACTCTGCATTTGAGAACCCCCTCCCCCTGAAAAAGGGTGCCTTGCTCCATGGCAGCAGAGGACAGAGCTCAACTGCTTCTCTCTCAGGGGCAGCGCCGCAGAGGTTGGCTGGCTGCCTCTCACTTGGGGGCAATGCTGCTGCTGCTGCCTGCTAACTTTGTGAGTGCCCGGCCCCCGGCATTATATTCTTGTGGGTGTCCAAGCACCCACGGTACCCTAGAGTTGGCTCCTATTGCCTATACCAGGGGTAGGCAACCTAAGGCCCGGGGGCCGGATGCGGCCCAATTGCCTTCTCAATCTGGCCCTCGGATGGTCCAGGAATCAGCGTGTTTTTACATGAGTAGAATGTGTCCTTTTATTTAAAATGCATCTCTGGGTTATTTGTGGGGCCTGCCTGGTGTTTTTACATGAGTAGAATGTGTGCTTTTATTTAAAATGCATCTCTGGGTTATTTGTGGGGCATAGGAATTCATTCATTTATTTTTTTTCAAAATATAGTCCGGCCTCCCACATGGTCTGAGGGACGGTGGACTGGCCCACAGCTGAAAAAGGTTGCTGACCCCTGGCCTATACAATGTATGCTTTCTGTTTAGAGTCACTGGCCGCACCCAGTATGGACTAGTGACATGAATTGTCCTGTACACTAGAGGAATTCCATTTCCATTTGGTTCATTGGTATCAAGGTGAAACCTGCTTGATGCAATTCAGTTAAAGGTGGTTTGCTGTCTTCCTGCCTTTGACTGGGAGACTGGATCAAATTTTCCTGAAAGCCACACTTTGTGGAAGTTAAAGGGTGGAGGCACTGAATGTAATTTTGTACTACTATTAGTTGCTGACAAACAGCTAGAGAAAAGCAGCCTCAGAGATGTTTTGATCCCTGTGTTTGGGGCTGGCACTGCAAATGCCGGCTGCCAATTCCTTATCATTCCTTCTCAGCCTATTGTTTGCAAATAAATGGATTGTTTTCCCCAAAGACCCTGTGAAGAGGAGCACACTCCGGTCTTCCACCACTCAGGAAAGGGACAGAGAAATATTTAAGTACAAGGGGTTTTTATTTTATTTCCCACTTCCCAAATCTCTTTATTGGATACTTGTCAAACCAAGTTTCACAATACATTATATGACTTTGGTTACAGAAAAGAAATTTACTTTGGTTAAAGAAAGGAAAAACAAAGGGGGGAAGGCAATGCGTTTCTGTCTAGAAAGTAGTTACTGGTAAACTGTTTAAGTACAATTTTGCAAGTAAATATCTCCAGGCACCCGGCTGGTCCTGTTTAGCAGAAATGTCAGAACTGTGCAACTGTCAAGAACAGGGGACAAGTCAAGGATTGGTATTGAGGGAATCGAGCCAGAAATTCAGAACCAGTTAACAAGGAAGGAGACACTATCATTACCCAGGCAAAGCTCTGAACACGAAGTCGTTATAGCCCTTCCTGTTCAGGAGAGCCAATAACCAGCCTGGGTACGTAAAGTCACTCCAATACTTGGTAGTCAGATGGACATGGAGAAATGCCACCTAGATCCTATAATAATAATGTTATTATTTATACCCCGCGGATCTGGCTGGGTTTCCCCAGCCACTCTGCACAGCAGAACTCTCACAACAGAATTAATGATAATGATGATGATGATAAACCAATAAAACATCAGACATTAAAAACTTCCCTAAACAGGGCAGCCTTCAGATGTCTTCTAAAAGTCAGATACAGTGGTACCTCGGGTTAAGTACTTAATTCGTTCCGGAGGTCTGTTCTTAACCTGAAACTGTTCTTAATCTGAAGCACCACTTTAGCTAATGGGGCCTCCTGCTGCCGCCGCACCGCCGGAGCACGATTTCTGTTCTCATCCTGAAGCAAAGTTCTTAACCGAGGTAATATTTCTGGGTTAGCAGAGGCTGTAACCTGAAGCGTATGTAACCTGAAGCTTATGTAACCCGAGGTACCACTGTAGTTGTTTATTTCCTTGACTTCTGATGGGAGGGCATTCCATAGGGCGGGCGCCACTACCAAAAAGGCCCTCTTCCTGGTTCCCTGTAATCTTACTTCTCACAGCGAGGGAACCACCAGAAGGCACTCGGAGCTGGACCTCAGTGTCTGGGCAGAGTGGAGATGCTCCTTTGGGTACACTGGGCCAAGGCCGTTGAGGGCTTTAAAGGTCAGCACCAAGACTTTGAATTGTGCTTAAAGTCTAGTCTCTAGACTTCTCCATTTGGATTTCTCTGCTCTAGGAAACAAACCACACAGGGAAAGTGCTGAGTGGCAGCACTTGCAGACCGAATTTACCTGCCCCACAGGTTGGTGTGGCATGGGGAGAACAGCATCACAGGCCAAATTGGGACCCTTGAAAGCCTGGCTGAACCTGTGGCTGGAGGTTCCCTGTCGCTGTTCAATCTGCATCAGAAGCAGATTGCAGTAAAAGTCCAATTGCTAAAAGTGAAGCATTCTTAAGCCGGTCACTTTGAAGGTGATCCGGAAACTACAACTAATCCAGAATGCAGCAGCTAGACTGGTGACTGGGAACGGCCGCCGAGACCATATAACACCAGTCTTGAAAGACCTACATTGGCTCCCAGTATGTTTCCGAGCACAATTCAAAGTGTTGGCGCTGACCTGTAAAGCCCTAAACGGCCTCGGTCCAGTATACCTGAAGGAGCGTCTCCACCTCCATTGTTCTGCCCGGATGCTGAGGTCCAGCGCCAAGGGCCTTCTGGCGGTTCCCTCACTGCAAGAAGCCAAGTTACAGGGAACCAGGCAGAGGGCCTTCTCGGTAGTAGCAACCGCCCTGCGGAACGCCCTCCCACCAGATGTCAAAGAGAACAACAACTACCAGACTTTTAGAAGACATCTGAAGGCAGCCCTGTTTAGGGAAGCTTTTAATGTTTGATGTATTACAGTATTTTAATATTTTTTTGGAAGCTGCCCAGAGTGGCTGGGGAAGCCCAGCCAGATGGGCGGGGTATAAATAATAAATTATTATTATTATTATTATTATTCCATTACGAGCTCCTTGTAATACAGGAAAGCATCAATCTGAAACGTGTGAAACCCACTTGCAATTAGTTTTCCTCAAGGAGAGCTAGGAAAACATACTATGCACCTCCTCAGAGCTGCTGTTTTAGGGTCGCTACTGTGGTCACTGGTAAGTGCATCCCCAAAACCTGGTGCAAGAAACTCACCCCTATTAAAGTAACATTAAGTGCTCCTTTTTATCGACTGATCCTCTGGCTTAATGACTAGAACTTACTGATGTGTTAATAATAACCTTTGCAGGCTTTCTCCCATTTTACTTGGTTGTAAATCGTTGCACAGAAGAAGAAGAAAAAGGGGCTGCGGAAACTAACTTAGCATAAACATTTTGCAGAGGACTTTAAAGGCTAGAAGGAAGAGCAGGATTCGGTTGTGCTGCATGCTAACTAAAGGGGGTGGGAGAATCCCACCCTTTCCAGATAAAAGGGAGCCTTGAGTGTGAACATCAAAGAATTGTTAATGACCAGAAACACCATTAGGGTTAGCATCCCTTTTGTTTCAAGCCTCTCACACCTGCAGCGGCATCAGACACTGCCTTTGTTGGTCCATCTGAATTACCTCTATTAGCATTTATAGAAAAGTCATTGGCAAAACCACTAATATCGCTCCTGGCCTCCTCTGGGCCTCCCCCCAATTTTAAGCCTGATATTAGTTCTCTGTGGGTTTCCTTTATGATACAGAATCTGCCAAAGGAAGAGCCAATAGCCCAGGATTCTGCTGATTGCAAATGAGCTCGGCTGTGAAAGGAGAAGGATAGCTTTTGTTACTGAAAAGTAATATCGGCAACTGTACGAGAAGCACACATAAGAAGCTCACACATTAGTGAGAGCAAAACCAGAGCGTGAAATTCAGATTAGGCTACCACAGGCTATCAGAAGGAGCTGTTGCGGTGGGGAGCGAGGAAAGAGAGAGGCAGGAACAGTATTGGGGGAACTTGGCACTGGCTGAAGGTGTAACCTGTTCCATTTGGCCCATGAAAAGCAGTTTAGCAGATGGCGTGACCAGCTGTCCTTTTCAGCCATTTAATAAACTCTTTGGTGGTAGCAGTTTGGGAAGTAGGGGGCAGAGAGGTTTGGGGCTAGAGGGGAGAGGGAGGGAAAAAATCAAGAAATCTGTCCCAGTTGTCTTTGCCAAGTATTAAAGTCAACCTTTAACAAAAAAAATTTAAAAAAATAAAGAATTGCAAAAGGGAGAAAGAATCTAATGGAGGATGTTGCCCTGCTTATCAAGGTTCCCCACCCCCAACTCCAAATGTCTATTTTCCGCAGATAAATAAAGGCCCAGTATGCCAGTGTACGAAAACACTTATTACACTGTTATCTTTATATGTCATTTCAATTTCAGCCTTTGCAAAGGAGGTGTGTAATTAGAAATCTTAAATGAACTGTGGAATGAAAAATTGAGCTGGTAGCTAAGGCATGAGCATGTGACAAAATAATAGTCAAAAAATGACCTATTTTTATCCATAAGACCGAACTTCCTTTAAGGTTCAGGCAACCAACTGAGAAAAATGGATCCTAGAATGAACTCATGGGACTCAATCATCTGAAACGCCGCTGACCTTGCCTTTCTGAGCATGCGGATGCTACTGAGAGTTTTGATGCATGACCTCTTTACTTCCAGTGATGACACTAGTGAGATAGCCTTCCATATGCTTTTTCATCAATAACATTTCAGGGAGGTTCTGTGTGTCTCCCCCCCCCCTTTTTTTTAAATTAATATTCTTAATGCAACAGTTTAAGTGGCAAGTCTCAATTATGTGAGAGATGTTTTATTTAAAAAGCATGTCTGGTGTCTTTGAAGGGAACGGTTCTTTTTGCACATTTACATGCTCCCCAGCTGAGCGGCCACCCCTTTCATTTGACAAGGGCTTTGTTCTGCCTACAGGCCTATTACAAGCCCTAGATTGTTTGCCCTTAAACTGCAGCAGCAAGGCAGCTAAACTCCTTTTCAAGTTAGGGATGCAATGCAGCACATATTCCTCCCCCCTCAATATTTGCCGGGCGCCTAACAGTTAAACTTGCTACAGAAGCAAACTTGCGAGTCTTGTTTGCCCACCTCCCTGACCACTTCTGTAGCAATCCAGGAACTACGTTGGTTACTTCGCATTAGTCTAGGCTAGTAAAAGCAACGATTTCTGCAATGGTTTGCATCATGTGCTACAACGTCAAGCTGTATTTTTAAGGCTGGGCGCATGAAATCCTCCATCATCAGACTGTTTCCTCCCAGATTAAAATTGAGGGCTTTAATCGGATTGTAAATGGTGCTGTTACCTCGCAGCTAGGAGAATCAGAACATAAAGAAAAGGCTGCTTGATCGGGCTAAAAAGGTAAAGGGACCCCTGACCATTAGGTCCAGTCATGGCCGACTCTGGGGTTACGGCACTCATCTCGCTTTACTGGCCGAGGGAGCCAGCGTACAGCTTCCAGGTCATGTGGCCAGCATGACTAAGCCTCTTCTGGCGAACCAGAGCAGCGCACGGAAACACCGTTTACCTTCCTGCCAGAGCGGTACCTATTTATCTACTTGCACTTTGACGTGCTTTCGAACTGCTAGGTTGGCAGGAGCAGGGACTGAGCAACGGGAGCTCACCCCGTCACGGGGATTCGAACCACCGACCTTCTGATTGGCAAGCGCTAGGCCACCCGCGTCCCTTTGATCAGGCTAGCAGCCCGTCTATTCCTGTAACATGTTCTCACGATGGCCAGCCACAAATGGACAGGGTGATGAGTTAATGGTGGCTGCTGTGGCTATGTGCCTTTCCAGGGGAAGCCAGGAATCCATTTATTCTTACAGAACAGAAGCTTAGACGTACAAGGATTGTAATATGGATTTTACACCTCTGACAAGTGTTGTATCCACCTTGGCGATAAGCAATCCTGAATTCTGGCATAGCATTCTGTTTTGGCATATTAACTAGTTCAACCACCATTACCCCAGTATTATCTATCTACGCTGGGTGGCCCTCCATTCTTGGGGAGGGGTCTCTCTGACACTCATTACCCAGTTATTTGATTGTCAGTAGCAGGGACTGAACCCGCAACCTTTGGCATGCAACATGCACGCCTCCCTAGCAAAGTTGTAGTTGTGCTTCCTTTTTATGGCTATTTGGCTATAACTTTTGATAGAATACAGATAATTGAACAAACTTTGTTGCATTCCATTCTTCATTAAATTACCTTTCCATTGATATATAATTTTATGGTATTACTCCAAAACAAAGTGGTGTTATGAGCCATCAAACCTCGGAAATACCCTTTTCTCAAAAGGTTTCCACAATTTTGGCCACTAGTGTATACTAGTGTAACACTGTTAAGCATTTAGTTAATCTGTTGAAAGCCAATAAACAGGCTTATAAAGGTTAAATGTGTATGAAATAGTAATATAAAATGGGATATGTAACGGAAAAACCCGAGTTGGGCATGCAAAAATTTGTTATAGTGCAGAGGGCTCCTGCTCAGCAACTCTACTTGTCCACCATGCCGTCTTTCAGAATATTCTGTCCTGTTCCCTGTGCCAGTTATGCTATCAGTGAGATAGTATTCTTTGGGCACTGAGCATGCTCAGTCCACATTAGGCTGCTCAGAGAGAATTCTCTCTTTTGCAGATATTTTTAGGACTCCTACAAAGCATGGAGCTTCCCCAAACCTGCTGCTACTTCCCTTGTAAAATGTTGGGGTTTCCCCTGTAGTTTCGTGAGAGAGGGCTGCTTTAAAGAGAGGGCAAAGGGACGCAGGTGGTGCTGTGGTCTAAACCACTGAGCCTCTTGGGCTTGCCTATCGGCAGGTCAGCGGTTCAAATCCCCGCAATGGAGTGAGCTCCCGTTGCTCTGTCCCAGCTCCTGCCAACCTAGCAGTTCGAAAACACGCCAGTGCAAGTAGATAAATAGGTACCACTGTGGCGGGAAGGTAAACAGCGCTCTGATTTCTGTCACGGTGTCCCGTTGCACCAGAAGCAGTTTAATCATGCTGGCCACATGACCCGGAAAGCTGTCTGCGGACAAACGCTGGCTCCCTCGGCCTGAAAGCGAGATGAGCGACGCAACCCCATAGTCGCCTTTGACTGGGCTTCAGTCCAGGGGTCCTTGACCTTTACAATGGGGAAGGGGGGAGGATATAAATGCTATTATTATTGTTGTTGTTGTTGTTGTTGTTGTTGTTGTTATTGCTATCCTGCAATTCATGACAGCTTTTATAAGCTTGTAACATATTGTTCACATCTATAAAAAATATACTCCGTGCATCTCCTGTGGAAGATAGCTTCTGCATATAAGCTGCACATTGATTTACTGCACATTTATACTTTCTCACATTCTCCAAACCCTGCACATTTGGTGTAGGTAAATAACTCTAGTGTCTAGAGTTGGAATTTCTTAAGAGAAGCAACAGAAGTATCCTTTACTGGAGCTCATTCTCCTGTGGCAAACCACAGATCTCAGCTGGGATAAATTATTTTCCCCATGGGCTTTCCCAGATTGCACAAAGTGGTTTGCATTTTATAACAAATTACCTCTAGATTGAGACACATTTGGATCACTCTGAAATGTGTTTATAATTTTTCAGCTAGTAAAAAAAGATAGCGGTATCACTTAATGTGCCAGCAACTGAGATGAAAGAAAGCTGGTGCCACCAGAATTATTTATATTTAGCTCAGCAGCTGCTTCTGGGCATTGGACCTCTGAGGCATGCAGCCCTTTGCATGTGTGAATCTGTTTCCTCCTCCACTGAAATGAATGGTGCTACCTAGGCAGATAAGTGTCCTGGGAGCATCAGAATTACGTCAGGGTAGCTTTCAGAGTTGCAATTTCTCACAGCATGCTAAGGTTTGCAAACTACAGGTTTCTAACCATTCCTTGGACCACATCACACATGACAAATTTCCTACCTGGATAAAGAGTACCGTACTTATATTGTCGCACACATGACAGACACACACTTAGCTATTTACCAATATTCACATTTAAGGGTGGCGCTGTGTTCTAAACCACAGAGCCTAGGACTTGCCGATCAGAAGGTTGGTGGTTCGAATCCCCACGATGGGGTGAGCTCCCGTTGCTTGGTCCCAGCTCCTGCCAACCTAGCAGTTTGAAAGCATGTCAAAGTGCAAGTAGATAAATAGGTACCGCTCCGGCGGGAAGGTAAACGGCGTTTCCGTGGGCTGCTCTGGTTCGCCTGAAGCAGCTTAGTCATGCTGGTCACATGACCCGGAAGCTGTACGCCGGCTCCCTTGGCCAGTAAAGCGAGATGAGCGCTGCAACCCCAGAGTCGTCCATGACTGGACCTAATGGCCAGGGGTCCCTTTACCTTTACCTTTAATGGCCAAGCAGTGAAATACTCGTGTGTGCTCATTATACATGATGTTATATACACATCAGGCATGTCTTTTGTTATACAGAAGTGATAGCCATTTGAAAGAAAATATACAGCCCTTTGAAATATATAGCCATTTGAAAGAAAATATGCTTTAAAATGGTCAACAGTGTTATTTAGCATATTTAACCACAATTCAGGAAGGCCCAGTTCAGTCAATTTCAGTGTCACTTTGGTCTATATCAGGGATGTCCAACAGGTCGATCGTGATCTACTGGTAGATTCCTGGGAGGTTTTGGTAGATCGCGGTCGATCACTGGGTCCCTTTCCTTAGCGTTGGTAAAATAGAATCCAGCCCTGCCGCCACGCACTGCTCTCCATTGATTCACGACCTGCTGAAGATGGAGTTTACTCAGTGAGGCTATTTGTTCCACCAGCGCTCTGTTGGAGTGTCTGTTCCCTTAGGCTTGAACTTTCAAAAATTGGGACTTTCTTCCTCCCGAAAAAAGCTCAACAACTTTGCCCTGAACACCCCAAAAATGGGGCTTCCCTTCCTACAAAAAGCTCAACAGTAGATCACTGCCAGTTTTTAATTCTGTGAGTAGATCGCAGTCTCTTGGGAGTTGGCCACCTCTGGTCTATATGAATCATGAGCCCCAGGGACCTCTCTTGGAAAGCAATCCAAGGATCAGCCATCCATCTCTCTTATTAACAATGTATAATTGTTAATATATAAATGTATAAATTGCTTCAGCCCTGTATACCCGAAGGAGTGCCTCCACCCTCATCATCCAGCCTGGAAACTGAGGTCCAGGTCCAAGAGCCTTCTGATGTCTCCCTTTGAGAGAGGTTAGGTTACAAGGAACCAGGCAAAGGGCCTCCTCAGGAGTCACACCAGCCCTGTGGAATGCCCTCCCAGCTGATGTCAAGCAGATATACAGCTGTGTGGTTTTTGTAAGACATCTGAAGCCTGTGCTCTTCAGGGAAGTTTTTAGTGTTTGATGTATTGTGTTTTTACTATTTTGGGTTGGGAGCCTCCCAGATTGGCTGGGGTAACCCAGTCTTATGGGTGACATAATAATAATAATAATAATAATAATAATAATAATAATAATAATAATTGTTGTTGTTGTTGTTGTTGTTGTGCCCCATAGTGTCAGTTCTCTGGACTGCCAATAGTCTAGTTGTTTTGCAATTCCTCCCAATAAAGGAATAGGATTTATTTTATTTTATTACTTTTTAAAAAAATAAAAACCCTGCCATTCGTCATTCTTGATCCAGGGTGGGTTACAAGCCTACAAAAACAACAAAAGCAATACATGTCACAAGAAGAGCAGATGAAACCAATACTCATAAAGCCAACAAAAGCTGTGGATGGCTCCGTAAAATCGCAACACTTAAAAGCCTGGGGAAATAAATACTGAGTTGGTGCTGTGTGGATAGCAGTTCTGCTGAACTTCCAAAGGGAGGTTATTCCATATTTGGAATGTCACCTCTGAAAGAGCCAATTCTCATATCAACACAGAATGTGTTGCATCAGCGCCAGATGTGAGACATCAAAGAAGGCCTCTCCAGTACAGTGGTTACATACGCTTCAGGTTACATACGCTTCAGGTTACAGACTCGGCTAACCCAGAAATAGTGCTTCAGGTTAAGAACTTTGCTTCAGGAGGAGAACAGAAATCGTGCTCCGGCGGCACAGCAGCAGCAGCAGGAGGCCCCATTGGCTAAAGTGGTGCTTCAGGTTAAGAACAGTTTCAGGTTAAGAACGGACCTCCGGAACGAATTAAGAACTTAACCTGAAGTACCACTGTACTCGACAAGCAGACAGGACCCTACTGGGAGAGGCACTCCATCAGGTATCTAGGTTCTGAGTCATGCAAAGCTTTATACAGCAAGCTCTGAATTGGCTCCAGAAGTGTATCAGGAATGAGCGCAAACCCTGTACGTTTAACATTTATTTCAGTAAAGCAAATTTGCACTGTAAATCTCCTTTGAGATCAACAGAACCTGTTAGTTGCGATTACCTCACTGATTTCAGTGGAAGTTAAGGACAACCAACTTGCTTTGGATTGATGCCCCCAAATGATAATTATCTCCCATAAGAGCAAACGGAAGAAGAAACCTACGGGGGGGGGGGGGAGCAAGAATTCTCTGGTAGGCAGTAGGTTAATAACAAACATAAACAAAGCTTATGTCAGAAACATATGAGACTCTTTTCAGCTGAGTTCTCCTGCAAAGAGAGCAGCGGAGGGAAGAGGCGGCTAATTTTTATGAGTGCTGACATCAGAGCCTTTGTGAGGACCATAAAAAAAAATACAGAGCAAGAAGTAAAAGGTGGCCAGCCCAGAATAATGGCTGTAAATTCACAAGACGAAGAGAAGTCCCTCCTGCTAGGAGGTAAGCAATGTGGCAAAAAGGCTGAGGTGGAAGGTTTGCTCATCTCTACTGATTGTGAGATAAAGTAATCTGAAGGAAGCCTTTAAACCTAATGCTTTGTTCTGCTCTTATGCCAGAGGGTTGCTTAAACAAGGCTCTGAACATCTTAAAAATTAGTTTCTCTGCTGAGACAGCTTAAAAGCAGGAGGTTCCTTTGGAGATATCCTGATTTATGGATGATAGATTACTCTGCCAGTAACAGGGTTTTTTTCCCCCAGAATAAGAATGCTCTTGCTCTGAATGTGGAGGTAAGTTTATGACAAGCGAAAAAGTAACTTCATTAATCCAAGTGATAAAATGTAAGGGAAACAGCTTGTTTCTGTTACAGATAGGTAGCCGTGTTGGTCTGCCATAGTCAAAACAAAAAAAAAATCCTTCCAGTAGCCACCAAACTCTGCCAATTTGTCCTTACCCACAACAACTTCAAATTCGGTGATGACCTGTTCCTTCAGATCAGCGGCACAGCAATGGGCACCCGCATGGCCCCACAGTATGCCAACATCTTCATGGCAGATTTAGAACAACGTTTCCTAAACTCCTACCCACTCAAACCTCTCTTGTACCTGCGATACATTGACGACATTTTTATCATCTGGACACATGGTCAACAGACCCTGAACACCTTCCACCAGAAATTCAATGATTTTCACCCCACAATCAACCTAACTATGAATCAATCTCGAGTATCTGAAGAAGTGTGCATGCACACGAAAGCTCATACCAAGAACTGACTTAGTTGGTCTTTAAGGTGCTACTGGAAGGAATTTTTTTTAGCTTGTTTCTGCACAAGCTTCAAGTTCAGTCTCTACTGTTATTCATGGCCAAAGGCTCCCCCCGCCCCTCGCTGACACATTTCGGTCAAGGTGGGAAAATATGGTAAATGACAAAGTACCAATTGTTGCTACATGCAAGGATAGACAGAAGGTTTTCTCTACTAAGTTATGGATATAGAACGGTTTCTCAATGGCATTCCCAGCTGTTGAATGCTGTAGCACTGTGAACTAGCTTTCAGAAGTCAGGTGTGAGGCAGGTTGTGGGCTGCTTCCAACAAAATATTAAAAATACAATAAAACATCAGACGTTAAAAACTTCCCTAAGCAGGGCTGCCTTCAGATGTCTTGTTAAAAGTCAGATAGTTGTTTATTTCCTTGAAGTTTTCATTTCAAAATGTACCATGTGCAAATTCCTTCTGAAACGCTCCATTTGTCGACAAGGTGTGTATTTGCTGCGTTGCAAATATTTGATGCGGCAGTGAGAATGCTAACTTTAATAATTATTTGCATTCGGGCAAATCAGTGCTGCTCTCCTCTCCTTAGCCAACATCAGCTGTGCTTTGGAAAAAAACGCCCGTGAACTGAACAAAGGTTCAACACTGACCGCTTCCCACAGGTGTATGAAACACAGGGTTGCAATACAATCTCTGAAGGGAACCTCTGGTGAATGAAGAGGACATCACCACAACAGCAGTTTGGTTTCACTAGAGCAAATCACTTCATACCCATAATAGGATATTGTGGTTTATTAACAATTCCAAGGGTTACAGCCTGTGTTATTACTACTCAGAGTAGATGCATTTAGATTAATGGACATGACCAACTTAGGTCTGTTAATTTCAGTGGGCATTACTTACTTGGAGACAACCTCATGTGTTTTCTTGAAGGTTCATAATGAAGTTTGACTCATTCAGAATCAGTTGGGTAACTGTGCAGTCAGCAAATTCAATACACAGAAACATCCAACTCTTAGAGTAGCTTCAGTTTTTAGCTTGTTTTTAGTTGTGACCTATGTTTAGGTTAGTCAACCTTGCGGAAAATTTTTTTTAAAGATTCATTGCAGTGCAAAAGTCTTCTTCTTCTTTGGCGATCACTCAAAGCTGAGTAAGATTGTCTTCTACAAACACTGTTTTAACAGTGAGTCCGTAAGTGACTGTGGAGGCCAATTCTGGATCCACACGTCTTTCCACAGTGGGGACATAGGTTTATGGGCAGGAGTTGATCACGGTGAGGGTTTGCCAAGCGTGCCTTCCTCTTAGCACATTTCTCCCTTGCGTCCTGAGTTTGAGTGTCTTCAAAGCCCATGACACCTTTGGTAAAGGCTGTTCTCCAACTGGAGCGCTCGCAGGCAAGCGTTTCCCAATTGTTGGTGTTTATACTACTTTTTTTAGATTTGCCTTGAGAGAGTCTTTAAACCTCCTTTGTTGACCACCAGCATTACGCTTTCCATTTTTAAGTTTGGAATAGAGTAGTTGCTTTGGAATACGATCATCAGGCATCCGTACAATGTCACCAGTCCAATGAAGTATATACATATTATCTCTAGATTACTTTAGATTGGATCCCCAGGGTATTTTCCAGCAAACGTTGCAAGCGGTAATTGGGAATTTGGTTATGCAGAGGTGCAATCAGGATTTTCTGGGCCCAGTACACTGTATGTAGATCGGGACCTCTGACCCACTTGCAAAAGACAACACAAATTTGTATAAAAATTGTATTTCCTTTGTGTCATATGCATCTTTTGCAGTTGTAGGGCTCCAAAATAAATCAGAGGCCACACATGCAATAAAATGTCTGGCAGATAGAATGCAAAGAGGTGAAGCTGTTCCCATACAATGGAACCTCAGAAGTCGAACGTAATACGTTTCAGAAGGATGTTCGACTTCCAAAACGTTCAAATTCTGAGGCGCCGTTTACGATGGCTGACAGCTAGGCTTTTTGCAGATCGGAAGCTGCGTCGGATGTTCAGGTTCCAAGGAACGTTCGAAAACTGAAACATTTACTTCCGGGTTTTCGACATTAGGGAGCTGAAACATTTGGGAATGGAGCTGTTCAAAAACCGAGGTTCCACTGTAATTGTATTTTTATGCTAGAAAAAGCTTAAAGGTAAAGGTAAAGGTACCCCTGCCCGTACGGGCCAGTCTTGACAGACTCTGGGGTTGTGCGCCCATCTCACTCAAGAGGCCAGGGGCCAGCGCTGTCCGGAGACACTTCCGGGTCACGTGGCCAGCGTGACAAAGCTGCATCTGGCGAGCCAGAGCTGCACACGGAAACGCCGTTTACCTTCCCGCTAGAAAGCGGTCCCTATTTATCTACTTGCACCCGGAGGTGCTTTCGAACTGCTAGGTTGGCAGGCGCTGGGACCGAGCAGCGGGAGCGCACCCCGCCACAGGGATTCGAACCGCCGACCTTTCGATCGGCAAGTCCTAGGCGCTGAGGCTTTAACCCACAGCGCCACCTGCGTCCCAGAAAAAGCTTAGCTTGTTGAATTCTTCATGAGTGCTTGGTATTTGGCTTCTGTCTAAGTCTTTTTGCGAAGTTTTCACATTTTGCATTTGCCATTGTGGAGGGGGTGGGATTCTTTAACATCCACCCACACTTACTGTTTATTATTTGCTGGTATTTAATTTTATTGTGTACTCTTACATTCTAATGGATTATTGAATATTGCTTTATTTGATATAAGTTGTTTATTTTAGAGTTTTTTTTATTATTGTATTTTATTTTTGAATGGGATCAGATTGTTAATAAAGGGTGTGATCTTTGTTGTCTCTTTAGCTTGCAATCCACCTTGTGTGTAGTAATATACAAAGGCGGTACACCAATTAAAAGTGAAATGAAATGAAACCTTCTGCCAATGCAGGAAATCCACTACTGTAACATCCCAATAGGTGGGATTATTTGTTCCCAGGGCATAGTCTGAAAGTGCATGAGGCTTCCACCTGGCTGAAACTTACCATATTTTTTGCTCTATAAGACTCACTTTTTCCCTCCTAAAAGTTAAGGGGAAATGTGTGTGCGTCTTATGAAGCGAATGCAGGCTGTGCAGCTATCACAGAAGCCAGAACAGCAAGAGGGATTGCTGCTTTCACTGCACTTGAGATTCAGAATTTTTTTTTTCTTATTTTCCTCCTCCAAAAACTAGGTACATCTTGTGGTCTGGTGCGTCTTATAGAGCGAAAAATATGGTAAGTTGGTCCAGGTCGGCTCAGTGTCCAGGTGAGAGTCAGCCTGGGAAGCACATATGCCTTGGGTTCCACAATAGAAGAAAAATGGAATATAAATGTAAGAAAACTGTAAAAGCTACTGCTAAAAAAAACCTCAACAACTCTGGAGAGTTTGAGCTTTTAGGGAAAGCACTGCATATGAATTTCCTGGCAGTATTCCAAATTCTCTTTGCTGAGTGACCTGGGAAAATTAACCACTTCTTTGCTGTCCTCCTCTCCAGGTTGCCTTTGTCCCCCTTTCCCTGTGGGGTAAAGAAGAAGAAAGTGGGTGGAGATGCCTCTTCAGGGAAGGGAAGACCGCCAAGAAGCTTAAACCCATCACCTTCTAGCTACTGCTGTCTTTAGGGAGACAGGTCAGTAGCTTTGCCTTGCTGCTGTCCTCTTATCCCACCCAGGCTGAGGCCACGACAACATGGGCTTCTAGATAACTTTCTCTTCTCTGTGGCCAAGTTGGAAACCCTCAACCTGCAGCTGCCGTTTACTTGTGGAGTATCCTAGACCAGAGAACAAGGAGTTAAGGTTGCTCCCAGTCCTCTCTTGCATTTGCATCACAATCTTATATGCGTGTCTACTGAGTTGCACTGTCAAGTAAAGTATGCAGACGATTGCAAGCTCAGACTGCAATGCTGTACACACTTATGGTAACTGGGACTTCCTTTGCGGTAGACATGCATAGGACAGCACTGTTACTTGTCTGGGCACTTGACGTTCTCTTAATTATTATTATTTTTTAATTCCTGCTGTGTCTCTTTTCCTGCTTTTGTGTAATATTGAGCAAATATTTGGCCTTGATGTACCTGTGTATCTCCCAAAGACGGAAAACAAATTTGTCAAATAAAGATATAGCATTGTGATCTTCTAAGGCCTTTTTTAAAAAAGCAATTAATTTTGACCCTATTTAAGAGGAGTGGAATGCACTTATTTTCCAAGACTAAGAAGAAGAAGAAGAGTTTGGATTTGATATCCCGCCTTTCACTCCCTTTAAGGAGTCTCAAAGCGGCTAACATTCTCCTTTCCCTTCCTCCCCCACAACAAACACTCTGTGAGGTGAGTGGGGCTGAGAGACTTCAGAGAAGTGTGACTGGCCCAAGGTCACCCAGCAGCTGCATGTGGAGGAGCGGAGAAGCGAACCCGGTTCCCCAGATTGCAAGACTACCGCTCTTAACCACTACACCACACTGACTGAACAGGAAGCAAATGATTGCCACCCTGAGGTATTCTGTCTCATTTGATTTGGTCCAAAGCCCAGACACCCACTTCACACACACACACACACACACACACAATACACACCAATTCATCCTATTTTACAAGGCTATCCTATACATCTATGTACTAAGTCCCACTGACCTCAGTGGGTTTTATTTCTGAATAGGCAGGTATAGAATTGCACTGTAAGACTGCAAATTTATCCATACTTCCTTGGGAGTAAATCCCACTGAAACTGGTGCACTCACTTTGGAGGAAACAGATCATATTTAGCTGTGCTTTTCTACAACATGGAATCCCGGTTTCATCCAAGCAATACCTGCAGCCAAAACTTCTCCAGAAGCCGTTTGAAGGACGCCTATTCATCCCATGATCATTCAGAAACATTGCGGAAGGCTCTTTAATTTCAGGGTTGTGGGTTCAAGGTTGGGCCAAAAAGGTTCCTGCATTGCAGAGGGTTGAACTTAGATGACCCTGGTTGTCCCTTCCAACTCTGCAATTCTATAATATAGCAGACCCTCCAAGTGTCCCTATTTTCCAAGGACAGTCCTAGATTTACAGAAAGCTGCCCCGGTTTCTGATTGTCCCACTTTTTCATCGTCCCCATTTTCATCAGAGAATTGGTGGAGTGTATGGAGTTATGTGAAGGGACACGGGTGGCGCTGTGGTCTAAACCACAGAGCCTAGGGCTTGCTGATTAGAAGGTTGGCAGTTCGAATCCCCGCAACGGGGTGAGCTGCCATTGCTCGGTCCCTGCTCCTGCCAACCTAGCAGTTCGAAAGCACGTCCAAGTGCAAGTAGATAAATAGGTACCGCTCTGGCGGGAAGGTAAACAGTGTTTCCATGCACTGCTCTGGTTTCCCCAGAAGCAGCTTAATCATGCTGGCCACATGACCTGGAAAAACTGTCTGCAGACAAACACCAGCTCCCTCAGCCAGTAAATAAGATGAACGCCTCAACCCCAGAGTCGTCCGTGACTGGTACAGCAGGTTAAGAACTTAATTCATTCCGGAGGTCCGTTCTTAAGCTGAAAGTGTTCTTAACCTGAAGCACCACTTTAGCTAATGGGGCCTCCTGCTGCCGCCGCGCCGCCAGAGCACGATTTCTGTTCTCATCCTGAAGCAAAGTTCTTAACCCGAGGTAATATTTCTGGGTTAGTGGAGTATGTAACCTGAAGCGTATGTAACCCAAGGTACCACTGTATAGGGAAGTTTTTATACATCAGATGGGCGGGGTATAATTGAACAGGATGTCCCTATTTTCACCAGAGAAATGTTGGAGGGTATGATATAGGGCGTATAACTTTTCAAATACTAATGCTGTGTTGTCTGGTTGCTGGGATTGTGGATAAAAGGCCTTTTTTTGCGCAGGAGGGTAGGCAGCATCGGCCTCTCCTTTTCCTCTTCCCACGTCTGCCGGTATCTCCGGAGTATCGATTCCGATTAAGCAGTTACAAGTCACCAGGCAAGGATGGGCCGTGGCTGCCCCCGCTATGCGGTGGGTGCCTGCATTCGTCGTCAGGGAGGCGGAGGCCCGACGGGGAGGCTGGGTGGAGAGGGAGGGGGCTTCCCCTTCTCCCCGGGACTCCATATGGAGCCGTGGGAGAGGGGCTCGGCCCTTTAATCCCTTCAAAGGCACCGATGCGTTTGGAGGCCCTGCAAAACTCTTTGGGAGTCTTTGGAGAGGCCACGGGTTGTGTTTGCACGGGGAGGCCAGATAAAGATCTCTCTGTGCGGGGCGTTTAAAAAAAAAAAAGGTTTCAGTGGCAACGCGAAGACAATGGCATACACCCCGGGGCTGGGCGGGATCGGGTTACCTGTGGGGAAGTGGGAGAAAGGCCAGCTCGAGGGGGAGGCGCAGGGCCACGCGGACCCCCCACCACCGACCCACCCCTCCTTCCCTGGGAAGCCCGCCTTGGCACGTGGCCAAGCATCAGATGGATCTCCCCAGTCAAGGGATCTCGCTTGGGATCTCCCTAGGCCGGATAGACCCAACAGCTCTCAAGCAGACGCCCAGGAAATTGCATAAGACGGCCAAACTTTTGAAGCACCCCCCCTCCCCCCCCCAAAAAAAAGCATTGGTGATTTTTAACTCCACTACTCTCTCTCTGTGCGCCCGATCAGAAGTGTCAGGTTTTTAAGCGATCCAGGATCGAGTAGAGAAAAGGCAGCCCAAAATCACCACCAGGTTGCTTGTTCTGGGCTTCGTTTGCAGAGAGAGGCTGGAAAAAGCTTTGGAGGCTGGAAAAAGCTTTGGAGCATCACTTCTTTCCTTGGCAAATATAAAGACAAGCGCGCTCAGGTTCTGAGAAAGTGTTTGGAAGAAGGGGCTCCGGAGAATTTGGCTGGGAATGGTTCGCAAGCTCATGCGCTTCTGTTTGCAGCCTTAACGTACCACCTAGGAAGCAGTGGCGTAGCGTGGGGGGTGCAGGGGGGGCCGGCCGCACCCGGCGCAGCATCTGGGGGTTAGGGGGCGCAAATCCACGGGTTAGGGGGCACAAATTACTCGCCTTGCCCCGGGTGCTGACAACCCACGCTACGCCACTGCTAGGAAGCGCAAGACCCAGTGCTTCCAAAGCAACTTTCAAATTGCGTTGCATTTCACGTCGACTCCCCCGCCGCTGCCGCAAGTGCCCCCCCCCCGGGTGTCCCAGGAGATGGTAAAGGAGCTGTAATTGAACGTGTTTCAGCTGAGGGTAGTACTATAAGAAACAGGTCTGTTAAAGTTTGGTCGGATTTCCTACTCCTAAGAGCTGTTCAGAACTCAACTTATATTTTGGAGTTCTTGCCAGAAAGCACATCACCTGCATAGAAAATACCTGCATAGAAAATAGCACATCACCTGCATAGAAAATAGGAATTTCTTCCCCCAAAGGTATTCATTAAACCAAATTCATACCAGTGGGGGGAGGAAGGAAAAAAACCCAACACTTTTGGTCTTGCACTCCCAGTTTTTAACAAGGGAGAAATCATGCTGGTTGCAGCATAACAAAGCGTTGGCGAAGCCCCGATTTCAGAAGAGCAAAGGAAGGGGCGCAAAACGATGTGTTTGCTGATTGTTCCTGTTCTCGCTTGCATTCTCCAGAAAATCAGCCCCCCCCCCCCCAAAGTGTAAGAACTTTTCCTTTCGGGCTGCGACTTGCCAACGCGCTCAAAAGTTATTTACAAATAAGTGAACTTTTAAGTCATTTGGTGACAATAAAACTATTGGCAAACGATATACAGTAGTCGAACAGGGAAACCCTGGGCTGATGTAACTGAAGATTACGAAGAAGTATTGTCCCTTTTAGGGCTCTGCTACAAATCCTTAATCTTAATATACTTTTTCTTTTCCTTTTTGAGGGATGGGAAGCTGGGGGTTGGGCGGGGCTGAGATGCAATGTCTTGCACGTCGAGTGAGAGGGGTCTCCAGGCGGTAAAGGACCCTTTGATCAAGAAAATCCAATTATTTGTGTATATACATTTCCCACATAGTGATTACTTCATTAATTGTCCCGCCTTTATCTCCTCCCTTCCCATCCCCCCTAATAATCAGCTCTTTTATCCAGACCAACAAACACACCATAGGAGCTTTGTGGATTCAAAGGATTTGCTTTCGCTTCTGAAAGAGCCGCTATTCTTTGATGATTGGGTAGCGGCAAACTTCAAAGCCATAAATCTTCCTTCTGACTGGCTGGCGGCCCAGCAAAGTCCTTATCAAATTCTTGGAGGTGATCCTGGCTCAGGCAGACAGTCCGCGGAGATCGCGCTGAGCCGGGGCTGCCTGCCTAGTGGAGGGGGGTGCAGAAGGCGAGGAAATCTGAAAGTGGGTGGGTGGGAGAAGGAAGGAAACTGGGCAGCTTTCCGGCTTCCCCCTGGCGACTCCATGCCGCCGCGTCGCCCCCCTGGCCTCGCCTGGCCCCGGACGCGGTAGCCATGGCCGCCGTGGCCGTCCTTCGGAACGACTCTCTGCAAGCGTTTCTCCAGGTCAGTCGCCCCGTCGAGCCGGGAGGTGGAGGGGAGGAGAACGGGGTGCGTAAAAAGACCAAAACAACTGGGCGCATCTTTTTGCACATCCAGGCGCAAGGAGGCAGAGAGGAAGGAGGGAGGGGATGCCTTTGATGGGGGACCCCTCAAAGTTGAAGGATCGCTGTGCGCCCCTTCTGGGGAAGTGAGCTGTAAGGTGCTACTAACCAAACACGTTTGGGTTTATGATGCTGATGAAGTAGAAATGTTGAGAGGCTTCTGGGTTGGCGAAGAAACTTCTTGGCTTGGGAATACGCGCCTAGCGCTCACTCGAGGGACTGGCTGCCCTGGAATCGGCAGAGAAAAACTTTTTCTCTCTCCGGTTACAGCCAAGCCTCGCAAGGAGGGCGAAGCTGGAGGGGACGGGCGAGGGTTGCTTCCTCACTGCGGGAAGCTGCATCCCCGGGGTGGCACCGGTTTCAAAGGGGAGGCAGTGGGGTCGCAGCGTTTGGCGGGGGGCTGATGGAGGCAGACTCCAGCCCGCCCCCTCTCTGAAGTTTCCTGGGAAACTTCCCCGCCCACGTGCTGGGCAAGCGATGCCGTTGCTGAACTTTGGGGGAGAGGCCGCTGGGGAGCCAGAAGGCGGTCGGTGCCCGCTTGTTGGTGGGCGGGGAGGCAGCTGGGCGACGGGCGACTAACGACGTGTCTCCCGCAGGACCGCACTCCGAGCGCCTCCCCCGACGTGGCCAAGCACTCGCCGCTGGCTTTACTGGCCGCCACCTGTAGCCGCATCGGGCAGCCCGGCGCATCGGGCCCGCCGTCGGACTTCCTGCAGGTGTCCTACGAGGCCAGCTTGGGCTCTCCGTCCAGGATCTTCCACCCGTGGAGCAGCGACATGCCGGCGCACTCGCCGGGCGGCCTGCCGCCGCCGCCCAGCCTGGGCCTCACCCCGCAGCCGGCCTTCGGCAGCGCCCACGAGCTGCCGCTGACGCCGCCGGCCGACCCGTCGTACCCCTACGAGTTCTCGCCCGTCAAGATGCTGCCGCCGCCGCCGCCCTCCATGGGCGCGCTGTCGTCCAGCTGCGCTCCGCCGCCCGCCGCCTATGTGCCCTACGCCGCCCAAGCGGCCCTGCCGCCGGGCTACTCCAACCTGCTGGCCCCGCCGCCGCCGGCGCCCCAGCTCTCGCCGGCCCCCGACGACATCCCTTGGTGGAGCATCCAGCAGGCGGCGCCCGGCGCGGGCGGCTGCGCCCACCGCTTCGCGGGGAACCTGCAGCGCGGCCTGGTCTTGGCGCCGTCGGAGCTGGCGCAGTACCAGACGCAGCTCGCCGCGCTGCTGCACCCCAAGGCGCCCCTGGCGGCCACGGCCAGGAGGTGCCGGCGCTGCCGTTGCCCCAACTGCCAGGCGGCGGCAGCCGGAGGTGGAGGCGGAGGCCCCGACGGGGCGGCCTCCTCCGAGCCGGGCAAGAAGAAGCAGCACGTGTGCCACATCCCCGGCTGCGGGAAGGTGTACGGCAAGACGTCGCACCTCAAGGCGCACCTGCGCTGGCACACGGGCGAGCGGCCCTTCGTCTGCAACTGGCTCTTCTGCGGCAAGAGCTTCACGCGCTCCGACGAGCTGCAGAGGCACCTGCGGACTCACACGGGCGAGAAGCGCTTCGGCTGCGCCGAGTGCGGCAAGCGCTTCATGCGCAGCGACCACCTGGCCAAGCACGTCAAGACGCACCAGAACAAGCGCCTCAAGGCCGCCGCCACCGCCGCCGCGCCGGGACACGGACACGCGTGTGCCACCGTCAAAAGGGAGGAGCCCAGGGACATGTGACAACCTGCGACTGAGCGGCCCTCCCACGCCCGCTCCCTGGGCCACCAGGCGCCCTTGTGGGCGCCTGGGGTTCCCTCTCCAGATCCACCTTGCAGATCTTAGAGGCCTGGGAGAGTCTGGGGAACTCCACTTTTGCAGAGGTTTCTGGGAGGAGGACTTGAACCCAGGGCCCACCCTTGAAAGTCTGGGCTGCCTGGAAAAGGTGGGGGGGCAAAAACACCTCCTTTGAACATAGCTGCCTGTATTCCGTGAGCTTGGTGTTGGTGCATCATCCCATATTGGAATCGAGGCCAATGTGACGCTGCTGCCTACGGGATCCCAGGGCTCTTGGGACTAGATGCAGGATGTGATCCTTGCCTTGGGAGCAGATGTGGTCAGATGAATCCTGGCTCTCATCTTAACAGAATTTGGAACTGTGTGCTCTGGGGGTCGGAGATGTCCGTTTACGTCAACCCGCCCTGTGGATTTATTTGATTTCTACGTTTTCGTTCCTGGTACTCCCAGATCCAGTCACCTGTGAGGATCCCCCCAAAGGATCAGGACTTACAGTGCCAACTGTTTGCAACAGTTCCTCGGACTAGAGGGCAGAACCTTAGACACACACACACCCAAAATACCATTTTGGAAACATCTGGTCAAAGTGGGCTGGATTACGGTTTTAAATAAAAGCAACTGCAGCATTTGCCTGTCTATGGAGGGCCTGGCTCCTTTCATTATTATAATTTTATGCCTTTCTTCGGGGGAAAGGCCGACCTTTTGTGTACAGCTTATTTAATAGCTTTGTTTGAATTTTAAAAATGTTTTTTCCCCTCCCCCTCCTTGTTCTTGCCTCCATATGGGGGCTATAGCATGAGATGTGTCTGTAAAGCAACCTGCAACTGCAGCGTGATAATAAATACATTAACTCTGGGGTCATATGGAGAAGACCCAACTGAGTTTGTTTCATTTGATCTTTTTTTGTTGTTTCTGTTTTAAGGGGCTTTTCGGCCCAAACAAACAAATCCTCCTGTATTTGGTCAACACTCCCCAGAGTAATTTGTATCTCATGATTCAATGTTCCCAGCTGTTGCAACTGATCCCTTGCGTTTCCCCATTGTGATCGGGGTGTAGGGTAGGGCCTGACTTCCTTGTGGCTCCATTCATTATTTCTGGAAGCTCTCACTGATCAGAGATTATGACATTCAAATAGAGCAGGAGAGGACGATGTCTATTAGTTGCATCTAGCAATAGAAGCAAGAGTTGTAGTATTCCAAAAGGGAGAAACATGCAAATTATGATCGCAGTCGTTTCTTTAGAAAAAGTGTACACAAGGGCTGCAATCCTATATACACTTAACCTGAGAGTAAACTCCACTCAGTGGGGCTTACTTCTGAGTAGATGTGCATGGGATTTCTCTGTCCGTCTTATTAAAACAGGACTTCTATGGGAACTATCAAACAAAAGGTTTTTTTAGTATCTTTAACCTTCATTGAATTTGGTGGGACTTGGATTTCCGATAGGGAATGCTCAATAATGTTTACAACCTGCATATGACTACTGGATGTGTGCAAAAGAGCACATAGCAGTTTGCCAAACACCTGTTTCATCAATTTCGTGTGTCTTTTAGGTTCGCCTGCTAATACCACATTTCACATTTCATTGCTTTACAGACAAACCATTCAATTCAATGGGACATCTGAATAGATACATAGAGGATTGTTCTCTTGATGTCTTAGTGCAGCCCTTCAGAAGCAAGCCCTTTTGGGTTCAGTGGGGCTTAACTCCCAGATAAGTGTGTGATAAAGTATTGCGGCATCAACCTCTTTTAAAGGCTGCATGTTTTATTTCTGCATTCTAAACATTTATCAAAGAAGTGATGCTGTGAAATGTGTTAGCTCACTGGCAGAACTGAATTCTGTGTATTTGCAGAAATATAAATACTGTACAACACTAACATTCCATATTCTTGAAAAAAATACTTTGTCAGCTACCTTCTAAAATTAAGAATTTGCTGCAATTACATGAATACTCATTTATAACTCAGGGTAATCCATGCTGAGTTTTCTGAAGCAATTATTTGCATCATTAATTTTAGAGTTGATTTGTACTGTACTTTGGAAAGTTTTACTGATACAAACTTTAAAGTGAATTGTTTTAGGGTTGGGCCGTTATTAGAAATTTCCACCTGAAGTGGACCTATGTAACTGTAATTTAATATACTCTGACAGGTGTGTTTTTAAATCTAAATTATGTGGTCACATTTTAAGGGTCAGTATGAAGCTGGATTGATGGTCTACCCCAAGTTATGAATTGGAAGCAGCAGTCGATTCAAACAATTTATCAGGAATACTGTTGTCAAATCGAGTTTCTGGATTTGCATTTATTTGCAACTGCACTTCTTAAAAATTGCATTCTATAGATGTAATTAGTGATTATAACTTTTACAGATCTGCTTTCAGGGATTAATTATTAAGTAATTGAACCACAGCAATATAGTTTATGCACAACATGAGATTTAATAGGAAGTTGGAAATGCAATCTGTTTAAGCTTATGGAAGTTAACCTTGAAAAAATGGGTGATCAAAAAATGGAATAAGCAACAAAAATGCCTTCAGCTGAGCTGTTGGTGGGTGTCGCTCTGCTTGGAATTTAAGATTTCCCCCTTTCTAGTATGTACATCAGGTTAACTGGGTAATTTCAGATTATTTTATAGCATTGCCTTCCAAGGAATTATTGTTATCATCTCAGATGCAGGTGTATTTTAGATGAAGGTTGTTAGTCAGGTTTTTATTCAAACTCTTTTAAGAAATTCTTTTTCTTTTGTGCAGAGTTTGATCTTTCCTTTTAGAGTGTAAAATACCAGTGCGCCAATCCTAAACAGGTCAGTGAGAGTGATTTTCAAGCAGACATGTTTTGGATTGTGTTATAAATAACAATTGATTTAATTAGAAATCTATCGGGAAAGCAGTAAACTGGATTCTTACTCCAATTACAAGTACTTGTAATTTTTTTTATGATAGCAGACATAGAAAAGATGATGCATCACTTAAAGAGATAATGCACTATTTTTTGTAAATTAAAAAATAAAGAGTAGGAGAAATAAATATGTGGACTAGAGGCCTCAATATTTCTGATTCTATAGTAGAAGATTAATTAGATTAGCTGTACTGTTGGACAGTTGCCCTTTTCAATCCAAGTAATTTGATACAATTCTTTTGTGCCAAATCAAACAAAAATAAAATAGGTCAATTAGCTAGTACCATAGCTGTTCCTAATCTGACTGTACAGTAAAGGATGGATTGCAATTAGATTAAAAATTCGGTTCGGTTTGATTTGTGATTGATCAACTGATCAATTTTCAAAGCTGATGGGGAACAGAATTATTTTTTTGATATAGTCAAATTGTGATACTCAGTTTCTGTTCACTTGTCATAATTAGTTTATAAGGATCTAAGGTAACAATTCTAAATGTATACACTAGGAATTAGACCTCATTATTTCTGAGTAAACATGCATTGAATTGTGCAGTGCAGTGCTGGAAATCACTCATTAGTGACATGATCCAGCCCAAAATGAACCACATTTAAAACTTTCTGTTTTTAACGAGGAAGTTTGAAGAACATGCTTAAGCATTTAAGTATGGGCTTAGGTGTGTGAAGATGGATTGTACACCAATTTTTTAAAAATATACAGTGCTATGTGAATATAAAATATAAATTCTCCAGTTCTTGTACAAGTGAATTGGGGGGTTTTGGTAACTGGATTACATGCAAATTGTTGTCCTCTTTAGTTTATGATTAGAAACCAGGCAATGTAGTAAGATCTGTGTCAACAATGAGTTCCTCAAAAGGTGTACTGGTACACTTTAAAAAAATGCAGTTTACAGACTTGAAACCTGAACTAAATGGTACATCTGAAAATGACATATATTTTGTAGTTACTTTCATACTGTATTCAGTCAAGTCTTTAATAGAACAACAAACAAAGTATGTCCTGATTATAATGAAATCACTGTACAGACCTGGATTACACATCCACAAAAGTTGTAGATCACCTTCCAGCTAAAGACTTTTAGAAGTTCATTCCTATGCATGTTTATTCAGCTGTAAGTCCAATGAATACAATGGCCAGGTTTACACATAATGCTAAACCATAGTTTATTAAACCATGGCTTATTAAACCACGGTTTAGTGTTATGCATGAACCCAACCCTGCAATTTAATTATAGTTTTATTAAGTATGGTTATAGGTTTCACATAAAGCAAGGCTTGCAGTGGGCTTATAAAACTTGGTTAAGATTAACCATGGCCTAGTGTTAATGTGTGAACCCAGACCACCTCCTTAATATTGATTAAGGAGCCATCCTCACCCAAAAGCTACAAAGATGCAAGTGAAAAGTGACTCTTCCTGGCTTGTGTTTTCTTTAAAGGGGGATGTTGCAATAAACCAAGGTTTACGTGATCACCTGCCATATGCCTAAATATGTAACACTGGTTTGTTAAAAATGACTAATGTTAAAACATGGGCTAGCCTCATGTGCAAACCAGGTGATGGAAACTTACTCCCTAGGAATCAAGCTTGGAACTGCATTCTCATTGAAACCAGTGTAAGAAGTTAGTCACAAGAAACTTAGAAATTATTCTTGGCAATCACCACCATCTTTTGCGGGATCCAAGCCTGTAGTATACTTCAGATGCTTCATATCTCTCCATCCTCCCTTTTTTATATACCATGGAAACATTGGTACTGAATGTGTATACTCTTTGTATTTTAGAACTGCAGTGAGTTTACAGTGTAGATCAATAAATACGCACCTTTGAAATGGGCACATTATTCAAAGGAGTTCAGTATTTCTGTTTTGGGCTCAGCCCAGAAAAAGTTAGACACACATTCCAGCAAATCTGGGTGGCTGACTTCTAAGGCCTTCTAAATGTTGACTCTCAACTTCCATCAGCCCCTGCCACCATGACCGATGGTTGGAGATGATGGAAGTTATACTCAAGCAACGTCCGAAGGGCCAAATGTTACCCACTCCCTATTTAAAGCTACAACCCTAAGCCTTCTTACTGGAAAGTAAGTCCCACTTAATGTAATGATGCTTATTTCTAAGTAAATTCTGATAGGATAAGGCTGCCAAGTGGTATTGATTTCAGTAGTATTGGGGGTGTCTAACTTTGTTGGAACAAAAAGCGCCTATACATATATTTTCTGCTTGCTTTTATGCAATTGAAATTCAGATCTCCTAGCTGTCTTTTCTTGCTTCAACTTGCTTCAAGGTAGGAAATGCAACCAACATCATTGCATATAGAACTGCTAGCTTCAGGGGAACAATCCAATTCTCAATTTGGCACACAGCAAAGGAAAGATGATAAAGAATTGAGCTAAAGAATGAAGCCGGCAGCAAGAACTGCCAATCCATCAATATGAGCAATATGAATTGATAATATGAAATGTAACGCCATGTATTGAGACCATTCCAAAGGGAATCCTGTTTCTGGTGTGACGTTGCCAAAGACAAGCAGGCTACTAAATGATTCTCTTATGTTGCTTTCATACTAGTAATCACCACAATATCAGCACCAGTAAATCCAGTATTTATTGGAATGATTCCTAAAATTGAATTAGAAGTGAAATCAATGTTTTGTGAAACCCTCAACCCAGATTAAACAAGGCCGTTTGTCTTTGCACCCCATCTTTCTCTCTGCTTGCTAATCCACTACTTTTTAGTTGAGTAATATGCCCAAACAAGTAGCAAGGATTCAGAATAGTTATTTATAAAACACTTAATAACTGGAGGATAATGTGTGTGCATAAGGGAGGGGGGGAGAGAAAGAGAATATCTTTGCACAGTAAGTCTTGGATAACTCTTTATTTGTAACTTTTATTTATTAGAGGAGAAAAACATTTAAAAGGTAAAGTATATTTTGAAAATTCTATAAAGAGTTAAAGTGATTTACTTAATGTTGAGTGAGCACTGAGGGAGATGTAAATAATCTAAAAGCTTGTATCCCAGTAGCACAGGTGATTAAGTGCTTTTACTGAAGGCAGTAGATAATTTTCCCCCCCCCCCATGATACATTCTATAAGGATACTGTATAGAGTTCTGTGTTTGTGTTATACGGGATACTTTCAATTTATATGTTCTGCCTCATAAGGATTCACTTGTTGCTATTCCATCATTTCCTTTTGTTAAAGCACAATTTCCATTAGTCTCTTGAAAGATTTCATTTTGCACATTTGATATTTCTGCTGTTAACAAGGTATACTTTTACGAAGCAAGATTAGCTTCAGCAGTGGCTTACAATATATTCCTCTCTACGTTGCTTAAAAACAAATGATCAGCATCATCTGTCATACTTCCAAGATTTAATTGCATGTTAGAAGCCTCTACAAATGCATGCATAATCATGGCCATATTTCTTGCCTTTGAATTAGCATATTTATATGTGATATTTGAAAGGTTTGTGCTTAAATCAGTCTTTGATGAGAGAGCCTGTTACCTATAAAGAATACTATATGGTTTGAATCCAGATGGGTAAGCTAATTGTATTTTGATCCATTGGAATCACTGGGAAAAGTTAGTAATAACTTAAGTTGCATTGATTTCAGTGGGAACTAAATGGAACAAACGTGGTCTGGATAATAATAATAATATCCTGCCCTCCTTAGCCAAAGCTGGGCTCAGAGCGGCTAACAACAGTAAAATGATAAAACATTCTAAAATCATTTCATTATAAAATTAATTCAAAACAGATTAATGGCAACCATTGGGCTAGAGTTCTGTGAGGATTGCCAAAGGAGGGAGTCAGGCTGTGCCCTGGCCAAAGGCCTGGTGGAACAGCTCTGTCTTGCAGGCCCTGCAGAAAGATGTCAAGTCCCGCAGGGCCCTAGTCTCTTGTGACAGAGCGTTCCACCAGATCGGAGCCACAGCTGAAAAAGCCCTGGCTCTAGTTGAGGCCAGCCTAACCTCTCTGTGGCCCGGGACCTCCAAGATGTTTTTGGTTGAAGACCGTAAGTTCCTCTGTGGGGCATACCAGGAGAGGCGGTCCCGTAGGTACGAGGGTCCTAGGCCGTATAGGATCTAACTCAATTTCTGTTCCATTTGATTTTCTGCATTAACAACATTCATAGATGCAGTGCATATATGAATTTGAGAGATGCTCAAATGTGCTTTTAATGTGATGTCTAATAATGCCTGTGGGGTGCAGTGTAGCCCAAATCACTTAAATGCACCTCACTCCATTCTGGATTACAAAAAAAATAAAAAATCTAGAAGGCAGCAGTAGATTCCTTATCTACTGTGCAGACATAATTTCTACACATTATGTTCTAGTGTTCACTGGAAACAGTGTCCACATGATAAATTCTGCTTCTAATTTCCTATTGTTACCTCCAGAGCCGGCCCACCCATGAGGCAAGGCAAGGTGACCGCCTCAGGCAGCAGCCCAGGACCAGACGATCCTCATGTCAATTTTTACTTCTGCCTTGTTCCTGGTGTAGATCTTCCCTCACTCCTTCTTCCCTGGCGGAAAGAGGGCACTTTTTGGGGGGGGGGTCCACCTCAGGTGTCAAAATGTCTTGGGTCGGCCTTGGTTACCACACGAGTGGTAATCCTAAGGAAATGGGAAGGAAGCAGAAATCCTACTATACATTATGGCCACCAATATGGGGGTCAATTGCCATGCCAAGTTGGCTTTCGTCCGTCAGTGTCCAGTGTTTTGAACATAAACCCTTGTTGAAACAAACTCATGGAAAAGGGCACCAAGATTATTGTGAGTAAAACCATTAAGTGTAAAAGATGTGGAGGGGGGGACAACTTGGAGCCATCTTGCAATCCACATTGCCACAATATTGTGGCCTGCATCACACTATCATGCCCCTTTCCCTCTTTTGGAAACTCCACATTGTGGTTTAGCACAGAAGATCCATCCGCTCTTATCAGTATTTTCAAGGTCTTTACTTGGAAACCCTGTTCTCGCCTTCTTGAACACAAGGAAGGGGCTCCCATGTTTGGAGCAAGGAGACTAGGGAGAGAAGCTCAGGAAAGTGGCAATTAGAGGCTCAAATAAGTAGGTTGTATCCAATGCTAGTCAAATTGAACAGCAGGTCCATTGAAATTAAAAGACCTAACTTATGTTCATTAATTTCAGTGGGTCCACTCTTAATTTGAACCAGCGCTTGATAAAAGTATTTTGACATGGACACAAGTTCACCTTTGGACAACTAGGTAAGTAAGGTAAAGAGACCAACTCTGGGGTTGCGGCGCTCATCTCGCTTTATTGGCCAAGGGAGCCGGTGTACAGCTTTCGGGTCATGTGGCCAGCATGACTAAGCCACTTCTGGCAAACCAGAGCAGAGCATGGAAACACCGTTTTCCCTCCCGCCGGAGCGGTACCTATTTATCTACTTGCACTTTGACATGCTTTCAAACTGCTAGGTTGGCAGGAGCTGGGACTGAGCAACGGGAGCTCACCCTGTTGCGGGGATTCGAACCACTGACCTTCTGATCGGCAAGTCCTAGGCTCTGTGGTTTAACCCACAGCGCCACCCGTGTCCCTGCAGGGAGGTTAGACACTGTGTTATCCCACAATTTGCAGGCCATTTTCCTGTCCCTTTCCTTATTGCAAAAAGTCCAGTCCTTCGGGGAAGTGAGTTTGTTGTGCAAGACTTCCTAATCAGTTATAATTGTGCAAGGTGAATTTGCCAATATGTGACTGAATTGTGCCTTAAAATAGCAACAGTCTGGAAGCTCCTTTACTGGTCTACAGTATTACTTGGTCAGGGAAGGCCTGAAGGTGAACCTGCTGTTATTTGTTCCTGTTTTATCACCTTCCCATCAACTAGGGCTATTTAATGTTTAACCTAGTGTGAAAAGTGGTGCCATTACAAAGGTACAGAAGGCAATTTTCTTCACCGATTACTGTGTGTGTGTTTGTGTGTGTGTTCCGAATTTGCTCCTAACTCTTGTAAAATATTATCCAAATTGACCTATTCTGACTGATCTGAAAGGTGGTAACCTTTCCCGTTATAATAGTGAATAAAAGAAATGCACTAAAATATAAATTCTGAAAACTATTGTATTTTGGAGTTAGATTTATCGTATGTCAAATATTCAGCTTATGGGAATGCATGTTTTTTGTATTAAATATCCAAGTAATATTTTGAAGTTTTGATTTCCAAAATGATTTGATGTGCCTCATAGAAGCAAACAGTTCACATTCCTTCATACTTACTGGACAGTTTGGGGAAGTATTTTTTCATATAATGTTGAAACAGTGGTCCAGTGTTTATCACTTGTCTATACTAAGTTTGTGTCTTTCAGGAATGACAAAATTATGTGTTATTTCAAAGAGAAGGTGTCCCCCTACAAATGCATTTCTGTTCTATGTGGTGGCTTGCCCTTAATAATGGTTTGATTTCTTCTTCATTCTCACCTTGGAAGCATTATCAGATGCCCTTAATACTATTAATTATCAGAAGTTTATTATTATGAATATTTGTTTCTAGTCTTAGTTTTACTTGATATAATTTCTTTGCAAATACTGAGTGTGTACTGTTAAACATGAGAAACACGCATGTATGTTCACAGCTGAATGTGAAGAGAGAAGAAACTCTATGGTCCATCTGCAGCAGCACGACTGGACGCCTTCATCTCCCCAGCTGCAACAAAACATGTCTCTCCTTTATCGGTCTCTACAGACACTGCAACCTTCCAGCAGTGACTTCAACCCCAAAGGCTCACTCCTCTATTATCTCCCAGGACTGACAGATGCCAACAATGGGTAGCTAAAGTTGATGACAGATATACAATGTCCGGGGGCAAAACAGACATTCCTTGTACACTAAAGTGTATACAGTGGTACCACAGGTTACATACACTTCAGGTTACAGACGCTTCAGGTTACAGACTCCGCTAACCCAGAAATAGTACCTTGGGTTAAGAACTTTGTTTCAGGATGAGAAGAGAAATTGCACGGCAGCAGCGGGAGGCCCCATTAGCTAAAGTGGTGCTTCAGGTTAAGAACAGTTTCAGGTTAAGAACGGACCTCCGGAACGAATTAAGTACTTAACCTGAGGTACCACTGTACTTCAGATAGGCAAATGGAAGCTCAAAATGATTTTCAGAAGATTCCCTTACCAAAAAGAGAGAAATGTATCTCACTGGTGCCAAGAATAAAAGATTGATTCTTTGTTCTTGTAGTATGCCCAATGCATTTCAGCTACAAATGCCGTAGTCAAGGGCTTATATAAAAATATAGCAATGAGACCTTTATTATACAATTACCAAACCACACATTAAAAATTCTCTAAAAACTCAGACTGTGCCAACATGTAATGTAATAAAATTCCTGTACAAATTAAGTATTTAATGGGAAACCTATTTTAAGCCAAAGCCAGCCATGACACAAAAAAAGTAAGACTGTACTTGGTTCCTAACATTTTGCTTTGTTAGGGCAAAATCTCATGGGAGGGCACCTCAGGTTTGGTACAAACGGTTATTATCTTTTGACAAAGGCATTTGTGAGTGAACACACTGGCCATATTACAAAAACAAAGAACCCATCGGTTTTCCTGGCATCTGAGAGATATATTTCTCTTTTTTGGACGCTATTCTTGGATGCTTCCTGTTTTCCTCAGAAGATTCCCTTCTGGTCCCCAGACCCCAGCATTGCCTCTCATTCCCTGGAAAGCCACTGTGGCTGCTTTCTTACACGTGTGCAAAAACACAGGCACCAAGTCAGCCCCCCCAAAATGCTGAGTTTACTGCTACAGGAAATTAATTAGATTCCCCCCCCCAAAAAAAACTATTCGCTTTCTCCACACCCTAGTTTGGTCTGCAACAAGATCTACTGAACAAGTGGGTTTTCCCATTCACATTAATGAATTTCTTTGTGTACATACCCATTTGCACTGATGGAGCTGCCCCATGAATGTGACAAACATGCTTGAAAATAAGTGTACCCTGTATCCAGGGACTGATCAAGACATTTAGAGGCTCTTAAATGCTGAAAAGATTCTGGTGCTCCCATATGTAATTGAAAATAAAAACAATACTAAATGGTAACATTTTCTTTTTCAAAATGGCACAAAACTTGCATGCGTGCTGAAATGTATGTGGAACCCTACAGTGGTACCTTGGGTTAAAAACTTAATTCGTTCTGGAGGTCCGTTCTTAACCTGAAACTGTTCTTAATCTGAGGTACCACTGTAGCTAATGGGGCCTCCCACTGCCGCCGCACAATTTCTGTTCTTATCCTGAAGCAAAGTTCTTAACCCGAGGTACTACTTCTAGATTAGCAGAGTCTGTAGCCTGAAGCATCTGTAACCTGAAGCGTCTGTAACCCAAGGTACCACTGTGTGTGTGTTTGTGTTTGTGTGTGTGTGTGTATTAGTTTTCCAATAAGAACATCCAATTAACAAATCCATCAAATGATAATCAATTTAAAAATAAAATAAAAAACCAGCCAAATTACAATCCAAATGATTATTATTTTTTGGGTTTCCCATACTCTGAACCTCTGAAGTATATCTCCAGTATTTTCATTTCTGCCTTCTTCTCCTGAAAGGGCTTTTGAAGCAGCTGCGGCAAGTGAGTACCTCTGTTTCAGCAGACAAGTGTCCAAATATAGTGAAGAAGCAGCAGGAGAGTCAGTGCCCTGGGTTTTGCTGGCTTTCAGATATCTAGCTGGGACATATAGCTCAGATGGTTGGACTGTGGTGTGATAATACCAAGGTTGCAGGTTCAATACCCATCAGGGACTGCTGCATATTCCTAGAATGCAGGGAGTTGCAGGGATCATCTATCTTCAGAGTCCTGTCCAATTCTATGATTCTATGAATGATATTCAGCATATGAAGTGTGATCAGAATGAGTGGTTAAGCAAGGGACTTAATGGCTAAATGAACCCTTTTTGCATTGAAACCTGGAGTGCCATATAAACAAAAGCTTCAAAGCAGAGTCCAACATTGAAGTGTCATTCCTTATTTCCTATACTTAGTATGAGCCAGGGTCAAAGTGAGAGGATTTTCTTTTATAAGGATAGAGGATATTATTCACTTTTCAGCTGGTTTGATTAGACCTAAATATGAGCAACGTGCTCCTCTCCTGAGGACTACATATTACAATTAATTTTGGATCATATTGATTGGATTGCAAAAGGCCATTACCTCCACTGCAGTGACCAACTTAACTCTTTAGGCTACCTTTCCCCCATCAGCTCTCAAACAGTTTCCTTGCAAAGTGAACCAAACACAAGCAATTTTTGAAATAATTGTGCTAATTGGGAAACTGCCACTCAATTCTCCCAGGAAGATTTCCACAGTCCAAGCAATTTGTAAAACTCTAGATGCCACCTAATGAGGACCTAAGATTGAATAAACAAGCATTTGAGCCCATCCCAAATCAAAGCATATGGACATAGCAGTCAGCAGAACTGCATTGTAGAGCTATGCAAGTAAAATTGTCTACATATTTTATGTAGTCGTAAAGCCAGATGGTAAAAAGGGTTTAAACCTTTATCCCAAGCCCTCACAGTGCATGTGCATTGATGGGGGTCAGGGAATTCTCAACGCCACCCTACATCCTATTTTCAACACAGCCAGAGATCAACTTGTCAGATAGAGTCTTGTTATTTTCTAGGTATGAAAAAGTTCATTTCATCCTGATCCTGGATCTGTTTCCTCGAATGGACCTCTGGCTACATCTAAGCAGTTTCAAATGAATACTTTTGTGAAAAAAGTTGCCCGCTGCCCTGATTTTGTATATGAGTTGAAGGACATGACCTATCAGACATGTGAGAAATCTAGTGAAATTGTCATACATATGAATCATGTTTCATTTTTTAAAATAATAATTATTATTATTATTATTATTATTATTATTATTATTATTATTCCACGCTGCCTGAATTCAAATCCACCCAAAAGACAAGGGACCCATAATCTCCACTGCCATTTAAAAACAACTGCAACAAACCCTGCCTTGATTATTTATCTAATTGATTTATACACCGCCCTTCATCTGAAGAGCCCAGGGTGGTTCACAGTACAAAAACACATAACAGAACAACAAACAGAACAATACTCCTAGTCAGTGTTTTTTCCTGGGGGGGGGGGGGGATACAGGGTTATGCATACCCCTAAACATTTTGTGGATCTTTCTACTTTTGTCTATTTACTGTATTTATTTTCCTCGACTTGAACTATATAATGGTGATTTTCCTGAGTCAAAATGAGAGTACACCCCTAAACATTTTTTAAAGAAAAAAAGCATGCACATAGCCCATGCAATAAAAAAACCAGACCACCCCTGCGGTCAGGCAGAAGGAGGCAATCGCCTCAGGCAGTAGATTTTGAAAAAGCAGGACATGGTTGCTTTATATTTAAACTTATTTCTGTTGAGGTTTTTACTGCTGGGGAGGAAAAGAGGCGCATAGGAGACGATTTGCCTATTCCCAGGCACTCAGGTGGGCGAGCACCGTGTGCAGCAAAACATCCCGGGCAGTTTACTATAAAACGAAGATCATGGCCACTGGTCCCATCACCTCCTGGCAAATAGAAGGGGAAGAAATGGAGGCAGTGAGAGATTTTACTTTCTTGGGCTCCATGATCACTGCAGATGGTGACAGCAGCCACGAAATTAAAAGACGCCTACTTCTTGGGAGAAGGGCAATGACAGGCCTTGACAGCATCTTGAGAAGTAGAGACATCACCTTGCCAACAAAGGTTCGTATAGTTAAAGCTATGGTTTTCCCAGTAGTGATGTATGGAAGTGAGAGCTGGACCATAAAGAAGGCTGATCGCCGAAGAATTGATGCTTTTGAATTATGGTGCTGGAGGAGACTCTTGAGAGTCCCATGGACTGCAAGAAGATCAAACCTATCCATTCTGAAGGAAATCAGCCCAGAGTGCTCACTGGAAGGACAGATCCTGAAGCTGAGACTCCAATACTTTGGCCACCTCATGAGAAGAGAAGACTCCCTGGAAAAGACCCTGATGTTGGGAAAGATGGAGGGCACAAGGAGAAGGGGGCGACAGAGGACGAGATGGTTGGATAGTGTTTTCGAGGTTACCAGCATGAGTTTGACCAAACTGCGGGAGGCAGTGGAGGACAGAGGTGCCTGGAGTTCTCTGGTCCATGGGGTCACGAAGTCGGACACGACTAAATGACTAAACAACAAGTATTGTATATTGTGTGTTTTGCGTGATGTCAGGCTGCCCTGTAAAATTTTAAAAGGACAAACGTAAAATGCAGACCATTCCTTTTTTTTGCATGCTTAGAAGGTAGAATGTTCAATGTAACAAACTTAAAAGTTGCATATTTAACAAATGTTTAGGTTTTTAGTTTGGGTGTTTTTTTTAAATTTTGTGTTCTTTGTGAATTTGCTTATTGTGCTGTTTTTAATGGTGCTTAGTAGAATAAATGCATTGGTGAGGCAAACATAGTGCCAACAGGAGGTAAATTTCCAGTTGTATGTGTCATGCAGCATTTGAAGGGACCGTGTCCTTTGCTCAAAATGAAATAAAAAACCAGTAAAAAATATATATATCCTGTATGCACGAGCATTACACGTGTACGCCCACCCAGCTTGCCAGAAACCGGGGACATATGAGCAACGAGAGTGGGGGCGTTTTCTCTCCGTCGTCTTAGTTTAACGCTTCTTGTCTCTGTTGGCGCCTTTTGCCGCTGCTTGTCAAGACCGCTTCTCCTCGCAGGTGGGAACCATTTCGCCCCGCCCCTCCGTTCCCACCCGGCCCCCTTTTCCAGGCGGCCCGGAGGCTTGACAAAGCGGCGCTTGCTGCGCGTTGCTATGGTGACGTCGCGGCCTGCCTGCGGCCTGTGGACGCTCCGTCGGCGCTGGCAGTGGAGCGTCCTTTGCGTTGCCCCAGTCAGTTGAACGAGCCCAGGTAGCTCGGCCGCGCCATGAACAGGTAGCCTAGCACCAGCACTGCTTTTTTGTTTTGCGTCGAGGGGGTTTTGATGATATGGCGCAGCGCGGCTCTAGAGTCTAACCCTCTCCTTCTTCTTCCCTCCGCCCCCTATCTAGGTTTAATATTGTCTTGGGCCAGGGGATACCCAGGCCGACAGCCCCCAAGGTAGGAGACCCCACCCCACCCCACGTATTTAAAGGTCCCCTTCCTTTTTAACCTGTAGCCCTTAATACAAGCTGCAATAATAGTAGTAGTAATAATAATTGACAACGACGACAATGCAGTTCAGTGGGAAAGCTGGCTACTGTACCACCACCACCAAGGAAAATGCTGTGTTTTTAGTTATTGTAGCAGCAACAACAACAACAAATTCTTGACAACAACGACAATGCAATTCAGTGGTAAAGCTGGCTGCTGCTGCACCACCACCGCCAAAGAAAACGCCATGTTGTTAATAATAATAACAACAACAACAACAACAACAACAATAATTTATTATTTATACCCCGCCCATCTGACTGGGTTTCCCCAGCCACTCTGGGTGGCTTCCAACAAATACTAAAATACAGTAACCTATTAAACATTAAAAGCTTCCCTAAACAGGGCTGGGGAAACCCGCCCTGTTTTTAATTATTGTAGCAATAACAACAACAACAACAAATTATTGACAACAACGACAATGCAATTCAGTGGGGGAAATGGCTGCTGCTGCACCAACACTGCCAAGAAAACATAGCTGTCAACTTTTCCCTTTTCTTGCGAGGAATCCTATTCGGAATAAGAGAATTTCCCTTAAAAATGAAAAATTGACGGCTATGCAAGGAAAATGCCATTTTTAATTATTGTAACAACAACAACAAATTATTGACAACAACAACAATGCAATTCAGCACCGCCACCGCCAAGGAAAATGCAGTGTTTTTTAATTATTGTAGCAACAAGCAGAATAAATTCAGCAAGTGCCGCCCTCCTCTCTGTTGGCAGCACCGCCATGCTGAGGAGTTCTTCCCGCTGCCTGTTCACGTTCTTCCTGTTAGAAGCACAGCAGCCCTTGAAGCGATGAACAAAAGAAATATCGAGATGTCTAGTGCAGCCTTTTTCAACGTTGGGCCCCCTGATATTGTTGGACTACAAATCCCATCATCCGTAGCCAGACAGGACAGCAGGCAGGGGTGGTGGGAGCGGCGGTCCAACAATGCCTGGGGACCCAAGGTTGAGAAAGGCTGGTCTAGTGGATCTGGTGTGTAAAACCTCCCTGTCCAGGGAAGCTTTTAGTGTGTAATGTTGTATTGTGCTTTTACTATTTTTTTGTTGGGAGCTGCCCAGAGTGGCTGCAGCAACCCAGTCAAATGGGTGGCATATACATATATTGTTGTTGTTGTTATTCCAGAATAGGCACCCCTGGGTGTGGGCAGCTGCAGCTCTAGCTCCAGTGAAGGCTTGGTACCACTAACACATCTTTTTTTTTTTCCTACACAATTGCTAATAAAATCAGTTTATTTGACAGTTGAAGGTGGTAATGGGAAATAATCTCTTCGCAATCTCATTCATTTTAATATTTGAGATTGAAAAACAGACTTAATTAGTTGTGTATGCTGAGGGGGGCTGCGTGGAAATTCTGTTAGTGGTTATGGATTTGGAATCCAGGACTTAGGGATAATGGCCAAACCTTCTGCAGTCAAAAGGAAGTGATATGTTTGTGGTGATATTAAGCATATACACATTTATTGATTTACTAGACTTGCATACTATTCCATAACAGAATACCCTTAGTGGTGCCTGTTTCGCATTCTCCCCCACCCTATTCAAATGTTGGCTGTGGGGCCGCATGAGTCATTAATCAAAGGTTGGTTATGATCTACAAAGCAGTTAAGTTGGCTTGTTCCCATTTGAAATCAAGCCAGGCTTGCTGAATTCAGTTTGCCAACTTAAATGGATTTCAGATTATGTATATGATGATTAGCAGAGGCTCTAGTGTCCTGTAGAAATAACAGCTGTTGCACACGTGATGGGCACCGTATTATATACTACACAAATTTAAATCTGAACACACTGTACTGAGAGAGGAAGGCTTACAGCCAAGAGTTCTGATCTTATGGCTTACCTGTTGATGTGACAATAGAGCTGGGGAAGATCAGTGTGGTGTAGTGGTTAAGAGCGATAGACTCGTAATCTGGTGAACCGGGTTCGCATCTCCGCTCCTCCACATGCAGCTGCTGGGTGACCTTAGGCTAGTCACACTTCTCTGAAGTCTCTCAGCCCCACTCACCTCACAGAGTGTTTGTTGTGGGGGAGGAAGAGAAAGGAGAATGTTAGCCGCTTTGAGACTCCTTCGGGTAGTGATAAAGTGGGATATCAAATCCAAACTATTAATGAGGTTACTTCTACTTTGAATGCAAAGTGGAGTCTGATTTCCTGAAGAACATCCTGACCCATGCAGAGCGATGTGACACTAAGTGGATCCTAGAATTATCTTTCCCTGAATATATGCTAATTCCCCAGAGAGGTAGCATTCACAAAAGCTGTTTCGGCTGTTACTACAAAAATTATGCCTCTGCAGTTACATGCTATACCTTAATTGAGGTGCTTACATGAGTGCTGCATGGTATACATTCACATAGCATACAATAGAGCGCTGCATAGTATATATTCGCAAAGCAGATATATCAGTGGAGCCATACATCAAAAGTAAATGTTTTTCTCTTCCATTGTTTTAGATGTAAACATTTTATCTTATAACACATAAGTTTTACCCTTTAAAAGTTGTGCAGAATTATTTCCCTATGTTTTAAATAGAATATTAAGCATTATTGCTGTTTGAGGTTTCCAATATATCTGTTATATATCAGATACACACACACACACACAAAAGTTGGGATATAGGTGATCAATCATATTTTCTTTGCTTAAGCCAGGGGTCAGCAACCTTTTTCATCCGTGGGCCGGTCCACCGTCCCTCAGACCATGTGGTGGGCCGGACTATATATTTTGGTGGGAAATGAATGAATTCCTATGTCCCACAAATAACCCAGAGATACATTTTAAATAAAAGCACACATTCTACTCATGTAAAAACACCAGGCAGGCCCTACAAATAACCCAGAGATGCATTTTAAATAAAAGTACACTTTCTACTCACATAAAAACATGCTGATTCCCAGACCGTCAGCAGGCCAGATTGAGAAGGCGATTGGGTCGTATCCGGCACACGGGCCTTAGGTTGCCTACCCCTGGCATAAGCAAACACTTTCACACTAGAAATGGCACAAATTGCATTATTGAAGAAGTGCAACATACATTATAGCCTAGTTACTGCTATGTTCACCCACATTTTATGCTAGCTATGTTAATTATATGGAAATTAAATATGGAAATTAACAACTGTCTGTCACTTGTGTTTCCATGGCAGCCTACAATGCTGAACAAGTAGGCCATTTCTGGTTATGATTCTTTCTTTCTTAAAAATGATAAAGCTGTTGAAATTTAGGAATTTGAAGGTAAGGACAAGAAACTTGTGCACAATCCTGGAGCATGCAAGGCAGCCAGTGTTGGAATTTCAAGAAAGACTTTCCATGGTCTGATGAACAAAATGATTTTGAAAGCAGAGCAATTGGTAGAAGCAGAGGGCCAAAGTGAGATAATGAAAGACCAAAGAGGAGAAAACTGTAGTAGTGAAGGCAAAAAAATATATTGCCAGCTTGATGTGACTCAGTGTTCTGTCAAAGAGGCAGATAGAAAGGACTATGTTTTTGTAATGCTGTAAAGAGAGAATTGACCTGGTATTGTGATGGCCTAAATTGTGTGTCAAGGAAGGAAGGAAGTCAAAGATAAAACCAAGGATTTTAACTGAAATCATTTGACATTAGGATGACATGTATTCCATATTCTTATGTCTTTTTCTGTTCAACCAGTAATTATCTGTATAGAGTAAGTGTAATGTCAGCACTTCAGCATCAGTTACATTTTTTCACAATTCTGTTGATTGTAACCTTATCTTAAAAATCGGTATATATTCTATACTGAAATTATTTGGTTCCAACTGTCTGTTGAAACTCTTTTAGTATGCTGAGTAAGGCAGCATTAAGGGAGTGAATCTAGCAGACTTTACCCGTTGCAATCACACACAGAGTGATGCTTGTAGGTAAGAAAAATAAAAAAGGACTTTATGGTATGAAATACGTGCTTGGATAGAAGAGTTCCTAATTCTAGTCTAACTAGTCTGTAGTAGAACAAGGCAGCTGTGGTGGCTCCTTTTTCCCTTGGAGGATGGTTCCAGCATGATGTTTCATTTTGAGGTTTAAGAGAGAAGTGAAAGTAACAGGAAGTTGTAAAACAGAGCCAAACTGAGAATATCAGTCTAAATGTAACGTCAAAAGAGAAGAAGGGAGCTCAGGAAATCTGGAGGTCCCTAACCCTTTCTGTCTTAAACCATGCCAAACCCTTCTTCTGCATGCTGAGTTGCACCCAAATTTCCAACACTCCCCAATTGACATTTAGAAACAAAAAATATAATATTGTTTCAGATGCAAGGTGTTGTTAACAACCGTGTGGCTGGGGGTGGGGAGGAGATTAGGAGTCAGGTCTTTTTGATACCTGAAGAACTCACAATTTGCAGAGAAAGGCATTCATCACTACAGTAGTGGCCAAAATTGTGGAAACCTTTTGGGAAAAGTGTATTTCCAAGGTTTGATGGCTCATAACACACACACCCTTTTTAGTAACACCATAAAATGATATATCAATAGAAAGATAATTTAAATGAGAATGTAAGGCAACAACATTTGTTCAGTTATCTGTATTCTATCAAACGTTATAGCCAAATAACCAGAAAAATGAAGCACAACTTGCTTAGGTTGATATGCAGTAGTTTCCCTTCATTTGAATGTAGCCAAAGAGCATGAGTGTTTAGAGAGCCAATCAGGTGTTCTGAGCCAACAAAGCTCAGAAAAACACTTTTTTTCCAAAAGGTTTCCACAATTTTGGCCGCTAGTGTACTTTGGTGTGTCTTTTTATATATTTCTCCCTTTTGTGAATGCTCCCTACTTAGTTTCAGTAAAATGTCAACTAAGAAACAGTGTTTGGAAACTTTCTGGGGCCCCTTTTGCAGGCCATACTGCATTGTATATAATATAGTCCTTTTATTTGCTCCTAGTAAGCTTCTTAAAAATGCCATTTGGAATCTTTCCTCTACATCTTTTTAGGTTTCTGGAATGATGGAAGTGATTGCTCCTGAAGGTATTTGCATTAAACAATGCATTTGAAAGTACTTTCTTATAGCTCCTTATATTCTAAAAAACAAACAAACCCTACCCTCTTCCTTTTAAGCCTTTTTCCTTAAAAAAAAAAGTCATAAGAATTCTTAATAGGGGTTGTTTTTTTTTGTTCTTAATGGTTTTATCGATATTTCAGAGCTAAGAGTGCAACCTTATACTTGTCCACTTGGAAGTAAGTCCCATTAAGGCTGTGTACACATTACCAGCTTAAAGAGCAGCTGTGTCATTACTTTTCTCAATTCAGATCAAAGCTGGGTTGGAGGGGGGGATGCATCAAAATGCAGTATTTCATAAGAAATGACAAGATAGATATGTGGATAACACCATGTGCACACCACTTTCTGAACCAGTGATGGGAGTGCTGTGCATGCAGAGCAAATGGGACTGAGTACACAGCTTTGAGTTAAATGGTGCTTACTTACAGAAGTGTGTATAGAACTATAGCAGGCTGCAACTGGATAGCCACTGCCTTGGGAACAAACCTTGTTTAACTCAATGGGCCTTACTTTTGAGTACACATGTAGAGGATTGCCTTCTAATAGAAGTTATTGGTGTGAATGTGCCCATTTTCACCTGTGAATTGTGAAATTGCTATTCCTTTTCTATGGAGAGTTGTGCTACTCAATGAAAACATGTGCACAGCAAATGTTTCATCGTCCTTCTCTTAAATAAGAGCCACACATCCTGTGTTATGTTTTAAATCACAGGAATTCCCCTGCATCCAAGTCACTTCCATATATTGAAATGTAATGTAGCCAGGGTTTATATACATAGTTTCCCAAATTAGTTTTTAGCCACGGGGTACTGTTAGCCTCATGACACAAATTGTAACAAATAAAAGATTTATGCTTCTATGGTAGGCATGGATATATTAGTCAAGCTGTACCAAGGATGGCAAAGTTTAGAAGAGAAGTGGAGGTAAAAAAATGTGGCTTAATTGTGCATATCCCCCAACCCTAATCAGGAGGCAAACACGTGGAAGAACATAAAACTGTCAGGAACCATACTGTGCCTTTGGAGCTTCACAGTTAATTCCAGTTCCTACCCTTGGACATTGATTCTGGGTCAGAGGAACAGGGACACCAGTCATAGACCTCAGAGAGCACAGAGGTGACTGCAGAAGGTGCAGTGGATAGAAGGAGGAAGAGAGGTGTGGTGGTGTTTGGTGACTTTCTGCTGAGGGGGACAGAGATAGTGATGTGCGGACCTGATAGAATGTCCCAGGAGGTGTGCTTTCTTCTAGGTCAGGGACGTCAAGCCAAAGTTGTTGGGCTTTTTTAGGGGGGTGCACACCATAAATTGCTAAACAAGTAGTAATTACGGCAGCGGTAACTCCTTACATTCTTGTAATCGTGCACAAATGAAGGACAGAGCAAGAAGGGGATTCTCCTTTTCCCCGCGGAGGAATATGAGCCCATGATCGACTGCTATCAACCAGGGATCAACCTGTCGATCACAGTCGACCGATTGGACATCCCTATTCTAGGTGCAAAGATTCAACATGTGACAGAGAGACTGCCAACTCTCATCAAGCCCACTGACCATTACCCCGTTCTTTTGATCCATGTGGATACAAAATGATACTGACAGACACAGTCTTCAATGTGTTGCAAGGGACTATGAGACTCTGGGTGGGAAGCTGAAAGGATCCTGTGGCACAAGTGGTTATTTCATCATGCCTTCCTGTTGAAGGTCATGGCCCAGGAAGAGAAAGAAAAATACTGGAAGTAAATAACTGACTGCACAGATAGTGTCATTGGGAAAGATTTGGCTTCCTGGACCATGGTCTCCACTTCCATGAAGAAGGACTTCTGGCAAGAGATGGGTTGCACCTGACAGCAGTTGGCAAAAATGTGTTAGGAATCTCACAAACTTTATCAGGAGAGCTTTAAACTGAATCCCGAGGGGGAAGGAGACAATATTTCAGAGGATGGGGGACACCAATACTGGGGATAATAACTTTATTGGTGTACAGGAACCTGCTTATGGGCAGGGAAAAAACCAAGAAGGAAGCAGCTTGAGGGAATGACTTGTTCCCGTTTTCTCTATACTAGTGTATAGGGCATGGGGAATAAACGAGATGAACTTGAGCTCTGGCATTACTGAAACCTGGTGGGATGAGATACAGGACTGCAATGTAATAATTGAGGGATATAATTTATTCAAAAGGAATAGACCAAACAGGAAGGGAAGAGGAGTGGTGTTGAATGCAAAGGATGTGTGTACCTGAGAGGAGATCCATGACCTGTAACAGTATGGGGAGAGCATTTTGATAAAAACTTGTAGGGGAGAGAAACAATATGTCTCCTAAGATTTTTTTTTTTTAATTAAATGCATCTCAAAAGTTTATCAATTTAATGTTATACTCTGTCATGCTGAATTTATACATTGAAAACATGCAGATTTGGTTTAAGGAGATCATGCAAAATACACTCAAACTTTTTGTTTTAGATGGATTTGTCCTAGAAACACGTTTGCCTTTGCCAAGGTAAGGAAAGGCCATTGTTCAGTTTATCCCTCTGACAATTTGTAATCAGACCCCAGTCTTCCTAGTTTCAGCAAGGTGGTGGCCTTACATGCCTTCAAGGCATATCCTAGGACAGGCTTCCTCAAACTTGGCCGTCCAGATGTTTTTGGCCTACAACTCCCATGATCCCTAGCTAGCAGAACCAGTGATCAGGGATGATGGGAATTGTAGTCTCAAAACATCTGGAGCGCCTAGTTTGAGGAAGCCTGTCCTAGGATATTTTGGTCTCTTCTTTCCCTGCAATCTTTTATAAGACACTAGCAGCTCTGTCCATCTCTACAAGTTGAAAATAAGGCCATGTACACATTGCCAGCTTAAATGAAGTCAGGGGTTTTGGTGTTTGTGTATGCTGTATATTTCAGGTCAGTTCAAATTTACACATCATTGTGAGCTTCACTACTCTTTGATTTGTTTCCACATCACCCCCTGTGCATCCACACCAGTGGGCAGAGATGGGGGAGGGATGTCTTAGCAGAGTTCACGCAGCGGGGAAAAAACTGTTGCCTTGTGTGGGTAATAAATTCAGACTGAAAGCAGGCTTCCTTTCTAATCTCCAACAGTTTTTAATGAGTAGCACAACAACATAAATCAGCCCGGCGAATTGGCTGGCATCCTTCCGCTTCTCCGTCAAAAGCGAAAGAGAACACACACACACAGAAACATTCCCGTATGTGAATATAGCCATGCCTCAGAATGTGAGACGTCACTCAGAACTGTTTAACCCTGTAAGTTCTGATTCTCCTCACAGTCTTCACCTGACTGACTTCTCCACCCCTCCACCCACCCTCAACTCCTAGTCATGAAGCTTTCCTCCCTTCAACCCTGTCCCCCTACAGATCATCCTCATGCAGCCTACTTCCAAATTAAGAGTAGAAGCTTAAGAAATCAGCCTGATGGTGGAGCCTTGTACACAACTACTCAAAAGTACTCCTCATTTAGTTCAGTGAGGCTTACTCTCAAGCAGGGTAGGAGTACATCTTAAGGTAGCAAACCTAACACCTCCTACCCAAGAGTAAGCCCAACTGAATTCAACAAGTCTGAGCAGGCATGGTTAGGATCATGCTATTAATCTAAAGTGCCAGAAAACTCATTGCGGTCTTTACGTAGTGCGAAAATACTGTTGAAGTGGGTATCTATTTTTAATGAGTAGGTATGTTTTACACACAGGGAGAGATAAAATAAAACCCTTAAATTAAAATAAAGTTCAGGTAAAGAGGATTTGTCAGAGGAAAGAGACGTCTCTAACTCCCCCTACCCATACTGACATCAGACATGTAGAACCAGCCCCAACTCACAGCCTCAAATGTGCACACCTGGGTTTCACTACACTTTCAGTATTGCTATCATTCTCAAATTGGAATGAAGCTAGCTTGCAATGAATCGCATGAAAGCGCAGTATTTTTACAAGAAACTACAGGATAGCTCTAGATTGTTGCTAATTCCATGTGTGCATGGATTGAAAACCTAGTGGGGCAGTGCAGTGAGGATGGTCGTGTGCACAGCCTAAATCCAGCTGATCAAATGGAACTTACGTATATGGAAGTATTCTTATGACTACAGCTGAAAGATCGGAGTACATGTTACATGAAAATACTGCAGCACATGTAGAAACTATTTTTAAAGAAAAGCTGTGAAGGTCAGTTGCCTGTTCTGAACAGGGTCCTGAAGAACCACATACGTAGCTTATGGGTGAGCCAGGATCCATATTTGTCACTAGAGACCAACACAGCCTCAGTATCTCAGAGCAGCTTTAGCTGGTGTGCCAATCATAACCGTCCTTGGACAGGGATAGCTTGTCCACAGAGGTCCATACAATGATAACCTCAGGGTTGGATTGTTGCATCATGCTCTGTGTAGACCCATAAAGCTGGTCCACAAACTACAGGCTGGTGCAGAATGCTGTGACGAAGCTGCTATTCAGAGCAACCTACCTGCAGCATGTAACATGGCTCTTTAGGGATTTGCACTGGCTGTCAGTTAGCTACTGGGCAAGTTTAAGGTTTTACTATTGGTGTATAAAGCCCTTAACAGCCTTGGGCATGTTTACCCAAGAGACTGCCTTTTCTCATTATCATCCTGCCTGAATACTTAGGGCATCAGGTAAGGCCATTTTATGTGTGATACATGCCCTAGGAGTTCATTTAGGCAGAGGTGGAAATAGTGAGAACCACAGGAGGAAGAAATCACATCCTCTTGGGATTCACTATATATGTAGGAAGAGGAAAGCTGAGTGTAGTGGATACGTATTTTGGACTTTAAGAAATATGATTTCAAAAAGCTTAATGAACTGCTGGTTGTGATCTCATGGTCAGAAATACTCAAAAAAAGAGCAGAAAACAAATAAGGTAGCATGGTGTTCTGTAGTGTAACAAAGCTTACTGGACTAGTCTACAATGCTTTGGTTGTGATGAATTCTTATACTCTTTTATGTCAAATATGAGAAATAGGCTAGGATTCAAGCTGATTTTTAAGCATTATATCATCTTGAATAATCTGCTCCTTATATATGCAACTCGTTTTATTGTCTTATATAGGCATAGTGGCTTAGGAAGGACTGATGTAATGAAGGTAAAAGTTTTTATTTCAAATTTGATATATGCTTATCTCTAAAATGAATTGATATATTGGTATTTAATGGTTTCTTAATGTTTTGGTTTTAATCAGTTGATTGTACTGATCAAGAGTCATATCTGTGTTTCAGTGTTTTATTGCAACTTACGGGAATTATCAGTAGCCAGAGAAATCACGGTGAAGAATTTTAGGCAAAATTACATGGCAGGTCTTGTGGTTGGTTCTTACTTTTGTCTTAATTACAGGAACAGAAGAACAGACAAAATGGAAGGTTGCATGTGTTTGGTCCAAAAGGTAAATCTACTGAGCTTTTCAAAACTGCACTGATTTTTAACCACTGCTTTCAAACTGCACTGCTGGGGGGGGCGGGTTCTTAGAATTCTGGATGTAGGTACAAAGGTGCTAGTAGTTTAGAAAATCATAATTAAAACCAGGGACAAAGCTAGTCTTTATTTATATGTCAAAACAAATTGCCAGTTAAAGAATAGAAAGCATTCTTCTGTAAGCATTAGTAAATTATTTGGTTGATTTATCTAATTTCATTAATTAGATAATCCCCACTGCAGCTTACCAAAAATAATGCCTTGGAGAACTTTGTGGCTATTTCTGCTCTTTCTGGTACATGGCTTTGCTCTAGAATAGAATCCTTACTTTCTTCTCTCTGCCCTCTTGCTCCAGCTTACAGCACTTTTTAAGGTCTGTGGGCATCAGAGACACAGAAGCCAGCACAGAAACTAGGTCACAGATGAGCAATGGTGGTTGGAACATCAGTTGCTTCCTGACCTGTGTGCCACTTCTGTTGCCTGATCTGTGTACACAGCTAGATATTACTGTATTTTTTGCCCCATAGGACGCACCTTTTCCCTTCCAAAAATGAAGGGGAAATGTGTGTGCGTCCTATGGGGCAAATGCAGGCTTTCGCTGAAGCCTGGAGAGCTGAGCAGCGCACCCCGGGCTTCGGGCAGATGTCCGCAAGCCTTGGGAGCCCGGCGGGAGTTCCCGCCAGGCTCCCAAGGCTTGCGGATAGCAGCCTGTTCTGGGGGCTGGGGTCGGGGAAAGCTCGGGCTTCCCCCGCCCCAGCCCCGCGCCTGGGGGGGGGGGGAAATATTTTTTTTTCTTTATTCCCCCCCAAAAAAAAACTAGGTGCGCCCTATGGGCCGGTGCACCCTATAGGGCGAAAAATACGGTATGTTAGTCGTGTGAACACTGTTATCACATACATTTTGTAAGTAAATAACCATGTGGGGCTGCGATAGAATCAGGAAGGTGGGGAGAAAGAGCTATGTTCCTCCCCCCACCAAAAAACCCCTTTCCCCTAAAATGCCTCCCTCCTTACATAGTCACCCATGCTGCTTAGCATCCCAATTCTGCTCAGGGGGCCTCCTGCTGCTGCTGCTTTTTTTAAACATATTTTAAATGCCTGCACACTAATTATATTCATTCAATTAAGATCACATCTAATTTGGCCCTTATTCCTTTCCCCCAAATAAATATTAAGACTAACCTATTCATTCCAACTGTTGTATGTTGATCAGCCCCAGCAGTGACTGGAAGCCCTTAGCCAATAGTCTTTTAATCAGAATTGGGCTAATGAGCAAAAATTGAGGGTTTTCCATGTGATTTTTTTTGAGGAAAATTTGCCTTGCAGTGGGGGGAACAGGCTAGAACAAAATCACTTGCTCAAAGAGATGTTGTAAATTGTTAATTGATGTTAAGAAAAAAATGAGAAACTATATTACATTTATTGCTTAGTTCAAATTTAAAATTATTGTTCTATATATTTTTTGGGGGGAGGGGATAATCTGAATGTGCATCAGTTGAACCAAATATTTCAATTTATTTTGTTTTTAGAAGAAGTAGTCCTTGAACCCGTTCAAACAATTCCACGGTAAGATCTTTATTGTGCAGCTTGTATATGAACTGCCTTCTTAACCAGTCAGATAGTGCAATTATTTGTCATAGATTACACAATCCTTTGCATGTTTACTCACTTATGTCAGTGGGGCTTACTTCAAAGTAAGTATACATGGGATTGCAATCTCTCTATTTAAAGAACTAGAAACACATATATTTCTACTTTAACCTTTTGATTGTCAACATGGATGTATATATCAGCAGATAAGTACTATCATTACTCTCACATAAGTTGGGCTTTCTTTCCAAATAAGTATACTTCTGATTGCGACCCAAATTTCAAATATTAAGAGGGTATTCCAGATGATGCAGTCCAATACTGATTATTGTTGGTTAGCTGAATCAAATTCTTTCAGTTTGAGTTTCACTGTTAAATAAGCTGAGGTTCTGTAATAACATATCCTTGCTCTATAGTGCTGCATGTTTTAAAATAAGTTTTTAGAAGAAGTTGTATTGATTGCTCCCCAGCTTGAATCATTTATTTTATGCACATACTCTTATTTGACTTGCTCCTAATTCAAAATCAGCCCTTGATCTTGGCTTCTCAAAATGTACTTGAATACAAGAAAAGAATAAATAAATAAAAGGCTGCAGCAGTTGGTTAGAATCTGCATTTTAGTGGAATTATTATTCTGCAGTTGATGTCAAAACTTTTTTGTGATGGTTCTTTTCCTTCCTTCCTTTATTATTTTTTTTAAACCAAGGCAGCATGGGATGTGGAAATGAATCTATAAGCAGACCTTACACTCCATCAAAGCAGATCTTGTTACGTGCAGCTAAATCCGTAGAAAAGTAAGTCTCACTTCATTTGCGTTCTTAATTAATTTCATTATGAGAAGAAATTGCTGACAAGCTTTTTCAAACAAGCAACCACTGTCCTATTGTAGATCCCAACAAGTTCTTGAGGCATGTGTGGAAGAAAGTGTGGCTTGGTCTGTGTTATTTTGCTCATCATGGGGTGCCGCCTAAACACACACACACACACGGTGAATTATTCCGGCTCCAGCTGTGACATTTAGAAGCACAGAGCTCAGTTGCCATGCTGAGGGCCTTTGCACCTTGATTGTCTGTAGCTATTGGTGACGTACATTGATGGTGTGTTCTGCATGGGATGGGCTTCCAAATGTTATAGGCAGGAATCTCTTTATCACAATATTTTTGGAGGTCTCTCCATGGCAAATGTAACACGTGCAGCAGCCTGCAGTCAGCCACTGGGAAATACGAAATTCGTTCTTGTCACTCAAGATTAATTGGCAGCAGATGAGCAAAAGATAAAGTTGAAAGAGAATATTGAGAAGGCAGGCTAAGTTGAAAAGTCATAACAAAGAGGTTATGCCATTTATCCAGGAGCTCCATATGGCTGGGTAGCGCTGTAAAGGTTTGCTTGCCATCAAACTGTCTCAGTTGTTTTTTCTGAATCGTTTAGGATTGTTTCAGCGTAGAAGAGAATGAGGCGGTCTCTAGCATTTGTGGAACTCCATGTAACTTGAGGTTGTTCTCTGCACAGGGAATCATTTGCATGCTTGCACTGGCATAAGAATCAGGCAGCTCAGTACCAAATTAGATATGATGTTAAATTCATTTTTGTATCTAAAGCGCACACTTTTGAAAATGCAAATTACTGCTGCGGGAGTTGATAGTTATAAGAGACCAGTGCAGGCAAGGAGAAGGAGCTTAACCCTTGCCTCACCACTGTAGTCCCTATTTATTTCAAAAAGCATCCTTCTGGAGCTGCTATTTGCATTAAGAGGAAATGCAAATAGCTTCAAAAGGGTGGTTTTTCAATCTCAAGATTGCAACAGGAGGGAAGTCCTCCCCTACTTCCTGTGATTCCAGTAATTATCAGCCCGCCTAATAGCTATTATTTGCATTTTAAAAACATGGATATTAAATGCAAATGATGCCTTTAACATCAAGTCTAATTTTGTTTTCAGATAACTATTTTTACTGGATACCACTCCAGCTGTATTGAACCTGGCATATACCTGAAAGCATATTATCTCTGTAGTCTCAAAAATGTATGATTTCTTTTTTTTTTTGTCTCCCCTTGGATAACACTCACAATATTTAGGGGGAATACTTTAAAAAGAATTGCAAGAAATAAAAATCCAAAGATGAGTGTAAGATTGCCTGACCGCATAGAAGAAGAGACAGGTGAGATTTATGTTGCATATGTTTATATATATATATATATGTATGTATATAGAACCTATGCAGTTCTGTGTTACTAGACTGCAAACTAGGAGAGTAGAGTTCAAATTATCCCTCAGCCATGTGCAGACCAGATCCAAGCACTGTTTGAGAATACTGATTTTCTAGATCCATTTCAGTTGGAGGTTAGGCCCAGTTTTGCCATCGAAACTGCTTTGGTCATGATGACTTCTGTCAGAAGAGAGACAAAGGAAATGTGTCCTTGTAAATTCTCCTCGACCTCTCAGTGGCTTTCAATGTCATCAGCCATTGTATTCTTCAGTAATGCAACAATAATGCATCAGTGGTAGAGTTAGATTGGGCTGTCCATAAATCACTCTGCCTTATTAGTTGTTCTGTGATGCCTCCCTAATGTCATCACATTACTACCATCTGGAAGGGCAGTCTTGCACTGTAATGCAGCTAAAGTGGGACGAGAAACAGCAACCCAGGGAAAATTGTGTTAGGTAAAGTTGCAGGGTTTCAGCAGGAAGTTACAGGAGATGCACAGATTAGAAACGAAAGCAGCATACCACCAGGTAGCCTTTGCAGGTGGAAACAGTATTAAAAGATAAATAGTATATAAAGGTAAAGGGACCCCTGACCATGAGGTCCAGTTGTGGCCGACTCTGGGATTGCGGCGCTCATCTCGCTTTATTGGCTGGTGCCTTTTGGTTTTTGCCTAAGGTTTTTGCCTAAGGGACCCCTGACCATTATGTCCAGTCGTGGCCAACTCTGGGGTTGCAGCGCTCATCTCGCTTTATTGGCCGAGGGAGCCAGCGTACAGCTTCCGGGTCATGTGGCCAGCATGACTAAGCCGCTTCTGGCGAACCAGAGCAGTGCGCAGAAATGCTGTTTACCTTCCCGCCAGAGCGGTACCTATTTTTCTACTTGCACTTTGATGTGCTTTCAAACCGCTAGGTTGGCAGGAGCAGGGACCGAGCAACGGGAGCTCACCCCGTCGCGGGAATTCGAACCACCGACCTTCTGATCGGCAAGTCCTAGGCTCTGTGGCTTAACCCACAGCGCCACCCGCGTCCCTCAAATAGTGTATAATTGCCCTAAAACCACCATAAGCACAAATCATAATGAGTGCGCCATAGAAAAGATATCTAGAAGGGCCCCAAGTCAAACCATTGGCTCATCTAGGGCAGTGATTAGTAGCTGCTTCCCATGGTTTGTCAGGAGTCTTTCCCACCTTTCCTGTATTCGCTTAGTATCAAGCCTGGGATTTTCAGAATGCAAAGCATGTGCTTTATCACTGAGCTATGACCCCTTCACACTTGAAAGTACCTTTGCTGAACATGATTCATCTTGATAAAGTGGAATCTACGTGAGCAACAAGCATTCTGTATGCTTTCCGCATCAAGAGGGAATCCTCGCCAACTGTCTTTTGTCATCATTTATTTTGTAGTTCCATTTATTTTGTGTTCTCTCTACCTGCATTGATAGGCCATATCCCAGTGGCAGTGATGCTCCCAAGAAGCATTTTTAAGCGTGTCGGTGTCCTAATAATCTCTGCAGAGAGTGAGAGAGCACTATTCTATGTACCCTGGCCTTTACTGAAGCTCTGCGCACATCAGAGCAGGAGTAGGATGCGGGTGGCGCTGTGGTCTAAACCACTGAGCCTCTTGGGCTTGCCGTTTGGAAGGTTGGCTGATCGAATCCCCACGACAGGGTGAGATCCCATTGCTCTGTCCTAGCTCCTGCCAACCTAACGAGCCAGTGCAAGTAGATAAATGGGTACCGCTGTGGTGGGAAGGTAAATGGCATTTCCATGTGCTCTGGCTTCTGTCACAGTGTCCTGTTGCGCCAGAAGTGGTTTAGTCCTGCTGGCCACATGACCCAGAAGCTGTCTGTGGGCAAATGTCAGCTCTCTTGGCCAGTAAAGCGAGATGAGCACCGCAACCCAATCGTTGCCTTTGACGGGACTTAACCATCCAGGGATCCTTTACCTTTACTTAACTTTACCTTACTTCATAAGTTAGTTTTGATATATGCTAAGTATTCAATGATTAATTTGCTTTGAGACACCCATATTATAATATCTAGTATGAATTATTCTATATTTTTATAGATTATATTTTTTACAGACTGTAATAGGCTAATTGCCTATAGATTGTAGCATGCAGTTCAACAAGTGCTTCTCACTCTGGGGGAAAAAATTATTTATTTATTTATACATACCCCGCCCATCTGGCTGGGTTTCCCCAGCCACTCTCGGTGGCTTCCAACAAAATATTAAAATAGAATAGTCTGTCAATCATTTTCCCTAAACAGGGCTGCCTTCAGATTTCTTCTAAAAGTCTAGCAGTTGTTTTTCTCTTTGACATCTGGTAGGAGGGCATTCCACAGTGAGGGTGCCACTACCAAGGCCCTCTGCCTGGTTCCCTGTAACTTTGCTTCTCGCAGTGAGGGAACCGCCAGAAGGCCCTCGGCGCGGGACCTCAGTGAAAGAAGATGAGGATTGTATGGACATTGTAGTTTTCTGAGTTGAATTCAGTATGAGCTGACATCATGTGCACTTTTTTCTTTGCAGGGAAAAATACATTTCTGTTACTATATGCTAGCTTCATTAGACTATCAAACATGTTGTTGAAATATGAAATAGTATGGATTTCTCTACCCTAAAGACATAAATTTGAGGGGGGAAATATTGTTGCTGTTGAATTGCGGTGCATTTTATCTCTTACTTCTGCTTTCTCTTCTCCCAGAAATTCATAATGATCAACAATTAGAAACTGATTTACAGAAGCTGAATCATGAAACTAAGATAACTGAGGTGAAGACAGAATTGGAAGTCAATGGTTGGTTCAAACAAAATATATTTTATTTATTAATCTCTTTCAGCTTCCTTGGCTATAAATTATGTCTAGATTTAGTTAAGCATAATATCAAAAAGGTATTTTCTTGATTGATAGATGCCATTAATTTGTGTGTTTCATCTTAATTCAAACCTCATGGATATAGTGTAAGCTTCATTGAAAGGTACTACTACTAAGGAATACTTTTAACCTTGTCCTTATTGGTGCTGATCTCCTTACTAAAGTATGCTTTAGCCCAAAATGTAGTCGTTATATTGTTGTTTGTTTGTTTTTCATAAAATTTATACACTGCTGGACCATAAAAAAACTTCAAGCAGTTTACGAAAGGTGAAACAGCAAAATCAAGAAAAATCCACAACCGTACTTTAAAACATACAAAAGTTAAAATACTAAAGTAGATAAAATTTACTTCCTAAGCATCTGGGTAGGCTTGTCTACACAAGAATGTTTTTATTAATGACGCGCACTTCACCCCAAAGTCCCATGGTGGGTTACAGCATTAAAAACCCAATATTAAAAGCAGTTTAAACAACTTACAATCACAAAAATAAGGTGGGTCCTAAAAATATACACCTCAGGTGTCAAAAGTCAGGATAAAGAGATGGATCTCCAGCATTTGCCAGAAGCTGTTCAGTGAAGGTGTCAGATGCATCTCTGTGGGGAGGGAGTTCCACAACTCAGGGGCCGCCACAGAGAATGCCCTCTCCCGGGCTGTCACCCTCCCCACAAGCCTTTGGGGGCTGAGGAACTCCCAAGAAGGCACCCTCTGCTGATCTCAGTGCTCAGTATGGTCTGTAGGAAAGATTTCCCCGCCCCGCCCTAGATATTATGGTATGGGGGGAGAGATTCTGGTCTGCCCATAGCAACATTGCTATTTTTGGAGCTGTTCTTGTAGCATCACAGCTAGATAAATCAATATAGAGGCATTGCTCACCTCAACTTTCATAGTTCTGGTTATTGTTGTTATTAATTACAGACATAAACAAAGGGAAGCTTAATACATGTTACAAAGAGCTTTATCTTAAAAGAAGCAGTGAGCCAGTGTGGTGTAGTGGTTAAGAGTGGTAGACTTGTAATCTGGTGAACTGGGTTCGCTTCCCCGTTCCTCTACATGCAGCTGCTGGGTGACCTTGGGCTAGTCACACTTCTCTGAAGTCTCTCAGCCCCACTCACCTCACAGAGTGTTTGTTGTGGGGGAGGAAGGGAAAGGAGAATGTTAGCCACTTTGAGACTCCTTCGGGTAGTGATAAAGCGGGATATCAAATCCAAACTCTTCTTCTTTTGAGTATGTGAGAAAGGAAGCAGATTGCCTTCTCTAAGATGGTGTCTGCCACTTCTGGGGATACATGGATTGGGCCACCATCTTTCAGTTTCACTGTACCTTTATTTCTTCTATTATTATCATTATCAATAGCTGACAGGTAAACTGTTGCAAGTGGTGTGTTTTTCCTTCCTTTAAGGAAATTCTGACTTTTAAGGTGCAGTTGCTCAACGTATATAGCCCTTTTTGCTGCCTTCGATTACATCTTTGTGAGCTAACTCTCATGTCATAAATTGTATGTGATGTCGTGGCTCATCAACTCTACTAAATAAAAGTCCAGGCTCATGTGGATTTTAAAATTTAGGAGTGTCATGTGAGGACTGACTAGGCTGACAGAGGTGTAGCAAAGCAATGGAACCAAAGATACTTGGTATGTGAATTTCATGATCAAGACTGGAGGAAGAGATAGCAGTACAGGTTTGGCAGAGCTGTCTAGAAAGGAGGAAAGTTGTTTTGTTCGTTTGTTTGTTTGATATACCACCCTATACCCAGAGGGCTCAGGGCAGTTGTATAGAGATTATGTGGATTATGTCACTACTAGGCATCTAAAAAGGATTAATGGGGTACACATCCTGGATTGAATTTAAATGGTGTTATGTATAAAAGTGTGAGGGACGCAGGTGGCGCTGTGGGTTAAAGCCTCAGCGCCTAGGGAGGACTTCCGGAGGCGGCGCGAAGGGTAATGGCTGCCCTTTCCTAACCGGGAAGGGAGCTCCGCGCGAAAACGGGTCGTCCGCTACGGCGAAGCGGAGACCCACATCGGAAAACCGCAGGCGGCAGAAGCCTGCGGTCTTGGGACCCGGCGGGCGCCAGAAGCAGCCCCCAAAACGCAGAAGGAACCCCGTAAGGGGCTCTGGATCGTGGAGGAGGCTGCGGCGCTGAGGGTCGTTCCGCAATCGGCGGAGTGAAGCCGCAAAGCCGTTGCCGGTGAGCGCTGACCTTTCTTCCTTGAATTGGCACCTTGGAAAGCAGCAACCCGTGAGTAATAAGGACTTTTAATTAAGCTTAAAGATCAAAGCTCCTGAATTTGGCTGAAAGCGGAGGACGTAAAAAAAGGAAGTCCGTCTTCCGCTCACACTAAACTTCAAAGCAAAGAGCAGGAGGAGTGGAGGCAGTGAATGAACTCTTTTACAATTTGGATTTGAGCATTCAGTGCATCACTTTAATGCAGAAAAGGATTTTAAGCATTGGATTTATGCTAAGATTTGGACTGTAGGATCTTTCTCTGAGGAATCTACATTTTAAAAAAGGAAACCCAGGTGCTGGAACTGCCTGGCAACAGTAGCAGTCAGCCTGCAGACATAAATACTTTGAAACAAAATTTGGAAAAAATCTGAGGGGCTTGGACTTTGCTACTTTGACACTTTATGAGGTACCAGCAAGCACGGCTTGAAACATTGTTTTTGTAAAACAAACTCTGCTGAAGATTTAGCATTTGAAGGCTTTTGGACATGGGTTTTGTTTTCTCTGTGAACTGTATTTATTGATTCCCTTCTGAAAGACTTTTTAAGCTCCCCCTAGAGGTTTTGGACTTTACAGCAGTGACATCCTTATACTTTCTGTTTCCCGGTCTCCTGGTTGAATGTTACCATCTGGGCTGTCTTTTTCTCATGGGAACAACTCAGCTTGACCTTGAGCCTTAGATAAATTTGGAATGAGTGGCGCAAAGAAAAAGGAGCCAAAAGAAAAGGAAAAAGAACAAAGACCGCGAACTAGACAAACAACTTTAGCCTCAGCCTTGCAGCAACGCAGATCTTCGGTGCCCACTGTGCTCTCTGAGGAAGCAGCAGCTTCTCTGCCACGTGCAGGGGAAGGAGAAACAGAGGAACTACAATTGGAAGATATGGCCTCAGGAACAGCTGCCTCCATTTTAGAAAAAATATATGAAAAATTGGAATCTTTGGATAAGAAAGTGGAATCCTTGGATAAAAAAGCTGATGAGCAAACTTTTAAAATAGACCAAAACACCGAATGTTTAAATAAATTAGCTGGACAAGTGGCACAGAACGTGGAAACAATTGCAGAATTGAAGGGAGCTACAGGGGAGAACAGAAAATTGGTTGAACACACCAGCCAAAGGCTGGGAAAGTTAGAAAAAGAGGTGAGGCCACTCAACAAACAAGTTGGTGAACATCAGACCTATCTCTCGATGATTGAACTGAGAAGTAGGGAGACCAACTTAAGGATTAGATCGATACCCGAAGTGGAAGAGGACAACCTGGCTGAGTTTCTGACCAAAATATTTTCCAAGCACTGGAACCTAGAAGAGACGGACTTTAAGATTACATCAGCTTTCAGACTTGGAAGACTGACAAAAAAAGACAAGCCCAGAGACTGTTTGATATCACTGAGATCAAAGGAGGAGAGGGACAAGATTTTGGGCCTACACTACGGAAAGTCACTGGACATTTTAGATAAGAGGATTGAGTTATACAAGGACGTTCCCAAACAGCTTTTGGATTTGAGATCGGAATATTTGGAATTAGCAAGACTCTTGAGGAGCAACGCCATCATCTTTAGGTGGGATTTTCCACAAGGACTATCTTTTACTTTCAGAGGGAGGAAGATCAAAATTAGAACATTGGAAGACAGAGACAAATTTCTGAACCAATACGGAGAGGACCTTCATAAAAAACTTGGATTACCATCGGAGCTCGAAACACCAGAGGTACCTGCACCCTTGGACTCTGAAGATTCAGCGAAAAAGGTACCACCCCCAGAAAAATAACCAGATCTATCCAGGATGTCTCTGCAACTTCTGAGTTGGAATATAAATGGCTGCAACATTCCGGAGAAAAGGAGGAAAATTTTTCACATATTAAAAAAGGAACAATTGGACATTATTTGCCTGCAAGAAACCCACGTGACTAGGCTCCACAGAAAAGTGCTGATAAATAAGAGACTTGGCCAAGAATTTATATCTTCAGACATAGTGAAGAAGAGAGGAGTGGTGATATATGCAAAAGAGAGCCTTTCACCTAAATTCTTATTTAAAGATGAACATGGCAGAATTTTGGCAATTGAAATACAATATCAAGGAGAAAAAATTTTGATATTAGGAATCTATGCACCAAATGATGGGAAATCGGAATTTTATAAGAAGTTGCATGAAAGCATGCTGGAATATCTGGACTATGACAACATCATAATGATGGGAGATATGAATGGGATTGTATCAACTAACATGGATAAGTCGCAAAGTCAAAAAGTTACCAAAGATGGCAGACTACCAAAGACCTTTTTTGAAATGACAGAAAATATGGGCTGGATTGACATATGGAGAATCAAGAACCCCCTAGGAAAAGAAGGAACATTTTTCTCTGAGGCTCAACTGACTTGGACAAGAATCGACCAAATTTGGATTACTAGAGGTCTGGCACCTAAGGTCAGGAAAGTGGAAATCTGCCCAAAAACCTGCTCCGACCATAATGCCTTGAAAATGGACATGACATTATTACCAACCGGCTCCTTTAGATGGAAGATGAATGACAATTTGTTTAGAAATCAGGAGATCATTAAGAAGGCCCAAAAAGTTATAAAGGACTATTTTGAAATAAACCTGAACACCGCGGTGGAAAAAAGAACAATTTGGGACGCAAGCAAAGCTGTGATGAGAGGGTTCTTGATACAACAGAATGCCATAAGGAAAAGGACACAAAATGAAAAGAAAGACAAGATTCTGGAGAAAATTAAAGAACTAGAGAAGAAGCTAAGAGCCAATCCGAAGTCACAGCCGATTTTGAGAGAAACTAAACTTCATCAGGCACAATATTCAAAACTGATAAACCAGGAAATAGAATGGAAGATTAAATTAATGAAACAAAAAACGTTTGAATCGGCAAATAAATGTGGGAAACTGCTGGCCTGGCAGTTGAAGAAGAGACAAAAATTGAACATAGTAACAAATTTGGAAATTGAAGGAAGAAGTATACAGAACCCCGTGGAGATTAGAAAGTGTTTTCAAAAATATTTTAAAAAATTATATACTCAAGGGCCGCAGAATGAAGTTGAGATTGAACAATTTTTGAGGAAAAACGGTTTGAAAAAATTGTCACAAGAAAATAGACTACTCCTGAACAGCAAAATAACACGACAAGAGATTGAACATGCCATTCAGAACTTGAAATTGGGCAAATCTCCAGGGCCAGACGGCTTGACCTCCAAGTACTATAAGACATTAAGTGATTATTTGATCCAACCACTGCTGGAGGTCAGCAATGAAATTATGGAGGGAAAGAAGGCGCCAGAATCGTGGAAAGAAGCGTTCATCACATTGATACCAAAATCAGAAACTGAAAAGACACAGCTCAAGAACTACCGCCCCATCTCCCTTTTAAATGTGGATTACAAAATATTTGCTGATGTTTTGGCAAACAGACTTAAAAGAGTTTTAAGTCAAGTAATTCATAAAGACCAGGCAGGCTTTCTCCCAGGCAGACATATGTTTGCTAACACAAGGAACATTATTGATGTCTTGGAACTTTTGCAAACTGACATAAACACTAAAGCAGTGCTAATTTTTATAGATGCGGAGAAGGCCTTTGACAACATCTCTTGGAAATTTATGAAGGGAAATTTAAAAGAAATGGGAGTGGGGAGGGGTTTTGAAAATGGGATTGGCGCAATATATTCAGAACAAAAAGCAAAATTGATTGTTAATAATGTGGTAACAGAAGAGTTCAAAATTGAAAAAGGAACACGACAAGGCTGCCCGATTTCCCCTTTGTTATTTATCTCAGTCCTGGAGGTGCTCTTAAACTTGATCAGAGGGGACCGGTTGGTGCAAGGGATCCAGGTCGGAGCGAAACAATATAAACTTAAAGCTTTTGCAGATGACCTAGTTTTGACACTGCAGGAGCCGGAATCTAGTACGAAAAGAGTTTTACAATTGATTGACAATTTTGGTCGGGTGGCGGGATTTAAGTTAAACAAACAGAAAACTAAGGTGTTGGGGAAAAATTTGACAGATATTGAATCAGAACAGTTTCAGAGAGAAACAGAATTATCATTGGTGAAAAAGGTAAAGTACCTAGGGGTGAACATAACAGCAAAAAATCTGAGTCTATTTAAGGAAAATTATGAAAAATGCTGGTCTGAAATTAAGAGAGACTTGGACAGTTGGACAAAATTGAAGCTTTCTTTGTTAGGCCGAATTGCTGCTATTAAGATGAATGTATTGCCAAAAATGTTGTTTTTGTTTCAAACACTACAGATTATAGACAAGACGGAATGCTTCCGGAAGTGGCAGAGAGATATTTCTAAATTTGTCTGGCAGGGCAAAAAGCCCAGAATTAAGTTTAAGATACTGACTGACGCAAAGGAAAGAGGGGGCTTTGCCCTGCCAGACTTAAGGTTGTATTATGAAGCCGCAGCTTTCTGCTGGCTAAAAGACTGGCTACTTCTCGAAGACACTGATGTGTTGGATCTGGAAGGGTTTAATAATAATTTTGGTTGGCATGCATACTTATGGTATGACAAAGTTAAGATCAATAAGGCCTTTAAGAACCATATTGTCAGAAAAGCAGTGTTTAATGTCTGGACAAAATATAAAGACTTATTGGAAAATAAAACCCCAAGGTGGCTTTCACCTCTGGAAACTAAGGCCCGAAAAAGACCCAATATGGAAGCCAATTGGCCAAAATATTGGGAAATATTAGAAAAAGATGGAAATAACTGGAAATTGCAGAGTGTGGAAAAAATGAAGGATAAAGTGCGAGACTGGTTACATTACGCTCAGATTAAAGAAGTTTTTAAAAATGATAAAAAGCTAGGGTTCCAGGTGGAGAAATCGAAGCTGGAAACTGAACTGTTAGAACCTAAGACTAAGGTACTTTCAAGAATGTATAACTTGCTGTTGAAATGGAACACACAAGACGAAATGGTTAAATCGGCTATGATAAAGTGGGCACAGGACATTGGGCATAACATTATGTTTGAGGAATGGGAAAGGTTGTGGACCACTGGGCTAAACTTTACTGCATGTAATGCTTTGAAAGAAAATATAATGAAAATGATATACAGATGGTACATGACCCCAGTTAAGCTTGCCAAAATATACCACTCGTCTGACAATAAATGTTGGAAATGTAAAGAAAATGAAGGAACATTCTTTCACCTCTGGTGGACTTGCCCTAAAGTGAAGGCCTTCTGGGAAATGATATATAATGAACTGAAAAAGGTATTTAAGTATACTTTCACTAAGAAACCAGAGGCCTTCCTTCTGGGTATTGTCGGCCAGAAGGTGTCAAAGAAGGACAGAACTTTCTTTATGTATGCAACAACGGCAGCAAGGATACTCATCGCAAAGAACTGGAAAACTCAAGATCTACCCACGCTGGAAGAATGGCAGATGCAGCTGATGGACTATATGCAGCTGGCGGAAATGACTGGCAGAATTCGAGACCTGGGAGAAGAAAGGATTGAAGAAGACTGGAAGAAATTTAAGATTTATTTACAAAACTATTGTAATTTGATGGAATGCTAAGAAGGATGCTTGATTATAAACAATTGGCCATCACTAAATTAGATGAGCATTATTAGACTATATTGTAATGATTGGTTATAAGATTATAAATAAGATGGTAATTTGTTTGAAAAATTTTATGAACAATGTAAGTGCGAGCGGATGACACGAGGAAGTCCAAAGATGTTATGAAATTTTGTAAAGACACAAACAATGCTGTTTTTCATTTTTGTATTTCTTTTATTAAAAAAACCTAATAAAAATTTTGGGAAAAAAAAAATAAATAAAGCCTCAGCGCCTAGGACTTGCCGATCGAAAGGTCGGCGGTTCGAATCCCTGTGGCGGGGTGCGCTCCCGCTGCTCGGTCCCAGCGCCTGCCAACCTAGCAGTTCGAAAGCACCTCCGGGTGCAAGTAGATAAATAGGGACCGCTTACCAGCAGGAAGGTAAACGGCGTTTCCGTGTGTGGCTCTGGCTCGCCAGAGCAGCGATGTCACGCTGGCCACGTGACCCGGAAGTGTCTCCGGACAGCGCTGGCCCCTGGCCTCTTAAGTGAGATGGGCGCACAACCCCAGAGTCTGTCAAGACTGGCCCGTACGGGCAGGGGTACCTTTACCTTTACTTTATGTATAAAAGTTCTTTTGTCTGTTCTGAATCTACTGCCATTTAATGTTGATAAGATGACAAAATACGGGTGGGGGGATGGAGGAGTAAAAAAATCTCTTTATATACTCTTTCCACACAATGATATATTTATAAACCTCTATCATATTCTCCTCAGCTGTTGGTTTCTAAGCCAAATAACCCCAAACACACTAGTTTTTCCTCGTAGTGGTTTCAACTCCTTAATTATTGTGTTTGTCCTACTGAAAGCAGGTGTGGAACGGTAGGTAGACTGCTGCAACTGAGGTGAAGAAGCATGGATTCAAATTCAAGCATGAAGTGTAGGGCTCTTGTGGAGATAAAGTAGCACAACCCTTAGGGTTGGTGCCTCTTTGGAGAAAGGACAAAATAAAAATATGATAAAATAAATCAGTGGGATCTAAAAATGCATGGATTTGACCAGATCGTACCCTGGGGGTTTCATTGTCTGTTCACGCTCTCTTTATTCTACTAATCATATCTATGTTGAAATATTATTTAACACAGGATACAGAAAAATAGCAGTCATTTAGAAAGTAGCCTTATGGCTCCTTAAAAGACTAACATCTCGTAAAGGGGATGCTAAATCATGAATACTTATGCTAGAATGAATTAGTTAGTCACTAAGGTGTCTCAAGACCCTCTGGTTTTTTCCCCTGCTGCATGCCTAGCCCCTGAAAATTTTGGAAAAGTTAATCTAATTGGTCACAGTTTTGCTTACAGAAATGTTTATTAATGCCTCTTCATCTATAATACAATTTTTTGTGTAGATGAAAAGATGAAAAATTCCGCAGTTGTTGAAAAGCTACCCAACGGTGAGGTCAGTACTGAGAAGCAAAGGGAAGGTATAGCTAAAGAAAATGCTGACAAGAAGCCGCCAGAGAGTTCAGAGGACGAAAATAATGAACAAAGTGACTGTGAAGCTGAAAAGAGAATTGCACCACTACAGTTAATGGGAGAGGTACAAATCCCCCCCCCCCATTAAGCAAACAGATGTTCTGGCAAAACTAGCCTTTCCTACAGGAGGAGTAATGTTTTGAATACTTCTCCGTGTGATAAACATTGACCAAAATATTATTTAAAATCTAGATACCGGTAATTGTAAAAGAGGTTAGATGCATACAAGACTGATACTTAACAGAGCATAAAAAGCATGACTACAGTTAATACATCTAAAATGGGGGTTTTTTTGGTTAAATAAAAGGGAAAAAGAAACCTTAAGAAGACATCTTAAGGCAGCCCTGTTCAGGGAAGTTTTTAACGTGTGATATTTTAGTGTACTTTTGGTTTCTATGGAAGCCGCCCAGAGTGGCTGGGGAGGCCCAGCCAGATGGGTGGGGTATAAATAATAAATTATTATTATTATTATTATTATTATTATTATTATTATTATTACAGTCGTACCTTAGATCTTGAACGCCTTGGTACTCCGATGTTTTGGCTCCCGAGCACCACAAACCCGGAAGTACGTCTTCCGGTTTGCGAATGTTCTTTGGAACCCGAACGTCTGATGCGAGTTCCACAGCTTCCGATTGGCTGCAGGAGCTTCCTTGATTTCCGAATGTTTTGGAAGTCGAACAGACTTCTGGAGTGGATTCCGTTCGACTTCTGAGGTATGACTGTACTTACCACTCTAGATAAGTAGCCTCTGGAAGAAAACAGCCTAGAACATAAGAGACTCTTCCTTCCCAGTGCTACATTGATGCTTGTAGATCACGGGTCAGCAACCTTTTTCAGCCGTCGGCCGGTCCACCGTCCCTCAGACCTTGAGGGAGGGTGGACTATTTGGGGGGGGGGATGAATGAATTCCTATGCCCCATAAATAACCCAGAGATTCATTTTAAATAAAAGCACACATTCTACTCATGTAAAAACACCAGGCAGGCCCCCCAAATAACCCAGAGATGCATTTTAAATCAAAGGACACATTCTACTCATGTAAAAACATGCTGATTCCCGGACCGTCCGCTGGCCGGATTTAGAAGGCGATTGGGCTGCATCCGGCCCCCGGGCCTTAGGTTGCCTACCCCTGATATAGATCATCTGCAATATGCACAGTTTGTGATGCTTTAGGTCACTGCAGATAAGTTGGTAATGACATACGATGCATGGAGGAATGGATCTACATGACAAAGTGTCGTGCATCATGTGTCCTCAGTGTGAAAAAGTTGTCGTGCTGAAGCTGTTCAGACTGGACTTTGCATCGCAGGATCAACACCCTTGAGTTGACTCGAGTGCAAGTTGAGTCATATTGGCTCGTATTTGTATTAATTTGCATCCTTTTACATTTTCTTTATAGTTTCTGAAGGCAATAATGGAGCAGAAATACAGCCTTGCAAAAAAGCTTTGTCAGATGAGTAAGTTTTCAAAGGGGTTTTTTTTCCTGACCTGCATTGTTTCTCCAAATCTGTTTCCTAAGTTGTGACATTTCATTTAGTTCAGTGGTGGGGAACCTTCTCCAACTGGAAGCCCATTTTGACAATCACAGTCAAGAACTCCATAGTGCTGTTCATAAGCCCTGGCAGATGCCTCGCTTGGCAAGGAACAACCAGGAGCACACTTTAAGGCATAATTTGTTCACTTGCGGCCTCATGATGTTGGATGAGGAGCAGGTGAGTGTGGTATGGAGAGATGGCCTCGCGGGCCAAATTGGGACCCATGCTACGCCTCGTTAAGCCCACCAGCCGACTGTACATTATTCTGTTGATATACTTTGGACTGGTGTTTATGTAGGAGCAAGTTCTGAAATTGCCACACTACTCAAGGACTTGCAGTCTCCTGGATTCTTTCTGGAATGGTTTGCAATAGAGATATCAAGAACCTGTGGCTATGATACTCTCTCTATAGATATGATTGTCTTTCTGCATCCACAGGAATTATTTTTGTGAGGAGGAGTCTCAGAGTAAACACTCCACATAAATAAACATGCATAACAAGAATGTTTGGACTGAGCAGGGATGAGGCCTCAGTAGACATGGCCTTGGAGTAAGAAGAGTCTGTCCCAGCCTTTTAGTGCTACTTGTTTCAGTATCAGAAGCTCAAATACTGAACAAGCATGATGAATGAAAAGTGAAAGGCACAGAGGAGCATTTGTTCCTTCTGTTTTCCTGTTTCAACCACTTCCTGTCTAAATTAACAGAATGGTAACTTGCCAAACCAGATGATAGCATGAGGTACGTTAATCTCATTTAGATATGAAAAAAGTTAATAGCAGCATGGGGGCTCTGATGAAGATTATGACCATGCCACATGGGGAAGTGGTTTTTAAACCCCCCTCCTCTTTACCACAGACTTGATGAAAATTGCCACGCGCAAACTATTTGCCCCCACTTTGCATGCCATATTCATGATTCTGGAAAAGAGAGAAATGCTTTTGTATATTTCATGTTGTCATCTGGTTTGCCTTGATCAAACATACTGGCAAGTAATTTCTAGGGTGCTTCCAGATCAGAGTTTGTTGTTGAATCGGACGTACTTTTATGAGAAATATATTTGCACTTCTATGAAGTAGGATGAGCTATTATTATAGAGTCCTATTTTCTGTTTCATCCTATAGATATCAATAATGTCTTCTCCTTATCAAATTCCAGTTCTGATATATGAACCAGAAAACCCTGAGGCCCTGCAGTTTCTTCCACTTATTGAGAAAAAACTAGTATTGGGTAAGTGCTAAAACTGTAAATACTGGATACTATTATACAATTGAGAACTATATTATGTTTGTTGAGCATTTTTACAGATTAGTGTAGATCCAGCCAAGGAATCTGTCCCTGTGCTCCTTTTGGCACTATTGAATAATAATAATAATAATAATAATAATAATAATAATAATAATAATATTGTATTTATATCCCACCCTCCCCAGCCGAAGCCGGGCTCAGGGCGGCTAACAACAATCAAATAATCCAACATTCTAAAAACATTTCATTATAAAAATTAATTAAAATCAAATTGATGGCAACCATTAAGCAAAATTCTGTGCAGATTGCCAGAGGAGGGAGTCAGGCTGCGCCCTGACCAAAGGCCTGGTGGAACAGCTCTGTCTTGCAGGCCCTGCGGAAAGATGTCAGGTCCCGCAGATATTCCAGGGATATTCCAAGAGGTCCCTGTCCATTGCTTCTTCCCTTAAGATATAAACACTTCCTGGATTCAAAGAAAGCAGCACCACTAGCAAGTAACATGGGAAGCATGCAGAAGGGCTGTGGCTGATGCCTGTCCCCAAAAGAGAAGGGAGGAAGGAAGATGGGAGCCCATGATGCAAGCCAGGAAATGCACAGATCATTCCCCGAAAAAGGAGTTGCAAGAGTGACTTACCTTTGTATCTTTCATATTTCCATGTTAGAAAGCGAACGTGCTGCTAAAGAAGATGAAGAAACCGGTGAAGAGAGCAGTGAAGAGGATAGCAATACAGATAAAAGCGACACTGAAAGTGAAGCCAGTTCTGGAGATTCTGATAAAGATGCTTAGAAATTTGAAGTTACCACAAACGAGTGTGTTCTTAATCATCTTTTCTTTGAAATGCACATATTAAAATGAGCTGGATTAATTAGAAGAATCCTACCCCCAAAATACTTTTTTTTTTCATGCTTAACCTTGCTATCAGTGCTCCCCTGTTTCCATCAAGCTGTTATTGTTACTGGCCATAGGCAACTCCTGAAAGTTTTGTCACTGATGAGCAATTTGTGAGGTGAAAAGCTCCAGGGACTAACATAAAAAGTGTTCCGTTCTGTTGATTCTAGTAGCCTAAGCTTCAGGGCTAGCTGAACACACTCCTTCTTGTTACAAGACTAACATAGTGTGTTGGCATACAGGACTGGAGGTTTATTGGTGTTGAAAGTACTGTATTCATGCAAATCTATTGCACCATCAAATCTAATGTGCACCTCAGTTTTCAAAACCTTGAAACCAAAAAAGTATTTTCTTACGTCAGCAGTATTTTTCAAGCTTGCAGTTGAATCTAATGCGCCATCACATCTAAGGTGCACCCTAATTTCTGTGACATAATTTGGGCAAAAATGGTGTGCATTACATTCGAGTAAATGGGGTACCCCTGAGGGTGCCAGGTGCAACTTTTTGCTGCAATTTCTACGTCTCTTAACGACTCAGCTCAGCACCTATCCTCTTACTCTCATTTCTGCCCTCTTCCCTCTCTGCCCTACTCTCTTAAAGCACTGGCATTTGTAAAAGCAGTGCTGACAGAGGGGTGGATATTTGGGTCTGTGGGGGCATTTGTATGCAACAATTTCAAGAAGTTATGAGAACTCCAGGAGACTGCAGTATCCATTATCACATTATTTTTCAGCAGTTTTCCTGGGGCTTGTCTGTATTTGAGGTTTTCTGTCAACGAGGCAATTATTTCCTTGAGTAACAAATGGAGCTGCAAACTTCAGTTGGTTCTCTCTCTCTTTCTCTCTCTCTCTCTCTCTCTGTTATATTACCCCAATTAATCAAGCAGCAAAATTATACCAATAGAGAGTTGTTATTTTATCTGTGAAGGAGTCGCTATCAAGATTTTGATCAGAGTAACACCAAAAGCACATCTCTTTCCAGACATTGTCTATTACAGGCTTCCTCAAACTCGGCCCTCCAGAAGTTTTGAGACTACAATTCCCATCATCCCTGACCACTGGTCCTGCTAGCTAGGGATCATGGGGGTTGTAGACCAAAAACATCTGGAGGGCCAAGTTTGAGGAAGGCTGATTTATTATCATTAAACAAGTCCTCTTCCTATCTCAGTGTAGGGGTGCCCTGCATACAATGCTATATAATATAATCTGTTTCTTAAGGCACTGATAAACCACAGCGTATTTTTGGTAGATCTGTTTTTCTTTTTTCCTCCCTTCCCTAGATAGGTTGGATACAATAATTCTGAAGCAGGTCTGTTCATAGCCCATTCTTCGATTCCAATTGGACGTTCCATTTCTTAGCCTGTAAGAGCTTTATATGTTGTTGTATAGCAGTGGCAGCTTGAAAGCTAGGAGGAAACTCTAGATGATAGGCCTGGTCTTCTGGGACAGTATGATCCCAGTGCACTCATGATTGCCAAATTGCCAATGTAGAAACTTCATCAGGCCACAGATTGGACTTGCCTACAGGAGCAGCACCATGCACAAGTAAGGAACCATCTAATTTACAGTGGTACCTCGGGTTACATACGCTTCAGGTTACATACGCTTCAGGTTACAGACTCCGCTAACCCAGAAATAGTACCTCAGGTTAAGAAATTTGCTTCAGTATAAGAACAGAAATCGGGCTCCAGCGGTGCAGCAGCAGTGGGAGGCCCCATTAGCTAAAGTGGTGCTTCAGGTTAAGAACAGTTTCAGGTTAAGAATGGACCTCCGGAATGAATGAAGTACTTAAGCCGAGGTACCACTGTACAAGTTTTTCAACTGCCATCATCTTATAAATGTGTGCTTAATTTTAGAAAAAGAATGTTCAGATTTAAAACATAAGGGTACTTAATGTCAGCTCTGAGATTGGCACTTTTAAACTGGCATGGCGTTCTTTGCATTACCGTTGTGCCAGAGGTAGTTTTCAAATAAAAAGGTCTATTTTTACTTCTATGGCTGTAAGATCAGCATGGGATCTGGAAGCCTGGTGAAGTGTCCTGTAGTTCTTTGATGTTTGTGGAGCATTTTTCTTGAAACATCACAAATCCACCAGGAAAGTTCCTATAGTTACATAAAACTAAAATTTCTCAACCGTGCTGTTCTTTTAGAATTCTGGAGGTGCTGCTTATTAGTATTGTTCATACTTGTTAAGGAAATAAATGTCATTGTGCTCAGTGTATTTTTACACAGGTAACAAATATTTCTAGCAACTACCAGAGGGAATGCTTTGTTCCCTCCATACAGGTGCTGAATGTCCAGAGAGCTCAACTGTATGAGGAAATATTAGGCCCAGACTATTACTTTCTTCTTGAGTAAAAAGTGAATTTAAAATATTTATTCGTTCTCCTCCTCCTGTAATACAAGTAGGGACTCTGAAACATTTCTCAGGGAAAGTGGGGCAGGGTGGACTCCAGTTTCCATTCCTCACTGCAGTACTTAAGGTAAGCCCCCATACTACTTAAAGGATCCTTGGGGGTTAGAATTGGGATTGTATTGAACTTGAAATGTAGACTTGTCCCTGGAGAACATGTGTACCAATTCCAAGTTGTGGCATCTTGGTAGCCAAGAGAGATACCGTGTTAAACAAACAGAATGGTGAATAAATGCATAAATGAATTAAGCCACTGTGAATTACCAAGAGAGGTGAGGGGCAAGTTGTCTGGGAGCTCAGTGCAGGGTGGGAGCAGAGATGGGCTCCACCATTCTGCACATCCGCTGCTGAGTTCCCTGCGCCTCTCATCTTGCAGAAACAGCGAGGACATTTGGCATCAGAAAAACAAGTGAGGAACACTGCCTTGCCCTTAACAACTTCATTCCCCCCCAAAAAAAAAGCTCATCATTTAAAAAAGCTCAACCCTAAAAAAACACTTCATCAAATCTGGCCCTCTTTGAAAAAAGTTTGGACACCACTGCTACTGGATTAACCTACCTCACAGAATTGTTGTGAGGGCAAGGAGGGATACCGAATGCTATGTCTTGAGCTTCTTGGAGAAAAGGTGGAATAGAAATCCAACATAATTATATTTAAAAAAAGGAACAGGAGAGAAAAAAGATTCCACCTAAACATTAGGAAGAACTTCCTGACAGTAAGAGCTGTTCGACAGTGGAATTTGCTGCCAAGGAGTGTGGTGGAGTCTCCTTCTTTGGAGGTCTTTAAGCAGAGGCTTGACAACCATATGTCAGGAGTGCTCTGATGGTGTTTCCTGCTTGGCAGGGGGTTGGACTCGATGGCCCTTGTGGTCTCTTCCAACTCTATGATTCTATGATTCTAGAAGGAACCTGGAAGTTGCTGCATTTGGTGCAGCTTCAATGATACCTGTTATTCTGTGGTGTTGCAAGGTCTTACCACTGGATGAGTAAACAGGCAGGCAGCATTGGTGAGAGAGGGCTGGGAAGGTTTTTCCAACAGGTGCATGTAGTGGCTGTTGGAACAGATAGTTGCTACAGTCACCTGGAACCTTTTGACCATATGGAAACCATACGTGCAAGATCCATATGTTCACTTGTTTCAATATGCCAGCAATTGCTATTCTCATCCCTTGCTTCAGTGTAAATAGGCAGGGTCAGAAGGTTATCGCTACTCCAATCAGTAATTATTGTGTGCTGTGTGCACAAGCTAAGCCTGATGCCTTTTGCAGTGTGTGACAGTTGAGAGGTCATTATGGATGCATTCATGTTGGGGGAAATGTCAAATTCGACATAACATTTATAGGACCACATAGTCCTGATGCATATTTATATTGACATAATGGGGCCTTGGTGTCTGTACAAGGTGTTCAGGGTGATTCAAGTGCCTGAATCTGAGAGGTAGGAATCATCACTCTCCAGCAATAAGAAATGTAATGTTTCAAATTGGTTGAAGACCTTACGTATTGCAAATTTCTGAACAGTAATTTAATACCGGTATTTAAGGAGTTCAAAATCTGATATTGAGATATAGCGCCACCTGGGGGAAAGCTCATGTCTAAGAAAACACTTTAAAAAAAAATATTTCTTATATAATGGGTGTATAATAGTTCTGTTGGTTTTTAGTCCCACTTTTTATTTATTGTGGATTATGCTGAAATCTGTTTCAGCAAAAGTTCTTTGCTTTAAACTGTTATTTATGAAAAGTGATTTGTAATTATCAATAGCATTTCTGGGTGTTTTATTTTCATAATAATTGCTTATTTTGGGAGACCCATAGGTGAGGATATTATTTGCATAGGCTGCTGTGGCCTTCCCTAGACATTTATTCAGAAGTTAAAAGCTTCTGCAGAATCAAATGCCATCATTCACATCTAAGAACTGATTTCTTAATGCTCCTCCCTAAGTCTGCGAGTAGCCGAAGTGCCATGTGTTTATCCTGGACAAAAATAAAATTATTATTAATAATTACTCCTTTAAAAAAGTACATTGTAACATTATTTGAATGTCCCATTCCTGCCATGGTTAAAAGACAAATAAATCTGGAAGGGGGCGTCAGCCTTCAGTTGGGAGCAGTTTGGGGATCTTGCATATGTTGTTTTGTATTCTAGTGAGTGAAGTCTTTGATAAGGAGGTGTCTCTCAGTGCTCTGAGCACAACCCCTGGTTTCAAAGGACCAGCTGCCACCATGTGGGGCGCTTTCCGTCTGCAGATGCATTAGTATTAAACGGGCATTCCTTGTGGCTGTGTCTGCAGCGCTTCTCTGGCCGTCGCCTTTTCCCTTTTTTCCTATCCACGAGGTCTGACATGCTTCCCATAATGGACCCTTATGACAAATGGTGACATTTTACCGCGGGCCTAAGTAATAAATGTCCAGTGAGAGGAGGCCCTTGGGTTGGATCAACACCGCTTTTGCAAAATTTTAAGCACTCGCCGCCTCCACCTTCGTCTCAAACCCCCTTCCATGGAGTTGCTTTCGTTTTTTTTTCCTTCGGCAAATCAGAGTCGCTTTGGTTACCGAGACCTCCTTTGCGCTAAGTGCTGCTGTCCGAGGTGCTGAATCGATGGCTCACTGTGCAATCGCCCTGCATCTTTCGGAACAATAGCCTGCTGTGAGCCATACGGTGGCCATTATCTTTGGGTACCTGCCGCGGAATGAACATCAGGGGGTCGGCTTATTTGCCTCTCTTTTTTTTCCCTTATAAGACAGGAATGTTCGATAAAATAATCATCGTTTGATTTGTATAAGTAGGGCTCAGTATTGCGAGAGCACACTTGCTAAATGGCATATGCTAGCGAGAACCTGTCGTAACACTCATCACGCAGGTGGCAGGATTCTATCTTGGTATTATGAGAAAAGTTAAGCTCCAGGCTGGGTGGGAGGGCACCCTGAAATTATGAATACACGGGTTTGTGTAGCGGAAGACTAGCTTTGACACATAAAAAGCACTATATGTAATTATACGTACTTGGGATAGGGCTCCAAGTGCTCAGACATTTCTCCTGTATAGCAAAGTGTATTCAGATGGGCAGGCTACAAATCATAAAATTATTATGATTATTATGATTATCATCATCATCATCTTGCCTCAGTTCTGCAGATCTCCCGGTGAAGGTGGTAACTTAGTTTTCACGAAGGAGTCTTTCAGAAAGGAGATATGGCTGACACCTTTACAGTGTTGCTGTTTGGCCTCTGGTAGAAATCTTTCACGCCCGTAGCACGTGTGTGTGTGTGTCCACAACACTGTATATTTTCCCTTAGACAGGCGCTTGTTTTTTCATCGGGCTAGTCGCTTTCCAGCGCTATAGATAAAACGTCCTTCACGTATTGGCAGAAAGTGGAATATTTATTAAAGCTCCGGATGCTATTGGGGGCCACAGGCTTCTACTCTCCCCTTCAATTTTATTTTTAGTGGATGGGTGCAGTAAAGAAACCGAGTTTGATACTCGTGTGTCTGTTGCTAAATCGGAGTCTTCTAACAACAAGGCGGCTTTGTAAACGGACTAGATGCAGAGCAATCCCGTCTTTGATTCCTTGGTGCCCCCCAGTGGACAGATCCAAAATAATTATTCAAGCTTTGGATTCCCGCCCCCTTCGTAGACGGCAATAAATGGACGGTGGGCTTTATAAAAATTCTCTAAGCTCCTCCAAATGAATTGAGAAGGGAAGACACACACCACCACCCCCAATCCTTCTTTTTAAGACGATTGCTCAAGAGTACGACCAACATGTTCCGGGCGCTAATAAGGTTGCTATCAAAGAGAAGCGACCATCAACCCAAATTAGGATCGAGCAGGTGGCTTTTAAAGAGCCAACTTTTATAAAGAAGACTCGTCGGAGAGAGGACGGCAAAACTCCCTCGTGGAAGCAGGAATGCAAGGCTCTGTGTGGCGTGGCGTGATCTGGACCCATGAAGATCACGCGAACACCTTGGTCTGAACAGGCAAACAGCCTCTCCTTCCAGCAATCGGAGTGCGGTAAGTATGCGCACAGAATCCCTTCTCGGGTCAGCCGTGATCTGGATTCAGAATCGAGGTGCGAAACCACACCGGCTCCTTCCACTCCGCTCTTCGTTGGGGGAACCGCCTGCACACCTGCGAGTGAATCACGCTCGCTTGGGAAGGCGCAACGCTTGGAGGCGCGTGATTCCTCTCTCTGTCTGTCTCTCTCTCTCTCTTGCACCCCCTCCCTCTCTCGCCGCCTTAGTCAACACCCGCACTCCTGCCCTCCCAAACTCCAGCTCTTTGGCTTCCCATCTTGGAGAAAGCGAGGTGGAGGCGCTGGCAGAAGCAGTGACTCATGCCTGCGTCGCAACAGATCAGCCGGCGATTCAGGCTTTTTTTTAAAAAAAAAAAGGCGAATCTGAAGTATTGGGGGGGGGGGCGCTAAGGTCATCTCGAATTAAATGCCAGGGAAGCCATTGATATTCCGACGTCGTTCGTGGCGGAGTTTATAAACGGCGAAGTTCTTCCAAAACGAAGATTTCTCCATCCTCCGCCGTTTGGGTTCCTGGAGTTGGAGCCTGGGTTGGTAAGTCTCTCTTGAATTATTATTTTTTTTCCCCCAACGAAAAAGAACTCGCCCCTCCGTTCTTGGGTTCCCGGAGGATTTTGGAGGCTTTCTTTCGAGACGGTAGGGCTGTCTCCGTACTTAGAATTGAGGAAAGGATATTCGGTAATGGAAAGCTGATGTTTACGAGGAATAACCTGTTACTTCACTTTCCACTTTGGCCCAGGACGTATCCCCGCATCTCTCTCTCTCTCGTTCTTTCTCTACCTCCGGAGATTCAGGTTTGGGACTCGAAATTAAACGCGTGTAGACAGGATGCAATCCTTCACCCCGCTGACCCAACACCCCGAGGTGCACTTTATTCACGATAACTTTTTTCGTTTGGTGATGATGCCACGGTGACAGGTGTTAAATCTTGACCAAAATTAAACCTATCTATTTCCCTTGAGCTTAGATTTTGATGTTTTTTTTTAAACAAAATCATTATTATTAAATAACGTGGACCAAACAGCTTTGAAGTCCAAACTCCCGAATGAGGTTGAGATCATGTATTGATCGATCCTCTGCTTCCTGACGACCAATGAACCTCCGGAAGAAGGTTGCTGGACGCGCAACGAAATGTCTTCCCAAAGCAAGAACACGCGTGGAGAGAGCGAGCCCCAGGAAGGCCAGCCCCTGTAGAACATCTCAATTTTCATTCATTCATTCATTGTATAATTCGTTTGTGCGCATTCAGAGGCGCAAGTTGCCCTATAAGAATAGATCGGCTTGGCTGCTCCTTTCCCGCAATATTTGCCCCCCAGTTCGCCTCCCTCGACGTCGTTCCGTTTGCCTTTCGTAAACCTGCGAAGGGAGAGGGCGCCCCGGGGACCACCACCGGGATCCCTCGGAGATCTTTCTTCCTCAAGCCATCGCCGGTCTCTTCCTCTCCCGACGTGCTTCTCCGCTTCCTCATTCGCTCCGAGCCGTCGCCTCCTTCGCTGCCCATTGAGCAAGAAGGGGCGTCGAGTGAGTGAGTGAGTGAGTGAGTGGCCGGCGGCGGCGGCCATCCTCCTCCTCTCCCTCCTCTTCCTCCTCCCACCTGCCCTTCCCCTCCGCCGCTTTGCTTCCAGGGGCGAAGACGGATCGTGCTCGGCTCGCCAGCCCCGTCCAGACATTTCCCCCGCTCGCCAGCCAGCGAGCGCTGCCTCATAAAAACCAACGAGGTGTCGTCGCCTCCAGCCATTTCTCCAGCCACGTCGCTTTGTCTGAGGAGAGAAGGCGGGCGAGAGATCCGCGCACCTCCGAGGAAGAAAGGGATCCTTCTCCTTCTCCCCGCGCTGGAGGTGCAACAAGGTCCCTTTTGTGCCTGCCCTGCCCTCCCCACCTCCGACGGCCTGCGACTTGGCGCCCAGTTGAATGGCTTCTCGTCGCGCCTTGGCCGAAGCGAGAGGAAAGAGAGGGGGCGGGGGGGGACCGATAGTCACAGCCCGAAATACACACACACAACCACACACACACACACACACACACCCTCTCTAAACCCGCCTTTCTCTTCCCTTGCAGTAAATCATTCTGCTGGGATCGGAGGAAGGCTAAGGCAAGAAGAAGAAGACGACGAAGCAGCCCGGGATCCAAGGGCTTTGCCTCAGCACCTCATGGCGACCTCGGACCCGTCCTCGTCCAACACGGCTCCGGATCCCAATCCGAGCAACTTGCGACCCACAAGTAGGTCTCGCCTTCCCGTCTCGCGCCGCCTTCGTTTGCTGCCGCGGTTGTGGCGGCCACGCGTCGTCGTCGTCCTTTTTCGGCGGGTGGGTGGGTGGCTTCCCCACAAAATTCGACATTCGCCACCAAAACTACCGCGACCGACATGGAAGCTCGCCTTCGAACGAGAAACCCCTTTCCCTCCACCACCACCCCCCCAAAAAAAACACACGAAACCGTGGGGTGGTGGGGGTGGTGGGCGTGGGGGAAAACAAAGGAACCAAGGAATCTGGGGCCATTGCTACAAAAACGAGAGAAGGGGTGGCAAGGTGGGGAGGGGAAAAAAAACCCTGTTCGCTGAGGAGGACTTTGTACGCGGGGCGTGAGGGGCGGGTCGGGGTCTCCGACCGTTTTTCGGGCTGACAGACCCGGCCGGCGCCAAGTTCCACCGGTGGTTTCTGACGCGCGGCGCGAGTCCCTTCCCGCCGTTTCTTTTTCTTTTCCCTGAGGTAATCTCTGATCCAGGGGGCCAATGGAGGCTATTCGAGAGGCTCCCCCCCCCCCATCCCTTGTCCCTAACTGCCCCGTGTTTTGCCTGGAGTTATTAAGGTGTGAGTCGGAAGGGGAGGGCGCGAAGGAGCCGGGTTTATAGCTTTCGGCTAGACAGACATTCGGCAACCCCGCGGATGGGAAAAAAAGGCGGGAGGAGGGGGCGCGGCGGCGGCGGCTCGAAATAAGAAGCCTGGACGACATAATCACCCAAAGGGGGGGGGCGATAAATGGAAGCTTGGCAAAAAGCGGGGAAGGGGTCCGCCCCCCTTGGAAGGGGTTGTGAAGCATGGACACCCCCCTCATTATTGGGCCACATGAGGGGAGGCTAAACCCACCGGGCGAAAATAGCTTTTTGTGTGTGTGTGGCGGCTGGCGCCTGTTTGTGTTTGTGTGGTGATTTTCTTTCGCCAAAAGCTCGCCTAATGGTTTCAAGGCGTTTAAAGGAAACCCGTGGCGGGCTTTTATTGGGGGGGGGGGTTACACACAAGAAAAGAAGGGTCGAGCGCGGTGTTGTGTATGTGTGTGCGTGTGTGATGTATCTCCTCAGGAAGAATCCCTTCCCTCCGCGACCATTTCAAGGAATGCGGCCTCCTGTCAGGTTCCCTCACAGCAGGGAGCAGCGCGGGCTGCGCGCCCTCTTCCCGCGCTCGCGCGGCCATTGCCTATTGTTTCCCGACGGCTCTCTCTCTGCGCGCTCCCTCTCTCCCGCCTCCTGGTCCGGCTGCGGGAGCGCGCGCGTGATTGAGGGGAAGGGATGGAAGAGGTGGTGTGTGTGGCGCGTGTCCCTTGGCCTCCTCTCCTGGTCATGCTCCGCCTCGCCTGAGGCGTCTTAAAGTCCTGTCAGAGCTGCTTCTCCCGCCTGCCACTCTCCGGTCCCGCCTTCCCTTTCGGCTCCCCGGCGCCCTGTCCTTCGTCCTCTCCGGTTGTCCTTCTTCGGCAGCCGGGCGGCCTCCTCCCTTTCACCTGAGGCGACCTTCTCCCGCTGCCTCCTCGCCGTCCTTGCGCCTTTCCAGCGCGCTGACCCGCTGGAAGGGCTCTCCACCCGCGCCATTTGTCTTCTTCCCCTTCCCTTTCCCGCCCTCCTCTTCTCTGCTCTCTTTCCCTGCGCCTTTCCCTCTCTGCCTGGTGGCTCCAGTTCGACCACAACAACCCCCATATTTTTTTTGCCATACATCCCCACCTCAGCAAGCATCTCTCCAACTCTTAAGCTTGGAATCCCCCTTCCCCATAGCTGTCAACTTTTCCCTTTTCTTGCGAGGAATCCTATACGGAATAAGGGAATTTCCCTTACAAAAAATGAAAACGTTGACAGCTATGCCTTCCACGCCTTCAGATGCGCTCTGTACCTCGCCACCATTTCCCTGGGCGCGTCTTCTCGCGCCCGCCTTCCTGCCTCTTCTGGTCCTCCCGGCCAGAGCGCCCCCTACAGGCGCGTTTTTCAAACAGCGTGGAAGGGGTGGTAGTAAAGGCGCGAGACCCAGCGCGCACTGCGGGCAGAGCCAAAGCCCAGCCTTTTCATTTAGACATTTTTGTCCTTTTTTCCAAGGGGCAGTGCGGGGCGGGGGGGGGATTTGCTGACCTCTCCGACATGCCGGTTTGAGACTGTGGTTGCATCCATGCTTAAAACGAGCTCCACGAATGCCAACGGACACCTGCTTTCAAGGGGTGTGGATCGCATGGAAAGCCTGGCGATCTTTTTTGAAAGGAAGTTGCGTTGGAACCAGGGGGTCCCGAAAGGATGCAGCTACAAAGGCCATAAACCTGAACTCCGGAGCAGTTACCCCCTTTGTATTGGGACCTAAAACAATGGCCAAGTAATACACCGCTAGCTAGAACCTTTATTCTCCCTCCTCCTTTCCTGCGTCCCTCAGTTAAGCACTGACTTTACTACAGGCCCAGCTTTTGGTCCCTTGGAGAAACGGGGTGTGCTTGTTTCCACAATTCCAATGCAGGGTTTTAACTCCACCCACCGTGTTTTGCTTATTTATATATTTATTGGCAATCGATTTTTTTTCTCTTTCCTTCTCCCACCCCACTCCATTAATTGCTTCGGATGGGCTCCTCCATTTCCCTCTCTTTCTAATTTCTTCCAGGAGTAGTGTGGGGGGAAGCACATTGGAAATCCAGTTAGGAATTTCAAGTTGAATTTCACAGAAATACACGGCAGTCAGGCAAGCTAGTTGTCTTCTTCAGGCATTGCCAGTATCCGTGATTTGGGACATGCAGCTTAGGTTTCATTTAGGCCGCCTCCTGAATAATACACGCATACCCTTTAAACTTGAAAACATATTTTATAATACCACTAGCGCTTTAGAGATTAAAGAGTCAGAATATACGCTTTTCCTTCTGGGTTACATTCACACGGTATCCTTTCTTAGGATCCGGGTTAGTCATTGGCAGAGCTGCAGTTACTGGGCATGGAAGCCAGCTGGCAAATAGGCTTACTCGGAAGTAAATCCCCCTAAGTTCAGTGGGGCTTACTACTGTATTCCTTAACACCGTGGCAGAGCCGTTTCCAATTCTCCAGGCCTCTTGAAGTCTCTCGGCCCGCTGGGGCTTTGATGGTTGGCAATCAATTATCTTTCTGTTTCCTTCCTTCTGTGATTTGTTTGTGAGTTGTTGTTTTTTGTCTCTCCCCTACTTTATCCCTTTCTATTTGCCCTCTCTCGTTTCAGTTAGCGCCCCAAACTAACTCACACTTGCCTAAACCTAATTGAAGGTCGTTGCAGCCTCTCGCACTTTCAGCACCGCCTGAGATGGACAGCGCAATGCGTGTTCCAACTGCCTGATAGGGGTTGCGGGCAGTATGAATGGGGTTGTCTCGAAAAATGGGGAGCAGGAGGACGTGAGGGGCCTTTCAATGTGTCTCCCTGACTCGTCATTCCGGCTGCAACCTAGTCATGCAAGTCTGATCATCTAGTCAAATACTATTTTTCACCCAATTAATTCCTGAACTCTTCCATGACCCCATTTCATGCCAGTTTATTTTAAGCTGCCACTTTCCTGGAGCCGTGCCAATAAATTATTAGGAGATAGTCAGTTCTCTCTCTCTCTCCTCCAGCTGCTTTGTCTCTTCCCATCTTCCGGCTGGTACCTATACTGCCAGCGACTCACCACTGACTCGCCTGCGCGATCAACCTGCTATTCCCTCCCACCCACCACCCACCTCGTGATTCCTTCATTGGCCCCAAAGGCTCCCTTAAAAGGAGAGCGTGCTCGACTTTGTTAAAAGACCACGGAAATCACAAACTGGAGGCTTGATGGGGAACTTGGAATAGCAGAAAGCTGGGGAAGGGGGCGGCGGCATGAGGTTTATTTCCCTTGTCTAATGGGGCTGCGACTAGATAACAAAGACTTTTGTTGTGCTCCTACCAGATATCACAGGGGAAGTGGAACTATGTCTTTGTTTGGACCAACGACTGCATGTCTCCCAGTCCTTGCGTTGACCTGGAGACATTAACGTAAAGCAAACACACCTGTGCGAAAAGATGCAGGTAGCTACGCTGAGAATGGAGGCCTGCCATTTTCCGCCACCAGCACTCACATTCATACCGGAGGCATTCTTGATGACCCCAAAGACGTTTCGTTTTAGAGTTAAGCCTTCTAGCTGCCATGAGGGTAGAAAACAGAAAGATAAAATGCGTTCCGCTTGGAGCAGTCCCTGTCCTGCGTAAGTCTTCGCTCCCACCACACCTCTCCAATAACCCCTTCTAGGACAGTGGAGAAGGCACTCTGCTTCTGGCCGGCTAAAACTGTTTGCCCATTCACCTTTTGAGTGGGATCTGCTGCAATAAGGTAAATTAAGATTGAGATGCCAGTGTAATTGCCGTCCCCTCATTACCCCAAATCGCCAGTGCGATCAGTCAGTCACCTTTTGGGACCCGTTCTCTCTTTTGTCTAGCAGAACATTATGGTCTGCTAGTGGGGCTGCTAAATATTTCGTTTGCGTTCTGAGAGCTGCAGTATATTTTTTAGAGCCAGGTCTGCCGCTCCTTCGAAGCACAGCAGCTGGGGATTGCAAAGTAGGCTGTGCCGTTCATTTCCACGGCCATAAACCTCTCGTCTCTGTTCTTTTCAGCTTATGACACCTGGTGTGGTGTGGCTCATGGCTGCACGAAGAAAATCGGGCTGAAGATATGTGGTAAGTGAAAAGATGCGCGCGCAAAATAATCGTGTAGCTCCGGTCATATTCTCTCTGTGTCTGTGTCTCTTTCTCTTTACTTCTCTCTCACCTCCTTCCCTCCTTCAGGCTTTGTCTTGAATCCACAACCATCCCCGAAGCTTTTTTATCACTTGCTTAAGCCCATCATCGCTCCCTTTCTGAAGCAACTGGGTTGGCCGACCAGAGAAAAAGTAGGCCACCTCTTTTATCTGCAGATAAACGCGAGAAACGGGAACGAACCGCAAAGAAACGTTTCTCCTCCCCTCTTCCTCCGCCCACGGAGAAGTGCGACGAGGCAACCATCAGCAATACCCCAAATTCGTTTTCAAGGAGGTGGTGGGGATGGGCGGGCTGTGTGTCTGTGTAAGAGCGAAATTGGCGCTTCTCTCTAATCCTGTGCTAGAGGCTCTTGCGCCCTCTACTGTCCGACGCAAACACAGACCGTCAGCAGCCAGGGCAAAGCGCAGCTGGAGGTAGAATTTACTGGTTCCCCGTTAAATTGACCTACTGGAGCTAGAAAACAACAACTGCAGCTGCTGGAAATACACCACAGGCCTTCCCCCCCCCCCCAGGGCGTTTGAAGCGAGATGGGCGTTTAGCAGATGGATAGCGCGACACCTGTGTGCATTTGCAAGAGGTTCCTTAGACGGGAGATCCTCTGCCCAAAAAGAACTGCAGGTCTTTTTGCGCGTGCGATGCTGCTGGTAGATTAAACAGGGCTAGCTTTAGGAAGAAGGCATCTCCGCGATTCTGCTCCTCCTGTCCACCTCGAAGGGGGTAACTCCTCCTGAAGCCTCCGGGTATCCAGCTCCCTCCGGCGACCCTGTGAAACGGGGGCAGTCGAGGAAGGCTGGGGAAGGGGGTGTGGCGGCGGCGCACGACCGAAGGCGAGAGCGAGCAGCAGGAGGAAGGGATCGCTTGCCAGGCGGCGAGTTGGGGCTGCTTTGCCACATCTCACTGTCTGAAATTTTTCAACCTTATCGGCCCAGAAAATACGGATCTCCTGGGGGAGAAAGATTAACGAGAGCCTTATTAAAGAGCCATTCGTCAGGCTGCTGCGTCCGCGAGATAGGAGGCTGGCAGCCAGTCAGCGCTCGGGTGTCTTGAAGTGAAGGGAAGAGGAAGGCCAGCAAATAATATGCCGTCAGATTGCACCCGCTACAGCAAGAGATTCATTTACGGATAACGAGACTGTCTGCCTCTCTTTAGATTTCTTTATAACGCCTAGGAAAGAAGGGGGCGGGGTCGCCTAAGCCCAGCCAAACCTTGGTCCATGTTTTGCTTTTGGAGGTTTTAAATGCGTTTAACAAAAGCCCGGTCCTGTGAGCTTGCTGGTAAGAAAACCCCACTGAACTCCATGGGGTTTACTCCCAGGAAAATACGCACAAACTCCCGGCCTTTCAACAGAAGCCCTTTGCGCGCTTATTTTTGGGAGTAAGGCTCGGGTTAGGGACTTCTGGGTAAACACACATAGGATCAGGCTGAGAGAGAAGCGCTTTCATCAAATCACGTGTGTGGGGCTGCACTTAAACATGCACTTGCATGCACGCAAGCACGCACTCACACGTTTTTCACTAATATTTCAGCATGCCAGAGGGTGGTGGTGTATTTTAAAGACGACGAAAACACGCGGGAGTTTGGAGCCGGAATTAAGGCGCGTCTGAAAAGCACCAGCGCCGAGGTTGCTTTAACCCTTCCAGCCCAGCAGAGGTTGCCTTGGAGGCGAAGCAAGGACTGCTATTAACTTCTTCCTCTTCTATAAATAGCTCCTGATCTGGGCTTAATGGGCCGTTTCCTTGCTGGGCCCTTCAGTGGCTGGAGAGGCGAGGGTTTTTTCATCATCATTTTAATTTAGCTCGGCAAGCAGAACTGATAAAGTAACGCGCCGCTGCCTCTGGTTGCTAGACTACCGGGGTTTATGGAGGGGCAACCCTTCTGCTGCCACTAAACAAATACAGACCGCTGAAAATACTGCGCGCGCTCTCAGCGACCGTTGTCAATGCAGCACGGTGGGCAACAGCGCGATCCCCAAACCGGTCCAGCTGTTAAAGGCTTTAAATCCAGACCTGCAGAGTATAGAACGTTTTGGACTGAGCCGCTAAGTCCAGCTGGTGGTTTAGAGCACTTAGTCTTTAAGGTGTCCCAAGACTCGTTTGGTGGTGGTGTTTTGTGGCCTACTGTTTCTTCATTATTTTTGCTCGGGGCGGGGTTGAGCGCGCCTGCATCCTCCCACATAATGAAATACATACATTTCTAAGCTAATTTAGAAATTTTAAACAACGGGACCTCCTTAAGCTGCAGCCATTTGATCGCTGTTAGATTTGTTCGTTGGTTTCAGGCTTCCCTATGGGGAAAGGGCAGGGTGAGATGCGCGCAGATTAGTTAGATCCACTTTAATTCTTTCCATATTAAATTCAAAAGAGTCTGATTTCTCACAGTTGGGAATCAAATTTCCATCGTCTGTGTGTGTATGTAAATCCCTTCGTTGCGTCTGGCGCTTCCAAACGTCGCCGGTTGCCGGGCCATTAAGGACTTTCAAGTCGATTACCCTGCGCGATTGATCAGTTAATTAGCCAGCCCATCAAAGCGAGTATTATGGTCTCCGAAGGCAGGCGCTGGCTGGCGGATGCTTCCTGGAGCAAAAACGTGCCGACTTATAGGGGACCAATCACCCGTTTTGTCCAGAGTTGTGAAGGCGTCTCGCCGGACTTGAGGCACCTAACCCAGATGTCTGTGCAACGCCGAAGTAACTTTCGCGAAAGGCAGACCTAACTAAAAAGCGGACTGAAGATTATTATTTTTTTAAGCCAGCTGTGAATAAATTATTATGGAGGTGATGCTGTGCATCTTGGTCTAGCCGGAAAGGCAGAAGATGTGAGAAAATTACTGTATTTAAGCTCAGGAATATTCGCATTTCTTTTCCCGGCGCCCACACCACCCGTGGATACAAGATTTTCCGTTTGAGATATTATATAAACCAGGCCTGGAAAACTTGCTGCACTGCTCCCTGCTGCTGGAGCCTAACATCCACCCATCATCCATTGACCGTACTACCTGATGGGCTTTTGAGTCCATCGACTTCCGGAGGGCTGCCGGTTCCTCACCTCTACGGTGAATTATAATCTCCCCCCGAGAACTAGCAACTCTGTTTGAGGATCCCGGTTCCTCAAGCTCCTTTGGTGTCTGCAAAAAGAGGGAGGGGCAAGAGATCTCGGGATCCCACCAGGGGGACGAAGTCATTCAGAGATCTGAATTGAGATCAAATCCTACAGAATTCGATTTACTTCTGAGAAAGCACTTGTTGTCAGACAGCGCTGCTCCCTTGCCTTGCTTTGACTGTCTTTTAGCGCCTACAAACCCTGGCGGGAGCGATCGCACCCTGAAAATAGTTATTCACATAAATAAATAAGTAAGTAAATGCAAAGCGGCCTCGCCTCAACTTCTTTTGATTTCAGCGGACTTTCCGATTTCTCCCCGTGGAGTTTCCAGGGACGTAGAGTCTGGATAAAGGGGCGTCTCGCCAAGACTGCGACCGCCAACTCAGTGTGACTTAGGTGGCTGCAATCCTTTACCTGGAACTGTGACTCAATGGAACTTGCTTCTTGAGTGAAGAGACATGTTTAGAATTGCGCTGTTATCCCAAAGTAAGAGTGCAAAGGATTGCCGCACAATTGGGAAGAAAGGCCACCGAAATCCAGCGGGGTATATTTTCCGCAAATATAACGGGTTTAGGATTTGTGCTGCTTGATCGATGCTGACCACGCCTAGGCATGTTTATTCAGGGAAATAAGTCGCGCTGCGTCCCGTGGAAATCACTCCTAAGTAAATGCGCGCAGGATGAAGAATTGCCAAACGCGATGGTGCCAAAGAACAGAACAGGGAACATGAGGCCATATTGTATTTTTATATATCTCACCTGTCCCCTAAAGACGTCAAGGAGATTTGAACCGCCCCTCCCCGCTTGGTACATCACTCTGACACCTAGTTAGGGAAGTTCTCGAAGGACACAAGAGTTCTTATTCGGAAGTCTCCAAAGCAAGAAAAATAAAAGAAACACACAACACATATCCCTTCTGTTCAGCCCAGTAGAAACCACAGAGATCTTAAAACTACCGCAAAAGTTACCACAGTGCATCCCAGAAGCTATACACTAATAGAAAGCTCTTTACGGGAGCGATTAGGTTTGAAAACCCTCTAGGAACGAAGCAGAGAACACTTCCAGCGGGACGCATCATAGAGGCCACACACTACTTCCTGTGAGATGGTGGATACATTGGTTTAATAAATGAAAAATAAATAAATCCGTTAACTTGCAAACCAGTTAAACTGCAGTCGTTCGACCTGAACAGTATTTAGGAAAGCAGGACCCATAAAACTGTTTCCTTTTATGCAAGTTTAGATTCTTAAAACTTTTCAGTATCATCCAAGCTTGTGCCCTTGGGTCGGTTTCGGTGTTTCGCATTCATTCATGATGCGCAATGGAAATAAATGCCTGGTTCAATTTATGTTCAAAGGTACAGAAAGACTAGGGAAACTTCTCTATTCTGAGGCGAATCAGAGTGGAAAGTAATTTATTCTCTGCTGCCCCCAGTGCTTGTTTTCCCGGTATAATTATTTAATTCGAGTATTCAAATCGTTTTGTTGCCATTCTTCCATTTTGGTATTTTGTTGCGTGTTCCTTTGTCTCTTAGACCCAACTCGCAGCCGGAAGGAATACGCTGCTTGTTTTAGAAAGAAGCGAACTCAACGCCCTTCCCCATCAGCCAATCAGAGTGAAGTAGGACTCCTTTCCTAATTGGCTATGCTCTCCTTTATGTAATGTGAGCCGCGCTCGGATTTATCCAATGAGGCTTCAGTAGAACATTCACAAAATTTCTGCGGTGGTTCTTGGGTGGGCGGACTATAGAACGCAGTCGCTCTCGTTTCTAGTCCTCACGGCCGCTGTAATAGAGCGAGGTCGAAAACGAAAAGGCTGCGGAAGGTTGGGTCGCTTGCTCTCAAAGGTGGTCTATAGAGACCTTAAGCTAGGGGGCGGTCTGTCAGAGAGCGCTATAGTGGAGCTGGGATTTTGTTATTCCTTCCTGCCATAGCTGTCAACTTTCCCCTTTTTTTAAGGGAAATCCTATTCGGAATAAGGGAATTTGCCTTTTTTTAAAAAAAAAAAGGGAAACGTTTAAAAAAGGGAAAGTTATGCTTCCTGCTTCCGCTCTATCTTATGAGCAACCCAGTCCTGTGGTCCCAATGGAGACAGACTGGTCTAGTAGTCAAAATTCATAGCCCTCCCTTTGACTATAGAGCAGTATTATTATTTAAATAAACACCTTATAGTTTTCGATGTTCGAATCCAGAATGGGATGAGCTGTGTTTAAAGAGTCTCTCTCGTTCGCTCGCTCACACAAACACACAAATTGTCATTTTTCTATAACTATGCCTCTCAGTAGTTTAATACTATTTTCTTTAAGGCCTTTAAATCTTGCCCTGAAAATAATTGGCTTCCTTTTATATGCCCAGTAGCGTCAGATCAAGTCGAATTACCTTCTAGGAGAGTGGGGAAGGGAGAGACAATCTACTGTAAAATAATTGCCCAATTTGTACCTATTACTTCAACGTCGCGTGGATGCAGCAACCTGGTTAACTTTATTAGCTGAAGATTTCCTGATACATCATCCTCACAGAAGTTCAATTTGGTTTGTTTTTTAAAACAAGAATAACTGATTAAATCTTTAAATGGGAGGAGGAAAGGGGGGGCAGCCCTGGCTGGCTCTAGACAGGCCCCGCTAGATCTCGTTTTAATTAACTTTTCTGGAAATGAGCAGCGTAGGACTCCCGCCCTCCTTTCTGGATGCACCGAAGGACAGAAGAATAGCACAACTAGTACAGTTGATGGTTATCAAGTAAGCCTCGCCAAGGAGAAATAGAAGAAATCCAATGCGGCAGACAGGGACGCTCCTGTTATCTGTGCCACTTGTTCAAGGAGACCGACGGGTCTACTAAATTCTTAGGGCCACGATCTAACGAAGTCAAGCCCCCTTTAATTCCTGGAGTCCATTGGCGATCTGAGAGTGATTGACTTTGGCTGAATTCTCGGCTCTTTATAGGTAAACAGGTAAAGGACCCTTGGACGGTTAAGCGCAAAGGCGACTACAGTATGGGGTTGCTGCGCTCATCTCGCTTTCAGACAGAGGGAGCTGCGTTTGTCCACAGACAGCTTTCTGGGTCATGTGGCCAGCAGGACTAAACCGCTTCTGGCACAACAGAACACCTTGAGGGAAGCCAGAGCGCACGGAAATGCCTTTTACCTTCCTGCTGCAACGATATCTATTTATCTACTTGCACTGGCGTGCTTTCCAACTTCTAGGTTGGGAGGAGCTGGGACAGAGCCACGGGAGCTCAGCATCTTGCGGGGATCCAAACCCTCAACTTTCTGATAGGCAAGCCCAAAAGGCACAGTGATTTAGACCACAGCGCCACCTGCGTCCTTCTTTATAGCCACCACCACCACGCGTTGCTCCACATTTTAATCCTTTGCTGAAAGGCCAAACCCCATTCCAATACGCTTTGTGGGGGCTTCAGCTCAAGGGACCCCCGTTATCATTCTTTCAGTTGTTGGCAAGCTCAGTGCCTTTTGGAATTGAAGAAGGCTGATGTCCTCTCCAGTGCATCAAGCGCGCGCGCACAGAGCACACGCGCACTCCTGGAACCGTATTCTTTGGAGAACAGCGACCCCTTCCTGTCTCTTTACGCACCAAAAAAACCTAAACTGAACTTGGAGAGACATAAATAATAGGGGGAGACTTAGGTTCAATTTCCCCACCCACGGGGTGATCTTGAGCTTCTCTTTGCCAGGGCTTTATTATTAGTATTAGCATTATTTTATCCATACTCTGCTTATCTGTCTGGGTTTCCCCAGTCACTTTGTGGGGAGAATTCCTCTCTGACCGCTTTTAGAGCAAGAGGTGGGGGAGCTGTGGCTCCTCCAGAAATTTATGGGACTCCGCCTCCCATCGGTTGCAGCCAGCATGCCAAATGGGTCATGGTGGATGGGCGTTGTAGTCCAGAAACATTGGGAGGACCAGTAGCTTCCCGATCGCTGCATTCGTTCCTCTCTCGCTTTTTGAGCAGAAATCTAAAATTAAGATTGCGGGAGTTTGCCTGTCACAAGCGGGGACCTCTGGTGGATGAGTCAGTGGAGTCACGTTTTGCAGCCTTCCTCGGCTGAAAACTTTATTTAAAAAAGCAAGCTCCCCCCCTCTCTTCGGTCCGATGCGCGCGCGCTTTAGCAAAGACGCAACACCTCCCAAGTTTATTCTTGGCACCGTGTGCTTTCGCCTTGAAAGGGAGCGTCTGCTGACACGTGCCTTTCTGTAAACCCCACCCGCGTCCCCCTCTCCTGCCTCCCACTGAAGTCAGCGGGACGTTTTGCCTTGGGCTACTCCTTGCAATGGGGGGGGGGAGAAGGGGGGGGAGGCCTGCCTGTCATCACGAGGAAGGAACCGCGAGGGCGTGAGTGAGCCGGAAGAAAAGGAAGCGCGTCCCAAAATCGTGAGCCTGAGTCAGAGTGACAGGAGAAGACAGAAATAGCGACTGCTTTGGGGGGCTTCCCCTCCCACACCGGCACTTGCACGCACGTCTTCCTCTTCGACTGACGACGCAGTTCTTCGAAGGAAGCTATGGGATCCGTGCAACGGGCTCCCCACTGAAGGCAACAGCAGAGAAGGCAACCACTTGGTTCCAATCAGGCCTGATGGTTGCTAGTAGCTATGCTCAGAGTAGACCCTCCAGTCTACTAACCTAACGCCCATTATTTTCAACAGCCCTACCCTTGTTTGGGCAGAAACATACAATGCTAGTGTCTATTCCGTGTTACAGCACCGGTACATCTAACCTCCTCTGTCTTGTCTACACGAGCTGGCTGCGGCCTTCTGGGACTTCAGGCCTTTTGGGACTTCCATCCCCTTCGTGGAGATGCTGCGAGTTGAACCCACGACCTTCTGGATGCACAGCAGGGGCTCTGCTACTGAGCTACAGGCTCGGAGCCACCCATTCTACACTCACGAGTGGGACTTGCTTCGGATTAAACGTTTCCCAGGAGTGGGGTGTCCTGCTCCTCCATCGGGTTTCTTTGCACCTAAAACGTTTCTGAATAGGAGCTAACTTTCGTTATGGCTTAATTTAGAATCTCAGAGGAGCTTTCCCCATCAAACTTTTGCAGTGGCAGCCTACGCACGTTTACTCAGAAGTAAATCGCACTATGCTGAATGTGGCTTCATCCTAGGTAGAAGTGTGCATAGATTGGAAGCCTTGATTATGGTTATTATGATTATTGAGTTTTTTAAAAGTAATATTCAGAAATAAATAAGAATAAACATGTGCACCCCATTCCTGGAGACCATTCCATTGCAACTATCCAACGTCCCAAAATTTCAACACCTCTTGCGATGATTTTGACCCCTTTCCGTTTTAACTACAAATTCTACAAACACCCTCCATATCTCCTCAAAATCATTTCTCCTGCATATTCCCCGTCTTACCTTAATGGCACATGTTAATTTATCATAAATAGCTATATCCCATACCTCTTTATACCATTCTTCCATTCTGGAAGGGAGACTGGGAGCCTTAAACATGAAGTACAGTTATTTTTATGTCTTAATTTTTTTTTTTTTTAAGTAACCAAACTGAAGAGAGAATCCTCTTCGGAAAGTCTCTCTTTTTTTAAAAGGTTATATAAAAACAAGTGTAGCGGTCGTTCTCCTTTTATTTTGAATTCGTTTGCGTCGAAATCTATCGCAGTTATGTGCGTTGCGAGCTTAATACTGACGAACTGATGCGGGAGGGGGGCGCATTCATTCACGCCCCCTACCCCCGCCCCTTCCCACGAAAGAAATAATTATCTTTCGGAGGATGTGAAGCGAGCGCAGCCTTCCAACATATAGATTAGCCTCCGAGGTGGTCCTATTGAAGCCAGGCATAATAGGGCATCTGTTCCCATGGCAACGAAAAGCAAACCCGGAAAGCTGGGGTAGAGTCTGACTGGAGCCGGGAAGCATTGACAGATTAATCAGCAGCCTCCGGGGACGACGCAGTGGCGTAGCGTGGGGGGTGCAGGGGGGGCGGCCGCACCGGGCGCAACATCTGGGGGTTAGGGTTAGGGGGTGCAAATCCACGGGTTAGGGGCCACAAATTACTTACCTTGCCCCGGTGCTGACAACCCATGCTACGCCACTGGACCGACGGACGCGCATTCGCCGTGGATTTCAGAGCGCGAGCGCCGAACTAGATTTCCTGATGGGGAGCCACATCCTAAAATCTGGTCCTATGTGCCTGTTAGCTTAGAAATTAGTCCAATCTCAGTGGGACTCGCTCCCTGGCAAAGCGTGCGCAGTACTAAGCGCCGCACTCATTTCAGTTTCAGAGCACATTTGATGAGGATTGAGCGTCCCACACATACACTCATTTTCCTCCGCTTTGAGGGGTCACGGACCTTTCCCCTAAATCAATGTCTCCAGCAACAAGGAAGAAGAAATCTCAGTGAGGCTGCTCTCCTTTGTTATGCTAAGGCTGAGATCCTAACCGTTTCTGCCCTGAAGGAAGAAGTGCTACAAAATTCAATTCAAATGGGGCTTTTAGTTGTTGTTTGGTCGTTTAGTCGTGTCCTACTCTTCGTGACCCCATGGACCAGAGCACGCCAGGCACTCCTGTCTTCCACTGCCTCCCGCAGTTTGATCAAACTCATGCTGGTAGCTTCGAGAACACTGTCCAACCATCTCGTCCTCTGTCGTCCCCTTCTCCTTGTGCCCTCCATCTTTCCCAGCATCAGGGTCTTTTCCAAGGAGTCTTCTCTTCTCATGAGGCGGCCAGAGTAGTGGAGCCTCAGCTTCAGGATCTGTCCTTCCAGTGAGCACCCAGGGCTGATTTCCTTCAGAATGGATCGGTTTGACCTTCTTGCAGTCCATGGGACTCTCAAGAGTCTCCTCCAGCATCATAATTCAAAAGCATCAATTCTTCAGCGATCAGCCTTTTTATGGTCCAGCTCTCACTTCCATACATCACTACTGGGAAAGCTTACAGATAGGTAGCTGTGTTGGTCTGCCATAGTCAAAACAAAAAAAAATTCCTTCCAGTAGCACCTTAAAGACCAACTAAGTTAGTTCTTGGTATGAGCTTTCGTGTGCATGCACACTTCTTCAGATACACTGAAACAGAAGTCACCAGACCCTTCTATATAGTGAGAAGGTGGGGAGGGGTATTACTCAGAAGGGTGGTGGGAATGGGTGATTGGCAGATAGCTATGATGAGCCTGTTGACGACTCTTAACGACTGCAGTAGGACTTACAGGAAAAAGCAAGGGGTGAGAAGGTGAAAAATGGCTTTGTCATGTATAATGAGATAAGAATCCAACGTCTTTGTTCAGACCAGGTCTCTCCATGGTTTTAAGTTTGGTAATAAGTTGCAATTCAGCAGCTTCTCTTTCCAGTCTATTTCTGAAATTCCTTTGTAGTAAAACAGCTACTTTGACTTTACTGTTAAACCGTCCGATAGACACCTCTGCAATATCTCTCCCGTACGTTGAATGCTATCGATTTGAACAGCGCTGCTGATCGGCCTTTGAAATCAATACAGCTGGCTTCTAAATAAGAACAACCGTTGCGAGCGGTGTGCCTGAACCTTTCGCAGTTCTGCGTTCCCGGGTTTGGAAAACGAGCACCACCACACAATCCTCCACCTTCCAGGAGTAGTAGTTGTTATTATTTATTTAATTTGTATACGCCCTTTATCCCAAGGTCACACAGCGGTTCACCGCATAAAATTAGGAAACAAGAACACAAAATGCATAACAATAAGACCAAACAAAAGCAAACCAATCACACACACCCTCCCACAAACGCTTCTAAAATGCCATTGTTGTTGTTGTTTAGTCGTTTAGTCGTGTCCAACTCTTCGTGACCCCATGGACCAGAGCACGCCAGGCACTTCTGTCTTCCACTGCCTCCCGCAGTTTGGTCAAATAAAAGGCCATAGACTGTTTAATCAGCCAAAGGTTAGGTTAAAGAGGAGCGTTTTCGCCTGGCGCCTAAAGGTGCATAATGAAGGCACCAGGCGAGCCGCCCTGGGGAGAGCATTCCACAAACAGGGAGCCACTGCAGAAAAGGCCCTGTTCTCCTGTTCTCCTGTTGCCACCCTCCCTGCCTCTGGAGGAGGGAGCACACAAAAGCCTCAGATGAGGATCACAGGGTCCGAGGTGGTTCATATGGGGCCGGTTTCACTGGTGGTGGTGTACCCTGGATAAGTAAAAGCCAGACTGCAGGCCATACCTTCCAAGGGAGTTCGGGATTCTGCGCTTAGTGCGTACAGACCCCTGTATGACTGCAGTGGAAATCACTTCCGAAAACTGTGAAGTTCACGTCCAGCTGTGTGTTCCAGGACTGACTAGGAAACCAGAGAGACTTAAAAGCAGCGGCGGGGGTGTGCGTTTCCCAGATTCTGCTGTTTCGGAGAGGTTACTTTTTTGGTATTCCAAAAAACAAACCCACTCTTCGTTTGCTTGGCTTCGATGGCCGCCCATGGCCCCTATCACAGTCCAGGCAGTCCGGACGGGGCCCCTTTCGCCTGAAGTCCACAAAACTTCCACCGCTGGGGAAGGAAAGTTGGGACGAGGTGGGGGCTCTTGCCAGGATGCCATTGTCTTCGTCCGGATCTTTCCCCTCCTGTCTCTCTTTTGGAGGAGTGGCATCTGTCCGATCGATTTAACAAGGATTTGCCATTGCACTAAATGACGAAAAATTGCGCGCGCGGTCTCCCCCCCCCCCCGCACCCCGTCCTTTTTTTCTTGCCTGACTGGCTTTTTGCAGCTGATGTCCTTTGAGCTCTCCTTCCTCGGGGCGAGTTGTCTCTCCCCATAAATACTCTCCCTCTCCGATCTGGATAGGGGAGATCCTCTAGAACCAGCCCCACTGCGGGAACGGGCGGTGGGGTCTGGCAAAGCAGGAACCAGTTTGGGGGGGTGGGGGGAGCAGGTGTGTCTGGGTGCTTTGCTGGGTGGGGTTATCAGCAGCACGGAGGGTCTCCTTCGTTCTCCCTTCCCTGCTAACTCTCCTGAGCGGCTCGGTGGTTCTTTTGCTAAGCCAAGATGTTGGGAAGCGAGATCAAGCCTCCTCTGACCTGTCCGCCTTGTAATAACGATGTAGGGTTCTTGCAAAGGAACAACAGCCTGGAAGACAAGAGCCGGCTGGTGAGCGCGCTCAAGGAAAGGCAATCTTCCAAGAACCTGCTGGCCTGCGAGAACAGCGAGAAGGAAACCCGGTTCCGGAGGACCGAGACGGACTTCTCAAACCTCTACGCCCGGGGTAAATAAATCCTTCTTCTTCTTCTTCTTCTTCTTCTTCTTCTTCTTCTTCTTCTTCTTCTTCTTCTTCTTCTTCTTCTTCTTCTTCTTCTTCTTCTTTTTCTTCCCAGGTAGGGCACATTCCCACTAACAGGGGCTCCTTTCCCAAAAGAAAAGGGGAAGCGTTGAGTTGTCTGATCTTGAGTCATACCATTGGTCCATTTAGTTCAGTGCTTCTTGCAGAAGAAGCACTAGCAGAGGCTCTTCAGAGTTTCAGCCTGAAGATGCTGAGGACTGAACATGAGACTTTCTTAATGGAAAGCAGTTCTCAACCTATAGCCCTTCTCCTAAAGATACAGGCACATTGCTTAAGAGAATCATTGGTCCATTGGTAGCTCAGTGATTGATTGTGCTGGCTGGCCTTGATCTCAGAAAGGGGATATTTCCCACCCTACCTGGAGAATGCTGGGCTGGGTGAATTTGAGACCTTCTGCATCCCACCACTGAATTATGGCCCTTCCCTAATATTTGAGGGGGGGCAGGTGGGAGGAGAGAGATGGTCCATAGAGGTTTAAAGGCTGCAATCCTAACTCCACTTTCTGGGGAGTAAACCCCGTTGATTTCAGTAGGACTTGCTTCCGAGTAGACATGGTTGGGATTGCGCTGATGGGGAATTGTGCACAGAGTGAAGAAAGATAAGTGTCCCCTCACCCAACACACACACGCTTTCTCACACAACTTAAAATGGGAGTCGTCCACTGAAGCTGATTGACAGGAGAATCACGAATACAGGCAAAAGGGAGTCTTCTATCCCAAGTATATTAATGTATTAGAGTCAACTCAAAAAGTGAGTTGCATTGAACTCAAGGGGGCTTACTCCCAGGTAAGTGGGGTTAGCGTAGCAGCTTTAGATGACGTTCTAATAGTGGGGATTTGGACAAAATTAATGGCTTGTCAGCCACCATAGCTATATGAAGCTTCTGTGTGCAGAGACATTAACAGCAGTTGCTGGGGTAGGGTACACAGTGTGTGGGAAGTGTTGCCTTCATGACTTGCTTATATGGGCTTCCAGGGGCACTTGCCTGATCAGACATCTGCTGGTAACAGCACACTAGGCTAGGAAAGCTTTAATTCCCCCCCCATTTTTTTATTAATTTTCAAAAAAAAATTAAACAAACCAACATAAATCTCAACCGTATTAAAACCAAACTTAGTAACATTATTAAGTGACTTCCTCCTGTCCCCCTGGTTGAATTTCAATGTATATCATTTTGATGGTTTTCCAAAACCAATATTCTTCTAAAATTAACTTAATCACTTAACATCTTTCTTTCATTCCAATTCAGCATTAAACATATTAATTCAACACATTACCTGTTTAAATCCTAAGCCTATCTATTATTTGCAAGCATCTCCAATTAATTTAACTTAACATATTTAACTAAATAGTCTTTAATTTTTTTCCATTCTTCCTGGTAATCCTCCTCCTTCTGGTCACGGACTCTTCCAGTCAGGTCGGCTAGCTCTGAAAAATCCGTCATCTTCATCTGCCAGTCTAGGAAGGCTTTAATTCTGGTGCAGCAGGGCTCTTAGCTAGCAGCCCCCATTTAAGCTGAGACGTGACAGTAGTACTGTGATGACTCCATAGAAGTGAAAGGAAACACACTTTGTACGAAAGCAGAGGCATTCCTATCTTTTTCAGGCGTTTCCGGCTTTGAGTCATGCATGTGTTGCTCAGGGTTTGACGCATTGTGTTGCTCAGGGTTTGACGTAGCTGAATTCAAATTCAGCACCAAGGAGAGCTCCTACAGAGCAGCATGTAAAATCAAGGGCTGGAGGTGGCCTTTTGAGCTGCTCCATCCCAGTTCCTGCCAACCTAGTAGTTCGAAAGCACATCAAAGTGCAAGTAGATAAATAGGTACCGCTCCCGCAGGAAGGTTAACGGCATTTCCGTGCGCTGCTCTGGTTCGTCAGAAGCGGCTTAGTCATGCTGGCCACATGATCCAGAAGCTGTATGCTGGCACCCTCGGCCAGTAAAGCGAGATGAGCACCTTAACCCCAGAGTCGTCTGCAACTGGACCTAACAGTCAGGGGTCCCTTTACCTTTACCTTTACCTCCAACACACTTCTCCTGTACTCCTCTCCCTTTATTGGAGCCCTAGGAACATATAAAACGGAAACTCAGCCAGTCATACTGTAGCCTCTGACTGCAGCAGGCAATGTGCTTTCAGTATCCAAGAAACTGCTTCATAACTACTGTTTAGGTAGGTCAGATGCTGCTGAAAGACCACAGTCATGATTCTACATGTACACTGAAAAGGTGTAGACATTAATTATTCAAGACTGTTTCAGATCACTTGCCAGGTGGAGTTAAATTTATGAATTTCAGAAGCACACACACACACTGCAATCAACAGATCTGAATCTACACAGTAGGAACTACTACTATATATAAACAACTACTATATATAAGCAAAGATGCACTAAAGCTAGTTATATTCATGCTTGTGCGTGGTTTCCAAAGATATAAAACATATAGCAAGCTGTTAATACACCCCAAATATAAGATAAATGTATTTGAATGAGTGGTTTTTTTGTGGGGGAGGGGAGATTGAGATAGAAAGAGCTCAGTAATTTCTAGCATTAAGAGGCACAGACCTTCCTGGAAGTAAACCACCAACACACAAGGGGATAGTTTATAGTTGCCCAGTGATGCAGGAAAGGCACTCTGTGCATGCTCGGAGACACTTGCTCTTCAGAGAGACAATTGTGTTAGTTTGTTGTTGCAAAACAAAAAGGAGGCCTGAAGCACTTTGAGGACTATTAGATTTGTCACAACACAAGGTTTTGTGGGCTTCAAACTCTACCATCAGACACATATTATCTTTGTTCTGTTCTTGAGTATGGAAGGAAATATTGAAAACAATGGGGCCAGAGTTCAACAGGAGCAACAGCCTGTGTAACTATTCTGACTGGGTCCCTGTATTTTTAATAGCTTGCTTAGAAGCAGAAATTCAGCAAGTGGCCTCATCATCCTCCGTCGCCACCTCCCCACCGGATAATATAATATATAATATAATCTGACAGACTGAGGATAACACTTCATGCCTCTGACCAAGCAGGCTCTGGTTAGTTCATGAAATTTTATGCCATAGTAAATCTGTTAGTTTTTAAGATGCCACAAAGTGTTGTTCTGCATAGTTCTTCATAGTCCCAGCTCATATAAAGCAGGCAGAGTTGTGTGTGTTTTGGTTCACACCACACTTCTTCTTTATTGGCTAGCCCCCCACCCCACCCCATTAAATCAGGGTTAACCAACCTTTCTGAGAACTGAGATGGGATCCTTTTCTTCCCTACACTTCTTGCATTTCTCCAGTTAAAGGGCTACCTTCCTGGGGAGGGGAGGGGGCTTGAGACAGGTGCACTAACTGCTTTTCATCTAGGGATTTAGTGCATTTAACAGTTGTGTGACAGGCAAAAATCCAGCAAGTTACTTTCTCTCTTTCTTTTGCAAAACCACTGCCAGTCAGTGCCCACAATACTAGTGTTAGCTGGACCAATGGTCCAACTTAATATAGAGCAGCTTCCTAGAATCCCAGAATTGTAGAGATGGAAGGGACCATGAGGGTCACCTAGTCCAACTCTCTGCAATGCAGGAAGATTTCACTCAACCTGGGGGCTTGAAGCTACAACCCTGGGATTAAGTGGGACCTGGCTCTAAATAGGTTAGAGATACCTTCCCTAGATGCAGTGATGAGGAGAGTGAGTATGGAGACAAGGACGCTCTTGCTTTCTGGGGGGGGGGGGGAGGGAATAATCCAGAGCACCACATCCTGTTTTTACATGTGTAACACGGATCGGAATATTCACATCTCCCCAAAGCATGCATTGAAAGAACGCAGAAATTCCATCCATTTTCCTGTTTAGCTACCCTGTTCTTGAGCACAGAGAGGGTGAAGGGTTTTAGTGTTCTTAAGTTTGCATTTTGATATGCTAGTGGTAGCTATTCCGGATTAACCAATGTGTAGCAAAAGGCAGTCAGTGTGGTTAGCATTTAAGAGGGTCGGTTGCACGAAACATGTTGCACTGTTTCTTGTTAGTTGTATAGTTTTGCTGATCCAAAAAATAATTTAAAAAACACGATAAAAAGAGCGTTGGCCGCTGGGGAGACCCAGATTCAAAGTCCCACTTGGTCAAAAAGCTTGAGGTGCAACATGGGTCCACTCATTCCATCTCTCGGTCTTTCCTTTCTCACAGGGTTGTTGTGAAGATAGTGCAGGTGACTTGTTAAGAGTCTGTGTATTTCCTTGAGCTCCTTGAAGGAAAACCAGGGTATAATTGAACTCAGTCAATAAACATGCACTTAGGAGTAACTTGGCAAAAGAGGATGACATGGGGGTGGGGAGATATTGCACACCCTCTTGTTGGCCTCCCTTAACAGGGCTGTTGTTGTTGTTGTTGTTTTATCGGTCCCTTCCTCAGATCTGCTGCCAGCTAAGAATGGTGAGGAGCAGACGGTGCAATTCCTCCTGGAGGTGGTGGACATTCTCCTGACATATGTGAGGAAGACCTTCGACAGGTCCACCAAAGTCCTGGACTTCCACCACCCACACCAGCTCCTGGAGGGCATGGAAGGCTTCAACCTTGAGCTGTCTGACAACCCAGAGTCACTCGAGCAGATCCTGGTGGACTGCAGGGACACACTGAAATACGGAGTCAGGACAGGTGAGAGAAAGCCCTGGAGCTCTGTCCAGAAGTGAGGGGTATGTAGGCAAGGGCTTCTGCCAGGCCAGAGTCTGAAGGCACACAAGTTGTGGCACCCTGGCTGAAACCAAGAGCATCTGGGTCTGGCTAGTGCCCAGATGACAGACCACTGGGGAGCCAAATACCGTAATTTCCCACTCCATAAGACACATTTTTTCCTCCTAAAAAGTAAGGGGAAATGTCTCTGCGTCTTATGGAGTGAATGCGTGGTCCCTGGAGCCAAATTGCCCAGGGGCGAAAAGCAGATCATGCCTTTTTTTTTTTTTTTTAGAAAGAGGGAAGGGGGTGTTGAAACAAAACCGCTGAGCAGCTGATCGGCAAGCAATTGGGAGGGATAAGGGACTCTAGATATAAAGGAGGCTGCCTGGGAGGGGGGAGGTAAAAGCACATGGATCCTCAGGATTTTTGCACTGGGTCACCCCATATTCACCATCAGATCACATAGCATGTCCATGGCTATAGGGTAAAAGTAAAGGTACCCCTGCCCATACGGGCCAGTCTTGCCAGACTCTGGGGTTGGTGCGCCCATCTCACTCAAGAGGCCGGGGGCCAGCGCTGTCCAGAGACACTTCCGGGTCACGTGGCCAGCGTGACATCGCTCCTCTGGCCAGAGCCAGAGCTGCACACGGAAACGCCGTTTACCTTCCCGCTAGTAAGCGGTCCCTATTTATCTACTTGCACCCAGGGGTGCTTTCGAACTGCTAGGTTGGCAGGCGCTGGGACCAAACGACGGGAGCGCACCCCGCCGCAGGGATTCGAACCGCCGACCTTTCGATCGGCAAGTCCTAGGCGCTGAGGCTTTTACCCACATGGCTATAGCCTGCATCAAAAAATCATGCATCCACTGTTTCGTGGGGCCGCAATGGCATGGATCCACATGGATTCGCAGGATTTTTGCATTGGGCTACCCCAAACTGACCGTCAAATCACATATCATGTCTGTGGCCACAGCATGAACCACAAAAATCATACATCCACTGTTTCGTTCAGAATATTTTGTTTCTTGTTTTCCTCCTCCAAAAACTATGTGCGTCTTATGGTCAGGTGCGTCTTATGGGGTGAAAAATATTGTATATACCACCTTCAGTTCCATCATGGAAGAAATGCCCAAATATAAATGTCGAAAAAGAAAAGAAAAAGAAAAACACTTCTCTTATCCCACATACTTCCAAAAAGGAAAGAAAAAGAGTCTTATGCTCTCATACTGAGTGAACTTAATTTTGATGCCTTTCTTCCTGGTTTCCAAGAAAGATGTTAAAGATTGGGGTGCGAGTTAGCTGGAGAGAGGTGGTCTGGACCAAACAGTTGTTTCTGTGGACTTTGGTAAAAGTGCAATGGCTGTGATCAGGGTCAGCCCAAGACATTTTGGTTCCTGGGGTAAACCACAAGGGAGAAATAAAGATCTACATTGGGAACAAGGGTGGGAGGAGACCAGCAGTGCCTAGTCTATTCTCCAAAAAGCCACCATGGGGGTGGTATTGGGCAGGGGGCTGCCAAGGAGGCAGCAGGTCCAACTTCCATCGAGTATACTGGGGCAGCGGGCAGTGCATTCCTTGGAGGCTGCATCTGCTGCCCCTGTAGATCTTGCCACCCGAGGTGGTCACTTCACCTTGCCTCATAGGTCGGTTGGGCTTGGTTGTGATCCTAGCTGGCACACTTTCCTGAGAGCAATTCCTTCTGAACTCAGAGGGACTGGCTTCTGACAGGAGCACTACAGAGAGAGGAGGAGGGTATAAGGTCCCCCCCCCTTATATTTCTGACTACGTTATTTTCCAGGAATGTCTATATATCTGGGCATATTATGAAGCATATCAAAAGCAGCACTGGCAAATGCTTTTAAAAGGCACTGCTTCCCCCCTGCAGCTTAACTTGAATACATTCAAGAAGCAGGCTTTCAAATTTGTCTGTGAATTTGGCTCCCCACTCCACCACCCTACCTGTCAGACTAAGGAAACCCGCCCACCATGGCAACACGGCTTCCCTATAGGATCAGACTGAAGTGACTCTTGCCTTGTTGCCTACAGTAGGCAGACTGTTGGCAGTTCCGTTTGTCACTCAGATGGGCATTTTTGTAGTGTTGGGTGTAGACAGCGCAGACAATCACATTTGAAAAGTCGTAATCCCTTTCACTTGATGAAATGCAAGCGGCGTGTATCTCGGGGGAACGATATCATTAGGTAAATGAGGGCATAAATGACACTGAATTTGCAGTTTTTCTTCTTTATGTTCCCAAGACATTTAATGCCAAAAAGCAAAGAAAGGAAAGGGGGAGAATTTGGTTTCTTGGGATCATTAATACCTGGCCGCCCTTCTGATAACTCATCGGGCAAGGGGAGTCTCCGGTTTCCAGGTCTTTTCCGATAAAGGTATCAAATGTAATCTTCCCCTATTCATCTGTGAGTGTGAGTTTTTCTCAGACCAACTTACATGTAATTTTCAAGAAGGGGTGTGTGAGTGTTTTAAATCTCACAGGGGAGCTGTCCAGCAGAGTCAGCAAAGTTTCACAAGCAAGTTCTGGTGCTGAATAGCAGGTGAACTGTCCAGGAGACCAGTGTGGGGTCATGAAGCAGTTACACCAGCAGCTTCCAGGAAGCAGCGGAGGGTTTCTGTAGTGAGCCAGGCTACCCCACGCTTCTTGGTGAAGCCTTGATCTTAATCATACTTAAGGTGATGCATTCAGAAGAGGGCTGTGCCATTAGATATGAGCTACTGTTTGGACACGGGTGGCGCTGTGGGTTAAACCACAGAGCCTAGTACTTGCTGATCAAAAGGTTGGCGGTTCAAATCCCCGCAACAGGGTGAGCTCCTGTTGCTCAGTCCCTGCTCCTGCCAACCTAGCAGTTCGAAAGCACGTCAGAGTGCAAGTAGATAAATAGGTGCCGCTCCAGCGGGAAGGTAAACGGCATTTCCGTGCATTGCTCTGGTTCCCCAGAAGTGGCTTAGTCATGCTGGCCACACGACACAGAAGCTGTACGCTGGCTCCCTCGGCCAGTAAAGCGAGATGAGCACTGCAACCCCAGAGTCGGTCACGACTGGACCTAATGGTCAGGGGTCCCTTTACCTTTACCTTACTGTTTGGACTCATTTTCGTTTTTGTTTCTGATGATAAGCACAAAGAAGCTAGAGCTGGAGGAATGAGTCCAGTTGAGGTGCATTATGAAAGAACTCTGGCTGGAGTGTAATCTCAGAGGCTTCCTTGGGGTGCCCTGACCCCTTTACAGCCTGGCTCTGGGCATCAACTTTTAATTTATTTTTAAAAGCCAGTTGTTCAAAGTTCTTCCTTGGGAATCTTGTTCAGGAAAGAATGGGGCAAAATGATGTTTCTATGCCCTGAACTTAGCCTGAGTAGATTGTCCTATGCACTTTTACAACTCTTTATAAAGAGCAGTGGAGCAAGGAAATTTTTGAGCTGGAAACTACCGTATTTTTCGCTCTATAAGACACACCAGACCACAAGACGCACCTAGTTTTTGGAGGAGGAAAACAAGAAAAAATAATATTCTGAATCTCAGAAGCCAGAACAGCAAGAGGGATCGCTGCCCAGTGAAAGCAGCGATCCCTCTTGCTCTTCTGGCTTCTGGGATAGCTGCGCAGCCTGCATTCGCTCCATAAGACTCACACACATTTCCCCTTACTTTTTAGGAGGGAAAAAGTGAGTCTTATAGAGCAAAAAATACGGTACTTTTTATCACAGAATAGGTGTCAGAAAAAAGGGCAACAGACACCATACTCTGCTCCAGTATTTATTACTTTTTTCATTTATAACCTGCTTTCTTCCATCATGGAACCCATGGTGGTATATACATGGTTCTCGGGAGGTCTGTTCAAGTAATAACCAAACCTAGACCTGGTCTGGTGAGATGGCAGTAGTCTCATGTGCCTTGTCCTGGATATTATGACACAGTGCAATGACAGCAGAGCATGCCAGAATCCCTAGGCTGAAATCAGCCACTGTCAACACATTTGATGCTACTCAGCACTGAAACAGAACATCACATGAGGCAGCTCAGCCACCTGTCATTTTGAAGGATTTACCAGCTCCCATGGGATCAAATAATATTTGATAGTTGGGAGCTAAGATGGGTAGGTAATACAGTGCAGCACATCATGGTGGGCCTATCCATTGCCTTACATTGCTGCTATGGCTAGATTGGCACTGCACACTCTCCATGCTGTTACTCTTTTAAGACCTGGGTATTCGCAGCTGAGCAGTTACCAGATGTAATATAGCTTCATACTGCATTCTGTATGAATACACATAAATTCCAGAAGGATGGTTATCCAAACTTTACTTGACTACCTTCGTGAAAGAACATCCCACAGTCTCCCTCCATGGCTTGTCCCCATTGCAGATGGAAAGTATTTCCTAATATTTAAGTTAAATATTCCATAATTTAAAATCATTAGTTATTGTCTTTTCTGTCATGGGAGAGATGAAGGAGAGATCATGGACCTTTAAAAACAATCTTACGTGGTCCACTGCTTTCACCAACACATGTTTACCCAGAATTAATCCGCACTGTATTCAGTGGGGCTTAACTCCTAGGGAAGAGTGCGTAAAGTTGGAGCCTTTACAATTATTTAATGCAGGGATAGATAACTTGTGTGGCCTTTCATATGCTGTTGAGCAACAGGCAGGGATTATGGGAGTTGTAGTCCAAGAACATAGGGAGGGCCACATGTTCAAATGGAAAAGTTGTTTTGTCTCAGATACTGAAACGAGTTTTCCGGCACACACAACAGTTCTGAACGGCAAGGTTCCTAGAATACTTTAACTCCCAGCAAGCACTTGTACCTGTAGGACAGATTAGTAGTGACTGACTGAGTCCAGTTGGTTGCAGTGGAAGTGATGTGCAGTGCTATTTTTCTAGAAAAAGAGGTGCCAGAACTCACCCCGAACACCTCCCTTGTTCTCTTATAATGACAATGGCGCACACCTGAGAGGTGCTGGAACTGAGCTCTGGTAAGTTCTGGCTGGAAAATGCCCTGGCTATGTGTGACTAACTTTAGTTGGATTGGGACCTTGTGCTTTGCTTTCATAACAGGTTGTTGAAAAGACAACTGTTGTGTTGCTATAAGTGCCAGTCAAACATGCCTACCACCCTCAGTTCAAAGGTCATATTTAAAGTCAGGTGACCCAGGCGATCAGATTTGTGGGGAGGAGAGTCCTGGGTTCAGGGCATGCCTGATGCTAGTTTTCTACTTTCATATTTTCTTTTTTGCCATCATGGTGCAACACCATTTGGATTTTCAACCTTGGGCACCATATCATCTTGGACTACCTCCAGATGCTGATTTCCTTGGAGTAAACATTATGTCTTGCTAGTTGAAGCCAGTTGTTCAGTTTTGTTTTGTTTTTTGTTGTTGTTTTAATCACAGTATGAAGGATTTAATTTTGCAATACTTACAGAATGAACAGGTTTGGGTTAAGTCTTGCTAGTAGGGAGGGATGATGTGGCCGCTGAATACCTGTTTTCACTGAAGTCATGAAACAATAGTTCAGTGATTAGATTTAGATTTTTCTAGGGCCTTTTGAGTGTGTGCATCAAACCTTAATGCGAGTCTTAATATGATCTGACAGTGTTCTTCTCTGCTACTGGGCACCAGGCAGCTTTATGAACTTGTGTCAGAACAAGCCATTAGGTTGTCAGCATGGTTTTGCATGAAATACGTTTTCTGAATTACCTTCTGTCTCTCACTCTCAAAACCGATACTTTTTAAAAACTAATTTTCTTTCTGAAGGTCACTTGAATAAAGCTCGTTGGTTGAAAATAGGAAACAAAAGATACTCCTTAAATTGTGGGTCAGGATCACGGGCCTCTTTGCTTCCATGATCTGGCTATAAGAAAGGGGTTGGCAGTCTTTTAATCAGCTGCTAAATAAATATGCAATCAGCCATCCTGAATGGAAGGTCTCAAAATTATGTTTTCCTAATAGGATGCTAGAGGGAAGGGATGCTGTGACAGGTGTCTGCTATATTTTTGAATTCGTTAGTAATAGTAGAAGATATACAGTAATTAAAATATTTATAGAACTGCAGTCAAAATATAAAATGAGGCATCCCAGAGTTGCTTCTACCTCTTTGTCATTCATTGCCTGTAGGGCTACAAATGCAACCCTATGCATGTCTACTTGGAAGTAAGTTTCATTGAATATAATGGTGCTTATTCCAAGATTAGTGGGTATGGGATTTCAGTCTTAAAGAAGAGCAGAGGTAAAGAAATAACTACTATACAATAAGCAACCTGATCCACAGATCCATCCCTATTTATTGAGACTTAATTTTAATGCATATTAATCAAATGCTGGTGCATTCTAGATTAACACACTTCTCTGAAAAGGAGTAGATGAATGCATGGAGTTAACTATTGCATTTCCCATTTCCCACCTACCTAAATTATAAACATGTTTCCTCATTGTAAATAGTAATAGCAAACAGTAGCATTTCTAGTTTGAAGGCATAACTTTATGCAACACATTTTGCAAAATCATTTGGGGGGGGGCTACTGATAGAAGAATATGAAACCTCAGAGAACAGAAGCAATGCAGATGCATAGATAATATGCATGTCTCCTTTAGATGGTGTCATTTGTTTTTCTAGGTCACCCTCGCTTTTTCAACCAGCTTTCTACAGGGCTTGATATCATTGGCTTGGCTGGAGAATGGCTGACTTCTACTGCTAATACAAACATGTAAGTACCTTAGGACTTTTCTCTCTGCAGTATGTTGAGAAGGCAAAGTCCTATAGATGTTGGACTACAGTTCCCATCATCCCTGACCATGATCTGTGGGCTGGGGCCGATGGGAATTGAAGTCCAACAAAGCTAGAGGGCACAAGGCTTAGCTATCCTTGGGATAGAGCATCACTTCAGTGTGCTAAAAACAAAGACAGATGAATTGGTTAGACTGTCTCTGTTTTGTTTTTTTCCTCCTCTTGGGTTTGGACTCTGTTCTAAGTAGACAAGGATATTTAAGAGTGTGTATATGGATATGTAGATAGATTAATTAGGGGTTTAACTTCTGTGATACTGTAGCACCTAGACCATATCAAGAAAATTAAGGGACTTGCAGGGTCATGCTGTTCTATGACATGGGCGTAGCCAGGATTTTTGTTAGGGGAGCAGGACCTGGGGGGGGCAGAACCGACATGATTGGTCAGTTAGTTAAGTATTTCTATTGTTTTACTTGATGTAGGGGAGGCATCTACACCCATGTTCTATGGTGTGGATAAATCTGTGGGAGGTTGGCAGGTGGAGGGATGGAAACAGGCAGCAGAGCTAAATATCCACAATAAATAGTTCTAGAAATTCATTGGGTGCATCATCTATTTATCTTCACAACAAATGGATAGGAGGTTGAAACTGCTTGCTGTGCACACATTAGGAAAAGTAGCGTAAGCACTCCAGCTGCTGCTGCTGCTGCTAACCCCCATCTTGGGAGATAATCAGGGAAAAGCTGATCCATCTTCTCCACTTTTAGAAATTTCTCCTGGTTCCTTTGATAGGTTCATTTCACACGTTCTGAATGAGAAATTAAACTAATACACAACCTAGGCATATTAACATTTATCTGAACCTGGCTCAAGGTTTACCTCTGTCTGTCTTTGAACTTGTCCTGAGTATATTCAATGTTGTTGTGGGGTGGTTAAGATTTCTTTTTGGAAATCTTGGAATTAGAAGGCGTGCTGGCTACAAACCTGAAACTAGTTGTTTGTTTGTTTGTTTGTTTGTTTGTTTGTTTGTTTGTTTTAAAGATAACCAGAATATCTGGAGGAGTCACACTTTCATATTTTCTGTATTAAAAGGAGGGCTAAAGTTGAGTTACAATCAAAACCTTCCACTGGAATCGATGTAAAAAAAAAAAAGTGCTCAGAAGGTGAGGAGAGACCAGAACTAGATTTTAAGGTTATGTTTTAATCACCCATAGAAGTAGTTGGTAAGATGCTATTCATTGATGCAGAATGGATTAAGAACCAGAAAGTGGAATGATAACATACTCAGCTGAATTATTAGTCTCCATGTTATGCTTTAACATAGTTCAAAGAAGGACTTGCAGTAGCAGAGGAGAAAATTACAACTGTAGCTAGCGTTAGATTCCATCATTTTATGAAATGCAATTATCTTCATTGATATGGAGGTTGCAGGGGAAAAAGTTAAAATGAAGTTCAAGGTGATTGTTGGTATCAGCCCCCAGACCTACTGAAAGGCATGGAAAGCGGGTGTGAGACACGCCTGGAGGCAGTTTGAAATTGTGTATTGATTTGCATGGGCTTTAGAAAGTGTGACATGAGAGTACTCCAAATACTCATCAGCGATCAAAAGGCAGGTTTCTATTTCAGACCGCTGTTAGATGTGTGCAGTGATGACTACATTCATAAGCAGCTGAAAAATCTCACCAGATGGAAAAGCAAGTTCATTGTGGGCAAAATGACAACGCATGAAGGAACTTTTCCTGCAAATGGAAAAGCGAACTTTCTGCCATTTGCACCATCCACTGATAATGCTCTGTTGGTTTCAATGGGAGAGTTAAACATCTGTCATTCCTTGCTTGTTTGTTATATACTGCCCAATAACAAATAATCTCTCAGCAATTTACAAGTAAAAAAAAAAATCAACATGCATAATAAACACAAACTCCAACAACAAAATAAAACCAGGGTAAAATCAGCAGCAGAACATGGTATCTATACAATGGCTCTACAAAGCTCTGGAATGTTTTCAAATGGAAATACCGAGTGTAAAAAAGACCATAAAGACATTTCCAGGCAAACCACTCCAAGGAAGGGCTTTCCACAGCCAGAGAGCCACCAGAGAGAAGGTCCTCTCTCTCATAGCCACCTGCCACCCCTCATTTGGTAGAAGCACCCACAGAACAGCCACAGAAGACAATATTGAGGTCCAGAGAGGTGTACTGTATCTCCTTCAAGCAATCTTGCCCCAGGCCAGTTTTGGCCATACGAGCACTTTGAAGTAGGCCTGGAAATGGACTAGAAGCCACTGCAGCCATCAAAATACTGGTCTAATACTTTGGTGTAGTCTCACATGCAATGCATTGCAATGATCCAAACTAGAGAATGCCAGAACATGGATAACGGTAGCAAGGCTATTTTTGTCTGGCGGGGTCCCTACTGATTTATCTGCCTAACCTGATAAGAAATGCTCCAAGCCACAGAGGCCACCTATGCCTTTAGGAAGAGCTGGATCCAATATAGGGCTGCCATACGTCCACGTTTTCCCGGACATTACCAGGATTTCAATGACAGAATTGACACCCGGGGAAATTTCCAAAAGGCTGCACTTTGTCCTGGATCTTAGGCGAGTCAATTGAAAAATCATGTGTTATTGTTGTTTTGGTGTTTTTGTACAAAGAAGCTCAACAACTTTGGGAGTGTCCTGGTTTTTACTTTTAGAAATATGGCAACCCTAAAAGGAGTCCGTACCCTATATGAACCTGGAAGTGCAACGCCTACAAAACAGACTGAACACTACTCAGTTGTGCAATGGAACTCACTCTCCCTCACCTGGGTTGAATCTCAGCTTATTGGTACTGATTCATAATACCCATTGTTTCACCTACATTTGTTCAGAAGGAGTGAAAGAACTGGGTGTCATCCACATATTGGTGACAACCCAGATCACTTGACTTATAATGGTAGAGGGTAAATGACCCCCTGGATTGTTAAGTCCAGTCAAAGGTGAATAAGGGGTGTGGCGCTCATCTCACTTCAGGCCGAGGAAGCCGACCTGTGTCCACAGACAGCTTTCCGGGTCATGTGGCCAGCATGACTAAACCGCTACTGGCGCACGAAGGACCGTGACGGAAATGCCGTTTACTTTCCTGCCGCAGCGGTACCTATTTATCTACTTGCACTTTGACGTGCTTTTGAACTGCTAGGTTGGCAGGAGCAGGGACCAAGCAACAGGAGCTCACCCTGTCGCAGGGATTCGAATCACCGACCTTCTGATCGGCAAGTCCTAGGCTCTGTGGTCTGCACCAAAATAAATCCTGTAAAACACAGGTCAGAGTCCTGCATGGTTACTCTCGAGCAACCGCAACAGCCACCTGACAATAATAGAGGCTTTTTGGGAAGTCACTGTAGTGTGTAGTTTGAAGATCAGCAGATACTCAGATATTCATTACAGATACTCATGCTCTAATCCAAAATGCACTGAAGCCAATGGAAGAACTCCCACTGCCTTTGGCAGACCTTGGTATAGACTCCCAAATTAATGACTCAAGCTGTGTAGCTGTCTTTTTCTGGGCCCCAGCTGCTTGATGAATGCACATGCAGCCTATAAATGTACCATCCCTGGAAAATTTCACATCTTGGATGTTGTACAGGTGAAGATTGCTTGACTTATTTTGATCAGAATCCACAAACTATGTAGGATAGCATACCTAGCACATCAGCTACCTAAGGTAGTTTATGGATTGCCATCTTCTCATCAATTTATTATATACAAATTCCAAACTTTTTGTTTCTCACGCTGATGGTACTTAAAGTCTGTGCGATGTACTTGACACAAAATACCTGAAGGGAAGAAGAAAATGCATCTAATGGTAACCTAAGTTTAGTAAGATTTTGTACAAGGAATTCCCTGATGAAAGGAAGTTGGATCCTCAGCACCAGACCTTTGGCTCGTGTTTCCTTTGAATATGTTTTGACAATCTCAGCCAAAAAAAAAATCCATTTAAAAGTCCTTCAGTGCATTAGTTAAACAAATTATTGCTTTTAGAATGCAACTGTTCACAAGACCCCAGAAACATTCTCGACAAACTGGAACGTGTCCAGAGGAGGGCAACCAAAATGGTCAAAGGCCTGGAAACGATGCCTTATGAGGAATGGCTAAGGGAGCTGGGCATGTTTAGCCTGGAGAAGAGGAGGTTAAGGGGTGATATGATAGCCATGTTCAAATATATAAAAGGATGTCACATAGAGGAGGGAGAAAGGTTGTTTTCTGCTGCTCCAGAGAAGCGGATACGGAGCAATGGTTCCAAACTACAAGAAAGAAGATTCCACCTAAACATTAGGAAGAACTTCCTGACAGTAAGAGCTGTTCGACAGTGGAATTTGCTGCCAAGGAGTGTGATGGAGTCTCCTTCTTTGGAGGTCTTTAAGCAGAGGCTTGACAACCATATGTCAGGAGTGCTCTGATGGTGTTTCCTGCTTGGCAGGGGGTTGGACTCGGTGGCCCTTGTGGTCTCTTCCAACTCTATGATTCTATGATTCTGTGACTCATTATGAAGACCGTGGGTATTCCAGAGACTCAGTGGCGTAGCATGGGGGTGCAGGGGGGGCCGGCCGCACCGGGCGCAACATCTGGGGGTTAGGGTTAGGGGGCGCAAATCCACGGGTTAGGGGGCGCAGATCCATGGGTTGGGGACACAAATTACTTGCCTTGCCCCAGGTGCTGACAACCCACACTACGCCACTGCAGAGACTTGGTCACGTCCAAGCGGAACAGAAACAACACACTCTTTGAAGGATACTTTTGAAAAGTGTTGAAACATTTTAGCCGGTACAGAATGCTGCAGTTGACCAGAACCTATGTTTGGAATCACTTGCCCTTGTTGGCCAGTGGTCTCATGAAATAGGGTCTTCTTGGTGGTAGCACCTTGTCAGCAGAGCTCACTAGCCCAGGCAGTTCATTTAGTTCCCTCCCTGCTGATTTTCAGATCCTAAAACAAAGCTATACTCTTATTTCTCTCTCTCCCCTGTTTGTTTCATGTTACCCATGGCTTCTATGCTCTTTTATCTGCTGTCATTTTACTTTGCTCTTTATTTATATGCTGTTTTTTATTGTTTCATTCTATCAGTTTTAATTGTGGTCTGTGCTGGAGGTCCTATGTGTACAGGGGGAAAGGCAGGGTATAAATATTTTGATTAATTGTTTAATGGTAAGATATGAAAACAGGCACACCATGGGAATTACTCTGTATATGCGTAGCATTTTCCGAAACATGGAAAAGTGCTAATTATTTATCTCTCTTTCCCCTTTGCTTCCCTTATGAGTGCATAAAATTGGTCAGGGGTCCCTGTTGCCTGCACATATATGCGAAACAAGATATACTAATAGGTACATGTAGTATACAGAAACTCTTTATTGATTGATTGATTGATTGATTGATTGATTTGATTGCCAACTTGCTTGCTTGCTTGTTTCTATATCTCACCTTTGCTCCAAGGAGCTGTCTCCATATTATCCTCACAACAACCCTCTGATGTAGGATAGACCAGTAGTTGGTGGCTGATCTAAGGGACCTACTCAGCTTCATGACTGAGTGAGGATTTGAACCCTAGTCTCCCAGGTGCTAGTCCGATACCTGAACCACTATGCCATCTTGGCACCACATTCATTTTGAAACGTATGAAGCCAGCCTCAGTGTAGCAGGAGAAGGGGTTTGGGGTTTTTTTGACAGGGGAACAAGCCGGGCAAAGTAACTCAAGCCCTACATGTGTGCTTGTGAAACATGGTCCACATATAAATGCCATCTTCAACTCCTTGAAAGATTCCATCAACGGTGTCTCTGAAAAAATGTAAACATCACTTGGGAAGACAGGCAAACTACGGTACTTCCAGTGTACTGGAAGAAGCAAAGATCACCAGCGTCAAAGCAATGATTCTTCAACATCAATTTCGTTGGACTGGTCATGCTGTTCGGATGCCTGATTATCGTCTTCCAAAGCAACTACATACTCTATTTCAAACTTAAAAATGGAAAGCTTAATCTTGGTGGTCAACAAAAGAGGTTTAAAGACTCTCTCAAGGCAAATCTAAAAGAATGTATAAACACCAACAACTGGGAACCACTTGCCTTGTGAGCACTGCAACTGGAGAACAGCCTTTACCAAAGGTGTCGTGGACTTTGAAGACACTCGAACTCAGGACAAAAGGGAAAAACAAGCTAAGAAGAAGGGAAATTTGGCAAACCCTCACCTTGATCAACTTCCGCCTGGAAACCTATGTCCCCACTGTGGAAGGATGTGTGGATCCAGAATTGGCCTCCACAATCACTTATGGACTCGCTGTTAAGACTGTGTTCATGGAAGACGATCTTACTCAGCTACGAGTGGTCGCCAAAGAAGGAGGAAGAGACATGGGATGCCATGTTAGTTAGCTGTTGGGCACAAATCGCTGCAGCTTGTGCTATTGCAACTGATGCGATTGGGCTACAAGAAAATTTGCAGTTATCTATCTGGTCTTAACCACTGCAGTAGAAGAATTTTATTGTGGCAGTTAGCCATAATTCTCTTTGGGTTTATTTCCTTTATTGTGGAGGAGTGAAGAGTTTTGCCGGGAACTTTAATGAAGGAACAACTTCCTGTTTGATGTGAATAGTAATTTTGCTTTAGACTTTTCTTTGTCCTGAAATAGAAGAATAGAACATGCTTTGAAATTTTAGTACACGGGGGCAGAAATACATTAATTGGAACATGCAGTGATTCTTGCTTCCCATTAAATGGATAAAGCCATGGACTGCTCTCTTGTTATCTGTAATTGGTAATTAGAAAATCATCCTTTTTAATTACTCTTGACAGGTATTGATTGTGTGGTATGGTATAATTAGTTGTCCTTGGGGAGTATATGCAGAATAAATCCACACAAATAATTGGTTTTGGTGTTTCTTAAAGCTCAAGTTCAATATTTCTAATTATCTTTGTGAGAAGCCTTCTGATGTTTACAGTTTTCACAGCCTCTCTCTGCGTTCTGGCTACATGTTTTCCAAATAGGAATAAGACACTCTTTGAAATAAAACACTTTGCAGCCTCACCAGCAATATAGTTATAATCGCTAAGGCTAAGTGGTATAATCACAAAATGCCTCGGCCACTGTAATTTTTAAAAGTTTGGAAAGCAAATTAAAGGATATTTGTGGAGCAGGGGGTGTTCAAGGAACTTTATCTAATTTATTAAATTGACTTTTATAAATTATTTATATATAGAAGTCATAGAATCATAGAGTAGTATGTATATTAAAAAATAGCTAAACAGAGAAGTCCCAATCCGTAATGCACTGTGCTGGGCAGAGGTTGGATGGGGTGCAGGTAATCTTCTGTCCATCCTTTCCTGGACCTACCAGCTTCTGTCAGTGAAGGACCTCTGCCCCATGGCACCCTCTGAAATGGCTGGTGGGCAGAATCCTTGGTAGTGATAGCCAGAAAAAAAAAACCAAAATAGGGTTCAGAGCTGAGTTGGCAGAGGATCCACTGAATTATTATTTTTTAAGTGTTTATTAATTTTCCAATAAGAACATCCAATGAACATATCAAATCAAATCCAATAAAAAAAAACTAAAATAAAAAAGTCCAATTGTCTTCCAAACTGTAATCTTAATTTTTTTGACTTCCCACGGTCTGAATTCCAAAGCATTTTCCACATCATCATAGTCCTGCCTCTTGTCGTCGGTGTTTTCAGAATTCCATATCACGATTTTAGGATCCACTGAATTTCTGAGTGTCATGTGATGGCAAATTTCAAGGTTCTTTGCTATGCTAGCATAGGATGTGGTGTATTGAAGAGGCTTCCCCCCACACACACACACCTTCTGCAGAGGCCCTTGTGAGCGCAGGGATGATAAGGGTGCATTGTTTTTTTAAGCCCCAGGGATTTGAATTGCCCCTTAAGATTTATTTTTATTTTTCTAATTATGTTTATATTGCACCTTTCCTTAAAGGAGCTCAAGTTGGCAAACATGCAGTCCCACCCGCACCTCGCCTCTTTTTATCCTCACAACAATCCTTATACACCCAAAACCATGTCAGATGTTTAGATGAGTCCCAGATAACTATACAGTGGTACCTCGGGTTAAGTATTTAATTTGTTCCGGAGGTCTGTTCTTAACCTGAAGCACCACTTTAGCTAATGGGGCCTCCTGCTGCAACCGCACCACTGCTGCACGATTTCTGTTCTCATCCTAAAGCAAAGTTCTTAACCCGAGGTACTATTTCTGGGTTAGCGGAGTCTGTAACCTGAAGCGTCTGTAACCCGAGGCACCACTGTAGTCAATGAAGTTATCTCATAAAAGAATTCAGTCATTTCGTTTCATGAGCCTTTTGGCTGCAGCAACAGCGGAAATTGCCAAGAGCCAATGCAGAGCAGAGTGTGAACACAATTGTTTGCTTCGTTGTGCAAAGTGTGGCAGATCTATCCCAGTGGCCTCTTGTGTTTTTAAAGCTGAAATTACACCCCAGATTCTTTTTGGAGGACCTGCTTGGTTTCCATATTTTAAATCTCCCTCTAGGACCACTTCAGTCCTACTTTCTTCGATTTATATTTGGCAAGCCTAGACGCACTGCTGCTCTTCATTTGAAAGCTATTCTGCCTGGTTTGGATATAGTCAATTCACTCTCTCAGCTTCATAGCTTTCTCCCAGTTCTTTTGTATTCCAGGTCATGACACTCTTGTCAGTCTGCCTGGATGAAAGAATTGCTGTCCAAAATGAAAAGGTTTCTTCGGTGTGGCTGTCTCCATCTTACTGTTTATGTGTAAACTGTGAGCAAGACAAACACAGATTAATTGATATTTATTTATCTGTTTATTAAATATCTGTACCACCCTTCATCCAAGGATCATCAGGCAGTTTACAATATAAAAACACAAAAATACACAGCATAGTGATAAACAAACACAAACACCCCCCCTACCCTACAATTTAAATTGTTTAAATCATGGGAGAACATACAAGAGTTGTATTTTGCAACCAGGGGCCCTGTCCCCTCCCCTGGTTACTGCATTTGCCAGTTTCCATTTCTAAGACTGGGGTCTTTGTTTGAACCGACTATTTGTTCCTTAATGTAGGAAAGCTCACACACACACACACACACACACACACACACACACCTGGACTGCTTTAAAGCCTGAGCCTCAAAACTTGTAAAGGGCAGATGAAACAAAGCTCCAGTAAATAGCAGGTGCTGCCTTTGCACGTTCTTTTCAAATGTGGCTTTTATCAGGGGGCAAGAGAAACTCTGATATACCCCATTACACAGTTCTTTCCAGGACAATCTTTAGATCATGGCTAGGCAAACTAAGGCCCGGGGGCCGGATCTGGCCCAGGTAAAGGTAAAGGTACCCCTGCCCGTACGGGCCAGTCGTGTCCGACTCTAGGCTTGTGCACCCATCTCACTTAAGAGGCCGGGGGCCAGCGCTGTCCGCAGACACCTCCGGGTCACGTGGCCAGCGTGACGAAGCTGCTCTGGCGAGCCAGCACCAGCGCAGCACACGGAAACGCCGTTTACCTTCCCGCTATAAAGCGGTACCTATTTATCTACTTGCACTTAGGGGTGCTTTCAAACTGCTAGGTGGGCAGGAGCTGGGACCGAAAGACTGGAGCTGACCCCACCGCGGGGATTCGAACCACCGACCATGCGATCGGCAAGCCCTAGGCGCTGAGGTTTTACCCACAGCGCCACCCGCTTCCCAATCTGGCCCAATCGCCTTCTAAATCTGGCCTATGGACGGTCCGGGAATCAGCGTGTTTTTACATGAGTAGAATGTGTGCTTTTATTTAAAATGCATCTCTGGGTTATTTGTGGGGCATAGGAATTGGTTCATTTCCCCCCCCAAAAAAAAATATAGTCCGGCCCCCCACAAGGTCTAAGGGACAGTGGACCGGCCCCCTGCTGAAAAAGTTTGCTGACCCCTGCTTTTGCAGCAATAAATCACAGAGTTTCTTTTTTTCAAATTTTCAAAAAGAAAACATTTTTTTTATACACACATACACATATACATATACAGTGGTACCTCGTGTTACATACGCTTCAGGTTACAGATGCTTCAGGTTACAGACTCCACTAACCCAGAAATAGTACCTTGGGTTAAGAACTTTGCTTTAGGATGAGAACAGAAATCGTGCTCCGGTGGTGTGGCAGCAGCTGGAGGCCCCATTAGCTAAAGTGGTGCTTCAGGTTAAGAACAGCTTCAGGTTAAGAACGGACCTCCAGAACGAATTAAGTACTTAACCTGAGGTACCACTGTACACACAGAAATTTACACTTAATTTCAGAAAACCGTAGTCATATCAAAACCTTTATGGGGTTCCCTTCACCCCAGGACTTCCTTCCACTCCTCCCTTGGATTCCAAAGTACTTCCCCTTTTAACTGCCTCTAATTATCTAAATTTGCTATACTCCATTTTTATCTTTGTTAATTTAAATTACAAGCGTTATGTGAATCTTGCTAATGTTTTTAAGCTCTTACACAGTTTCAATGTCCCAGTATTCATGCTTGTTTTGTCAACCAGGATTCTCCTCCCATTTCTTGAATGTTTTAAACAACAGACTGTTGTTAACTGAAAGTGCGGTCCTGTACACGTCTACCTGGAAGTAGACATATACTCTGAATTCAGTGGGGTTTATTAAGTGGGCATAGGATTGTAGGCTGAGTCCCATAAAGGTTGCAAAAGCAATAGTATCTTTTCAGAAAGCATAAACATTTTTATATTCATTCCTGTGAAACAGGTATTGGCATTTAATTTACTTATTTTTTGCAAATATCTATTCACGTACCCAGGTTTACATACGAAATTGCACCTGTTTTTGTCCTCATGGAACAAATCACGCTTCGAAAAATGAGGGAGATTATCGGATGGTCAAATAAAGATGGAGATGGAATATTCTCACCGGGTAAGTTCCATTTTTGACATGTTGCCCTAAACGCCAAGTTGTCGGTTAAGGCTGGAAAAATACAACTAGCTGCTGAGCATTTATGCTTTTAACTGTATGCTATTACTTTGTTTAAAAACAGCATTAAAAGTCACTATCTGCCAGGCCATTTTAAGAGGATCAATTAAAAACAACAATTAGTCCTACAATTGGTCCTACCGTTGGGCAGAGCAAGGAGGCAGGCTAACTTAGGGGGTCGAGGGCAGACCACAAACAACTCTGTTGCATCACAGCTCTAAATTCCGCCATGCCTGTATGAAATGTACACAGCACGTTTCAGCAGCAATGCTTTTCAGCCTCCATTCGCAATACCGAACTTTTCCTGCCCTCCCTCTTATCTCTTTTCTAACATTCTATTATCATGTTCTCTTGTTACAGGTGGTGCTATATCTAATATGTATAGCATCATGGCTGCCCGCTACAAATATTTCCCAGAAGTCAAAACCAAAGGCATGGCTGCAGTGCCTAAACTGGTCCTCTTTACCTCAGAACATGTGAGCTCAACAAGCTTAATTAACTGTTGTTACTGCAGTTGTTTGGGGTCGGGGCCTAAGGAAGATGCCATTCCATCACCGTCAACCCAATTCTGAAGGGGCACGACTGCCTGATTTCAACACCACCAGTTGTATATTTGGGGGTGGCCCTAAAACTGTTGCAGAAAATGACCTCCAACTACTTTAGATGGAGGTTCTGTTGAACAGGAGGATGGTAGGTCCTCTGAGGATGCTGTTTCCTAGAGTTGGTTCTAGCCACTGTCTCTGTCACTAAGCTCACTTTGGAGCAGCGGTGTAGCGTGGGTTGTCAGCACCCGGGGCAAGGCAAGTAATTTGCGCCCCCTAACCCCTAACCTGCTGTCGCTGCCAGCTTCTTCTTGCTGCTGCCTGGGCTGGGGTATTTATGGTAAGGTAGCCACGGCGGTGGCGGCGGGTCCATGCCATGTCAGGTGATCTGAGGCGAGTTGCCGCTGGCGCTGCCGCCCAAACGACGCCGCTTGCCCGGAGGAGGAGGGCAGAGAGGCGAGGAAAATGCAACATGGCCCAGCGGCGGCGGGGCTGTGAGGAGGGGCTGCCTGGCGCGCCCTCCACGGCCCTGACGTGCGGGGAGCGCTGAGAGCCGCTGCCTGCCGGACGCCTTCAGCCCGGACGCGCGCACAGCTCGTCGGTTCCGTGAGACATGGGGCTCTGCTACAGCCTGCGCCCGAGCCTCTTTGGCGACTCCGGAAGCGGCGAGCGCGCGCCCCCCCAGATGTTGTGCCCGGTGCGGCCGGCCCCCCCTGCACCCCCCTGCACACTACGCCACTGCTTTGGAGGCAGTATGCCTGGCATGGCCGCCACACGGAAGTGGGTTTTACATTCCCCCCCCCACCTGCAAATGTTTCATTGTGACAAAACCGCTCGCCGCACTCTGACAGAGATTTTCCTCAAACCAGACTGTAGCGCAGTGTTGGGGACATGGAGGCTGTAAGGAAGACAAAATATGTCTTATTTACTTGGCAGCATTTGATGTGGTTGCTTGTGATACCTCACATTATCTACAAAGCTTAGTCACCACAAATATCTCTTAATTTGTCTTAGAGCATGGGTAGGCAACCTAAGGCCCGGGGGCCGAATGAGGCCCAATCGCCTTCTCAATCCAGCCCACGGACAGTCCGGGAATCAGCGTGTTTTTACATGAGTAGAATGTGTCCTTTTATTTAAAATGCATCTCTGGGTTATTTGTGGGGCATAGGAATTCGTTCACTTTTTTTCTTCAGAATATAGTCCGGCCCTCCACAAGGTCTGAGGGACAGTGGACCGGCCCCCTGCTGAAAAAGTTTGCTGATCCCTGTTTAGAGCTTACCATGTCCTCGACTAATTAACACTTTCCCTGCCCCCTAGAGGTTTTTTCGTCTTGCGAAGCAAGCCCATTGACAGCTTAGCGGATTAGCGCTATTAGCGGTTTAGCGGCTTTTAGCGGATCAGCTGATAAGCGGCTTAGCGCCTTAGGAAAAGAGGGGGGAAGGGGAAAAAACCCGCAGGAACTCGCAAGACATTTTCGTCTTGCGAAGCAAGCCCATAGGGAAATTTGTTTTGTGAAGCGCCTCCAAAACGGAAAACCCTTTCGTCTAGCGGGTTTTCCGTCTTGCGAGGCATTCGTCTTGTGGGGCACCACTGTATATAACAGCCTTTTTTGTGTATGTGGCACTTGCAATGAGCGGCTAGGGCATCTCCTGCTGGCAACCGTTGCTACTACACAACTAAACTTGACTTCATTTTCTTTCATTCCTTTCTAAAAGGACTGATGAGTTTTTGTCGCTGTTGTTTTTGCAGAGTCACTACTCAATAAAGAAAGCTGGAGCTGCGCTTGGTTTTGGAACAGAAAATGTGATTTTAATAAAGTGCAACGAAAGGTCTGCTCCCGTAGCAAACTAGCTGTATTGAGTTTGTTTGTTTGTTTGTTTTGTACTGTGCAACAAGATGCTAATGTTGTTACTAATTAGATCAGTTTAATTAATTAAACTATGGTTAGTGTTCACTTCTATTTGGTCTTTATTCATTTGCTTAAAAATATTCTTCGTTTTTGTCTTTCACGTTGACTGCAGAGGCAAAATAATACCAGCTGATTTGGAAGCCAAAATTCTGGAAGCCAAACAAAAGGTAACCCTGACGTTTGTTTTTTAGGGGGGGAAACTGAATATATTTCCTAGTTAGATGAACATAAGTAACATACATTTTGTCTTCTACATAAATGCATACCACACAGTGTAAGACAAGCTAAGGAAGAAATAATAAACTAATTTACATTGCAATACTAACCCTTTGCTGCTGGAGCTCCACTGCCCCCCCCCCAGGCCCCCAGCAAGGGGAGAAACTTATAATCCACTGGTGATTGCATCAAGTTCTCAAATGGACTTTTGGGGGAACCAATGAAAGAAGGTGTGACAGTTAAAAAATATGCATGGCAGAAAAGTTAATGAAAGAACTTCTAATCAGTTGCAATAACTGAAGTTAGCTTCGGTTTCCAACATTTTTGTTTCCTCATGAACTTTATCCTCTGTCTTACCTCATAGGGATATGTTCCCCTTTATGTGAATGCAACTGCTGGCACAACAGTTTATGGGGCCTTTGATCCAATTCAGGAGATGGCGGACATTTGCGATAAATACAACCTTTGGCTCCATGTGGACGTGAGTAAGACGAGCTGCAATCCTATGCACACACACACTTGCCAAAGAATAAAATCTCACTGAAAGCAGGAGGACTCACAAATCATGTCCTTACTCACAGTGTTGCAGTGAGACTGGCCTCACTGTTTGTGTGGGTGGGGTCGTTTGGATAGTCACAACAACCCGACTGGGTCCCTCGGTTGCTGGGGCAATTCTGGCCAATGGGTTGCTGGGGCAATTCTGGCTGTTGGGGCAGGGGCCCGGTAGAAATTTTCCCATTCGGCTGATTGGCTGGTGCCACTTGGGTTCCGCCTGCCGCGTAGCAAATCATCACAACTCTGTAAGGTTTGGCAGTTAGGCATTGGTTCAAAGTGTGGTGGAGGGGAGGTTGTCACACCTGCCCCTCCCAATGTGCGATAGGGTATTCTGTTAAAGGAATCCAGGGGCTCGTCATGCTTTTGTCCAATCCCCTTCCAGGATTTCGGGCCACCCCAGAGCACCTGGGAGCATTTTGGGGTGAGGTTGTGTCTGTGGTAGGACCAGTGCTCCCCCAGTCTGTTTACCTTTACTGACTTCTGTCGGTGTCCAATTATCAGTGCTGCTCTGCCAGAGGTGTAGGTGCAGCTAGTCAAACCAATGCCTAAGCAAGCCACTCACATTCTGTAATCAATAAAGTTGTGGCCAAAATTATGTCCAATAACCTTAAACTAATATTGGTGTCGACTGTGAGGTCTTGGGGGTCTTCACACGCAACACTTCTGAATAAACACATTTAGGATTGCACTGCGAATATTGATTTTTTTACCATTTTCAAGTGGACAAGAGGATCCTCCTAGCAGCTCTGCTTGTTAGTGTTTGTATTGTAGTAACACGCGGCCACTTCTCCTTGTGTGAAAGTGCAAAATTAAGAAGAGTGCCTGTTTGCGAAATCATGAACGTTTTCGTCAGAAATTTAGTGCCCAGAGTTTTGACAGCATTGATCCTTTTGCTAACTGTGGAGTGTCAGATGCTCGGAGGGTTCCTCCTAAGCCTTTGAACTTTCTTCCATCACTTTCAGGCTGCCTGGGGCGGAGGACTGCTAATGTCCAGGAAGCATCGTCATAAGCTGAGTGGCATAGAAAGGTATTGAATCATTCTCATTTGCATGTTTATTTAGTTAGAAACTTCTCCATGGTACATATGCCGTTTTGCAAATACCTGGAGAAGATAAACCCCTATCTCAAAAATATTATAGAATTTTTAAAAAGAGCAATTGACAAGAATATAAAAGGTCCAATGTGAGGGGGGAATATTCCATGTGTCCATGTAGAACAGAAGCAGTTTTATGCAAAATAGAATTTTCATGTCAGTGTAAGTTTCACATTTACATTACATACCAGAATGAAACAAGAGAGACTTTGTGCCTGTCTTGCCAAATGCAAGGTGGTTTTTTTAACATGAGAGTCAGAAGTACTGTAATACAAAACACAAGTGAGTGAGAAGATTAAAGATTTTATTCAAAACAGCAAGCAATATATACATACCAAGCAAGCACTTCCATCTGCCACTTGGAAGCTCTCAAGAAGCAGCAACATGACTCCCCCAGGTAGCCTCAGTTTGCAGGGCCCTGCGGCCGATCAGTCTGTGCACGAGCTTCTACAAAACTCTGCCCACAACCATCCGATTCACCTCATGAGGAGAAAAGACTCCCTGGAAAAGACCCTGATGTTGGGAAAGATTGAGGGCACAAGGAGAAGGGGATGGCAGAGATGGTTGGACAGTGTTCTCAAAGCTAATAACATGAGTTTGACCAAACTGGGGGAGGCACTGGAAGACAGGAGTGCCTGGTGTGCTCTGGTCCATGAGGTCACGAAGAGTCGGACGCAACTAAATGACTAAACAACAACAAGCCTGTGTGGCTTGCCCGACTGGCTACGTGCAGATCATTCATTACTGGCTATGTGCGGATTATTCATTAGCCACCCACTCCCAATGCCTCACTTTCTCTAACCAATGTTCAACATCAAAGAAGGTACCTAGCACTATCACTTCCTCCCAACTGCTTAGGACATTAAAGGCTGTTCTCATGCCATCAAATAACCTAACAAGAGATAAGAAGGGGAAGGAACAGAGGCAAGTAGGGCAACCATGTTAGATCACTAACTCCTTGATATACAATTTATCTTCCAGATAGATTGCCCATACAATGTCTCATGAGTGAGATGCTTTGGGACAAAAATTAGCGAGACCTGCATCAGCTGTTAGCTTTGTTTCACTTCACAGTCACACTCTCTGTGCTAGCACATCTTGGTGATAATGTGGGGATTACGTATCTCAGGAAATTTCAAACATCAGCCTATAGTGTATTTTAGAAGTGGGGAAAAACAATTAGTGGGAAATATAGCTGAATATCCTGTTTGCCTAAACTTATAGAAATTCTCACGCTGCTGTTTCTAGAAGGTGGCTCTTTCAGGAATGAAGTTACAGTATCAGCTAATCAGCATAGACCCGACAGTAATTAATTACCATTCATTACGTTATCAGCTTCTCAGTATTCTCTCTTTACCAGTAACATTAATCCTGAAAAGACAGCTTCCCTTAGTGCAATTCCAACCTTCGGCTGCAATGCTTGCCCCACAGAATAAGACTATTGGCAATTTTTGTCATCCCTGGTGGTGCAGGGTCTTGACATCGGAGTGAGGGAAAATATGCCACAAACTGCATATTGCAGATAGGAGATGTATTTGTAAGCCCAGGAGATATTTTGTCCCAACCATCTCAAAGAGTAAGTAAGTCCCACTGGGGCCCAGGCTCTGGGAAATGGCCCTGCTCTGGATCCAGCAAGGCTAAATCTCTTACTCCATTAATTCTAAGCACATTCTTTTCTTTTGTAGAGCCAACTCTGTCACATGGAATCCACACAAGATGATGGGGGTTTTATTACAATGTTCTGCCATTCTTCTTCGGGAAAAGGTTTGCTTGCATGTCGATTTCTTTTTAAATGGTACAGAGCAAACACAATTATGTTCTGTTTCTACCTTTACTGCTTCTCCCAAAGAATTCTGGGAGCTGAGGACTCTGTGAGAGATCTCCCAAAGAACTACAAATCCTTAGGATTTCCTGGAGGAAAAAGCATGATTACTAAACCAATTTAAGTCTGTGGTTGTTATAGCTACAAGGCCAAAGACTTTCACTCTTCTCGCCTTTCTATTGGATTTATTCAGTGCTATTTTTATAGAAAGGACACAGGTGGCACTGTGAGTTAAGCCACTGAGCCTAGGACTTGCCGATCAGAAGGTGGGCGGTTCAAATCCCCGCGACGGGGTGAGCTCCCGTTGCTCGGTCTCTGCTCCTGCCAACCTAGCAGTTCGAAAGCACGTCAAAGTGCAAGTAGATAAATAGGTACCGCTCCAGCAGGAAGGTAAACGGCGTTTCCGTGCACTGCTCTGGTTCACCAGAAGTGGCTTAGTCATGCTGGCCACATGACCAGGAAGCTGTACGCCGGCTCCCTCAGCCAATAAAGCGAGATGAGCACTGCAACCTCAGAGTCGGTCATGACTGGACCTAATGGTCAGGGGCCCCTTTACCTTTACTTTATTTTTCTAGAAAAAGAGGTGCCAGAACTCACCATAATCACCTCCCTCATTCTCTTAGAATCGCAATGGCGCCCACCTGAGAGGTCCCGGAATGGAGTTCCACCGACTTCGGGCTGAAAAAAAAAAAGCCCTGGATTTATTTGTTTAGGGCATTTTTATTCCAACCCTTCAACAAGGTTTCCAGGGTGGCATTGGCATGCCCGCCTGCAGTCTTGGTGGCACCTAGAGTGCCTTATGTTGATGTAGGTACAACTGGTTCCTATGCCTGCCAAATGGGATTTGGTGATTCCACTGTGCTTTCTTGCCTACTAAAAACTCCACTATAAAGGATAACCGAGGAACATCAAATAAGTAAAGTTGTCTAGTGTAACTGAGTCCACAATAGTCAATGTGCTTTTAAGGGGCTCCATGCATTAACTGTGCCACATTTTACACCCGCCATTCACCTCTTCTCTGCCATGTTGAAGATCTCCCGATGGCACAAGGACGTTGCTGCGCCATTGTAATATTTTACGTTGGCGCAGTGCCCCATTTTGCTGGTGTGGAGGGCTTTAAGGGTGAGTTTATCCTGTCCGGATGATGTAAATCATGGATAGAAAGATCACTGTCGGACGCTGCCATCGGTTTTTGTAGTTACATGCTTAATAGTCACAAAACTGGTCCGAGATCCAGGAGAACTAATAATACACATGCAAAAAAGACTGCATGGGCAGCAGATGCTGCTTTCTGTTTTGCAGCCATGAGCTGGCCATGCAACGAGGGGAGTTGCTGAAGTGAGAAAGGATGAAGAAAATCTAGGTGGGAGTGAAAAATCGAAAATAGATTCCCTTGGGAAATGCTGCATATAAGTGGAATGCCATGCACATACATTCTGTGCATGCGACACACTATATTTTATCTATTGCCTGATTTCATACATTTGAAGAGGGTGTTTTCCCAACAGGGCATACTTCAAGGTTGCAACCAGATGTGTGCAGGATATCTGTTCCAACAAGACAAGCAATACGATATAACTTATGACACCGGGGATAAAGCAATACAGTGTGGTCGCCATGTGGACATATTCAAATTCTGGTTGATGTGGAAAGCCAAGGTAAGCAATAAAATGTCAGGAAAATGCACATCAGTTTTATGTGAGAAGATAGTTCAACTAAGTCCAGAATGCGGTGGCTAGTCTGGTGACTGGGAGTGGCCGCCAAGACCGTATAACACCGGTCCTGAAAGACCTACATTGGCTCCCAGTACGTTTCCGAGCACAATTCAAATTGTTGGTGCTGACCTTTAAAGCCCTAAATGGCCTCGGCCCTATATACCTGAAAGAGCGTCTCCACCCCCATTGTTCAACCCGGGACACTGAGGTCCAGCTCCGAGGGCCTTCTGGTGGTTCCCTCACTGTGAGAAGTGAAGCTGCAGGGAACCAGGCAGAGGGCCTTCTCGGTAGTGGCACCTGCCCTGTGGAACACCCTCCCATCAGATGTCAAGGAAATAAACAACTATCTGAAGACATCTGAAGGCAGCCCTGTTTAGGGAGGTTTTTAATGTTTGGTGTTTTATCGTATTTTTAATATTCTGTTGGGAGCCACCCAGAGTGGGTGGTGTATAAATAATAAAATTATTATTATTATTATTAGCCTTAGGTTCCCAGAAACCCAAATCTGTTAGTCCTAAATGTTTATATCTTCACAGATGGGGGAGGAAGGGTTTTTTGGAAACTTTTAGCAAAACTACATTCCTTTCCACAAGATTGTTTTTGGATAGACTGATCCCCAGAACCCTAACTTCTCCCAATACAGATTTTGGCAATTGCTTAATAGAATGCTTACAAGAATTTAATTTTTATCTGGTCTTGTTTATTATTCATTTGTGTACAATTTTGTAACAGGAAAATAAAACAACAAAAGAATTCTTATAAGTAAAGGCATTTAAACTAATGGTTCTTTTTGTTCAAGTAAAACTAAATATATGTGTATATGCTTGTAAGTCTATTTTCAAAACCTGTATTTCTTTTTAAAAAGGAATATATTGAAAATTCGGGTCTGCTTGAAGGACATATTATTTATAGTTCATTTTTTAAAGATTCTTATTTCACACAGGCTAGAAAACATGGTGCAATTTGTAAAATTAAATAGTGGATTCAAATTTTAAAAATTACAGAGACCCTAAAGATGAAGATATACAACTTCACAATTTCAAAAGAATATTCCATAGTTTAGCAACCTTCAGAATTTAAAAGAATAACATGGAAAATAAATATAGTTGAACACAAATATTTTATATTCAAAGCTAACCAGAGCAAATATGTGCAAGGAAGAGTACAGGACTGAAATTTAAAAATATCTTTCTTTTTTTCAAAACAGGGTACAGTGGGATTCGAAAGTCAGATCAACAAATGTCTTGAATTAGCAGAATACCTCTATAATAAAATTAAGAACAGAGAGGAGTTTGAGATGGTTTTCGAAGGAGAGGTAAGCAATGGGCCACAAAATACTTTCAATTAAAAATGGGCATTTGGGGAATAGAAAATGCACCATCCAGCCCAGAGTTAAGTACTTTAAAGCCAGTGTTATTTTCAGTGGGGGATATTTAACTACATGTTTGACTCACCAACTGAAGTCAATGGGGTGTAAAAGTGCTGAACTTTGGTTGGCTTGCGGCAGGCCCCAAGTTTTCATGCACCCTTTGCCAACGAAAGCCTTGAAATGTAATTCCCCACCCCAACCCCAGTTTCAACTAACTGGGCAAATGGTCACTTGTTTTTCTTTGCTTGCTTGCTTGCTTTTAAAGGACAAAACTGCAGTATAAGTACTTAGCTGCAACTAGAACTGTACGGTGCTTGCATGTAGACTCTATTGGGGTCTGTGGACACATTTGAAAACTGGATAAACCATTGTAGACACATGCACACAGTGTCGGAGTTATGTATAAGCTAAACAAGCTATAGCTTAGGGCCCCACTCTCTTGGGGGCTCCCCCCAAAAATAAAGGAAAAAAACTGGATCTACATTTCCAAAATATAAGATAAAAAAACAAATAAAATAAAACCTACATACGGCAACAGTGTTTTGTGTTGTGTAGGCTCCTATGGTGTAAGGAATGGGCCCCGCCTGCTAGCCAGCTCCCTAAAATATCACTGGTTTGCTCATTTCTATATATAGGGTGCCTACATTCTGCATGGACTGGTTGCATGGCAATGTGTAGCATGCAGCTAATGTGTTTGCATTATTAAGTTTGTTATGAATTTTAAAAAAATTAAGTTAGAGCTTAATAATTATTTCACTATTAATATACTACTTCTTAATTGTATTTCAGTTCAACAATTACTTTGATAAAATACATATTTTGTTATGTGCAAATGGTTTTAGATACCTGTTAGATCCATAAATTACCATATAGCATATATTCAACACAAAAAACAGTGACAATTTGTTGTTGACAAAGGACAGCTGGACATATAAAGGGCCCCAATTACCTTCAGTAGCGTAGGGCCTCATCAAACCTAAATCTGGCCCTGTACACACACACACATCCCACAACTTGCTCTGTTGTCAATAACAGAAGGCTTCTTTCAAGCCTAATTCCAGCAGGCAGGGAAGATATTGCAGATGCCATAGAAGGCAGGTACCATGTTGGTGACCCCTGTGTACAAGCCAACAATCCAAAAACCATGGAACCAGTTCCATGAGCCCAAGAAGGATTTTAGGATTCCTTTTGCCGAATAATAGGACACCATGCCACATGACAAAACGCTTTTTAAATTGGTGTTGGTGGCGAATCAGTTTGCAATATAGGTGGGGCTCGGCTGTAAACAACTGGAACGTGACAGAGATCGTATATTGGAAAATACAGGAGCTGCTACTAAATGAACATAGGGATATGTGGAATTTCAGCATCGTTGCAATGCTCTAAACCTCAAACAGTACCTGACTACCTAGGAGGTGAGTCGCTGCTGCTTACAGGGAGCCGTGAGGCAGCAGGGTACAGCGCAAATGCACGAGGGGAGCCAACCGCTCCCAGTAAGCCAGTGATTCACCACCGGGAGGTCTGCTCCACTGCACTATCCACTACTGATCTGGAGTCACTTTTGGGTGGGCTTTATGCGCCACCACAAATAGTTAACAAAGAAGTATTGCCCATTCAAAAGACCATTGGAGACTATTCCGCGGAGGCAGGAATCCTGCGCTTCTTCCTGCAAAGCCACCGAATAGGAAAGTTCAAAGTGTGAAAATCCACTGGGCTTTTGTAAGCACCTTCTGTGGATTTCCCTTCCCCTCTTTCGCCTCAAAAGATATTGTGATGTGCCACAAGTCGAACGAATGGCATTGGCAACAAAAGGCCACGCTTCCTTAGGAAGATAAGGCTCATAAACTGATTGGCAACCCTAAAGTAATCTGCTCTTAGCTGAGATTCCACGCTTCATTTTCTGCGCTGCAAAGGTTGCTACTTTTGTTAATTCTGCTACTGGTGCTTTCTGGTGGTTTCACTTCATAAACATTGGCTGATTGGACACTTGAGTGTGCTCCAGTTCCTTATTTAACTTAAAAAAACCTGATTCTCTGTCTTTTAACAGGAGAGAGTGCCTTTCTGTATATACTGAGGATTTTGCTGGCACAGGAGTGATGGGAGGGAGGGAATGTGTTCTCATCCACTTAGTCCTAAATGGGCTGTCTGTATTCCATATTCATTATGAACTAATGTAAAAAAAGATCTGGAGAGAGAGAGAGAGTCTTAAGATGGTAGCTACATACAGAATTGCATCTATTGGCTGTTGCTATTTATTAACAAGCAAAATTTCCAGTTGTGGTTGAGAGGAGGTTCCTTTCACAGTGATGACTTACAACAGCTCCTGATCCAAGCTTCCCTATTCCTTGCTTACATGCTCAGCCAAACTCCCAATCCCAAATTCCCTAAACTTTGGGGAGCAGGGGGTAACACTGGGGTACATCACCCAAAGTGTTTGGTGTGTGGTGAGATTTTTTTTTAAAAAAATGAAATCTGAATTTCTGTGTTAGTATTTCATTTACCTACAATTTTGATGAGTTTGCTTTGTTTCGTTTCTGTGTTTATAGCCTGAACACACAAATGTTTGCTTCTGGTACATTCCACCAAGTCTCAGAGGGATCCCGGACTCGGAGGAGAGGAGAGAAAAGCTACATAGGGTAATTGTATCTATTTTAATTACTCCTAAGGATTTCAGAGGGACGCGGGTGGCACTGTGGTCTAAACCACAGAGCCTAGGGCTTGCCGATCAGAAGGTCAGCAGTTCAAATCCCCGTGACGGGGTGAGCTCCCGTTGTTCGGTCCCTGCTCTTGCCAACCTAGCAGTTTGAAAGCATGTCAAAGTGCAAGTAGATAAATAGGTACCGCTCCAGCGGGAAGGTAAACGGCATTTCCTGGTTCGCCAGAAGCAGCTTAGTCATGCTAGCTACATGACCCGGAAGCTGTCTGCAGACAAACTCCAGCTCCCTCGGCCAGTAAAGCAAGATGATCACCGCAACCCCAGAGTCGCCCGCGACTGGACCTAACAGTCAGGGGTCCCTTTACCTTTACCTTTAAGCATTTCAGGGCAGGTCCTCACAGTAAAACAAATACAAGAAAACCATGTAATAGTTGACCTCTGTGAAGATGGCTCAACCTTCTCTAAGCCAAGGCCAGAGGTCTAGCTCTCTGTGAGAATCCAGAGATAAGTTTCTGAGAAATCTTATAAGGAAGGAGATTTTTCACGTGGCTACTCCAGTAAAGAAACAAAGAACTAAACATTTCCCTTTTTCTATTTGAATCAAAAAGGTCGCACCCAAAATCAAGGCGCTGATGATGGAGTCAGGTACCACGATGGTTGGATATCAGCCACAGGGAGATAAAGCAAACTTCTTCCGAATGGTTGTCTCAAACCCTGCAGCTACCAAGTCTGACATTGACTTCCTCATTGAGGAGATAGAAAGACTGGGGCAAGATCTGTAATCCCCTCAAATGACCCGTTTTACTTCTCTAACAGCACTATTTTCCAGTACTGGCTTCTTCTGGTTTTGGTTTGTTTGGGTTTTTTTGTAACCACTTCTGTAGAACACATTTTAAGGTAATCCCTTTCTAAATGTTCCATTCTTCTGAGACACCCTCCTTAAAAAAGAAAAGAAAAACCATGACGAAAAAACTCCTGTATATTATGAAACATATATGTGTATTAGTAGGTTATTTTACCAAAAGAGGAAAATATATTATCTTAAAATGCATTGTCCACCCTTATTTAAAAGCCTGGCAAATCTAGTTAGCAGGAAGCTAATAGTATTAAGGTAGACAATTAAGAACTCTGCACAACAGATGTGTACAGTAATATATATAATATATAAATAAATGAATATATATATATATATATATATATATATATATATATATTATAAGTAAAGGGGTGGTGAGCCGAAGAGTAATTCACAGTATATTTTCCAGTGCAGAGGTGTTCTCAGTCAAGGACTGCTTCTATACAGCTCCATTTGAATTAATGAGGCTTGACTAGAGCATTGCTTGGAAGATTATACCCCACCACTCTCATTGCTAGGGAGTTACCTCCCTTGGTTTCAATGGATAGCACTGGGCACCATCCACCTCCCTAAGTTTCTCCTGATTTTTTAATGGGCGCAGTCAAGCCAAAGGTGAGCATTTAATCCCCTCTGGAATCAATGGAACTTAAGAGGACTTAGCTTTGACTGGATCATGGCTAGGATGTGCAAATATTTAGGACTGGGGTGGGAGGAAGCTAATGTTTTAATCTAAAAGGTAAATCATGCAATAACTGGGCTAACGTCATATCCCAGACGAAATTAGGTATGTATGGGGAAAACGTTTTTAAAGATGTAGATTCTTAGGAACTAATGTTTAACCTTATTTAAGCTTTGTTGCTGGTGCTTCTCTGATGTATAAAAGAAACAGCAATGCTTTCTTAAAGAGAACCACCTACTAGATGTATATATGCCCCCATTAGTTGTCATATCAGGGGATAGTAGTAGCTGAGATGTTGTGATAGGCCATAATATTATTGTTGTATTTTTTAGAATTTGATTTGTGTAGATTGTATACATTACTGTTAGACCGCGGGAGGAGGGAGGAACTAAATGTAATTGTTTTCCAGCAAGATAACTGTTCAGTTCTCGGTATATGAACTGTTTGCTTTCTTTATATGCAAAGATTTACCATGCTAAAGAGCTGTCTTGTATTTTCTTCCATTTGTAATGTATCCTATTTATATAATTATCAAAGTTCTAAATAATGTTTATTGGTATTTTAGTGTATTTGTGAGCCAAAGAGAAGATTAAAAATTAGTCAAAACGTTTATATAATAGTGCCCTTAAAACAATAACTTAATAGATGATTTTACTGTCTATAAGGAATCCTAACACTGTATATAGACTTTAGCCTAATGAAATACTTTCATTTTAATAGAATTGTCACCTTTACTAATTGTACTGTAGTCTGGCTGTACGTTCTGTGTTCTGGGTGCTTTTTTAGTGAATCATGAATGCTTACATTAGGCCGCTGCATACTCCTGGTAGTTTAGGGCCAAACTCTGTAATTTATTTAGATAAATTCTGCGGCAAGATACCCAAAGAGTGGTGATGATTCTGTGAACATGCTCCCAGATCTCATGAACCTCAGAAGGGTACCACATCATCATTTGGAGTTTATAAGAGAGAAGGAAAAGCTTGCCACAGGATATTTCACGTATGTATGGCTCTCCTGCCACAGTGATTTCAACATTGTTAAAGATATCAGATTTGCCTCAGATTTTATTTGCTAGGTAGTCAGTATTACAGATTCTCATTCAACTGCCCTTCTAGGAGCTAACAAAGTTGCAGAACCAATAGAACTGTCTGCCAACAGAGTAACTTGACTCAAGCAACATCTTCTGACTGAAGAGCCTTCCCAAATATGCTGCTATGACTATTAGCTTCAGTTTTAAGGCCTCGCTTTTCCAGCACATAATAAATGCTACGGACTACAGCCCTGCACCAAGTTACCAACACGCGGGTCCCATGGAAAGGAATGGAATGTATATACGTCAACTGTAGTTTTGCACAGGTAACTTTATGGCCTGGGTTAAAACAAAGCAAGCAATTGCTTTGTTGGAAAACATTAGCAATATTTCGACGAATGTTTGTGGGCATATGTGTAGCTTTTACCTTTTTGGTTTCCAAGTGTGGAATGAACAGAATTTTAAAGTTGCTCCCCGCCCCCATGCCCCCCTCTGCTTTGGGTGCCCTCTCTCATGCGCTCTATCTCTGGTTGGTTCTTTCTCCTGCGATCAGCGCTCCTGGATCGAGATGTGTCTAGACTGCCCTAAATGTGTTAAATGTCCATATGGTATTTTTTAATAGCATTTGGATGGAACAACCGAGAAGCCGTTTGCAAAGAGTCTTAACATCTGCTGCCTCTAATTAATCTCCAAATATAGAAAGTTTCGCTCTGAAATGAAAAAGAGAGAGCCACATCTGTAATTTTTTAGGCACGGTGTGATAGGTCTCTCGTTCTGTTTCTAGTAAAGGAACTTCCTGCTCCCCTCTTCAATCTTTCCAAGACAGTGCAGTAAAGATAATGGGCTCTTCCTGTTCTATGACCCCCTTCTTGCATCTTGACTTTAACATCTAGGAGATGATCTATGTTTGTTATCTAATCCAGAGCCGTAGTGATCATAAAACCATTCTGCAGTCCTGTGCAGTAGACATCCTGCTATTTCTGCTTCAGAACCATCATTTTGTTTTACGCAGTTCCTAACACAGGACAGGTACCACTTCCTTATAGTCCTTAGATACAATCTACCTGCACGGTGTTCAGACTTGGAGTTATATTGATCTTCAGCTACAAACAAGGAAGCACAAGTCAATAAGCCTTGTTGTTAGTAGCGCCTAACTTCCTTTGACACTTGGGACTTTGTGTGCAAGTCTCAATGGTGCAAAGGCTGAACACCTACCACAGGTAACCATCGGCAGTGACGCCCATACTAGCTTTTTCTTCTGGTTGAAATATGGGAGACTTTCTTCTTAGGCTTTTGATTTCTTTTCTAATCGCCAAGCAAAAGGTTGGCATGCCAATCAACTGACTGATGACATATTTTTTTGACTCTAGTCAAATGTTCCAACGTTGCCACCATGTAGATATTTGCTTACCTTTCAAAATTCCTTAGGCCATGCATGGTGCTTCGAAAGCTCTGAGGAACAGCTGATGGGCTGCAGTTGCAAAGCACTGTGCAAGGTGGAAAAATCCCTTTTGACGCAGCTGCATCACCAATCTACCAGAAACCTGACATTATATATGGCATCCGGTATGAGCAGGTACGCGTGGCTTGTCCAGAAAGAGCCTCACAGACCAAATGTGGAAACCTGGTGGCCCTTAATAATAAAAAATAATCTATTACTGGTACCCCACCCATGTGACTGGGTTGCCCCAACCATTTTGGGCTGCTTCCAACATATAAAAACCTAATAAAACATTTAAAAGCTTCACTATAGAGGGATGCTTTCAGATGTCTTCTAAAGGTTATATAGTTACTTGGCATCTGATGGGCGGGCATTCCACAGGATGCCACTACCAAGAAGGCCCTTGTGTCAGATTTTTCCCATAGTTGCATTATAGTGCAATTTCCCTTGCCCCGCCACCCAAAGTCAGTGTGGAGATAGCTTGCCCACCTGTCCTGCAGCAGTTGGGAGGCAAGTCTAGTGGAACAGCAAAGCATCTCCAGAAAGGAGCACAAAGAGTCCTCTGTGGCGAAGACCTAGAGGAACGCGAGTTGGACTAAGACCAGGGAGCCTCAAGTACCAATCTTCACTCAACTATGATGCTCGTCAAAGGATGTTGACACACCCTCAGCAGTTTAACCTACCTCACAGGGTTGTTGTGAGGCAAAAATAAAAAAGGGAGGAGGGGGGTTGTATATGCTACCCTATCCTCCTTGGGGGAAGGGTGAAATAAAAATGTAATAAAATAAATAAAATAAAATAAATTCATTTTTTAAAGCCAATAATGTCATTGTTTCACAGTAAAAGCTACTGTAAATGCTATTGAGGTGTGGATGAAGAGAGTCATTGTGCAGAAGACACTTGCCCCAAGGGAACAATAATAAGTGAACCGGCACAAGAAGTTTGAATATTGGCATTTTGCCATGGTAATAGAGCTCAGGTTCCTCAGTGCAAAATCAGCAATAGGCTGTTACATAGTTCCTTTCACTCTTCCATAACTTAACAATTTGTGACCAGCTCTTCTCCCTTACTTAGGAGATTCCATAATGGCATTTTCTGAGGCTAGTAATAAACTCTTCCTGCTTTTGGCTGCCACTGTGAAATAACTCTTCCAAGCTTCCAAGCTCCTTCATTTCTCAGAACCCTCCAGATTCTAATCATTCCCATCTTATGATTACATTTTTAGCCCCACAATAATTGCCATTTGAATAACATGTTATTATCAGGACATTTTTTTTAGCCGGAACTCACCAGAACTCACTTCTGACCCCTCTCAGGTGGGTACCTATGCCATTATAAACAGAACAAGGCAGGCGTTCATAGTGAGCTCCGGCACCTCTTTTTCTAGAAAAATAACACTGGTTATAACGAATGTATGAGGAAGGTAAGAGTTACTCTTTTGAGGATACGTTTGATGAGGTACTAGACATTTTCAAGATTATTTAGTGAATTTCTGCGTTCCTGTTGAGATCCTGTGAAGTAGGGACTGCAACTTTACTGTGGTAATTGACATCCCAAACTAATTTCTGGGGCTTCTCCTGAGACTGCTATCATGAGTATTTATTAACTTGCTATAGCGGTACTCACTCCTTCTCCCTACATTTATGTTGCTGATTTAGATAGTTGTTTTTTTAGAAAGACTAACACAGAAAACCAATTAGAGGAGTCAACTCTATTTCCCCTTCAGCTGAACTGAACCTCACCACAACCTCTCAAGTAAAAACCTTCATGGAGCTTTCTTGTATCCATACACCACATTTTTGCGGATGAATCCTAGAATTGTTGAGTTGGAAGGGATCGCAAGGGTAACCTGGTCCAACCCCCAGCAATGCAGAAATATTTTGTCCAATGTGAGGCTTGATCAAGAGTCTCTACTGAATGAGCTGTAACCTGCCAAGTAGATTCTGATTAGGCAGAATGGCAAATCTATGCAGGATGTGGCTCATTTACAGTGCAGCCCACAGCCGCCGCAATGAGCAAGTTTGGAATAGGAAGATCTTGGGCTGTCCTGGCCAAACTGGGGTTATGCCAGCATAACTCTCTCAGCCTGGCTGAGGCAGGGCTATGCTGGCTCAGCTGGGGTTCAGCCAGTGGAATTTAGGGTGGCCCAAATCCCTCCAGCTGATTTAGCTGTATTCAAAGGAAGCACAGTAGAAGTTCAGTTTGTTCCAGGTTATCTTTCTGTGTCAAATACGGCACCAGATCTTAATTTCATTGCTGTGTTGGAGTCGTCATGCCCACATCCCACTCTATCCAAATGATTTCATAAATAAATCCAGAGGCTGCTGTATGTCTTCAGCAAGCAGCTAGCTCTCAGCTATTTGACCTGTATGTTGTAAAGCAATTATCCCGTGCATAACTTATATGTTCCTGCCTTTGCGGGGGGGGGGGGCTGGATATGCATGCTTCTGCAAGATCTGACCAGTACTCACAACCAGCCTCGATGTTTTACAATTGTTAAATTCACATTTCACTCCTCTCCATTACAGTCACAAGGAGACTCCTTGCCTTTGCTTCAGTCATTTTCCTGTGGATTTCTCTCTTGTGATCCATCTGGCATGAAAACCAAAGCCCTTCACCAAAATTACCCTCATTTGAATACATCATTTGCAGTACAGGATGAGTCAATAGGCAAGTAATTGTAGCAATTTTCCTTCTCCTAAAGTCTGAAGGAACATGATGACTTTAGTGTCAATAACTGCCCTTAATAAGTATTTGTCACCCTGTAGCAATGAGAATAGCAATGCTTAGTATTTCAATAGCGTTTCCAAGCATTAGAAGTCCCCTGCATGTTATTACCTTACAGTCCTCGCATCATTCTGATTGAGGAAAGGGCCTTTTTGTTGTTGGTGCCCCATTTATCTGATATCCTCTTCAGAAAGGTATACCATATCATGTCCAGGGCTCCAGGCAGTTGGGAATAGGAGTCTTATCACAGGGGCAGACTTATGGTGTCCTATGAGAGGCCAAATTTTGGCAGCCCTAAATGGATCTACTCAATTATGGTTTGCCTCAATTATGCGCCCCTTCAGCTTGGCACCCTGTGCAGGGGAACTGCCCTAAACCCAGCACTGCCTTACCATCCTGTTCAGGCCTCTCAAATCACGTCCACATCATGCATTTAAAGGGAGCCTAAAGAATACATATTCCCCCAAAGAATCCTGGGAACTCTAGTTTACCCCTTAAAGGTAAAGGGACCCCTGACCATTAGGTCCAGTCGTGGCCGACTCTGGGGTTACGGCGCTCATCTCGCTTTATTGGCTGAGGGAGCCGGCGTACAGCTTCCGGGTCATGTGGCCAGCATGACTAAGCTGCTTCAGACGAACCAGAGCAGTGCACAGAAACACTGTTTACCTTCCCACCAGAGCGGTACCTATTTATCTACTTGCACTTTGACGTGCTTTCAAACTGCTAGGTTGGCAGGAGCAGGGACCGAGCAAAGGGAGGTCACCCCGTCACGAGGAGTCGAACCGCCGACCTTCTCATCGGCAAGTCCTAGGCTCTGTGGTTTAACCCACAGTGCCACCTGCGTCCCTTAGTTATCCCTTAGTTAGTCCCTTAGTTTACCCCTTACAGAGCCACAATTCACAGCACCCTTAACAAACTACAGTACTTGTGATTCTTTTGGGGAAAGCCGTGTGTTTTAAATGTGTGTGGCTGTGACCTCAATTTGGGAAGGGGAGTTAAAAGAGGAGGAAAGGGACGCTTCTGTGTTTCCCCATCTAATCCCGTTCCCCAAGCCTTCCTTTTCTACGCTATAATAGCACAAGGGCACTCAAGTTCAGGGCTGCTGACAGCCTTGGAATGTGGGCTTGCCCAGAATGTTGTTTTACTGCGGTTGTCTTCTGCAACATGTTCTCGACTTGGGGCTTTTCCACAATTGCCATTTATACTGTAGTGGTATGATTGCTGGGGTTTTGGGGATTGGCATGCAGCCACACAATGTTGTCATTATTCAGCTAGTACTATGGAATCAGGCACGCAGGTGGCACTGTGGGTTAAACCACAGAGCCTAGGACTTGCTGATCAGAAGGTTGGTGGTTCGAATCCCTGCGACGGGGTGAGCTCCCATTGCTCGGTCCCTGCTCCTGCCAACTTAGCAGTTCGAAAGCACGTCAAAGTGCAAGTAAATAGGTACCGCTCCGACGGGAAGGTAAACGGCGTTTCCATGCGCTGCTCTGGTTCACCAGAAGTGGCTTACTCATGCTAGCCACATGGCCCGGAAGCTGTACACCGGCTCCCACGGCCAATAAAGCAAGATGAGCGCCATAACCCCAGAGTCGGCCACGACTGGACCTAATGGTCAGGGATCCCTTTACCTTTACTTTTACTATGGAATCACATCCTTTAACAAAGGCCTTTTTCTTCTACTGCAAAGGAGCCAACTTTTGTGAAAGATCTGTGGTGGATCATCAATATTTTGTGGCTAAGGTACAAGCACCATCCCATCTTCTGTGGAGAAGGGCTTTCTAGTTTGGGGCATGGATTGCGAGATGCCCGCCTTGTGCCACTTCCCTCTGACTGATCGGAGCTGTGAGTTTGGGCTGGTTCTTGTTCTTCTACTCCTGGCCCATAGTAGTGACTGTTAGCTGCTGATAAAATTCCATCCAAATAACCAGGTTTGCCGTAGCTCAGACAGACACGTAGCTCCTCTTCTAATCTATACTCCTACAAATTAGAATTCCAAAATACTGGACACTGATTATTACTTTGTAAGTTGCAGAAGGGCTATCCCTATATGCATGTTCATAACTCCAGCATTTACAGTGGTACCTCAGGTTAAGTACTTAATTCGTTCCGGAGGTCCGTACTTAACCTGAAACTGTTCTTAACCTGAAGCACCACTTTAGCTAATGGAGCCCCCTGCTGCTGCCGTGCCACTGGAGCACAATTTCTGTTCTCATCCTGAAGCAAAGTTCTTAACCTGAAGCAATATTTCTGGGTTAGTGGAGTCTGTAACCTGAAGCGTATGTAACCCGAGGTACCACTGTACTGGTTGGAGGAACACAAGGGGTGTGGCAACAGCCATGGAACTTTTCTCAATGCAGGCATAACCTGCCACTAGTGTAAAAACTACACTCACTCTCTAATAACAGCAATATGCATTTGGGGAGTGTGTGTCTGTTTCCAGTGACAGGAGCATCTATTGCCTAGCAAATGTTATAAAATTCCACTCACTTGGGTTTTTTGCTAGTTTTAAATTGCCTCTGTCCCTTATTCCTAATAGCATGTTCTGTATAAGCACTGGGCGTTTAAGAGCTTTTTGGGGAGGGAGAGTGGAGAAAAAGAATAATATTTAGAACATTAAAAGGCCTTTCTTTCTTTTTTCTTTTTCTTTTTTTTTTTTTTTTGGCCTCTTCCACCAGAGGCAACATTCTGCCTTAGTGATGTGACAAGATCAGTGAGGTGTCAAATGTCCTGTTTTTAGTATAGAACAAATAACCACCCTTGTTGGGAAGATAGAGGAGGCCTTCCCCTTGAGGTCTAAAGGGAAAGAAGTTATATCAGCCACGGAGACAGAAGTGAATTAATCACTGAAGACTTCACAGGGCCAAAATATCAAACAGAAAGGAAGTTAAGGGCTGCTATTTGTTCCCTCGAGAGAGAAGTGAAGGGGGCGGTTTGGAAACTTCAAAAACGCACAATAGAGAAATCTCTCAGGGTCCACGTCACAGATAAAAATAACCCTCAAAACAGAACCCAGGCTAAAAAGATCCTTCTCTGAGGCTAAATAAAATTGCTCTCTGCAAGCTATGAAATCTGTCATAGCTAGGAGTTACCTGCAGTGTTTAGCTTGAAGATGTTTGGAAGTGTTCAGGAAATAGGAGATTGCATCTTTGCATGCCAAGCCCAGAGAAAGAGCATAGAGCATAGGAACACACAACATAGAAGGTGGCCTTATACCAAGTCAAACCATTGGAGCCCTCTAGCCTGCCCTACACTGACTTGCAGCAGCTCTCCAATGAAGGAGTGGAGACCAAAGGTCCACTTTGGAGAGCCAGGCTGGAGCCATTTTATAATCCAAAAACGCCATTTTAAAAGGAGCAAGCTAAAAAGGCTAAAAGCTATCTCTCTTCTGCCTGCACACAGCATTTTTGTAAATGCAGCAAATGTGGTCTGAGCGCTTCACACCTGCTCTAGCTATTGACCCAATTCCCGTAAACAGACCGAGAATAGAGCGAACAACAGGAAAGATGTAGCCCACCACAAAATAAGGTGAGAACACAGATGGTCAGGATGTGGTTTTACAAGGAATTGCAAATAGGTCAAGAGGATTATAAGCTCGCAGCGCCACCTAGTGGATAATGCAGCTTGGAACCGAAGGGCCACCATCAATTCTTTAATTGGTTGAGCTTCAATGAATATGCAAAAGGGGAATGTTTGGGGGGTGAGTTTAGAGGCTGAACTTTGCTTTGCCTAAGGGGATAAAAACTGTCTGCCCCTGGTGTTCGGGGGCATTCTCTCATTTTTCCTGAATGCACCCCTTTGCTTTATTTGTCTGACAAATTAAACCAAAGTCAATAAAACTTGTGTTTTAAAAAATATTGCTGCCTGGATTTTTCCATTCTGGTCTAGATTCTGAAGTTTCTAACATTTCTGGTGCCACAGGTGACTCGGATCAAGGACCTTAAGTCCTCAAAAAGACCAGAAGGCAGCTCCCTTGTCCTTTTCTAGGCAGGACGCAGGGGAAGAGCCAATAGGCCGCTTTCCTGGCGCCACCGAGGTTTTTCTTCGGAGGAGGGCGAAGCCAATTTGACCCTTCTGCTGGATCCTGTGAGAGGAGACAACGGATTGAAGGACCGAGGTTGACAGGGCAGGAGGAACCAGCCGGCTGGGGTGAGTACATGGCAAAGGGCCCTGAGGACATAGGAAACCTCCTTTTCTAAGGAGAAGGGACATCTTGATCACATGTCCAAGCGTGCTTGGTGGCAGTAAGGGAAGGATTGGCCCCTAATACCCACCCACGCTTAAGGATTTAAAGGAAGGCAGAAAGGAAAAAGGGGGGGACCGGGAGGCTAGTGTGTGGTACAGCGAGCTCGACTGGGCGAGGAAAGTTGGGAACTGCGTGTCTGTGTGTTTGGTGTTTGGGGACGCTGCACAAGGGCCATATTAAATATGGGGGGGGTAGCTCAAAAGGTCCGGTAACTCCCCTACAGTGTATGCTGAACAATTTCAAGAAAGGATTCAGCGGAGACTATGGCGTTGTGATGACGCCAGAATGCTTGCGCACTCTGTGTGAACTGGGAAGTAACATAGGGGCCCTAACTGGGACAGGGCAACAAGGGGTATCTTTGAGGCTGAGTATCTATTTAGGGAAGAGTTTCAGACTCAGATTCAGCTTTGGGAGCGATGGAGGGGATCGCTCCAGAGATCCCTTAGGTTATCCAAGTTAGTATACAGAACTAGAATGCATACAAAGGTTTCAGATCTCTGGACCTCAATGAAGGCAAGAGTTCAGCCAGGCAGAGCTGGAGAATTCTCTGCTGAGCTGTGGCTTTGGTAGTAAGGCAAGCCTCCTAGTTTCTCCAAAGCCCATTACTGAACTGGGAAGCACATGAGCCTTGCAGACCTCCAATAGTTTTGATCCCTATAGTAACTACAGCTTGACCAGGGAGGCCAACCTAAATCCCAGAACTTAGTTAGGGAAGAGCTGGGTACCTCTGTGACCAGCAGCAGTTTGGAACACATCAGGGAAACCACCAGCAGCCCCCTAGCTTCTCTGATGACCAGTGAGAGGTGGTCTATGGCTAGGAAATACGAAATGGTTTCAGACCTATAGCAGTTACAGTTGAGACAGGGAGGGCAATTTAATTGGTGTCCTTAACCAGGCACCAGCTGGATGGCTCAGTGTTTAGGTGTGTCTCAGAGAACACTGCAATAGACCCCTAGTTTGAGGCTCAGGCAGAGGAGCCTCAAGAGAGGACCTGCATCTTTGTGGCCACCACAGTTGACAAGTTAGTTGCCACAGAAAAAGATGAAGGAAGGCATGAAGAAACAAGCCGGACACCTGAAGCTGACACAGGGTGTGAGCAGCCATGTGGCAGGTGTCTGTTGGAAGAAATATTAGAAGTTAAAAAAACAAACAAACAAAAAACTGCACAGAACCAAAAGAGGAAGAAGAGCTTTCTCCATTTAACTTGGATGAGTTTGTGAACATGGATGAAGTTCTAGAGGTTCACGTGATAATAGAGAACCCCCCCAACCCCCTGGCTGAAGAAATATAAGACTGATCAATGCAAAATTAAGGAGCACAGGCAGGAAAACGCCTCAAGAAGCCCATTTACCAGGGATCCGAGGCAAAAGTCCTGGCCCCACCCCCATATGATCCAAGTGCCGTGGTGGCCCCCCTTGGGAGGACAGGGACAGCCCCATATCCCCAAAGCTCCACCGCTGCCTTGATATGCGGCCCCAGGAGCCAAAGCAGGAAAGGAGGAGAATTAATACACAGGCTTTAGAACACCTAAAAGAACAGCAGGTTCAGGAGGCAGAGTGGCCTCACCGATATCCCTTAACCAACCCACAGTGGGACCCAAATAATGTGGACAATCGCAATGCTCTAAGTACCTATCATAGGACAATGTGCAAAGGACATTAGAACCAAAATCCAAGAACAGCCTGGGTTCCAGGGCATGTCCAGATCTCAGATCATGGCCATCGCCCAGAAGGTGTTTGAACAAAGAGGAGAGGCTGAGAAGAGGGAGAAAAAGCAGTGGAGAAAAGAAAAGGCAGCAGTGTTAGGCACGGCAATGGCTCACAGCCCAGGGATCCGAGGGGTCCGCCGTAGCCATTCAGAGACCCGCAGCCAAGGGGGAGGAAGATGCCTGCTCAGCAACAGCAAGGCCATAAGAATTACCCCTGTAAAAGGCTACATGGAGCCAATTGGGAAGCCTGGTCAAAATGCATGTATTACTGACTGGCAGAAAAGCAGCTATGGGAAAGTACACAGGCTGAAACAGGCTTTGCCCAGCCCATTAAGAAGTTTACAGGCGCAGTGGAGGCTTGTGAAGCAGACGTGGCTGATGCTCTAGAGAAGCCCTGGGTTGCGTGGCAGGGACTGAAGACGGCATGTCAGGCCGCAGTAGAAGCCAGACCAGAGGGATCTGGAAGCCCAGAAGGGTCTGTGGGACGCCCAGAAAGCCCAGAGGGGCCTAGAGGATGCCCAGAAAGAGTACCAAGCCCAGAGGGGGCTGAGTACCAAGCCCAGAGGGGGCTGAGGCTGCTTTGGGAAGTTGTTTCTACGGTTCAACGCATCTGTGTGATGGACTGTGTGTTGGAGAAAGGCTGAAAAGGCAGTTGCAAGCTGTTCCTCAGGCAATAGAGCACCCAAAAGTGGGGGTGCAGGCCAGGCAAGCATTCCAAGAGTTCTGAGGAGGCCAAAGTCTCCAAGAGTTATTTGTCCTTTGAGGTGAAGCCCAACAGCGAAAGGCATTGCCATGCAATTGGCAGCTGGATGCAAGGCTAACATCTATACTGATTCTAAATATGCCTTCTTAACCCTGCATGCGCATGGCGCCCTATGGAAAGAGCGGGGCTTGATTGGAGCCCACGGGAAAGCTCTGAAATACGGTCCAGAAGTTGAGACGTTACTAGAAGCTGTATGGGCCCCCAAAGAAATTGCTGTAATGCACTGCAAAGGCCATGGCAGAGGTCGGGACATGGTCACTAGAGGCAACCGGAAAGTAGATAATGCAGCTTGTGAGGCAGCTCTGAGACCTCCACCAGTGGGCACCACCACCCTCAACCCAGCTACCCTGTTGCCGGTAGGAGAAGGTGAGGAGCAGACGCACGATTGCATTGAGGGTATGGACACAAGACTGGACCAGGAGAAGTGGCCAGAGGAAATCGATTGGCAGACAGAGTGGCCAAGGAAGCAGCCCGGGAACCGGCCCCCGCCTCAGTTATTGGAGCAGTGGTCCCAGAAGTGATCTTAAGTACTGCTGACAAACCAGATACTATGAGTCCACCCACATGGGGCCAGATGCCACAACCAAGCAGCTGGAAAAGTATGTCTATATAGCCAACCTTTATCAACTGGCAGCCCAGATTTCCAGGAAATGCCTGCTATGCCAAAAGAATAATCCCAGAACTCACTCCAGGAACAGCGTTACACCCTTGATGAACATCAGTGGGCATGTCAAGAAGGAGCAACGCTCCAGGAAGGACCAGACAGCCGTGTTTTTGGTGCCCCAGCATCTGGCCAGCGTGATTGTGAAGAATTGCCACGAATCCACCCATTTGGGAAGCCCAACTGCTAAAGCACACCTTGGGAGAATACTCTACATCACCAACCTATCTCAATTAACTGCTGCTATAACTAACTGCTGCTACATCCCAAAACTGTGTCCTGTGCGCCAACCAAGAGACTGAGACTATCACCCTTTGAACTTTTGTATGGCAGGCCACCCCCTTTCGTCCAAGACATCCCCGCCAGTTTGGAGCAGATGAAAAAATCACATCACTCAAGGACAAGTACAATCCCTTTGTTTGTCGTGTGTGTGTTTGCTTCCTTTCCAGGTATTCCCTCGAGCGTACATCGTGCAGTCCCGCGGCAGTCTCGCTGAGCCGGTTCACCAGTTCCTCTGGGTGACAGCGTCTGGCGACCCCCTCATCCCCAACTGCGGTGAAAGTAGCCGAGGTGATCCCCTGGGTACATCACACGCGTCTGAAATCCTGCTGACCCTCTGAAGCTGATCATCACCTTGTGTCTGACGCTACCAGGAAAAGCGTTGGGCCACGGGCAACGAGATCCTGCGACTACTCATCACAAGGACAGTCACAAAGACTTTCTCTTTTCTCTCTTATTTCCTTTATTGACTTGCTCTATGTCTTATTGCCCTGAGCCTACCGAGCCATACCAACTCTATAGAATAGCCTGTTGGTTGCAGGATAGAGCACTGTACCAACCCCATTTGATAAACCAGGCCCAAATCTTACTCCAGGTGTTGCATGGGAGGGTGTCTGAATCAGGTGCACATTAAAATTGCTGAACAGGTGCCTGTAAATTCTGCAGTCCCACCTGTGACTATCGTGGTGGCTCGAGTCTCCCAAAATCCCAGAATACTACCTGAACTACTGGGCCTGGTAACTCCATACCTAATACCCTTGAATGTGGCAGGGTATTCTTGTGGCTGCATAAGAGTTGCCACCCAGTAGACAGACAGGGCACCTAGTTCCAGAAGAATTGGATGGGAGGGGCGCCAGCTGGCAGCGTCCCCAACGTAGAAACTTGCTCTCCAGCAAATTTAGAGGCACCACTAGGACTTTTGGTATTGGGACCAGAACCCCTTGATATAGTCACCCCGTGTGTCAGGCCGTTGCAGGGGTGGATATATTCTTGTGGGTGCAACATCATTTACGTGGAAGAAGAAGCCCCTTTTGGATATAGTACTCTCCCAGGAGACCACAGGGGTCTCCACCCACCGGGAATAGTTGGGAAGTTGATCCAAGTGGTAGGAGCTTCCGAAATAAGGTGGAGAGTCACCCCTGAGGCCCAGCGAATAATTGAATACGAATATCAGTGGGCCCTTCAGCGGTAAAAGAATATTAGGAATGGCCCCGAGTATTGGTGGGAGGAACTATGGAAATATTGAGGTTGGTGGGTAGGAGTGGTATGTACTGCCCTATTTCTTTGGATGCTCCTGTATTCTTGCTGGCATGAACAATATCGTATCTGGTTGGAGAATTGGAGAACCTACCTGTGTATTGGCCAAAGCGGGAAAGAGTCCCCTGGCCTCCCATGCCAACTTTTTCCGTCAAATGACTGAGTGGGGCGTCCATAACCCCTACAATAGGCGGTTACAAATGGCTGAGATGGTAGCCCATTCTGCCAATAAGTCAGAATGTCTGGTATGCACCTTGGCCCCAACAGATGCCACGAGTGGACTACCACTTCTCCCATATCCTGGCTCTCTATGACCTATATATCCATCAAAACGAAAATGGAGACCGTAACCGGTCGGCATTTTCGTGATGGAAAGGGGGGAATGAAGGAGTGGAGACCAGAGGTCCACTTTGGAGAGCCAGGCTGGAGCCATTTTATAATCCAAAAACGCCATTTTAAAAGGAGCAAGCTAAAAAGGCTAAAAGCTATCTCTCTTCTGCCTGCACACAGCATTTTTGTAAATGCAGCAAATGTGGTCTGAGCGCTTCACACCTGCTCTAGCTATTGACCCAATTCCCGTAAACAGACCGAGAATAGAGCGAACAACAGGAAAGATGTAGCCCACCACAAAATAAGGTGAGAACACAGATGGTCAGGATGTGGTTTTACAAGGAATTGCAAATAGGTCAAGAGGATTATAAGCTCGCAGCGCCACCTAGTGGATAATGCAGCTTGGAACCGAAGGGCCACCATCAATTCTTTAATTGGTTGAGCTTCAATGAATATGCAAAAGGGGAATGTTTGGGGGGTGAGTTTAGAGGCTGAACTTTGCTTTGCCTAAGGGGATAAAAACTGTCTGCCCCTGGTGTTCGGGGGCATTCTCTCATTTTTCCTGAATGCACCCCTTTGCTTTATTTGTCTGACAAATTAAACCAAAGTCAATAAAACTTGTGTTTTAAAAAATATTGCTGCCTGGATTTTTCCATTCTGGTCTAGATTCTGAAGTTTCTAACACCAGGGTTTTAGGGCTTCTCTCCCAGCCGTGCCTGGCGATTTTTCTTTTTAACCAGTGTTATCGAAGTTTCTAATAACACTTTCATGGATACTTTTACTGGTTCCATTACAATTTTGTAATTTACTGGTTTTCATTTCAGTTTTATGTCTTGTATAAGACTACCTTGATATTCTTCTGTGGAAGTGCAGATTAAAATTATTCAATGCAGTAGAGAGAAACTAAATACAGTGGTACCTCTGGTTAAGAACTTAATTTGTTCCGGAGGTCTGTTCTTAACATGAAACTGTTCTTAACCTGAAGCACCACTTTAGCTAATGGGGCCTCCTGCTGCCGCCACGCCAGCGGAGCACGATTTCTGTTCTCATCCTGAAGCAAAGTTCTTAACCCGAGGTACTATTTCTGGGTTAGCGGAGTCTGTAACCTGAAGCATCTGTAACCTGAAACGTTTGTAACCTGAGGTACCACTGTATTGGAGACCTTCTGCATGCAAACAACTATTCTTCCACTGACCTACAGCCATTTCCCGGTGAAGTAGTGAAGCTGGAGCGAGCTTTTTCTTCAGCATTATTTTACATGGCATCCATGCAAATTAATAATAAATGTAATAAATTAATAACAACAACAAATAGCCTAGGATTGTCATTTCTCTCTCCCTCTCTCTCTCTCTCTCTGTGTGTGTGTGTGTGTGAGAGAGAGAGAGAGAGAGAGAGAGAGAGAGATCAGTTTGACTCTCAAAGGAAAGCTCAAATTGAGGATTATACATAGATTCACTAAATGACTTGACAGATCGCTCTACTGTATGATCTTTGAAGCAGTTACACCAGTGCCTTTTGCAGGAAAGATGTGAGATGGACAGTTGAAGGAGGGACCCAGAGAAGAACTTCAGGTGAAGTCCTAAGGCAGGAGTGAAGCTAGGCTTTATTTCACCTGGGTCAAAGACCCAGTTAGGCATATACACATACCCCGTGCACATTTGTGTACACACATACACAGGGAGGAACCTCAGTGGTGCCCCTCTGGAGGCTTCACCCAGGGCAAAAAACCTGGCTAGCCAGCCCACCCCTCACCCCATAGCTACGGCTCTGCTTAAGGGTCTGGGAAGGTTAACCTGGGGAGAGGCGTCCCAGAAGATATTAGGATCCTGGGCTTTAAATGTACCAACTGAAGCCCCTCTTGGACAGAGCGTCACAGTTGTCCATGTTGCCCTGATACAGAGATCACATTCGTGTAGTATGTTTTGTGCGGAAATTTTAGTTGGAGCAAACAACGGCATTTAGATTCTAAGTGGGCCTTCTGCAGGGTTTCAGTACTTTGGGGGACTTTGCTGTGGACAACTTCTTCTGCACCCAAACCAATCAGGATTGCATACACAAACCCTTCCATTTTGCTTTCTGCAGGTGAAATATACTCGGAGTCCTGTAGTGATTTCATGCTCTTTATTGCAGCTTGTAAAACAGTGATTGAATTGCCCCCCAAACCTCGGGCTTTTATTTACAGTCATACCTTGTGTTGCATTTGCTTCATGATACGTTTTTTCTGGTTGCGTCCTGCGGTGACCTGGAAGTACCGGAAAGGGTTACTTCTGGGTTTCACCGCTTGCACATGCGCAGATGCACAAAATGACATCACGCACATGCGCAGAAGCAGCAAATCGCGTCCCGCGCATGCTCAGATGCGGGTTGCGTTCCTTTCAGGTTGTGAACGGGCCTCCGGAATGGATCCCGTTTGCAACCAGAGGTACCACTGAACATTATTTACACAATGAGTCCCGCCTTATTGGCTGGTTCTGCTTCCCTCCTGGAGCCTGACTGGTCTTTTCCTGCAGGCCAATCAGTTGTTGCATTCTATGAACCTACCAGCCTAATAGGCTGATTAATTTTCTCCTGGAGCCTGATTGGTCTTTTCCTGCAAGCCAATTGTTATATACTGAAGTTCTCACCCTGGGCCAGCAGGGGGATACTGTAGATAGTTTTCACTCAGGTCCACATATGCAAATAAGGGATTGAAAGTGACATTCAGTGATTGGATAGTTACAGAAAGTGGTTACTGTTGTGTTGTAGTGGAGCACTATATAAGCGGGCTGGCTGAACCCTTCAGTTCAGTTATGTTCTGGCCTGTGAATAAACAAGAGCTGTTTGAAGAATCTCTGTGTTGTCTGATATGTTCACCCACAACTTAACACCAATCAGTTGTTGCATTCTAGGATCCTACTTGCCTATTGTTCTAGGATCCAAGCTTAGTACATAACAGCAGGAGAAGCAGCCATGCCTCTACCTGCCCCATGGTGTTGAAGAAGTGGACAGGGTTTGCAGGGAAATGACCTCATGGACCAAATAGGAAGGCCTGATGGGCCAAATCTGTCCTGAAGACCGGAGGTTCCCCACCCCGCCCCGATTTAGAATTCTAACAGGAACTTTGTTCTCAAATGCAACAAAGGTGCTGAACTTTAATCCAGATTTGAATCTAAGGACTGCAACGATGGTTGTCAATTTCAGATACTGTACTTAGGCATTTGTACTGTGTTCCTAACCCCCCAAATTTGGGACAGAATGCTCCAAGAGTCTTTGCCATGCAAGTTATTGCATTTGAAAGGTTGGATCCACAGCCAAGGGCGAAGCAAAACACAAGGAAATGGCACTGAATAACATGTCTGGAAGTGACTTAATCCAAACACCATTGTAATGCCCCTTCCCCCCCCAACTCTCCCCTTCCTTAATACACTCTAGGCCAGCTGCCACCTCCAGCTGACTAATAGTTGGTGTTTTAACCCCAATTCTAATTCTCCAAAAGAAAATGTGCCTCTTTTAGACTGTAGAATTGCTTCCACAATTAGTCCTGGCAGTGTTTCCATCAGGAACTCTTCTTTTCAGCCGTTGGTTAATTTATACAGAAAATAGCTATTCAGGAGCATTCTTTGTCAAAGGGGGAAATCTCTCCTTGTCTGCCTTATGCATTATGCCATGTATTAACTAAAAAACGACAAAATTTTACATTTTGAAAAGAACTGCTTCTTGATAAACATTTACCTTGTCAGCTTTTATACTTATACTTTTATACTTTATGGCCTTAACATCCCAATAATTCTTTCCTGTCGCTCACTGGTGGGGTTTTTTAGCAAAGACTCCTGATTATTATTTTTTACCTAATACTCCTAAATTTATTTTCCCATTTATGCAGATAATAGGACAGACTCAAGGAGTGTCAAGGAATAAGCTTGGGAATACATCGTGCCAGGGAAGCCTAAAGACAAGGAATATAGGGGGAGAGTAAGAACTCACAGTAATGAAAAGGGGGACCAGCAAGAAAATGTTGTAGCTGCTGAGGTGCTGCTGCTCAGGAAAATGTTGAGGCACTGCTGTTCAGGATTCCAGTCAACCCAGTCACCCCATTCCATTCTCATCCCCCACAGCAGTCAATCAGCATTTTTCAGGCTTCGGGGAATCAGCTTCCTCCCCCGTAGCAGTAAATAATAAGATCAAACAAAAGGAACGTCTTACCAGTTAGATGCTCTAATAAGCACTGTGAGATCTCCCTAGATATGGCGGTGCTCCCAATTGAGGTTTACACCCCCTCCGTCCCTATCAAACTACATCACTCCTACATCTTGTAATCTGAGCTTGTACCCTCTGCACTATAGGGACGCGGATGGAGCTGTGGTCTAAACCACTGAGCCTAGGGCTTGCCGATCAGAAGGTTGGCGGTTCGAATCCCCGCAGCGGGGTGAGCTCCCATTGTTCGGTCCCTGCTCCTGCCAACCTAGCAGTTCAAAAGCACGTCAAAGTGCAAGTAGATAAATAGGTACCACTCCGGCGGGAAGGTAAACAGTGTTTCCATATACTGCTCTGCTTCACCAGAAGTGGCTTAGTCATGCTGCCCACATGACCTGGAAGCTGTCTGCGGACAAACACCAGCTCCCTCAGCCAGTAAAGCAATATGAGTTCCGCAACCTCAGAGTCATTCGCGACTGGACTTAACAGTCAGGGGTCCCTTTACCTTTTTACCCTCTGCACTAACACTTTCTGAGCCCTCTGTGTCTTTGGGGAAGGGGGGTGAATGCTGTCCAGAGACTGTGGATCTGTTAGCTCTTTCTCTCTTAGTGTTTCTTCTGCTAGTTGTTCCCCATTCAGTATTTCTCAGCTTCTGCCTTCTGAACTATGTCCCTCTGCAAACCACTGTTCTAAATCTATACTGTCTTCCTGCTCCTGGGAAGATTCAGGATCAGGATCAGGGAGAAGGGGTGGCTCTCACCATTCTTCCTCAGTGTAGCTCTCCTCAGAACAGTCTCTGACAGCATTTAGTCTTTATTGAGCTGTTTTGAGGGGCTTCTCTCCCAGGATTTCCCCTAAAGATTGGCATTTCCCTGAGTCCACTATGCACCAGTGGTCTGATGCTGTTTTAGCTCTCTAAAGCTGCCCCTTGACTTGATTAGAAATCAGCATTGTCATTCTCAGTTAGTGTTTGGGGAGGGAGTTCTCCTCCTGGCTTGTAAGGTCGGTGAAAGCAACCTAAAACGCGTCTGCTTTGCTGCAAGACAAAACTCCCTCAGGGTCCTCCCTCAGCTCCATCACGTGGATCAAGAGAGGAGGAGGGAAGGATGCAAGGGGGCTGGATTATTTCCCCTCTTTCAGGTATTTATATAGCAATTTAGAGCATTGACTTTAGAATCATAGAAACATAGAGTTGGAAGGGATCCAGAGGATAATCTAGTCCAAATCCCTGCTGCTGCTTCTTTGGTGATCATTCGTAGCCAGTAAGATATTCTTCCATAAACACGGTTTTAACAATGAGTCTGTAAGTGACTGTGGAGGCCAGTTCTGGATCCACACGTCCTTCCACATTGGTTTCCGGGTAGGAGTTGGATCACGGTGTGGATTTGCTAAGCGTGCCTTCCCCTTAGCACGTTTCTCCCTTGCGTCCTGAATTCAAGTGTCTTCAAAGCCCATGACACCTTTGGTAAAGGCTGTTCTCCAACTGGAGCGCTCGCAGGCCAGTGTTTCCCAGTTGTCAGTGTTTATACTACATTTTTTTAGATTTGCCTTGAGACAGTCTTTAAACCGCTTTTGTTGACCACCAGCATTACGCTTTCCATTTTTAAGTTCAGAAAAGAGTAGTTGCTTTGGAAGATGATCATCAGGCATCCGCACAACATGACCAGTCCAACAAAGTTGATGTTGAAGAATCATTGCTTCAACACTGGTGATCTTTGCTTCTTCCAGTACACTGATATTAGTTCTCCTGACTTCCCAAGTGATGTGTAAAAATTTTCGGAGACACCGTTGATGGAATCTTTTGAGGAGCTGGAGAAGGCGTTTATAAGTGGTCCTGCAACACACAGGAGTCTCAACTAAAGCATCCATGACAGATGACCATCCAACCTCTGCTTTAAAACCACCAATGAAGGAAAGTCCGCCACCTCCCGAGGAAGTCCATTCACATACATCATCTTGATAATATTTACAACAGCCCTATTAGGTAGGCCAGTATTGCCATCCCTTGCTTACTACACTTTTTAGTGATAGCTGATCCATGGCCATTTATGTACCTTTGGGGACTATTAATTTGGTGATGAAGATTTATCATTGAAACAGTTCATTATCCTGGAAGAACTGTACTGTCTGCTGCTGTGCTTGGAGCACCCTATTGCGATGTTTGGAGCGCCCATCATCTCACGTTTGTAGGATATTGACTGTGGAAAGGCATTCTGCCTCCATTTCAGTGATCTTTGACACTCCTACCATTCCTGTTCATGGAACATTTATTTGATTCTTATTAGTTTGTGACCCCATGAACATATTACAGTGGTACCTCGGGTTACAGATTACAGACTCTGCTAACCCAGAAAAAGTACCTCAGGTTAAGAACTTTGCTTCAGGATGAGAAAGGAAATCGCACACTGGCAGCAGCGGGAGGCCCCATTAGCTAAAGTGGTACCTCAGGTTAAGAACAGTTTCAGGTTAAGAACGGACTTCCGGAACGAATTACCTAAGTTCTTAACCCGAGGTACCACTGTATTTGTCTTCTGTTTATGAATTTTGAAACAATATAGTGTTATAAAAATATTATCAGTATATTATTAGCCAACGTGTTGCTTGTTATTTTTTAAAGATGGATGGTTGGCATTGAAGGGGCAATGGTTTCTTTAAAGCTACCAACTGAGGTCATGGCTTGAGGCCACAGTTGAACACAGGCCTTTTTCCTGGCTCACAGCTCTCACCTTTATCTGCTGCTGGCCACCTCGAAAAGTTGCAATATTACAAATGCACAAGCGGATTAATTTTAAAAGATATAAAGAGGTCATCCGTCAGCTCAGGCATCAACCAGAAAAGCAGGAGGGGGGCAAGCTCAGAAAGGTCCTTTCCCAGCAGACGAACAAAAAGTTCCACAATGCCACCGTGTGGTGGTTTGCCTACAGACCGGTCATTCTGAATTCTAGTGAAAAAGATGGCTGGTGGGAGGTTGTTTGTTGCTTTTGCTGTCAAGGGGCAATGAACTACCAGATATATGAGCAAAACACACTATGCCAAAGTGCTACAAAGATTTCCCCAAATAAAAGCATAAAGAGGATAACCAGAGATGTCATTTGAGTGAAAATATGAGGCACCCCGTGGGACGTGGGTGGCGCTGTGGGTTAAACCACAGAGCCTAGAACTTGCCGATCGGAAGGTCGGCGGTTCGAATCCCCATGACAGGGTGAGCTCCCGTTGCTCCTGCCAACTTAGCAGTTCAAAAGCACATCAAAGTGCAAGTAGATAAATAGGTACCGCTCTGGCGGGAAGGTAAACAGCGTTTCTGTGCGCTGTTCTGGTTCTCCAGAAGTGGCTTAGTCATGCTGGCCACATGATCCAGAAAAACTGTCTGTGGACAAACGCCGGCTCCCTCGACCAGTAAAGCGAGATGAGCACCGCAACCCCAGAGTCGGTCACGACTGGACCTAATGGTCAGGGGTCCCTTTACCTTTACCCATGAGGCACCCCACTATTGTTATCAATACCCAGGCAGGAAAACTTACCATTAGCAGATCCTTACAGAAGCCATCCCAGTTTCTGATTTGAACCCAGAATGTCCTGCTTTTCCTTAGCACATCCCTGTTTGCATTGTAGAAATGTCGGAGGGTATGGAGTTATGAGACCCCTGAGCCAAGGAGATAAGCAAGTATACAACCTTTAGAAGACATCTGAAGGCAGCCCTATATAGGGAAGTTTTTTAATGTTTAATGGTTTATTATGTTTTAATATATGTTGGAAGTCGCCCAGAGTGGCTGGGGCAACCCAGTCAGGTGTGTAGGATACAATTATTATTATTATTATTATTATTATTATTATTATTATTATTATTATCATGCAATAGGATGTCCCTGTTTTCATTGGAGAAATGTTGGGAGGTGTGCATTAGTACTCCTGTTTGCATCAGTGCAACAAAATTAAGACAATATAGGGCTAAATTAGTAATTGCTTTACCTCAGTGAGCCTTGCTAAAATGCTTTGATAACTGAGTAGTTGAGAAGCACAAGGTGCCTAGCAACAGCTAGGATTGGTCCCTCCCAACTTAAACTGTGTAAACTAGGTCTCTAAGAATTTATATGACCAATTCAGGTACCCATATTTAAAATATCACCGACGGGGCTGCCTAAAGCACATCTACTATTCTGAGATTCCACCACCGCCTGCTCAAATTTCTTTATTAAAATGTTAGGGCCCACTGAGCAACTGCCCTCTGAGGGCACCTCTGGGGTTCCTTCACCTTTCCAAATGTCACATTCTTGGTTAGAATATGCCCTAAGACAGGCTTCTTCAACCTGTTTGCCCTCCAGATGTTTTGGACTACAACTCCCATCAGCCCCAGCACGGCCATGCCAGCTGAGGCGGATGGGAATTGTAGTTCAAAGCAACTACATGGGAATGCCTTTAAAGTTTCAGATTACTTGAACAAAGCTACCAGTGCCAATCTTAGCTGCCATGCTCTGTCTCCTCAGCAGGGATGTGTGAACCTGTCCATTTCAGTTTCTCGTTTTTATAATCTTAAATTCAGTCCTCCACATTTCCACATCAGTGGGCTGTTGTTTTTTTCAGTTGGGGGAGGGGATAATTGAGTTCTCATGAAAACCTATCAGCATTTTAATCAACTTTCTCATAAGATATGCATTCTTGAATGCACTTTTACTTGCTGGATGTATTTTTGTGAAACACTTTTCCTTAACGTACAGTGGTACCTCAGGTTACAGACGCTTCAGGTTACAGACGCTTCAGGTTACAGACTCCGCTAACCCAGAAATATTACCTCGGGTTAAGAACTTTGCTGCAGGATGAGAACAGAAATCTCATAGCAGCAGCGCGGCGGCAGCGGGAGGCCCCATTAGCTAAAGTGGTGCTTCAGGTTAAGAACAGTTTCAGGTTAAGTACGGACCTCCGGAACGAATTAAGTACTTAACCTGAGGTACCACGGTAATGTGTTTTTCGTATGCCATTTTCTCCAGCACATGCCTTTTGATACACACTTTTCCCTACTACTAAATGCATTTTTGTATACATTACTTGGGGAAAGCACATTGCAAAATTCAGAGAAGTATGAATGTATGAATGTTGAATGTGGCGCATGTTTTGGTTTGCATATTCCTTTGGAAAGTGTGATTTAGGCAAGGTCTCCTTTAAATGTGAACTGAATTGAATTTCTACCCCCATCTCTGCCCATGAGGCTCAAGGTCAGAGTCTGACAAGGTGTAACAAATCTGAATAAAGGAGACTCAAAATTAAGCCACATATAAATGAGAACTATTCCTATCACAGGCTGCGCTTATTAGATTTGGCCAGAAAAGAATTGGCTTGCTTGGCAAAGCAGGGCGTTTCCATTTAACTTCTGGCATCAGCTAGCTTCGCATTTATTTTAGAACTGCTTAGCAGCTGCTGACCATCCAAATAAAGATCTTTTAATTTGTTGGATGCATTTGAACTGTGGCGCATCCTCCATTTCTAACAGGTTGGGACACGCAACAAAATGTTGCAGCGTACCCTTGCCTTCTAAGCAGAAGGGCTTCTGCTCAAGGTTCCTACTGTCTAGTCATGCTTTCCTGCTAGATTTTATAAGCTGGGAGATGCTCAAGCACAGCATTCCACTCTCCCACCCGCTGAACTGTCCATTTTTCTCTTCCAGCATACCATGGCTAGTGAGAATGCTCAGTCTGTGTTGCAGTGGGAGGCTGTGTCTTTTGTTGTTGTTTAGTCGTTTAGTCATGTCCGACTCTTCATGACCCCACGGACCAGAGCACGCCAGGCACTCCTGTCTTCCACTGCCTCCTGCAGTTTGGTCAAACTCATGTTTGCAGCTTCGAGAACACTGTCCAACCATCTCGTCCTCTGTCGTCCCCTTCTCCTTGTGCCCTCCATCTTTCCCAACATCAGGGTCTTTTCCAGGGAGTCTTCTCTTCTCATGAGGTGGCCAAAGTATTGGAGCCTCAGCTTCAGGATCTGTCCTTCCAGTGAGCACTCAGAGCTGATTTCCTTCAGAATGGAGTGGTTTGATCTTCTTGCAGTCCATGGGACTGTCTTTAGAAAAGGTTTCTTTGTGTTTCTGCCAGCTTTAGGGTTCCACTGAACATGCTGGTGCTTGGTGGTTCCATCTACAGAATTCATCATCTGACTTACACGCCCTCCAACATTTCCCCCATGAAAATGGGGACATCCTATTCCATACCTTTCAACATTTCTCCAGTGAAAATACGGATGCTCTAGGGAGAACGGGACATTCTGGGGTCAAATCAGAATCTGGAATGGCTTCGGTAAATCTGGAACTGGCCCTGGAAAATAGGCACACTTGGAGGGGCTCCGGAAAAGGAGGGACATAGGCTCTAAAATAGCCATCTGCGTGATGCTTAAGGCATTCTTCTGTAATAAATCATCATTTTATGGTTGCCTTAGTTTCTTAATTCTTTGGGTCAATCAGGTCACTTTGCAGGCAATGTTTCAGGATATTTCTCTTTTGGTTACACACGATTTCTTTCCTGCTCCCATCTTTATTCCTGTTTGCGCTGCACTAATAATTCACAGAAGGATTAAGAATGTATTGGGGTCTGCTTTTCTTCACTGGCTATATTTATCACTGCTTTGAAAGCCACGTTCGCCAACACAGTTATAATACTTTTAGTGTAGCCTTTTCCCGCAAAACTTGGAGTTCAGTTTTTAGTAGAAAGGAATCGCTCAGTCATCAGGATTTGAAGAGGCTGTTCCAACCATCTGTCTTGTTTAGCAGATCCTAGATGATTTCTAAGCTAATAACTCTTTATTTGCACATACGTAGGCTTTCTACTTCATTACTTTATTAACATTTTTAAAAGGGCATGATTTATTTGTGAAATTAATTATTATTCCTATCAGATGATGGCTTGGTGTGACTCCATTCGATGCACCTGCCCGTTCACAACTAATTATAGCAATTATGGCTTCATGGTTCTACAGGAAAACTACTGCTCATTAACTTTAATTACATTTGAAATGCAGCTGCCTGGATACATACAAAAATTACCAGGTAGATCCATATTTATTAACTCTCTCTCTAAAAAAAGAAAAAACACCGTATGGATAGTATTTGCTGATTTTCTCCCTAATTTCCCACTTTGCCTCTAGGCCTTTCTCTTCCACCACTAAAAATTACTTTCCCCTCATTAAACAATGTTCATACTTTCGCCTTCAGAGCACTAACTCAGATTTTGAAGTATCTCTAATAAAGGGCTCTGGATATAAAACCAAGATTAATGGGTGATTATTATTTTTCCCAGATACCAAATGTTTCATTTTTAACCAGGGGAAAGCCAAAACCAGCTGCAATAGGCAAATCAATTATTTTCCTCAGGAGTAAATAGTTTGTATAGAGTGACTGCTACTTCATCTATGAGACTGCCTTGCTGCTTCTCTTCATATGAACCTACCCTGGACCCTGAGATCATCATCTGAGGCCTTTCTTCATGTGCCTCCTCCTCGAGAGGTCCGGAGGCTGGCAACACGAGAACGGGGCCTTCTCTGCAGTGGCTCCCTGTCTGTGGAATGCTCTCCCCAGGGAGGTTCATCCAGCGCCTTCATTATACACCTTTAGGCGCCAGGCAAAAACGCTTCTCTTCAAATTGGCATTGGGCTAGCTAACATGCTATATACTTTTAAAAGTGTTTATGGGAGGGGGTAGGGTTATTGGTGTGTTTTGGTTTTGTTCTTTTTTATCATTTATTTTGTGTGTTTATCTTTTTATGCTGTGGACTGCCCTGAGATCTGTGGACGAAGGGAGGAATACAAATTTAATAAATACATATGTCCTCTCGACAGCCTGCGGAATTGGGACTCTTACAGGTGCTGAGTAATATCTGTTCCATATTTGTAATAACTTGACATTTTAATGTGGCAGCACCAATACGTTGGAACGCCCTGCCTATTGATATCAGGAAGGCCCCTTCACTGTACCCTTTTCAGTGCCTGCTAAAAACATTGTATACAGGCTGTAAAGGTAAAAGGGACCCCTAACCGTTAGATCCAGTCGTGGCCAACTCTGGGGTTGCGGCGCTCATCTCACTTTATTGGCCGAGGGAGCCGGCATACAGCTTCCGGGTCATGTGGCCAGCAGGACTAAGCCGCTTCTGGCGAACCAGAGCAGCGCATGGAAACGCCGTTTACCTTTCCGCCGGAGTGGTACCTATTTATCTACTTGCGCTTTGACATGCTTTCGAACTGCTAGGTTGGCAGGAGCAGGGACCGAGCAACGGGAGCTCACCCCGTTGCGGGGATTCGAACCGCTGACCTTCTGATAAGCAAGTCCTAGGCTCTGTGGTTTAACCCACAACACCACCCTTATACAGGTTGTAGATATGCGTAAATAAACCATATATCATTTAAAAAAAATCAGAATCTCTGCTGTGCCTCATTTCCAAATGGAAACATGAACCTTGGTAAATACCTGGAACCGCTGGAATCTCTCACTGCTCTCTCAGGGTGGCATGCAACAATCTTTTAAGGTTATAGTGTGCACACAACCTTAGTGTTTCCTCCTTTGTAGCAAGATTCCTAAAGATCTCTAACTATAGACAGGATTCTGCCCAGACACTGAGGTCCAGTGCCGAGGGCCTTCTGGCGGTTCCCTCGCTGCGAGAAGCCAAGTTACAGGGAACCAGGCAGAGAGTCTTCTCAGTAGTGGCACCCGCCCTGTGGAACGCCCTCCCACCAGCTGTCAAAGAGAAAAACAACTACCAGACTTTTAGAAGACATCTGAAGGCAGCCCTGTTAAGTTGTGGGCGAACATATCAGATGACACAGTGATTCTCCCAAAGCAGCTCTTGACGATGGGGGTTTCCCACTTGGCGTGGTCAACCGGCTCCAAAACTCCTTGGGCGATCAGCTTGTCCAGTTGTTCGTCCACCTTAGCCTTGAGAGCAAAGGGAACCCGGCATGGCTTTAGCTTGTTGGGGGTGACTTGTGGATCAAGGCTAAAAGAGATGGGCGTACCTGTATATTGCCCCAAAGTGTCGTCAAAAACCTCGGCAAAGTCTTTGACCAGACCCTCCGTCTCTGCGTTAGAGATGCTGTTGATGCTGGTGACTTCCAGGCCGAGGGCATCAAACCAGTCTAGCCCTAGGAGGCTTGGCTGCTGACCTTCGACCACTACCAGTCGGAGCAGGCCCGAAAAAATCCTTGAAGGCAATCTGGAACCGGCCAACGCCTACCATGGGAATGTCGTTTCCCTGGTAGTCTCTCAGGTGTACGCGGTGAGAGTCGAGTTGCCTTTTGGACACTCTGGGTACCAGTCTTTTGATGGTGCTCCAAGACACGATTGACAGGGCAGACCCGGTGTCAATCTCCATGTCACATGGAGCTCCTTCAATGAGCACCGTGACGTTTAGCTTGCGTCGCGTAGGTGAGTCGGTTTGGCCAATCGTGGTTCCAGACGGGCAGCGGCAGTTGGTGAGAGCGAAACAACTTTCCTTGGCAGACTGGAGTGAAGACTTGGACTTGCGAGTCGGTGAAGGGGGGGTGTCAGATGGAGCCGATCGGCAGACCTTAGCGATGTGGCCCCTTCTGGAACACGTCCGACAGATGGCGTCTCTGAATCGACACTTGGCACGGGAATGGTTGCCTCCGCAGCAGGCACATTCCGGTTGGCCCTTGGACTTCTGTTGGAGCTTCCTGTGCTCCCGCTTTGTCTGGTGCACGTCATCGTCTTCACTGGAGGATGCCTCATCACTGCTGGCCTCTTCGTGATGCACTGGAACTGGCTTCCTAGCAAGACGCGGGCTGCTGGACTTGCGGATCTCCTGGGTGAAGCGTTCAGCAGCTTCCGAGGCCACAGCCTCCTCAATGGCTTTCTGCAGTGTGAGGTCTGGCTTGGCGAGGATACGCCGTTGCAGATGGATGTCCCGGACCCTGCAGACGATTTGATCCATCAGGGCATCGTCTAAGTCTCGGAACTTGCAGTGCATTGCAGCTTGTCAGAGGGCAGTGGTGTAGTTGTTGATTGACTCCCCCTCTGCCTGGTTCCGGTGGTAGAACGCATGGCGGGCAGCAATCTTGGACGGCTTTGGTGCGTAGTGGTTGCAGAGCTTCTCTTGAATCGTGTCCCATGGTGTTGCCTGGACTGCTTCAGGCGCAACCAATGCTCAGGCCGTCTCAAACACCTCAGGCCCACAGAGGCTGAGGAATAGGCCCCGCTTCCGTTCCTTTGATACTGCTGTCAGCTCGTTGGCTTGGAGGTAGCAGTCGAACCGAGCGAGGTAGGAGTCCCATGATTCAGAGGCTGGCACAAACGGCGGTAGAGGCACAAGTGAAGCCATTATTCCGATCCCGGCAAGAAGGGCGATGGATGGAACACAGTGCTCTAGCCAGAACAGCCAGCTCTGAATTGGTTCTGTCCAGTGATTTCGCTCAGTGATTCAGCTTGGTGATTCAGCTCAGTTCAGAGGATGGCCGCATCTGACTGTGCTCTGATGTCCATCGATCCCATCCTCGTCGCCAGTGTTAAGTTGTGGGCGAACATATCAGATGACACAGCGATTCTTCCAAAGCAGCTCTTTATTTGTAAGCTGGAACAGAACTAACTGAGGAGCTCAGTCAGCCTGCTTATATAGAGCTCCAGAACAATTGTAACTGTTGCAACTTTCTAAAACTATCCAATCACAGAACGTCACTTTTTGATCCTTCATTTGCATACAAACTATCCAATCACTGAACATCACTTTTCGATCCTTCATTTGCATACAAACTATCCAATCACTGAACGTCACTTTCGATCCTTCATTTGCATAACTATCTACAGTATCCCCCTGCTGGCCCAGGGTGAGAACATCAGTACATAACAAGTCCTGTTTAGGGAAGCTTTTAATGTTTAATAGATTATTGTATTTTAATATTCTGTTGGGAGCCGCCCAGAGTGGCTGGGAAAACCCAGCCAAATGGTTGGGGTCTAAATAATAAATTATTATTATTATTATTATTATTATTATTATTATTATTATTATTTGCATCCCCAGTCTTGTTTGCCCATTTGGCGTGTGCCAAAGAAGTTCCAGCAGGCAACCTTTCTCCCCCCAGGGTACTTTTAATGACATTTAAGAACAGCCACTAAAATGGTTTTATAACATGCTTTGGTGTAAGACAGAGCTTGTAATGTGGACTGTCTTGATAAAATACGGCCTTCTAAGTGATGAGATGTGCAACAGGCGTAGGTGAGCATTTGATATACCCTCAGGGAAATGCATTAGCAGTAATTATGTCTGACCCATTGTAAATTTTTTGCGTGTCGGCAGGCAGAGATACTTGCTATTAATAAAAGGTTTATCAGCTCCACAGTCATTTGGCTGCGTGTAATCTTGAGGACAAATGGAATTGTCACTTTCATGTAGTCGAGTCTCAAACGCAGTCTATAGAGTTTTATTTATGACACCTTGGCGGAGGCTTTCTGTCGCTGCGCAGAATGGATTTGCTGCTGGCAAAAGCTGAGGGAACGTAATTCCAGTCTCGTTTTTTAAAAAAAAAAGTCTTGAAAATGAGTTCTTTCAAGGGTGGGTGGCATTACCGCTGGGGATTTCTTGCTGATGGTTAGCTGGCAGCTAGCTTATGGGATGAAATGTAAAGGCACATCATTCCAAAATTGTGCTACTTCTGTTTTCAGTGCCATGGGGCCCTTCACAGGAACCTGGACCCCAGAATGTCCAAGCACGGAAGCAAGGATACAAACAGCGTTCTGATGCAAGCTTTCCTTCAGCTACTTGAAAAATTATGCTGTGGCTCTTTTTGCATATCTGTTTGTTTGTTTGTTTGATTGATTGATTGATTAGATTTATATACCACCCTTCAGTTTGAACAAGGGATTTCCTTTGGCAGCTCAAATATGAACTGTTGCTGTTGATTTGCGCTTGTCACCCAAGCAATTCTAGATTCCTGCATTGCAGGCGATTGGGACTTGAGGTTTCTTCCAACTCTAAAATTCTATGATTCTAGATTCTGTATAGGGAAGTTTTTAATGTTTCATGTTTATTATGTTTTTGTATAAGCTGGAAGCTGCGCAGAGTGGCTGGGGCAACCCACTCCGATGGGTGGAGTATAATAATTGTAATATAATAATAATAATAATAATAATAATAATAATAATAATAATAATAATAATAATAATAATAATATCATCAAAATGAACTTCTGTGCCTGAACTATAGGTACTTACCACGCAGTCACGAGCATGGAATTGTTCATAATATCCAACCCCATGTACAATTTCACTGAAGTTTTGGGTTAATAAAAATGTTGATCTGGTTTACTCAGATTCTTTTTATATTACAGTGGTACCTCTAGTCACACTTCTCTGAAGTATCTCAGCCTCACTAACCTCACAGAGTGTTTGTTGTGGGGGAGAGAGGGAAAGGAGAATGTTAGCCGCTTTGAGACTCCTTCGGGTAGTGATAAAGCGGGATATCAAATCCAAACTCTTCTTCTCGAGTTAAGAACTTAATTCCTTCTGGAGGTCCATTCTTAACCTGAAACTGTTTTTAACCTGAGGTACCACTTTAGCTAATTGGGTCTCCCACTGCTGCTGCTGCTGCTGCTGCACCGCCACCGCACAATTTCTGTTCTCATCCTAAAAAATAGTTCTTAACCCAAGGTATTATTTCTGGGTTAGGGGAGTCTGTAACCTCAAGCATCTGTAACCTGAAGCGTTTGTAACCCGAGGTACCACTATATAGATTTGCTGTTTTAGCCGCTGGGAATCAGCCCACAGAAATTCTACGGCATCCCCACTTGGGGCCAACCTGGAGGGGACAGTGCTCATGGTGCCCATAGCCCTACAGCCAATCCGGACACAGCTTCTATCATGCACAGCCGTGCAGCTCGCCACACATGCAGCCAATCATCACAGAAACGCATGCCACACACCCTGCCATCATCACAAACGAACACACATGGCAGCAGTGGAACCTCAACCCTGTGGGGAGGTCCTGTCCTCCAAACCCCACAGCACTGCTGTACCCTACAGAGGTCCCTGGTCCTAAGGAACATACCATAGGGCACACCCGTGCTTCCAGAATGGTGAATGGGAGGGCACTGAGGCTGGTGAAGATGTGATTCCCAGGCCTGTATCACACTAGTAAATGCGCAATGGACACGCTCCCCTGAAGAGGTGCCTGAATTGGTTGTGACTTGTGCCGTGGTTCACAACGTCGCCATGCCTAGGGAGCTGGCCAGGCATGAGTAAGATCTCAGGAAGGTACCTCTAACAGTGGGAGGAGAAGACGCTGATGGTGATGGTGATGATGATGATGAGAGGAATTGCATCAGGGCCCTGGGGTCATCACCACTGGGAGCCAGGGAGTCCTTCAGACCATGAAACTAGCTCAGAGGTGTAGAACATCTGGCCCATGGGAGCAGTCAGTCATTTTTACAGTGTTAGACCCTCAAGATATATACCGTATTTTTCGCTCCATAAGACGCACCCAGTTTTTAGAGGAGGAAAGGGGGAAAGCCCTGGTTTTTTGAGGATCAGCTCAAAGTTGTGCAGCTTCTTTTGCAAAGGGAAAAAAATCCTGTTTTTATGGGGTTCAACTCACAGTTCTGCAGCTTCTTTAGGAAAGGGAGCCATTTCTACAGTTTCCAGACAGCTAATCTAATCAGCCAGTCACATGTCGCTGGGGAAACAAATGGCCTCTGTCTACAGAACATTCAAAAATGGAGGTCTGGACAAGGGGGCGGGGCCAGAAAGGGAGCCAGCGATCGACCACACATTCACTCCATAAGAAGAAGAAGAAGAGGAGTTTGGATTTGATATCCCGCCTTTCACTCCCTTTAAGGAGTCTCAAAGCGGCTAACATTCTCCTTTCCCTTCCTCCCCCACAACAAACACTCTGTGAGGTGAGTGGGGCTGAGAGACTTCAGAGAAGTGTGACTGGCCCAAGGTCACCCAGCAGCTGCATGTGGAGGAGCGGAGACGCGAACCCAGTTCCCCAGATTACGAGTCTACCGCTCTTTTTTTTTATATAATATTTTTTATTAGTTTTATGAAATACAGAAAAAAGAATAAAGAGCATATTATAAAAGTAGAAAAAGAAAGTTACAAATTTTCTTATTCTTTTTTCCAAATCTACTGGACTTCCCCGCGTCCTCCCAACCCTGCATTCTCTGTGATACATAACATCTGCAATTTGTTAACTTGTTTCAATACTTATTGTATCTTCCATTTTATCATGTTACCCAATTTCAAATATATTATGACCCAAATCGTGTACGTTTTCATTTTAACACAATAAAGTTGTTTCATTATTCTATCTCTGACTTCTTGTACCTTAATTTCCATTTCTTTAATTTAACATTACTGAAGCTAGAATTTCCCAAAAGGTGCGTTTTTTAACATTCATACAACTTATAATGTTTTTCCAGATAGTCTTTAAATTTTTTCCAGTCCTCCTCGATTGTTTCTTCTCCCAAGTCTCGGATTCTGCCAGTCATTTCGGCCAGTTCTATGTAGTCCATCAACTGCGTGTGCCATTCCTCCAGTGTGGGTAAATCTTGTGTCTTCTAATGTTTTGCAATCAGGATCCTTGCTGCTGTAGTAGCGTACATAAAAAAAGTTCTGTCCTTCTTAAGCACTCTCTGGTCCACCATGCCCAGGAGGAAGGCCTCTGGTTTCTTAGGTAAGGTAAATCTAAGTACCTTTTTTAGTTCATTATGAATCATTTCCCAAAAGGCCTTCACTTTCGGGCAGGTCCACCAGAGGTGAAAGAATGTCCCTTCCGCCTCTTTACATTTCCAGCATTTATTATCAGACAGGTGATATATCTTAGCAAGCTTGACTGGGGTCATGTACCACCGGTATATCATTTTCATAATGTTTTCCTTCAAGGCACTACATGCCGTAAATTTCATTCCGGTGTTCCATAACCTTTCCCAGTCTTCAAACATAATGTTATGCCCCAAATCCTGCGCCCACTTTATCATGGCGGATTTGACTGTCTCATCCTGAGTATTCCATTTAAGCAGCAGGTTATACATTCTCGAAAGTAGTTTACTTTTTGGTTCTAACAGTTCTGTCTCTAGTTTCGATTTTTCCACCTGGAATCCAACCTTCTTGTCTACTTTAAAGACCTCTTGAATTTGTGCATAATGCAACCAATCTCGCACCTTGTTTTTTAGTTTTTCCAAGCTCTGCAACCTCCAATTGTCTCCAATCTTTTCAATAATTTCCTCATATTTAGGCCAATTGGCTTCCATATTAGGTCTCTTACGTGCCTTGGCCTCCACCGGTGAGAGCCACCTCGGAGTCTTACTCTCCAATAAGTCTTTATATTTTGTCCAGACCATTAAAATTGCTCTCCTGACAATGTGGTTTTTAAACAGTTTGTGCACTTTAACCTTGTCATACCACAAATATGCATGCCACCCAAAAGCGTTGTCAAACCCTTCCAGATCTAGGACATCAGTGTTTTCCAGTAAGATCCAATCTTTCAACCAGCAGAAGGCTGCGGATTCATAATATAACCTCAAGTCTACCGCTCTTAACCACTACACCACACTGACGCACAGACATTTCCCCTTCCTTTTTAGGGGGGGTGCGTCTTATGGAGCAAAAAATATGGTAATCTAATCACCAAACCTTAGTTACGGTTGCCACAATGGACTGCCTAGGTGCCATGTGTGTGTGTGTTTAGTGGAATTATTATTACTATTATTAATTTCATTTCTATACCGCTTTCTATTTTAAAGATCAAACCCAAAGCAGTTTATGCGGGAGATGCCATGACCCTATTTCAAATCCTTCTCTAAGTGACGTTTTGCTTTTCCCAGCCGCCAGCCTGGCATCCAGAGATCTCCACGTGGTCGCAATTGGACCTGCGCAGGTCACAAAATGCACCTGGGAGATTTCTAACACTGGGTTTATGACTATCAGGTCTGTGACATGGCTTTTATTGGGATCTTAAAGTGAGCTTTGTGAAGTTCTTGAAGGAGGGACCTTGTGGCTAGACCCTGCACGCTTTATTGGTGGCTAAGCAACCCTTTTCACAGCACTGGAAGGCACGAACAGCATTTACAGGAGGAGTGTGGTAGATTTCCTGTCTTGCAGCGGATGAAAAAGTTACTTTTCTGGGGTCTGGCACCCCTGGCTGGAGCGATTTGCATAATACGGTCCCTGCCAGAGCCTTCCCGCGCCTACCTGACCACGTCTCCCCATTTCTCCTTTTCTATTCTTGGCTTTGATTTTGCCTGATTTTGCAACAATGGTGTTGTGCATTGCCCTGCTTTGGTAACCAACGTTTCTTCCCTTCTCCCCACCCCCTTTATCCGTGTCCCTTGTTCCGTTATGGAAAATCTGAAAATCCAAATAATAATAATAATCATCCCACATACAAAGCCCCAAACAAAAGTCACGGGAATAATCGAAAAGAAGCGATCCTAGTTATGGTCCATTAGTAGTCCCAGCCAACAGCGGCGGGAGCAGCAGCAACTACGGTAACCGCGCCGCTCCACGGCATTTTACGGTAAGAACCCCTTTCCGGCGAGCGAAGCGACGTCGCAGCTGTCGAGAATTGCGTCCCTCGCGGGGATCCGTAGAAACGGCCCCTTTTATTTAATTCCTCTTCCGGTTGAGTTCCCATAAGCAACCGCGGGGCCGAGACGGGTGAGCCGTCTTCCTTCCTGCCCTCCTGGTGTGCATAGGTGTCTCTGTGTGTGAGAGATAGAGAGAGCGCTTGCGCCCAGCAGGTGGCGCTGTCGCGGGAGCGGCCGCAGCGGCGCCTCCTCTCTGTGTGTGCCCTTTTTCTCCTTCCCCCCACCCTCAGCCAACTGCGCACCCGGCGGCCCCGGCCCGACGGAGTGCCACGTCCTTAATACTGTGACGGTGGCGGCGAAGAGGTGGAGGAGGAGGAGCCGGGCGAGGGCGTGTGTGCTGAGAACAACCGCCCCGCTCCAGCTGCCGCCGCCGCTTCCTCAGCGTCCTCCGGGCCTGAGCCATGGGCTCCTCTCAGAGCGTGGAGATCCCCGGCGGGGGCACCGAGGGCTACCACGTCCTGCGAGTAAGAGAAGGCGCTGGGCGTGCAAGGGGAGGGGGGGAGAAAAGGCGTGAACGTGGGAATGCGCGCGGGCGGGGGAGGCGTGTACGTGGGAATGCGCGCGGGCGGGGGAAGCGTGTACGTGGGAATGCGCGCAGGAGGAAGACACTGGGGGGTGGGGTGGGCTTCGGCCTGGCTGGCTGGCTGGGAACGGGGCGACAGAGGAGGATATAATAGGACAAACTCGTAAGAGTTGGGAAAGGGGAATCCGAGGGTCATCTAGTCCACCCCCCACCGCCTCTACAGTGCAGGAATCGTGGCCACCACAGCCGATCGTCTCCTTGTGCCCTCCAGGGTTAGATACACAAAATGGCTTTCCCGCCACCGCCGCACCAGCCCAGCCCTCTGCAAAGCTGATCGTTTCTCCACTTTGCCTTTCCAGAACAGGGTGTTTGTTTTTTTGGGGGGGGAGCTGCCCTCCTTTAAACTTGGAAGAGAGGGGCACCCTGAGCCCGTCTTGGCTGGGGAGGGCGGGGTATCAATAATAATTTATTATTATTATTATTGTTGTTGTTATTATTATTATTTGGTTGGGCTGCGTGGTCGAGTACATGCTGCTGGGGAAAGAAGGGGGTTTGGGTGGGTTGAAACGTTGTCGCTGTTGCTGTGTTTACAGTGGTACCTCGGGTTACGCTCCAGGTTACAGACGTTTCAGGTTACACTCTCCGCTAACACAGAAATAGTACCTCGGGTTAAGAACTTTGCTTCAGGATGAGAACAGAAATCATGCTCTGGCAGCACAGTGGTGGCGACAGGCCCCATTAGCTAATGTAGTGCTTCAGGTTAAGAACAGTTTCAGGTTAAGAATGGACCTCCGGAACGAATTAAGTACTTAACCTGAGGTACCACTGTATTATACCTTCAGTCCTAAGAAGCTGGTAAGTGGTTCTCTCCCTGCCTCCCTCCATAGCTGTCAACTTTTCCCTTTTTTTAAGGGACATTTCCTTATTACGAATAGGATTCCTTGCAAGAAAAGGGGAAAGTTGACAGCTATGCCTCCTTCCCTCGGTTTCTTCTCACAACAACCCTGCGAGGTTGGCTAAGGCAGGGAGATAGAGGACTGGCCCACCGAGGTCACTCCGGTGAGCTTTGTGGCAGAGGAGATGTTTTGAACCCTGGTCTTCCAGGCCTTAGTTGGACACTCTGTGCATGCTACCCCACATTGGTGCTTTGAGGGAGCCGCATAGGTAAAGAACTTGCAAGCAGGATTTTATCAATTACATTGATGATTCTCTTGGAGAGAATCTCCTGCCAGCCTTCTGCACCTCTGTAACTATTGGGGCACAGTCACTTTGAACAGTGACCACCAGTCTGCTCTTATAGAGCCTTTTTCAGAAGCAGGTCGCGCTGCTTGTTGAGTACATTTTGGATTGGGAGTGTAATGGCGTGCTATCTCCCACACCATTTCTATTTATATACTTAAATAGTCCAGAGTTTTCTTAGCCCAAACTAACCCACCTTTGATATGCTGCTTCTGTCTTGCCTTGTTCCCTATTTTGATTGTGCTACTCATGCATTCTGTTTTACTGCATAGTCTACATGTCGGGTAGCTTTATTTCCATCACTTGAGTAACTTCACGGTGTCGTTCAATGATTATACAGTGGTACCTCAGGTTAAGTACTTAATTCGTTCCAGAGGTCCATTCTTAACCTGAAACTGTTCTTAACCTGAAGCATCACTTTAGCTAATGGGGCCTCCCTCTGCCACTGCGCAGCTGCTGCACGATTTCTGTTCTCAACCTGAAGCAAAGTTCTTAACCCGAGGTACTATTTCTGGGTTAGCGGAGTCTGTAACTTGAAGCATCTGTAACCTGAAGCGTATGTAACCCGAGGAACCACTGTACTCAGAAAGAGATGGTGTCTGATGCTGTAGTCTTGAGATCCTGTAAGGAAAATTATGACCTTGATACTTCTGAAGTGTCCAGCGTCATCTGCCTTCCTTCTGTTGGGGAAGTGTTGAACCAAAAAGAACATCTCGTAGAATTGTCAAAAGCTAATACGTTCCAGAGGGATAGACTTGGTAGGATTCATCCTTACACTTGTCCCTTGGGAAAACCCGCTGTTTACTGCTGAATCAGAATAAATCTCAATAGGTTTTTGGGGGATTGACGTTTGTCAGTGACTTGGACCTGAACGAGACAAGCACAAAATCTCTTGGACCCATGCTTTCCAGCCACAGGACAAGCAGAAGTGTGGGGAAGCCATTAGTCTTGCAGCAAAAAACAAAAACCCTAGAAAGGGTATTGTGGCACCTTAACAACTAACACTTTTAAAAATGATATAAGAAGCATTTTTGGGTTACAGCCAACTTTATTACCTGCATAAAGTGTCATCCTGAGTTTCAGGTGTATATATATGCTTGGGGTATGTTTAGTCATGTGCAAACACTGGTATGAAATAAGTGAAATGCAGAAAGTTCAAATGGTGATGATTATGTTATTAACCTTCAACAGTGGCCACTGTTAATAATGTAATTACCACTCTCTGTGCTTTCTACATAACATTTTGTTCTGATATCAGTGCTTACATTCCCTCCAAACTGTGTGTGTATAGATATATATATATCTGTAACTCAAAAAATGCATCTGATGAAGTGGACTATAGTTCACAGACATTTATGCCATAATAGATTTGTTAGTCATTAAGGTGATACAAGTGAATATTCATCACTGAAGATTAAAAAGTTAATCCGCTTTCTTAGTTGTTTACTAATATGAAGACCTCAAATTCTCCCCTGTGAACATCATGAGTGTTCTTTTCATGAGTATAATGGAGAAGTTGCATCTTTATTTTTCTAAAATTGCATTTGTTCATAATAGAAAATCTTGCTTTATTTCCTGCACAAATAACGGTGTATTTGAAGATAAATATAATGTCCAGTTTTTAGTTCATTATCTTCAAGCTAACTATGAAAGTTGGAAATAGTGGCTGATTTCAGTATCAGAACTTTCACTCCATTGAAGCTTCTTTGTAGAGCTCATTTATCAGGTGTTTCATCTCAAGATGAATAACTTTACTAGATATCAGTTACTCATTTTTCACTGTGTGAGGAAGTATAAGAGAGATAAGGATCTTTTGTAAGATCTTTGCTACTTCATTGTTCTAGTCCAATGCAGACCAGGTAAGCCATAATCACATTGTTGATTGTGGACAATCCAGTTAACTTAAAAGCAACTCTCCCAGAAAAAGTTAATTGGTAGCACATGAATATAATTTATATAGCAATGTTGGTGTGCTGTATTCATAGCATTTTACCCTTGGTGCTTCAAAGCACACTCAAATATGACCAATGACTCTTTGATACTGTATTGTCCTGAGTCTTGAAGAAAAGCTGGAAGTGTGAAAAGGAATGTCACAGTGCTGCAGAAACTCATTTATTTTTATATTTGGAATAATCGCTTTCCACCTGAGGAAACCTATAGCTGTTAGCTATATGGGAAAGGTAAATGACCCCTGGACAGTTAAATCCAGTTAAAGGCGACCATAGGGTGTAGCGCTCATCTCGCTTTTCAGGCTGAGTGAACCAGCATTTGTCCACAGACAGATTTCCGGGTCATGTGGCCAGCATGATTAAACTGCTTCTGGCACAACAGAACACTGACAAAAGCCAGAGCACACAGAAACCCTTTTTATCTTCCCGCCGCAGCGGTACCTATTTATCTACTTGCACTGGTGTGCTTTTGAACTGTTAGGTTGGCAGAAGCTGGGTCAGAGCCACAGGAGCTCACACCGTACCGCAGATTTGAACTTCTGGGCTTCCGATCAGCAGGCCCAAGAGGCTCAGGTGTTTAGACCGCAGTCCCATCCGTGTCCCTTGTTAGCTATATGTGGTACAGGGAATGTAACTATTGAAATGTAGGCAGAAACAAAATTTAAAACAGCACCAATAAACCATAAATAAAGCATTCAAGCAACTCGGATGTGCGCTTCTGTTTACCTGCTTTGATAGTTGTCTGGCAGTTTACAGCATCTCAAGGCCTGTCATTTTGTTGAAAGAAATTATGGCTCACCATTCATTGAGTCACATTTTGAAAGCTGCTTCTTAATTACTGATGTGATCTCCCCTACCAAGATGTTCTTGCCTGACTTGAATGGTACTGTAGATAGTCACCAAAATAGTTTGCCACATAGTAAAGTTTTGTTTTGTAGAAGGGTAATACCTAGAATCTGTAGAAGAGTAATACCTGGAGTCTTGTCCCAGCGTGTGTAGGTGCTCACAGTATGTTTGTGAGCTAATGTGGTGTAGTGGATGGGAAACGACTAGGTTCATAGCCTTGCCTGAGATATGAGCAAGCCACTTTGGTTACTACCTAATGCATATCACCGCCTCCTTAGAATGAAGTGAGAAGGGTCTCTTATAATTTGCCCTGAGCCCTTGAGATAGCAAGAAGTAATCTTAATGTGTTGTTTTAGCCCTAACACCGGACGCTAATGGCTATAGTTCTATATTTAATTTCATCCTTTATAATGCATAATAATTTGAGGAATGTTATTGTTACAGTATACTGTTGAAGGTGCTTCTGATGTTCATCTGATTTCTTTCATATGGACATATGTTGTTAAAATATTACATTTTGTTCCAGATGATAGCATTCTTTAATTATTTTCCCTCCGGCAAAGAGAAAGGGAGGAATTCAGTATTGCACTATTCATTGGCATAAGCATTTTTGCTTGCCACAACTCTCCCACACCTGCACACTATTCCAGGGGTTATCCAGACCCATAAATCTGCCAAGCCAGTGGGAACCGGGAGGGGAGAACCCCATTGCGCAAACGGAAGTTCTTGTTCAAGGCTTCCGCTGAGGGGACTTGTCAGGTGAATTCTTGCCTGCAATCTTGATGCATTACTGAACATTATTGAACGTGTTCTTGAACACCATACTTGTTTTCTTTAAGACACCAAATCTGGTTTTGTGTTTTATCGCAGAAATTATCAGAAGTAACTTCTTAGCCCTGCTAGTTGTACATATTTCTACAATATGGTAAAAGGTAAAGGACCCCTGGACAGTTAAGTCCAGTCAAAAGCAGCTATGGAGTTGCAGCACTCATACTGTACGAAGAGGTGTGTTGCAGGAAAGCTGCAAGGGGGCGCCATGTCTCTTGTGCTCTCGATTGTCAGCATCTCCCTGAGAGTAAGAAGTTGGACGTTCTCCCAACTGCTGCTTTCCAGCTCCAGATCTGGAGTGCTTTTGCTTAGAAGTTGGCAGTAACTGAATAGACATTACCAAAGTTACATAGACTGAAACATTAACAACACAGTAGAACCTGGAAGGCAATTTTTGCTTCTGCTTAAACAAGTGAGGTTCATACTTGGCAGTGAGGTTCCAGTTAGTGCCTGGGAATCAGTTATAAGACTTGGTCAGGACGGAAAGGGGAGGCTCATCCTTTACTGTTTTATGTTTGTGAAGCTGCTGAGTGAAGTTATGGATTAATATGGCATTAATATGGTACCCCCAGCTCAGCTCTGTGGAGAGGCTTCATTTCTTGCAGTGGCACTGTTAAAAGGAGATGTTACTGTAAAGTGGATGGAAGGAGTTCAGCAGTTCTTACTCTTGTCATATCAGACGGAGCTCACAGCTCAGTTGCTCTGGAATCTCAGTCATGGCATTAACCAGGAGTACCAGGATGCGGGTGGCGCTGTGGTCTAAACCACTGAGCCTAGGGCTTGCCAATCAGAAGATCGGTAGTTCAGATCCCCGTGACGGGGTGAGCTCCCGTTCTTCGATCCCTGCTCCTGCCAACCTAGCAGTTCGAAAGCACATCAGAGTGCAAGTAGATAAATAGGTACCGCTCCAGCGGGAAGGTAAATGGCGTTTCCGTGCGCTGCTCTGGTTTCGCCAGAAGCATCTTAGTCATGCTGGCCACATGACCTGGAAAAACTGTCTGGGGACAAACGTCAGCTCCCTCTGCCAGTAAAGAGAGATGAGCGCTGCAACCCCAGAGTCATTCACGACTGGACTTACGGTAACTGTCAGGCGTCCTTTACCTTTTTACTCTTTGCCCGTCCTGTTTAATGAGTGATTTCCCACTTTTTGTCCCATAGACATCTAAAACAGGTATAACTGGGGTAAGCTGTTTGGAAGGCTGTTCCATCCATGCTTGCAGAATGTGTACCCGCTTCCTGCTGAGCAAGGAGCTGATTTTCAGAGAGAGCATGTGTATGTTCTACCTTTGATGCTTTTCTCTGGAGGTCCACCAAAGCCTGAACTTAAAACAAGTTTTTATTTGGCAAGCTAGGAATAAAACTTGTTAAACTTGGGAGGAACTGGAAGAAGTGGTTGCAGAATATTTAGCTTGTATGCGATATTTAATTCCTGCATATACAGTCTTGTACAGTATTGAAATATATGCATATCTGCACTTTGCAAATGGAATAGTGAAGCAACCAGAGGTTCTCATAAGACCTACTTGTGGTAGTTAAAAAGTGATGTGTATATTCTATATTGATTTTGCAATATTACTTAACAGTAGGGAAAAATAACGGCTTCTTGCATGTAAAGTGATTTTATGCTGAAGAGGTTTAGAAGAAGTACATTACTGCAAGTTTTTGTGTTGGTTTGTTTTTTTGCTTTTTCATCAGCCCTTCTGTTACAACTGGTCTAGAAAGGAATGGTTATAAAATAAGCTACAACAATTGACTAGATGTACTGGTGGGGCGGGGGATCACTGCTCAGTATAGGTGATTTATTTTCTTGTAACCATTGGATCAATTCACTTACAAAGCCTTTTCTCCTGAAAAAATAGATTGTTTCTGAAAGTGTTCATTGGAATCCTATAATATTTTAATATATTTTTAAAGCAATCTGACAATCAATTTTCATGGTACTAACTGAAGAATTGCCTTTACTGCAGATATTTTGTTGAAACATTTTATTACACTTAGCTTCCTCTGCACTACAAAAAAAAAATCTCTCTTCAGCATTTTGCAACTGATAAATGTTCTGGAAAATTCATTTTAAAAGCTTTTTGAAGGTGGTAACTTGAGTCACTTGAACTAAACTCCAAATTCTCTCATTCTAGATGCATAGTAGTTAAAAACCCTAAAGCTCTAACACAGTCACATTGAAATTAATAGATCTGTTTCTTAAGAAAACATCTTTAAGACAGATATGTAAATAAATCCACTTCACCAGCTTGTCAGTTCTAACAGAATTTGTTGTGAAGATAGGCTTGAAAGTATGTCAGAAATAGCTGGAGTAATTTCAAAAGTCCAAGCAGACTTCCTAATGGTTGGGGGATGTCATTATGCAGCCAGTATTAATGAAGCTACTTTTGAGTAATAGCAAGTAAACCAGCGAAGAAAGAAGAAGAAGAAGAAGAAGAAGAAGAAGAAGAAGAAGAAGAAGAAGTTGTTATTTATACCCTACTCTGGCTGGGTTTCCCCAAGCACTCTGGGTGGCTCCCAACAGAATATTAATAAGAACAATACAATGGTACCTCGGGTTACATACGCTTCAAGTTACAGACTCTGCTAACCCAGAAATAGTGCTTCAGGTTAAGAACTTTGCTTCAGGATGAAAACAGAAATCGTGCTCCGGCGGAGCAGCAGGAGGAGGAGGCCCCATTAGCCAAAATGGTGCTTCAGGTTAAGAACAGTTTCAGGTTAAGTACGGACCTCTGGAACAAATTAAGTACTTAACCCAAGGTACCACTGTAAAAGCGGTAAAAGATCAAACAATAAAAACTTCCCGAACCAGGGCTGCCTTCAGATGTCTTCTAAATGTCAGATAGTTGTTTATTTTCTTGACATCTGATGGGAGGGCGTTCCACAGGGCCACCACTTAGAAGGCCCTCTACCTGGTTCCCTGCCACCTTACTTCTCGCAATGAGGGAACCACCAGAAGGCCCTCGGCGCTGGACCTCAGTGTCTGGGCTGAACGATGGGGGTGGAGATGCTCCTTCAGGTATACTGGTCTGAGGCCATTTAGGGCTTTTAAAGGTCAGCACCAACACTTTGAAAGTGAGTTTTTGTCCATTTTTCTGGGAACATTTTGCTATCCCTAATAGATCCCTTTATTTTTCGATTGAGAATGTTCTCTGGGCAACACTTTGCCTGATCAGTCTAATTAAGGTCAGTATTTTGCTAGTCATGTCCCTTTAGCTGCTTCACTGAATTGTGAGATTTAAAAATAATCCACCTAGATTAGACTAGCATGCAAGCCAGCCTTGTCCTGTCATGCCAGCATACACTGTGGATTGGCAAAATGAATTTTTTGGGTCCATCTTCACTTTTAATTTTCCTACTTCCTGATCCTAGGAAGTTCCCTGAGATTGCCTTCCTTTGCTACAAACAGCTATTCAGATGAGGAAAGCTTGTTCTTTATTTTTAAAAGATTCTGTGGGGTGTAATGGATTCTACAGTTTGTAGTGTGGCACACAAAAAAACAACAGCCTTCTGTATTTTGTTTGCACTACTTTAATTTACAGTACTGTAACTTTTTGTCAGGGCCTGATGACAGAAGAGGCACGGCACAGGCTACGTTTCTTTAAAAGTTAATTAGAGCTGGTTTCCAAGGGCTGCCAATATCGTTGAGCTGACATCTCCAATTCTGGATTTACGAAGGTCGCTGTGACATTGGTGGCTTGAGAATAGGGAACCATGCATTTTGGCCGGACTTGGTAGTCAGCCATACTTTCTAACAAACAATAGATATTGTTTCTAACAAAAAATAGATTTCTTGCTGCCTCCTCTGTTGAAGTGAAGTATCTTTTAATACTGGATGCCTGGGAAGAAGGGTTTGACATGAGAAAAAGTGGTGGGCTTTTACATTTGTAGTAACCCTACTGGTGGTTTTTCCAGCGATCTAATGTCTGTCTTATGGGGTGCCTGGCTGGCAATTTCAGGCTTTTCCCACTGGCTCTCAAACCCATTGAATTGTCTTCCTAATTTTTCTTGTAATGTTTGTTTTTGCAGGTGCAAGAAAATTCACCAGGACATAGAGCTGGACTGGAGCCATTCTTTGATTTCATTGTTTCAATTAATGGTTCGAGACTGGTAAGTTAATTCCTGAATTAAAGTTGCTGTGGGTTTTAGGCTTGTAGGATGCATATCTGAGAACCAGAAATCAATTCTCTTAACTTTACAACCTGATAATATATATTTTATGTTTTTTGCTGGATTTAGTCCAGGGAGAGCATTTCGCAATAAAAAAAGGCCATGATCCACCTTAAAAGTATTTTTGAGTGAGGTTCAAATTATGTTAGCTATTTTAGGCTCTCCATGGCTTTCGAATTGGAGTAGCCAACAGAAGCGCATCACTCCAGGCATAAATCCATAACAATGGGTCATTGATGAAAGAAGATATTTTTGGTTTCTATGCTCCTACCCTGGAACCTTTCTTATGATTATATCAGAACAGGCTTTCTCAAACTCGGCCCTCCAGATGTTTTTGACCTACAGCTCGCATGATCCCTAGCTCCCAGGACCCAGCGCTCAGGGATGATGGGAATTGTAATCTCAAAACATCTGGAGGGCCGAGTTTGAGGAAGCTTGTATTAGAACAAAGTTGGGGTGTCTGATTGAAAGACAGTGGTTCTGTCTGGATTTTCCCCCTATGCCTTCTGGAGCGAAAGAGACAAGCAGAACTGAAGTATCCCAGTTTCATTTTCACTATACCAGTGAAAGTTGCAGAAAAGAAGCAGGGAAGCTGAAATGAAGGATATTGGGAATAATTAGCAGCGAAGAATTTGTGCAGGTAGAACAGATATGGACGATGAACTTGTGATATCTTACTTACTTTGCAACATTACCAGTATTACCGCTTCATCCCTTCCTTCCAGGAAGTCAGGTATTTTTTTAATGGCACCAAATATTCAAATAGGACTTATTTGTGCATATTGTATTATGTCTTTAATGTAAAGCATAACAAAGCATACAAATCAAATAATAGCTGTCTTCAAAACCGAGAAAATTGATTGGCTCCACACTTAACTGCACTTAAATCCCTTTGAAATCATTGCAGCTAGAATCATGGCTTGTCCTTTCGAAGCCAATGGGACTCCCATCTAATTTAGTCTAGATCCAACCCAATATTTTTGTTGCCAGAGTACAACTTTTGTGGCGATCTGCCTCATTCAAGCTCAGAGCATGAACTTAAGAATTTGAATTGACAAAACGTTAAGGGGACTGATTGCAGTCCAAGAAGAAGCCTTTTAATTAGAGGACTGAGTTCTTAAAATGCGGGAACTTAATACTTCTGCCACTAGAACCTTATGCGCTGGGAACTTGGGGTGGGGTACGTGACATGCTTGTGGCTCCAAGCCTTGTTTCTTGCCGTGCCACAGAGTTCCCCAGTTGTACAGATGTCCCATCATTTTTCATGGCATTGAGCTAGACTCCACATTGCTGTCATGAGCAAGGATTCCAATAGCTGAATGAGTTTTTTTTTAAATCATTTTTTCTCTCTATAATTTTCCAATCTGAAACTTTGAAGTGCTTATATGCCGCTACAGCGAAGAATGTAATTGCAAAGGAACTCTGAAAACGATACCTATATGCCTTTCCTAGAACAAAGACAATGACACGCTCAAGGATCTGTTGAAAGCGAATGTGGAGAAGCCCGTGAAGATGCTCGTATACAGCAGCAAAACCCTGGAGCTCAGAGAGACATCGGTAACTCCCAGCAACCTCTGGGGTGGGCAAGGCCTACTGGGAGTCAGCATCCGTTTCTGCAGCTTTGACGGGGCCAACGAGAATGTGTGGCATGTGCTGGTAAGTAGAAGCAGGTAGAGGCTTTTCTACATCATGCTTCCATAGAGAAAGTCAGGCAAGAGGACATTCTTGGCTCAGTATTGTCTGCCTGGTAGCTCTGCAGGGAGTCTCTCCCGCTCCTACGTGGAGAGACCAGGGTTTGAACCCATGACCCTTAGCATGTAAAAGGATGTGTGTGCTTTACTATTGAACCATGGCTCTCTCTGTGGCTCAGTAGCAGAGCGCTTGCTTTGCTTGCAAACATAATTCCCTGCAAATCTGGATATGCAGATGCTTCTAGTTCTAATTGTATTTACACGTTTTTAATAGCAAGTAGGATTGCTGTTGGAGCAGTCCAGAGGGAGTTTGCACAAGTCCTAGAGGAGGTTGGAGTGTCATGCAACAGCTTTCTCTAAATTAGGCCCATTTCCTTGAATTATTTCTTCACTGAGTGAAATTATTGGTCGTCAAAGCCAGTAGGATTTTCATCCTTTGGTTTAATGCACATCCAGGTCAAGCAGACTGTATCTGAGCTGAAAAGAGGTTTCCATGTGCAGTTCTTGTGGGCAAAGACTGTGTGTAAGCAACCAATAACAATACAGTGGTACCTCGGGTTACATACACTTCAGGTTACATACGCTTCAGGTTACAGACTCCGCTAACCCAGAAATAGTGCTTCAGGTTAAGAACTTTGCTTCAGGATGAGAACAGAAATTGTGCTCTGGCGGCGCGGCAGCAGCAGGAGGCACCATTAACTAAAGTGGTCTTCAGGTTAAGAACAGTTTCAGGTTAAGAACGGACCTCCGGAACGAATTAAGTACTTAACCCGAGGTACCACTGTACATCATTTCAGCAAACAGAGTGTGCTGCCCATGTGTGGTTCCACATGCAGAGGTCTATGTGCATACGGCTTTCAGTTGCTGTCACGGTTCTGTATATTGTGGCAGCTTTTTATACCCTGCATGTGCCCATTTTTCTTGTTACTGCTAAGGACAGTGTAGTAAATCTTGTTGGATAACTGGGCGAGCAATGGCAACAGATCAGTGCCCAGAGCAGGTCTAGGATGCATTTTTAGTAAAATACATTTCAAACAGAGGGGTTTCCCCCCCACACACACCTTTGCATGAACTGAAGGGCACCATTAACTTGTGAGCCAGAGGTTGCCCAGGGAGTTTAGGTGGAAAATGGAGAAGGGAGGACCCCACACCCCAAAAAACCCCACATAATCAGTCTGAAGTTTTGGTTTTCTTGTTTTTTAACCAAAGATTGGTGGTGCCTTCTGTAACTTTTCTGACTTTAGTTTTAACTTCTACTGCTTCTCTCAATTTTATGTCTTGAAACCAGGAAGTTGAATCCAACTCACCTGCTGCTCTTGCAGGTCTCAGACCTCATAGTGACTACATCATTGGTGCAGATACTGTCATGAATGAGGTAAGTACATATTTCATTTATTAAAGAACCAGGGCGGGGGCTATTTTTAACTCGAAGGTCATTCTGAGAATGGTTTCAGGATTGCCCTGTGTCCTGCAGTCCTGCAGTACAGATCTTTCCCTTTGAGTAGACATAAATAACTTGGGAATTCGAAATTTGCTCTTTCGCTGTAATTGTGTGGAGCTGGCACAAACTCCCGAGGAGATTCATTTTGTGGCTTTGCAACATTCCAGTCTCCATTTCCGCATAAACGGCAGGCTCAGTTCTCAACTTCGGAATCTAGAGCATTGCTTAGTGGGTTTAGAAGGGCTGTAGTAGACCTAAGATATTGAGGGCGCTAGCTTATGTCAAAGAAAAATAACCGTTTGTTTTTTCTCTCCTTCCAGTCCGAGGATTTATTCTCCCTTATTGAAACTCATGAAGGCAAACCATTAAAACTTTACGTATACAACACAGATACTGATAATTGTCGAGAAGTGGTCATTACCCCAAACTCGGCCTGGGGTGGAGAAGGAAGGTAAGCTGACTTAAGAGAAAAATAATATTAAGCTTCTGGATTGTTTCCACGCTAAGTGAACACTTGTTGCATAGGTGTGCAGTTCTGTCCTCTGCTTGAGGTGGCAGAGCGCTGAGGCTCCCACACCTTTTTCCCACAGCTGTCTGTATATAGACCAAGGTGTGCCATGACAATTGTGGGAGGAAAGAGCAGGTGCACGAATCTGCTGTATAGCAAAATTTCTCATATGCTCCAGAATTTCTCCCTGGATTAATGTATAGAAACATGAGTGATTGAGGGAATACCCACGCCCTTCCATTTAGTAAACACTTATTAACACTTATTTCATGTACATTGAAGATAATGTAATAATAGGGATTCCCCCACCACCACCACCACAGCATATGGGGTTAACAAATAGCTTGGCAATCGCTTGTGGTATCTGGATACTCTGGGATATCTAACTTGGAAAGGGGATTGTATATTGAGCCAAATGGAGACAAAATGGGAGAGCAATTTATAACTCTTGTAATTGTACAACGGGACGTAGGTGGCACTGTGGGTTAAATCGCAGAGCCTAGGACTTGCCAATCAGAAGGTTGGCGGTTCTAATCCCCGCAACCGGGTGAGCTCCTGTTGCTCGGTCCCTGCTCCTGCCAACCTAGCAGTTGGAAAGCACGTCGAAGTGCAAGTAGATAAATAGGTACCACTCCAGCGGGAAGGTAAACGGCGTTTCCGTGCGCTGCTCTGGTTCGCCAGAAGTGGCTTAGTCATGCTGGCCACATGACCCCGAAGCTGTATGCTGGCTTCCTTGGCCAATAAAGCGAGATGAGCGCTGCAACCCCAGATTCAGTCACGACTGGACCTAATGGTCAGGGGTCCCTTTTTAATTGTACAACAGCATTTCATATACAGTGGTACCTCGAGTTACAAACGCCTCAGGTTAAAAACGCCTCAGGTTACAAACTCCGCTAACCTGAAAGAGTTACCTCGAGTTGAGAACTTTGCCCCAGGATGAGAACGGAAATCGTGTGCCGGCGGCGCAGCGGCAGCAAGAGGCCCCATTAGCAAAAGCACGCCTCTAGTTAAGAACAGTTTCAGGTTAACCTCCAGAACGAATTAAGTTTGTAACTAGAGGTACCACTGTAATGGGTGTGTGCATGTGCTTCATTTCAATAATCTTGTCTCTCAGTTAATCATTGAATACATAGCTTGCGGACCTCAGTAACTGCTTTCTTCCACAAGAAGCTACCCATGCATTACAGATTTGCAATAGAGGTCCTCCTTCAGATTCCCCGTGTCATTTGAGATTAGGCAAGCAATGGCAAGAGATGGGGTGTCACCACTGAGAAGGCCTTGTCTATAGAAGGCTGTTCATCTGGCTCCTAGCTCAGGTCAAGAGCTGCTTTACATCCAGACATTCAGTTGCCATTAGTCATTCTTTTTAGTGTTAACGGTTTTTTGTATTGTTTTACCATCTTGTCTTTTATATGTCTCTTTGAGAACTTGCCTTGGAGCAGCAGCCACTGAATTAGCTATGGCTTGCAGTGGCAAACATACATTGTGCACTAGCTTCATAAATGAACTAGATCTATTTAGAGTTGAATCCTGACAAAGCACCATGTATATTTCCAAAGCAGCAACTCTTTGGTAAAGGATAAAACACCTTGTTTTGTACTTTCTAATACCTTATATGTTTCTATTTTAAAAGCCTCGGTTGTGGCATTGGCTATGGTTACTTGCATCGAATACCGACGCGCCCTTTTGAAGAGGGAAAGAAGATTTCTCTTCCAGGACAGTTGTCTAGTTCACCTATTACCCCACTCAAAGATGGCTTTACAGAAGTGAGTTGCGGCGATTTATTTTATTTTTGTAACTTGCACTCCAGTCCTTAACAGATGTGTCAGATTTCCATCCCTGCAGGAGCAGTGTAAAATGTGATACTGCAGAGACACAATTGCATCTCCCTCTCCAAGTATATACATTTGCTATTTGCTCTCTTGAAGCTGAATCCTAACTGAGAGTTTTATGCTCTTGGGAATCCCACTAAAGTAGCAATTCTACAACATGGCGTCTTTTTGTTCGTTTTCAATAAGGTTCAGCTGTCTTCGGTGAACCCTCCACCTTCATTACCACCTGGAACTACAGGAACCGAACAGGCTCTGGCTGGGCTTTCCATTAGCTCGACTCCTGCCGTCCCTAACGTGCTCAATACAGGTTTGTCTTTTTATGCCATTAGGATATTTCCGAATGAAAGAGCAAGCAGAGATGAGCTTAGTTTATTGTTCCAATTACTCAAGATCCGTGGGGTAAAAAGCAACAACCCAAGGCCTCGCGAACCTTTGTGCCAAGACATTGCAAAGTGGGACACTCCTGGTGCTGCGGAATGGAACTGTTCTTCACGAAAGGTGGGATCCTGATTTCCGTAGGTGGAATTCAGTGAAAGAACAGGGAGCAATGTGCAGAAATCATGTAGGTCAGGCATAGGCAAAATGCCTATGTTTGGGACTACAATTCCCATCATCCCTGACCACTAGTCCTGTTAGCTAGGGATGATGGGAATTGTAGTCCCAAACATCTTGAGGGCCAGAGTTTGCCTATGCCTGATGTAGGTGATAGGAAAGTCCTCTGCTTGTAACCCCTGAGAGTTCTGAAGCAGATGATGCTGGACTGGATAGACAAATAGTTTTGTCTGGTATAATCTAGATGGCATCTGAAATGAAAGTTGGCCTTTTTTTTCCCTTTAGGTGTTCCTACAGTACCATTATTGCCTCCCCAGTCAGGTCAGACTCTTCCTCCAGTTAACCCAGCAGTAACTTTGCCAGGTAAGTGGTAACACAATGAAAATGAAGCAATCTTTTCAAGAGGCGCAAGTGTGTGGGTTTTTCCTTGTTCGGTGCATTAATACAACCTTCTCCAACCTGATGGAAATTGTCCACTACAGGTAGGCAGAGGCTGTACTAGAACTTCAAACCACAAGTGTATTGCCGTCACTAATTCTGTCAGTGCTCTAATTGGCAAATATAGGTGGTTAAATTTGAGGTTATCTCCTCCCCCTCTACAATTGTAGTTTGAAATGTACGGGTTTTCACATCCATGGGCTAGAGGTATACTGATTCTAATTTAATGTCGGTGATGCGCACAATATTTCTAAAAAATCAGAGCAGTAACCCAATATATGATTTTAATTAAATGTATGTACATTTGCATATTGCCGCGTTATAGGCACCTTTTTGAGGTGCTGGGAAATGCAAAATTATAATTTTTATAAGAGCCTGTTTTTAATAAATATGGTAATATTTGATTTGATTTTCAGAAATAGGAAAATAAATATTTTCGTTTGATATTCACCAACATGGCAGAACCAGAATAACCAAAAAAATACGAAGGCCCTTAAGCACAGTCACACCACTTAATAGTGGCACCTACCGACTGATGAGGAAAAGCTTTAGCTGCTCCACCATTTAGGCCCAATTAAAAGTTGCTGTCTTACACGGGTCTGCAGTGAAGCAAGGCTTGTAAGAACGCTTAACTGGCTTTTGAATGAAATGTTCCTGGTGCTCCTGCAATGTGTTTAAATTTTTGAATTCATAAAAAGATAAAATCTGTTGTTTAAAAACTCTAAAATACAGGGAATTGCACGAGGGGAGATGTTGCTACGGAGAAAGCCAGGACCACATTGCCATCCATCAAGCTTTAGTTGGGAGTCAAAACTGTGTGGCTTGTACACCGTTAACCCTTGATTTTGTTTGTTGGCCTACGCACATAATTTTCCAACAGCCACAAAGGAAACTACCGTATTTTTCGGTCTATAAGACACACCAGACCACAAGACACACGTAGTTTTTGGAGGAGGAAAACAAGAAAAAAAATATTCTGAATCTCAGAAGCCAGAACAGCAAGAGGGATCACTGCGCAGTGAAAACAGCGATCCCTCTTGCTGTTCTGGCTTCTGGGATAGCTGCGCAGCCTGCATTCGCTCCATAAGACGCACACACATTTCCCCTTACTTTTTAGGAGGGGAAAAGTGAGTCTTATAGAGCAAAAAATACGGTACCTTCCCGACATGAGTTACAACAGTATGTATAACATTCACACAGACGTCATCCAGCAAAAAAAATTGCCAAAATGCAGCTGTTTCCATGGTAGACAGATTTGCACCCTGCTTGTTAAGCTGATGCACAGATACACGTTGGCTTTTTATGTGCATCTGCAGCACCACATCTCCATCAGATAGTTGAGCTTGTCAACTCCGACAGCACCAATTGCCTGTTCGCAAGAACCAGTGGGGGAGGTCTTAGTATAGCCCTTCAAAGAAACACTCATCCCTTGAAGCAGCCATCTTTGTTGAGCTAAATTTTTACCATCTGATCCACGTGGTTCCTGATCCAGTTGAGAATGTATTCACTGAACATGCTTCCTTTGACCCAGTGACTTTTGGACACGTAAATTCAGTCTCGTAAAGTTTGGGTTTTTGCTCTGCCTTGAATCTGATTTGGCAAGCTTTTGAAATCTTAATGGCTATACTGTACCTGGTTATTCATTTCCCTTTCTCCTTCCCCATACAATTTTTAGGACTGATGCCATTGCCCACTGGACTTCCCAACCTGGGTAATATCCCAAACCTTAACTTACCTGCCCCACACTTAATTCCTGGTCCTGGATTAGCAGACATAGGACATCCTGGTAAGTTTCTGCAGACTTGTTTATTGGCTTTTGATAAAGCAAATCTTAACAAGTACAGTACAGTTATACAGTGCTTTCAGCTCACCACCGCACAGCCTGAAGTACAGTGAGCATAGTGTCGTGACATTTGATATGAGGACAGTCCACAGTTCTGCAAAGAGTTCAGAAAAAGCAGGATAATAAATACAGTCATAATAATAAATTTTTATTTATACCCCACGCTTCCCAGTTCAGAAAACCGGGCTCAGGGAAGCTAACAGCAAATTTAAAACACTTAATTGATGCAACAAAAAACAGCATAAAATACAGTATAAAATGTGAATAACAATACAGAATTCAAAAATCAATTTAGGGGGGAAATCCATCCAATAAACATTTGATGATCACCAGGGCTAGCTGGCTAAATTAGTCCTATTTGGGCCAGCGAGGAGACCAGGGGAGAATTAGCTGTGGGATCCCAGAGCGGGTAATCTTCGTAAAAAGGGAAGGGGGAGGGAAGGAAAGGGAATAAAAAAGGGCTAAGTTCAAATTGAAAGCCAGGCGGAATAGCTCTGTCTTACAAGCCCTGCGGAAGGAAGTTAAATCCTGCAGGGCCCTGGTCTCATGGGACAGAGCATTCCACCAGGTCGGAGCCATCACTGAGAAGGCCCTGGCCCTGGTGGAGGATAATACAACTTCCTTAGGGCCCAGGACCTCTAAACTATTATTATTCCTCTGCGGTGCATACCAGGAGAGGCGGTCCTGACTACAGTTTATGCAGCATGAGGTGCAGAGTTCAGCTTCCTGAAAACCTCAGACTTCCTTTCTTAAAACAAAGTTCAAGCTTCTAGTACATATGTTTGAAAGTGTGCAGGCAATGCCTGCCAAAATCACAGAAAGACAGCAGGGTTGCTAAAAAAAAAGCAACCAGTGGGTTGGACACCACATCGCCCTCTAGCAAAACTGGACCTATTAATGAAAAATGGTTAAAATCGCTGTTTGATTTCTTTCCTTGTGTACAGAGTATTCATAGCCCTGAACATAGCAGTGCTCTGAAATGGCGGTTTGGGAGAGGGGAAAAAGCGGGAGCAAAAAAGTGCATACAGATTTTACATGTTCGTGAATGTTAATATTGACCACTTGGGTTGGATTTGGACTCTAGGAAAGATAAAAAGTCACAATTCTCACCCTGTGCAATAAGCGTATTATTGAAGGCAAGAATTGCGCTGATTAAAAGGCTAACCTATTCAGGAAGCATATTTTAAAGAATAGAAACTGATGTTTAGTTGAATACAGTTTCTGTTGACATATAGCAGGCACACCAAAACTTGGCCCTTCAGCTGTTTTGGGACTACAACTCCCATCATCCCTAGCTAACGTGATCAGGGATGGTGGGAATTGCAGTCCCAAAACATCTGGAGGGCTGAATTTGGGGGTGCCTGGCTGGGGAATGATAGAAAACAACCATACAGGGTTTTTTTAAAAAAATCTTCTAGAACTGGACTAGTTGTGACACTCTTGTGTATTGTGAATCATAACCAGTTAGGCCACATTTGCTGGAAATAGAGTATGACCTGTGCACTCTGTATTGTGCTGAAGCCGGGGGAAAAGAGTCAGTCTTGCTTTCTAGTCATTGTGTGAAAAGGAGAGTTGTGGATAAACTGTTTGCACGTTACTCTACTTACGAGGGCTAATGGTCGTTTGTTCACTTGCACCACATGAGCCGCAAAAGGGAATGTGAAATCTGTATAGGAATGCCTTTGGCGTAAAGTTGAAGCCTTCTCACACAAAGTATCTGTGTGCGGGGGGGGGGAAAGCTGCTCTTCCATACGATGGCAGATTTTGACTACAGTTTATGCCGCATGGGGTTAAGAGACATGACCATCTCTGTATAGGATGGTAGAGGTCTAGTTTAGTAAAAGGGCTAGGGGGACCAAGCTGTGAAGCAAAAGAACCCCGCCCCAAAATTTCACATTGGCAGGTCGCCTCAATTAAGCCTGTTTTTTCTTGTGCGCATGGCATCCATGCGCCACCTATCTCCAACATTGGGGATGATACCACATTGCTGTAAGGATTAATACTAGGCTGGGCAATGTCAGCTTTTCAGCATTGCAATGTACCACCAGCCCAACATCACAATGTTGAAAAGCAGAGGGAGGAACAAACTGCGAGGTGCTGGGGCGAAACTGCCTCGGCGGGAGCAGCGGCAATTTCACCATGGCGCCTCATGGGGCCAGGATTGATGCTGCTGATTCCTCCCACCAGGCGCGACCGCGTCCCTCTGCTGCCAGCGCCCAGTGGGAGTTGCAGGCAAGCACACACACACACACCCGGTGAAGGCACCATCACACTCTGGCTCCCAAACCGGCCTTGGGCGATGTGTCAATTACATTGCCCAGGCCTAATTACTACTAACATGTAAAGTGCTTTGAATGCTCTCGGCATGCAATATTCATTTTAAATATGTTCTGCCATTTAGAATACAGTGGTACTTCAGGTTACATATTGTCAGAGCTGCCACATATGCTTCAGGTTACAGACTCCGCTAACCCAGAGATAGTACCTCGGGTTAAGAACTTTGCTTCAGGATGAGAACAGAAATCATGCTTGGGTGGCGCGGCAGCAGCAGGAGGCCCCATTAGCTAAAGTGGTATCTCAGGTTAAGAACGGACCTCCAGCACAAATTAAGTACTTAACCCGAGGTACCACTGTACTTAAGAACGGACCTCCAGAACGAATTAAGTACAGTGGTACCTCGGGTTAAGTACTTAATTTGTGCTGGAGGTCCGTTCTTAACCTGAAACTGTTCTTAACCTGAGGCACCACTTTAGCTAATGGTGCCTCCCGCTGCCGCTGTGCAATTTCTGTTCTCATCCTGAAGCAGAGTTCTTAACCTGAAGCACTATTTCTGGGTTAGCGGAGTCTGTAACCTGAGGTACCACTGTATCTGTTTCATAAACGAAGGGAGGAAATGCATATGCGTATAATATCCTAGTATAAAATGCGTGTTTGTGATCTGTTTTTTGCCTTTCCACATTCTTAGGTTTGCCACCGCTTCCTTCCTTGCCTTCCCTAAACCTTTCTGGAATCTCACCAGAATTTCTCGCGCAGTTTCCAATGGTGACTGAGGTGTCTACCCGGCCTGCAGATCTACTATCCTCCGCTCCTCAGATAGGAAGCTTACCTGTTAATCCAGGCACTACAGTAGGCGTGGAACAAATCTCCACATTTATCCTGGATACTCCTCCTCCTCTTATTACTGCAACGACGATGGCTACTACCACTCCTCCTCTCAGTGCTCCTGCTGCCATGGCGTCCACTCCTGATGACCGAGGGGATAGGTCATCCACATTCAATGAAAAACCAGCATCCTTGGTGACGGAGGCAGCGGCTTCTGAATCATCATAACTTCAAATGTTTAGTTGGATCAGGCTTGGTGTATTTATTCAGCTGTGGGATAAATATTAAAAGAAATGCAAACTACCATTAATTTCATGCTAGTTTGTATTTTGCAGTTAGGTTTCCTGTAAATATACTAAGGGTCTGGGGTTTTTACAGGGAGCTTGGTGTGGGGCTGGGGAGACGGGAAGGAAGTGCTTATATTTAAAACAAAAACAAAAAAATATCAAGGTAGAAGAATATGCAGACCTCAACTGCCAAAATTTTTTTAAAAATCTAATCTGAATTCTGTAGGCCTCCTTGCTTCTCCCTCCTGCCTCCAAGTTTTGCTTCTGTAAAAAGGAAGAAGCAGTTCATGCTTGTGGCATTTGAGAACCATTATTCTTGTACTTTGCAAGAATTGTGAGAGGACAGAGGTCTTTTGTCCAGGTTGTACATTTTAGCTCTCTAATGTCCTTCAAACTAAAGCTGTTTATATTAAAAATGTCACAGAGTGCGACTTGTCAATTCAGCATCATTTTAAACCTGCCTGTACACAGACTTTCTGTTGAGCTTCTGCCAGCCCTTACCCCTTAACCTCCGCTGCTTTGCTTTATAAAGCCCACTGTCGAAAGGCGTTTTGAAGAAATCAGAAGGAAAATGCTCCCGTTAACATTGGACATAGCTCAAAGGGAGGAGGGGTGGAACTTTGACTTTTGTAAAAACAAAAATAGTTGTATGGAGAGAGCTTACATAATGGCAATAAATTCTGAGAATTTTATCTTTTGACACGATGAGACGTTTTATTACATTAGGACATCGGCAAACTGTGTTTTTGAAGAAACATTTCACTATAGCTGGATTTAACTTGGACTCGAGTCCAGAAGATGGAGAATCTGTTCTCTTTAAAGCCCAATGACTGATTTGCAAAGTCCAAGCCTACCACCATTCCAGCGAGCCATGCTCCTAAGTAAATATTTGTAGGATGTCCACCTTAAATTGATTTCTAGGCAATAAATACTGCCGCTTTGCGAGGTGGGAGGACAACTAACTGCTGAATAAATAGCTTCTGTGTCCCCAGTCTCGCAGTTCTTCAAATGTCAAATTAAGTCCACTCCAAATAGGAGTGTAAATGCCACCTTTTTAAAGGGTTCATGTAAAAGGAAGGCTGTGTCAATAAGTTAAGTAGATGCTGACTACACTTGCTGACCTGAACTTTGAGGTGCTTGGCTTGGGCGTTGCATGGACCGTGGCAAGCAGAAACTAGGAATGGCACACCAAATGACTCCCCTTACTCCAGCAGATGCCCCTTTGTTGGGCAAACAGGTGCTTTACAGCTTTTGCTCTTTTAAGGGAGGGGTGTTACCTTGCAGAGAGAAAGAGGATCCTCTGCCTGCCCAGTCATAGAATCATAGCTGTTCTTCAGGGTCCCTTCCAACTCTAAGCCCACTTCCCTGGAATGCAGAAATATACAGCCATGCCATACAGGGATCGAACCTGCAGCCTTGGTGTTATCAGCACCATGCTCTAACCAACTAAGCTGTCCAGGTCACACATCTATTCGTTTCAAACAGACTGCAGCATGCAATGAATAACAAACTCTTGCGTCTCAGCTGCAGAGATCATTCAGTGCTAACACTACCACTAGCTCCACAGAGGAAGAAAAGATAATGCAGCTTGCCAATGTGTAACTTACCCTGTCTTCACCCAATTGGCCTGGTTACCATTGGCAGTCAGGAAGGCGCTCCAGCTGGTTGGTTCCCCCCGGCAAAGTAGAAAAGACACTCTGCTTTGCCAGCCTTGTTGGCTTCCTCCACATCCAGTATAGATGCCGATCCGGGTAGCAAACAGAACTTTTATCCACTCCACTAGCCTGATATGCTTCTGTGCAAGTGCTGCCCCAACCATGGACCCAAAGGCACTCTGCTTGAGTGAAGATGATGCACTGGACTGGAGCTGCAGTATTTCCCTACAACAGAAAATAAAAATAAAAATTAAGGACTCATTTCCTTTGCTTCTGTCTAGTAAGGAGAAATGGAGAAAGATGCACTTGCAGCCTGCAGTTTAAAAAAATTAAATTCTGACGACTAAAATAAAGTTGTTATTTTTTTAAAAAAAATACAGGCTGGTAACCTCTGGAAGTTGAGTAACAAGGTGAGCCTTAACCTTATGGTCCAATAGGCAACTAGCTTACTAGAGGCCTGAGCCTCTGCATTTTTGCTTCAAAGCCCTTTGAGTTAAGGGGGAGTTATGCTTGCATAGGAGCACAACCTAATGTCCTGCACAGCAGGGATTGGTTAAACTTTTTTTTACCATCCCCACACTTCTGTTTTGAATTGCTTCTGAAAGCTAATCTGGAGGGAGGAAGTGCTGTCATTAGGTCTGTTGGACGCGGGTAGCGCTGTGGGTTAAACCACAGAGCCTAGGACTTGCCGATCAGAAGGTCGGCAGTTCGAATCCCCGCGACGGGCTGAGCTCCCATTGTTCGGTCCCAGCTCCTGCCAACCTAGCAGTTTGAAAGCACGTCAAAGTGCAAGTAGATAAATAGGTACCGCTCCTGCAAGAAGGTAAACGGTGTTTCCGTGCGCTGCTCTGGTTTGCCAGAAGCGGCTTAGTCATGCTGGCCACATGACCCAGAAACTGTACGCCGGCTCCCTCAGCCAATAAAGCGAGATGGGCGCCACAACCTCAGAGTCGGCCACGACTGGACCTAATGGTCAGGGGTCCCTTTACAGGTGGCCTCAGGTCAGGAATAGGCCTATAAAGAACGATGCACAGTTACGCAAACAATGGGGAGAAAGTGTTGTGTGTGTATTCACGTCCCCTCATGTCCAAGCAGTGCTTTAAAAAAAAAAAAATCCTTTCTCAAGGGAGACTTCTCACAATCATGGCGTTGCCATAGTCCCATATTTTGAGGTAATCCCCTGTGCAAAGCCACTATGCATCTCTGAAATGGCTGCCCAATGAAAAGGCCTTGCCTTGCCTCCCCCCTCAGCAGTGGCCAACAGTCAGAGGTGGCAGGAGTTGTGGGCAAGCGATTTCTCCAAGGTCCCAGGCCCCCCCAACCTCCCATTGGGCTTCTGCGTATCTCTATAAATTAGCGTGCAATCCGAAAAGGGCCTGCCTTATCTTGAGCCGTGTGGAGTACCAGAAAGTCCTTTGGTCCTCTGGTTCTGAAGGCCAGGTGGTTTAACAGCTTGCATCCTGTTAGGTACAGTCATAGTTTTGCCTGTGAGGCTTTGGAGTCTTTACCAAGCAGCCCATCATCTTCCTACACAGCATTTCAACCTGACCTTTTGCAAAGTAACAGGTTTGCGTATGCCCTGGAGACATGGTGCAAACATGCCCTTCTGGCGATCCTTTCCATCTTCATACACAGTACATTATCAGGATTAAAACATATGGATGCTATATGTACAGAATTTCCCAGACATAACTGGAATTTGTCCGCCAAAAATTGTGTCTGGGTGGTTAAAATCAGAAATGTTTATATTTTGGCAATTAAAAAAATTATTTTTTTAAAAAAAGGAAAACATGGGGGGGGGAGATTTTGCAAATAAAAACCGTTCAACAACTTTGGCACAACTTTTCACTTTTTGAAATATGGCAACCCTATTAATACACTGTATACTTAAGCTGTTGGGCAGCCATGAAGTGGGTCAAAATATTTTCACTAATCTATTTGGTAAAGGCAGTTTTGCCATACTTGTGGAGAATAAACTTTCTACAGAGTTTCCCCTCCTACAGACCCACAATTTAAGACATGCTGCACGCTTCCTTTCAGATTATACATACGGTACATTCTGTGGAAGCTAGAAACAAATGTGTCGTACTTTTTTTAGCAGAGGGGTGTGGATTTCCTTGGTAGAGATACAATCAGTGCTCTTAAAAGGAAAAAGGTGCCTGCACTCACCACAAAATTGTTATAATAGGGTGCCACACTTTTAACATTTGGAAAAAATGGTGCTGGACTGGATGCGATAATGTACCATTGAAACCTCCCTCAACGCTGCTAATATCTGCTATTTTCCTATATTCTTAAATCACTCCATACTAGTCTAAGCAGCATTCTGTTTCTAAGAGGGGAGCAGCCTTCACCAAAGAAAACATATATTTAGTAAAACATATATTCTTAAAAATATACGGGTTTTAACATGAGCCCTGCAGTCTCTGCTACTTAAACACATTATCACAAATTAACCCCAAGGTAAGCTTTGCGGCCCTGTATAAACTATGCTAACAAAGCACTCGGTCTATTCTCCATCATTTAGTCTGCTTTCATTGGAGAGGCACTGAATTCCAGCCCACCTAGTAAAAGAAATCTGTGTAGTCACCATTTAGCTTCAGGAGGTTTTGAGGGATTTTCTTCCATGCTTTAATATGGATTCAAGCTCTCTTTTGCGGGGTGGTATTCAGTGATTAATGCCAAATCTAGAGGTTTTTCATGCTTGCAGAAAAACACAGGACCTCGGTACACGCAGCTCTCCTCACAAGACCCCAACCACCATTGCTTTGTGGCTCAATCACTTTCTTAAAAATAATCTGTTCCTGAATACCTTGGTTTACATGTTCATAATACTGAGAATTTATATGAAAATTCTCAAAGGAGGCTACACCTTTCTGGCACATTCCATAACGCAGCTGTGTAATTTTCACTTCAGATCTCATCAGGAGGCAAGTCACAGATTCAAATTGTCATTGGTGCTGAAAGATGCGCCTAGGGAAGCAGTGGGCACTGCAGCTCGCAAAACAAAAGGTGCTGTGGATCTGCTTGCAGGATACATTCATCTTGCTCGTGAGCTAGGGATGCTTTCCCTTTTAATCTTTGCCCCTTGTAGAAAGTTGGGAGAAGAGAAAGAGTAAAAAGTTATCACACCACTAGGTGGCGCTGCATAGTTCGCTTTGCAAGGAGACCTCCATCTGCAAAGACTGATGGTGTGTGGTTTTTCTCAAAAACCTGAGCTGTGTTTAATGAGGCTATGGAGAATAATGTATCAAGGATTTCTGAGGAAACTTAGGCCCGTCATCATTTCGAGAAGGAAAATAGTCATGTTTTGCTGAACGCAAGTGAACTCTGGCCTCTTTCGTTTAATTAACACTTGTAAGCATGTTAAGTTCAAAGATTGCTGCTGCGTTGACAGGCAGTAAAAATATATGAATTTACCTCAAGGTGGCTGGGACTTGGAATCATAGAATTGGACGGAACCCTGAGGAACATCTATACCAATGCCCTACAATGCAGGAATATGCAGCTGCCCCGTACGGGAATCGAACCTGCAACCTTGGCGTCATCAGCACTACGCTCTAACCAACTAAGCCAGTGTTGGCCAAACTTGGTCCTCCAGCTGTTTTGGGACTACAACACCCATCATCCCTAGCTAACAGGACCAGGAGTCAGGGATGATGGGAATTGTAGTCCCCAAACATCGGGAGGGCCAAGTTTGCCCATCCCTGAACTAAGCTATCCAGATAGTTATGCCCATGTTTTGTTTTGTTTTTAATTAGCATGGAGAGAGAGAGAGAGAAGTTTGCATTTTTGCAATAGCCGATGTTAAATTAACACGAGAGATATTTTCCTAATTCCGAAAGGAGTAAGTTCAACTGTTTGCTGCCAGCTGTAATTTCTAAATAAGAACCACCTAATGAGTCTGGTCAGCAGATCGTCCTAGCTGTGTTTGTCTCGACTGAATTTCTTTCCAGTCGTTTTAGATGACTCAGCCATGGGCCAGGAGATTCCATCTTTGCTGGATCAGCTTTTACATTTGTTACCTTTACTTGGATGGTGCAAAGTCTATGTGTACGCTTACACGCTGTCCTTAAACATGCTGAACTAGAAATAAGGCTGCCTTTGTTAGAAATTTCTCCCAGAGTCTCAGGGTTAGGAGTTAAGGCCCTGAGCCCAGCAAAGTTAGTTGGAATAGTCTTTGTGCTTATTTGTTTGGGGCAATGCAAGGAAACCTCGCCATGACCCCCAATTTACCACTGTTTCGTTTCTCTAAAATGCAAGTACGTGATCCAACCAAACTAAAGCACTTCAGCTGCAACCCTACACTCACCTGGCAGCTGTTGTTGGCACCTGTCTGTCGCAAGAGACCATGGAGTGCACCTCTAGTGGTGAAGTCAAAACGCTGGAGGATCACAGCACCTGCTGTGGCTGCAGAAACCAGTAACTCGTAACTACTGCCTCCCGTGTTGTTGTTGCTGCATTAGTAGCACCGAAGAGACCTCTCTGGAGAGCAAACCTGGGCAGGTGTGTATGGAGGTCTTGGGCTGCCCAAATGACAAGACCCTCTTGGTCTTCAAAGGAAAGCAAATCAATACTTTTGACACCAGCTTGGCTGCAGGAGTTGCTGGAAGGAGGCGTACAAGACACCATCCAACAGTCTTAGGAACTCCACTCCAGATTTGTGTAGAGTCTACTCCTTAGCTTTTTCTTCTTTATTTATTTAAACTTGTATACCGCCCTTCATCCAAAAATCGTGACCCCATGGACCAGAGCACGCCAGGCACTCCTGTCTTCCACTGCCTCCCGCAGTTTGGTCAAACTCATGCTGGTAGCTTCGAGAACACTGTCCAACCATCTCGTCCTCTGTCGCCCCCTTCTCCTTGTGCCCTCCATCTTTCCCAACATCAGGGTCTTTTCCAGGGAGTCTTCTCTTCTCATGAGGTGGCCAGAGTATTGGAGCCTCAGCTTCACGATCTGCCCTTCCAGTGAGCACTCAGGGCTGATTCCCTTCAGAATGGAGAGGTTTGATCTTCTTGCAGTCCATGGGACTCTCAAGAGTCTCCTCCAGCACCATAATTCAAAAGCATCAATTCTTCGGCGCTCAGCCTTCTTTATGGTCCAGCTCTCACTTCCAACATAAACATACCAGATTAAAACTCAAAGTACTTAATAAATCAAAAGCAACCAACAACCTCCCCTCCTACAGACACATTTAAACAACTATAGAATATTCATCAGCCAAATGCCTGGCTGAAGAGAAACTTCTTCTGAATATTTGTGTTTCTATGCACCTCTTAACTATAACAAAATGAACATTACTACCTGTTCCAGACTCACGTGTGAGATCTCATAATTAAGAGCTGGCTGTTGCTGACAATGGAGTGGGAAATTCTGTTACCACTCAAGTTACTTTTTAGCAGTACAGTGGTACCTCAGGTTAAGTACTTAATTCGTTCCGGAGGTCTGTTCTTAACCTGAAACTGTTCTTAACCTGAAGACCACTTTAGCTAATGGGGTCTCCTGCGGCTGCGCCGCAGGAGCACGATTTCTGTTCTCATCCTGAAGCAAAGTTCTTAATCTGAAGCACTATTTCTGGGTTAGCGGAGTATGTAACCTGAAGCGTATGTAACCTGAAGCGTATGTAACCCGAGGTACCACTGTATTATGGTTAACTACTTGTTTTCGAAAGCTGCATCCCACTGCCATTCCTTTGCTCTGTACAACTGATGGCAGATCTTGGCATACCTCTCTATCAGCATACAACACATATCCCGGCAACAGAGACTCTCCCACATTTCCTGGATATTTAAAAAGGGCTCCAGCAGCAGAAACCCTTAGGTAATTTTTTTTCCAACTCAGCAAAACACAACCCTAATTTTGGTATCTCACGGTAGTGATTAGAGGTGGCGTGCAACTTTTGTAACATCAAAGGCTCCCCCCCACCCCAATATTTTCCCCCCAAACCTTGGGCATCCTCTAAGATATAGTTACCAGATTTTTTTAAATGAATCCCGGGACACTCCCCCCCTTTTTTTAAGCTGAGTAGCAACAGGGAGTTAGTAGTGGGGATGGTGAGGCAAAAGACCCTGGGCCCAAGCACACATGCATATTGTATAAAGGTGCAAAGCCGTTCTTTCGCACCCTGTGAAACATAAATGCACAGAGTTTTTGAAAAACTGGGCAACTGTTTGCCACCTGCCCATGACTCCCGAGCCTCCCCCAATCTCCTCCCCGCTTCCCCCTTTGTTTTGACTGAAGGGCTTTGCATCTTGCCTGATAGAGAAACTGTTAAGTTGTGGGTGAACATATCAGATGACACAGCGATTCTTCAAACAGCTCTTGTTTATTCACAGGCCAGAACAGAACTGAACTGAAGGCTTCAGCCAGCCTGCTTATATAGAGCTCCACTAGAACAGTAACCATTTTCTGTAACTATCCAATCACTGAACGTCACTTTCAATCCCTTATTTGCATATGTGGACCTGAACTATCTACAGTATCCCCCTGCTGGTCCAGGGTGAGAACTTCAGTACATAACAGAAACCACTCGCCTTGCGCCCCTCCTGGGCAACGGCCGCCCACCTGCAACTCCTGAGCCTCCCCCAATCTGTTAAAACAAAGGGGGAAGGAGATATGTCCCTGGTTCCCCTTCAGCAGTGGCGGGGGCAGCAAGCAGCGAGCAGTTCCTGAAGCCAGCCAGAGACAACTGCGCTACCAGGCTGGCTTCGGGCTGCTGAGGCTGCCGCTGCCACGTTTCCTGGGGACAGATTTGCAAATCTGGGGACTGTCCCCGGGAACCGGGGATGTCTGGTAACCCTACTCTAAGACTGATACCTACCTATTGTCTGGGGGTGTTGTTGTTTTGGCTTAATGACAACCGTCACTCGGAGAATAAGCTCACTACAGGCATATAGCGTGTCCTTTTCCTGAGAGGTACATCCCACCTACTGCTTAGGAAGAGGCGGGCTTGATTTAAGATCTGAGCTAAGGATAATCTGTGAGCTGCTGAGCAATAGGTGCATCCTCTGGTTACACATGAGTAGGGAAAGGGGGGGAAAGATAAAGCAGTTGAGGAAACGCCAATACAGTGGAACCTCGGTTGTCGAACGTAATCCGTTCCGGAAGACCGTTCAACTTCTGAAACATTTGACATCTGAGGCGCAAAGGGGCGTCTGCAATTTCCATTGGGGAAATTGGAAAACACGCAGCAGAAGCCGTTCGACTTCCGGGGCGTGTTTGAAAACAGAAGCAATTCCTTCCGGGTTTTTGGCGTTCGAAAACCGAAACGTTTGGCTTCCGAGACGCTCGAAAACCGAAGTACCACTATATCTCTTTATATGTGCTGGAAGCTGCCCAGAGTGGCTGGGGCAACGCAGGCAGATGGGTGGGGTATAAATAATAACACAATCACTATTATTATCATAATATTTTGCTCTTATAATTCTGCTCTGCCTCTCCCCACCCCTCCATTCCTGCATCTGTGGTATTAGTAATGAATTAAAAATGGCCATTTGCCTTCCTAATGCAAAGTAACAAAACAGCTGTCCCTGTTTGATGGGCACCGATAAGATTTCTGAAGGGATTTAGAGACAGCTTGTTTAGCCGCCGGTGGAATGGCGCTAAGTGAGGCTCCTTAACAAATAGCTCTGGAGGTCTAGCGAGTGGGGAACCTCTACCTGCTGTCATTAATGCACTGTTTCCCTGGGATCTGTTGTCATGTGCGGCTGCTGTACAAACAAATAATGGATTTAAAATGCCTCGCGCTCCACGATACAAAGGCTGAAAGCATAAAAGCCACTAATTAGAATAATTTGCCAGGTTTAACATGCTGCGGTATTTATATAAACAGACAATTGAAATCTCCCTCTTACCAGAGGATTAGTTTCGAAATATTGGAGGCCTTTTCTTCCCTCAGCCCCCACCGCACAGAGCTTATTGTTAAGATTTTAAAAACTTACCTCGTAGGGTAGAAAGTTCCGCTCTATAAATCCAAACGATAGAGAGAGCAGTTCTGGAAATGTTGTGCATATAAGGGAATCACAGATGAGTCAACAATGTCCTCTAGCAAGCAAATCCCACCATCTGACGACACTTGTTTGAAACAGGTAGTCATTTGCATTCACGGCTGAACAATCCAAAGAAATTTCTAGGTGCACCACAGCTGGACTGAGAACTGAGCCTCAAGTTATTTATATTTTAGTAACCTCCATGTTAGACTACTGTAATGCATTATTTGTGGGGCTGCCATGGTAACTGACATTAGTTTTAAAACTAGCACTGCTAAGTGGGACCAGGAAATGGGAGTATAGTGGAACCTTGGTTCTCAAACTTAATCTCTTCCGGAAGTCCATTCCAAAACCAAAACATTCCAAAAAACCAAGGCGCGCTTTCCCATATAAAGTAAAACAACCCCTAAAACAGACTTTTAAAAACAACCCCTAAAACATCAATTTAACATGAATTTTACTATCTAACGAGACCATTGATCCATAAAATGAAAGCAATAAACCATGTATTGCAGTCACACAATCAATCAATTAGTAGCTGAACCGGGTTCCACACAGTCACAAAAACAAAACAAAAAGAGCCGCAAAATAAATAGCAAAAACACAAAGACTTCAGCATAACACTCAAATTGGAAGTGTAGCACTTAAAATGGCGCACATTCGACTTCCAGGAAAAGTTTGCAAACTGGAACACTTACTTGTGGGTTTGCAGTGTTTGGGTTCCAAGTTGTTTGAGTACCAAGGTATTTGAGAACCAAGGTACCACTGTATATATTGTCAGTGCTTCATTCAACAGCGGCACTGTTGCCTGGTCCATTTCTAGGTACACTTCAAGGCCAAAGTAAACATACTCTTCGTTTTTGCTGCTTATTAAAAAATGAAACAGCAAGCACAACAGGATGGGGTGAGCATTATTGGAATTGTGGCTTGTGGGAAGGTTAATCCTTTGCCTCTGTTGTGGTCTGAATCATAAAAAGTGCTTTTATAAATACAGTGGTACCTCGTGTTACGGACGCTTTAGGTTACAGACGCTTCAGGTTACAGACTCTCCTAACCCAGAAATAGTACCTCAGGTTAAAAACTTTGCTTCAGGATAAGAACAGAAATTGTGCGGCGGCGGCGCAAGGCCCCATTAGCTAAAGTGGTACCTCAGGTTAAGAACAGTTTCAGGTTAAGAACTCAGTTCTGTCACCTTTCTATGCTAACAAGGGCCTCCCAAATGCAATTTAAAACTTCTTTGGGAAGAAGGGCAAGGTAGACATATAATACATCTATAATATTAATATTAATGCTAATGCTAATACTAATAAATAATAATGCCAAAGGACTGGACAGACTTCTGGCTTGTCAGATCTACTGAGCTTTTAAGAAACAGGTGTCCCATTCCAAGCTACACAGCAAAGACAAACATCTAGTTTTGTCTCTGAAAAGTGCTAATGCTTACTTAAGAAGTCCTTCGTGGCCTGAGACCTGGGTGGCTGAAGGATTGATTTCCCTCCAAATCAGTCTAACCCTCCAACTAGATACCTTCTGAAAGTCTCCTGCAAGTACACCTCAGGTGAGCTACAACAGGGGGCACATGTCTATAAGAAGAGAAGAAGAAGAGTTTGGATTTGATATCCCGCCTTTCACTCCCCTTCAGGAGTCTCAAAGCGGCTAACAATCTCCTTTCCCTTCCTCCCCCACAACAAACACTCTGTGCGGTGAGTGAGGCTGAGAGACTTCAGAGAAGTGTGACTGGCCCAAGGTCACCCAGCAGCTGCATGTGGAGGAGCGGAGACTTGAACCCGGTTCCCCAGATTACAAGACTACCGCTCTTAACCACTACACCACACTGGCTCTCTTTAGCAGTGGTGTTCCTTTCACAGAACACACAGGTAAACATTTGCATCCCACTGATTTAAGGCGGATACAATGGTACCTCAGGTTACATACACTTCAGGTTACATACGCTTCAGGTTACAGCCTCTGCTAACCCAGAAATAGTGCTTTAGGTTAAGAACTTTGCTTCAGGATGAGAACAGAAATTGTGCTCCAGCGGCACGGCAGCAGCAGGAGGCCCCATTAGCTAAAGTGGTGCTTCAGGTCAGTGGCGTAGCGTGGGGGGTGCAGGGGGGGCTGGCCACACCGGGCGCAACATCTGGGGGTTAGGGTTAGGGGGCGCAAATCCACGGGTTAGGGGGCGCAAATCCACGGGTTAGGGGGCGCAAATTACTTGCCTTGCCCCGGGTGCTGACAACCCACACTACGCCACTGCTTCAGGTTAAGAACAGTTTCAGGTTAAGAACGGACCTCCGGAACGAATTAAGTACTTAACCTGAGGTACCACTGTACTTAAAAAGCATACCAATTTATCTGACGGCTTGATTAGGCAAAGATAGCCTTTGCCTACACTTTGCAGAGATTATTCTGCGCCAAGGCATTTGTAACCATGTACAGTCAAACCTCGGTTGTCGAACGTAATCTGTTCCAGAGGACCGTTCGATTTCCAAAACATTTGACAACTGAGATTGCAAGAGCTTCTTGCAGCGTCAAGCAGAAGCAGCGTCTGATGTTCAGGTTCCCAAAAACATTGGAAATCTGGAGCATTTACTTCTGGATTTTCAGAGTTCAGGAGCCGAAACGTACGATAACAGAGGCATTTGGGAACCGAAGTTTGACTGTATTTGGAAGCCATGTGACTAAGAATGTGATCCTTCATGTATCAGCCCTACTGCGTTACCTTACACCCAGGTAAGTGTGCATAGGATTGCAGCCAAAATGCCATAGAAAGAACAGAGAACCTGTTATGCAAGGCTTCCCTAACTTGGTGTCCTCCAGACTATAACTCCCATCAACCCCTTTGTAGGAATGAATTTAGCCACACTAGGAGAGAATATATTGTCTAGTTATTATCCTTCCTTGCCCATGTTAGTGAGTTCGGCAGCTTAAATTTTGAAGCTAAGACAAGGTTAAGGGACGCGGGTGGCGCTGTGGGTTAAACCACAGAGCCTAGGACTTCCCGATCAGAAGGTTGGAGGTTCGAATCCCCGCCACGGGGTGAGCTCCTGCCAACCTAGCAGTTTGAAAGCACGTCAAAGTGCAAGTAGATAAATAGCGGGAAGGTAAACGGCGTTTCCGTGCGCTGCTCTGTTTCGCCAGAAGCGGCTTAGTCATGCTGGCCACATGACCCGGAAGCTGTATGCCGGCTCCCTCAGCCAATAAAGCGAGATGAGCGTCACAACTCCAGAGTCGGCCATGACTGGACCTAATGGTCAGGGGTCCCTTTACCTTTACTAAGACAAGGTTGTTTTAACCTTCTAGAAACAATAATCCAGGATTTGTTTACGGCAGACTGGATTTTCCCTGGTATTGCAACTTAAAATGACAATCACACACATTGTTTTGTGAATAAATAAAAGTAGTATTTACTTACATAATGGGATTTGTAGTCCAAAACAACATTTAGAGAGCACCAGGTTAGGAAAGACCGAGTTATGCAGTGCTCTTCTACACAGAAACCATTATAACCTGAAATATTTGATATAGCCTTCGTCTTATCCCTAAGAAAGCATTCATTACATAACTGAAAACAGCAGAACAATGGGCATTGTATCAGAACAGCCCCATCATTAACTCTCCCTGTGCAACTATGTTATTTCTTTTTTAAAAAATTACTTTTCTTTTGTCTTATCAATTATGTGCTGCACAATATTTAATATTATTAATAATAAAACATTCAACAAGCATGCTTAGTAATTAATTGGAAGAGCTTAGGAATAAAATTAATTGTGCAATTAATGTATGCCAAGCTGAATGTTTTGCATAAATTAATGGCACAATTAATTTTTCCCTACCCTTATCCAATTAATTACTACTGTGTACTCACTGAAGGGTTTGTTATTAATTTTATTAAGTATTGTGTGGCTCCTCATTGATGACAAAAAAGGGAAGCCGCTATTGTCCCATAGAACCACATATCCTGCAGAACCACTTAATATCACCTATTATGTTTTGTCAATAATGGCAATAGAAATTAACTTTTTGAAATGCAATTGCCTTTAAATGCAGCTGCTTGGCCCAGCCTATTTTTCTTTTAACTAAAGAGAATGAGTCACCATTCGCATCTATTATTTTGCTATATAAAAAGTGTTTTTATTTATGCAAATTAAGGAGTTTAATGGCTTTAGAGACCCACGGTCACTAACACAAAAGTATGGGTGAAATGTTTTGCTTTCGTTGTAGCCCAGTTACAAGAGAGCAGATGCTTGGAAGAGGGGTAGGGGCCGGATTTACATACTACCAGACAAGTTACTCTGCCAATCTAGGCATTCGTGTGGGACCATTGTTATACAAGCTCTAAAGATAATTGGATAAAGATAATGTTACAGGGAGGGATGTGGGTGGCGTTGTGGGTTAAGCCACTGAGCCTAGGATTTGCTAATCAAAAGGTCGGCGGTTCGAATCCCCACGACAGGGTGAGCTCCCCTTGTTCGGTCCCAGCTCCTGCCAACCTAGCAGTTCGAAAGCACATCAAAGTGCAAGTAGATAAATAGGTACCACTCTGGCGGGAAGGTAAATGGCATTTCCGTGCGGCCAATAAAGCGAGAAGAGCACCACAACCCCAGAGTCGGTCACGACTGGACCTTTATTATTATTTTGTCTATTATGTTCATATTGTCATTTTATTGGTGTTAGCTGCCCTGAGCCCGTCTTTGGCCAGGGAGGGAGGGGTATAAATAAAATTTATTATTATTGTTAATTGAAGACAACCTGCTCCTTGTCTCATACACTTTGTGTGAGCCTTCCATGTGGAATCAGAGAATGGTAGGGTTGGAAGGGACCATGATGGTCATCAAACCTCATGAAAATGCAATGACATAAAAAAGAAGGATGAGAAGTTGTTTTTATATGCAGTAACAGCGGCAAGAATTTTGGTGGCTCAAAAATGGAAACAGGAAGAAATCCCGACGAAAGAAGAATGGAGAATGAAGTTGATGGAATACGCAGAACTAGACAAGCTTACGGGGAAAATTCGGAACCGGCAAGACCAGAGATTTACCGAGGACTGGAATAAATTTACAGAGTATATTAAGAATATATGTGAAGCTCAATTAACATTTGTAGGTTTTCAAGAAGCTCTGTGATAATAATGGAAAGAAATATTGTTTTATAATAATTGTTAAGATTAATTTGGTTTAAAAAAAAACAACAACACAGATGCAAGAAATGTGAACAATTGTGAAAACATGAAAATTTCCAGAAAGGCTGAAGGAAGTCTGAAAGTGGAAAGATTAGAATTGGATGTATATTTCAAATGGAATGTTTTTCTTTTATTATTAAATTTGAAAATTTTATAAATAATTTTTTTAAAAAAAACACCTCATGAAAATGCAGGAAATGCCATGGTGCATCTGCAGTAGCACAACCGGACGCCTTCATCTGCCCCAGCTGCAACTAAACATGTCTGTACAGCCACAACAGGAGTTGCAGCCTTCCAACAATCTGACCCCACCCCACAAAGACACACTCCTCCATTGTCTCCCGAGACAGACAGTTGCCAACAAAAAAAAGTCCCACCATAGACTGCTAAAGTTTATTTCACCACAGGCTCCAACCGAGCATGAAGGAGGCATCTCTGAAGATGAGTTGGCAGGGCTTCCTCCATGACATCATGAGTTTTCCTACCTACTTAAACATGTTTTGTTAAATCGCCTGAATCAACCAGTGGCTTGGATCTTTTTCCAAAGCAGCGTTATGTCAGAAGGTTTGCCAGGTCTCTTAACTGCCCTCCAGCTGCAGGGTTGCGAAATTATTATGCAGAACGAACCCAACAGGAACACTAAACAGACAGGCCTCTCCTGCACTAAACAATTCGAGGATTATTTCAAAACCTACGGTCAGGCTTCTTAGGAGCAACCAAACTGTCCTGAAACCCTGGCTTACCTGGTGGCAAGTCAGTAGGTCCAAGTCCCCAGTCCAGGGTCGAGCCACAGATCCAAAGTCTAGTCCCGCAGAGATCCTACAAGCTGAGGCCCATCAACATGGGCAGTTGAGGAGACACAGCCCCTCAGCTTTTGTTCCCTGTTGGACTTTGCAGGCTGATTTCAACACCTGGGCCTGATGAGGCAAGTGACCCTCACCTGCTCCAAGTCTTCTCCAACTGAGGAATCACACCCCTCCTCTCAGAGATAGCGAGCCCCACCTGGCCAGCTAGGGAGCTGGGCTGTGGGCTATTGCCTGTCTCAGCCTCCTAGAGCACCCCTCTCACTGTTCCCTACACCTCAGAGCCTGTTGTGTTTGTGGAAATAGGAGCCCCTCTTGCCCTAGTGGTGGGTCCTGCTGCTCTGGTTCCTGTGCACTGAACCCCACCCCCTTGCCATCCTCTGTCTCCCTGGGAGCACGTCCTACACCAGGCACCCCCAAACTCAGCCCTCCAGCTGTTTTGGGACTACAGTTCCCATCACCCCTGACCACTGATCCTGTTAGCTAGGGATGATGGGAGTTGTAGTCCCCAAACAGCTGGAGGGCTGAGTTTGGGGGTGCCTGTCCTACGCCAACCTCTCCTTCCCCATCCCCAGCTTGCCCCAGTGTGTCCCAATTCCAGCTACACTCCTCACTGGGATACTCTTCGTCCTCCCTGTTGTCCTGACAAAAGCTAGCAAGTTCTTGAGACCACAGAACTCTTCATGTGGCCAGATAACAACCTGAGGGTAGGGTAGGGGGAGAGATAAAGTGAGGGGAAGATCTGATTTGGTGTTGAAAACAGAAATCGTACGATGCAGTCTAGATTAGATGAGACCAGAAGTAAGGAACTCAAATAATTCCTGACCATTGGGCATGTGGGCAAGAGCTGATGGAAGCTGAGGTCCAACGACATCTAGAGAGCATCATGTTGGCTATCGCTCAACTAGGTGAGGCAGATCTTAAAGGTAAAGGGGCCCCTGACCATTAGGTCCAGTCGTGGCCGACTCTGGGGTTGCGGCGGTCATCTCGCTTTATTGGCCGAGGGAGCCGCCGTACAGCTTCCGGGTCATGTGGCCAGCATGACTAAGCTGCTTCTGGCGAACCAGAGCAGCGCACGGAAACGCCATTTACCTTCCCGCTGGAGCGGTACCTACCGGTATTTATCTACTTGCACTTCGTGCTTTCGAACTGCTAGGTTGGCAGGAGCAGGGACCGGGCAACGGGAGCTCACCTCGCCGCGGGGATTCGAACCGCCGACCTTCTGATCAGCAAGTCCTAGGCTCAGTGGTTTAACCCACAGCGCCACCTGCATCCTGAGGCAGATCTTAGGTTGCCCCTAATCCTGCAGGGATAATACACTTATTTTTTTTATAAAAGTAAAAATGCAACCGATTCTATCCAGCTCTAAACAAAGCTCGCAGGTTGTTTATTAGGCAGAGAACAAAAATCCAGTGAAATATGGTCGTTTTTATATGAACCAAGCTAGAGCTTAACAGAAACATCACTATTGGGGGCATGTGGTGGTGGTGAGAATGATTTTTCAGCAGCACACATGCATGCCCTAATCCAGATCAAAATACAAATCCTAGATCATGCACTAAGCAGAAATTAAATGGAGCCCAAATTGAGTGGCATTGCTTATTGGTTGGAGGGCACAGACAGTAGCACCCCATTTTTAGGGGATAGAAAAGGTTTCCTCAGTTTGAGTCTCCCTCTCTCGTAATGTGAATACAGTGGTACCTCGGGTTACAAATGTTTCAGGTTACAGACTCATCTAACCCAGAAATAGTACCTCGGGTTAAGAACTTTGCTTCAGGGTGAGAACAGAAATCGTGTGGTGGCGGTGCAGTGGCAGCAGGAGGCCCCATTGGCTAAAGTGGTACCTCAAGTTAAGAACAGTTTCAGGTTAAGAACGGACCTCCAGAATGAATTAAGTTCTTAACCTGAGGTACCACTGTACAGTCTTCTCCAAGACCCACAGAAAGCAGAGGAAGCCGATAGGACAGGTACTCCAAAATAAACCCATTTTCTGAATCGTTTGATGTACAAATCAGGTCTTGTGTACAAAAAAATAATAATGCTTTCTTCTTCATACCCACAAATGGGATGATTGCCACACCCTGGAGAGACAGTTTACAGTCAGAAAACAGTTGAATGAATATATTATTGCATGTTTACAAGCACAGACCTGCAAACATTTTAACAGAATTTATTATTTCATCTTTACATTGCGTATGTTCTGTTCCCACTGAACCAAACTCCCACAAATTTAGGGCAATCGAGACTTGGAAGCATTGTATGAAGCTAATCAATGTTATTATCTAACATCCCTCTGATTAGATAGTTCACATAGAAGGTAGATACAGAAGGAGAATAAATTGACAGGAGGACTCCTAGTGTGCTAAGTAAGACATCTGCTACACTGCAAATGCAGAAAATGACAGAGAACCACTTTACAAACACGTTGGTGAAATGCTGGAAACATAGGAGTCCAGAACTGCAACCAATTCTAGGCAATATCATTTGGATCGCTGAAGAATTGATGCTTTTGAATTATGGTGTTGGAGGAGATTCTTGAGAGTCCCATGGACTGCAAGAAGATCAGACCTCTCCATTCTGAAGGAAATCATCCCTGAGTGCTCACTGGAAGGACAGATCCTGAAGCTGAGGCTCCAATACTTTGGCCACCTCATGAGAAGAGAAGACTCCCTGGAAAAGACCCTGATGTTGGGAAAGATGGAGGGCACAAGGAGAAGGGGATGACAGAGGATGAGATAGTTTGATAGTGCTACCAGCATGAGTTTGACCAAACTGCAGGAGGCAGTGGAAGACAGGAATGCCTGGCGTGCTCTGGTCCATGGGGTCATGAAGAGTCGGACACGACTAAATGACTAAACAACAACAACAAAGAAGCAGGCACGTGACCTTTTTGTGCATCCTAAAATAGTGATCAAGCCCACAAAACAGTGGACCCCTTTTGGATCACAATTTTTTTTGCTGAAATCAAAGGGTATGTTTTCCAAACTGTATACTGTATTACTGGACAACAGTTTGGGGTGCGCCTGTTCTTAAATGGTAAGGGAGTGTGATTGGGAACAGGAGTTATTGGGGTATATAAACTGAGGAAGTTGACCCAGTTAATTTGTGGAATAAATCAGTTGTATAAATAGCATCAACCCCGGTCAAATAATCTATGCTAAAGATAGCACGTATACCACATGGTTGTATTTAATGAGTTCCAGTGCTATACTGGAGAACTTGGTACCTATCACCATATGTGGTGGTCCTGCCCATGGGCTCACCATTTCTGGAATTGTGCATTTGGTGAAAACTAGGAGGTTATATTGGGACGTGGGTGGCGCTGTGGGTTAAACCACAGAGCCTAGGACTTGCCGATCAGCAGATCGGCGGATCGAATCCCCGCGATGGGGTGAGCTCCTGTTGCTCGGTCCCTGCTCCTGCCAACCTAGCAGTTCAAAAGGACGTCAGAGTGCAAGTAGATAAATAGGTACCACTCCAGCGGGAAGGTAAATGGCGTTTCCGTGTGCTGCTCTGGTTTCGCCAGAAGTGGCTTAGTCATGCTGGCCACATGACCTGGAAGCTGTACGCCAGGTCCCTCGGCCAATAAAGCGAGATGAGCGCTGCAACCCCAAAGTTGGTCACAACTGGACCTAATGGTCAGGGGTCCCTTTACCTTTACCTTAGGAGGACAAAAACCCACAGCTAGCCTTGATGGACCTCAACTCAACCCCAAACTCAGAAACAGATAGCAAAGCTTTTTGCTGATGACAGTTGGAATAAAAATGACTGAAGGAACTGAAGAGGGAAACTCTGGAATATTGGTGCCACCAAGTATGATACCTAGCATTTAACAGAGAGATTAATGCAAAACTAAGGGCTCTAAAAGGATTCTCAGAACCAGATAAAAGTTGCTAAAGTGTGGTCGGATGTTATTAGTTTTGCTAACATAAAAAGATGGCAACAGAGATTCCCCAATCACATTAGGCAAGGATCTGGAAATCATAAAATTCCACTTATCCTGATATGTATTGTTCTTGCCATGTAAATTAATTAATGTAAACTGCCCTTTTGACAAGCTATCAGGTTTTTGTTATTATTATTAACACCTTGATTATATATCTGCTCAAGGTGATTGGATTAATGTTGAAGTGGGATCAATTTGATTTTTCCTTACTTGGTTTCATTTCTTATATCTGTACAGTTACCTGTTTGGAAATATAAAGTTAAAATTAGCCACAAAAGGGGAGAAAAGGACAAACTATGTAATGTGTATCATGTCTAGTTTGGCTCCCATTGGGCATCACATTAAAAATAAGCGACCAATTGAAATTCAAGATATTTGATTAACCCATGTCACTAAGTCGCTTCAGACACAGTTAACATCAGTGGAATCACATAAATTTTCTATAGAAGTTGATCATTCTGTCTAGGTGAGTTAAATTTCTATACTGTACCACACTTCATCTGCGGAATATGAAAATCATGCCTTTGAAGCCAAGTTTTCCTCGCTCTTACCAGACACACAGTGGTTGACTGCAATTTTCCACCGATCTGGAAAAGGTACTCTGCACATGTTCAGTTCTTTCCAGCCAGCTACAGGTTGCTGAAAAATAAGTGGTCTTATCTGAAAAGTATTTTATGATTTTTTTGGTTTAGTAAACCACAATTTGACATCCATTTCACTATCATCTTTCCTAAAGACAAATTCTACCGGAGGTTCTCATTTCCAATTATGTTAAAGACAACTTTAATTACAAACAGAAGCCTGCTGAGTGGGAAAGCATTAGTTTAAAAAGGCATCATTTCAGTATTAAATTTGTTAAGCGTTTAATTAATCAGAGATTTCACTGCCAATTCTACTGATTAATTGAGCTGCCACTCAAGCTGCTGATTGTTCCAATTATGAAGCCTGTTTTACTTAAGAAAGTTGATGTTAATACAATTAAAGAGAAGAGTACAATGCTTGGTACTGTGATACCTTTATAGTATGCAGCCCTCACCTTTATGGATCAATACCCCATACCTGAGAAGCCACACCTTGATGTCTGCAACCTTGCAAGTTATTCCGACAATTCCCAACTCCCATGCTTGCATAATATAATTCTTAAAACTTTTCTTAAAAAAGAGATTCCCATCACTAAAAAAAAACACACACTAGAAACCACTTATATAGAAGGCTCTGAAAACATAATACTCGACAAGAAGCTAATCATTCTCACTCACAAACTTATAGAGCAAGCAGAAACACAGATAGTCTGTCCAGGCATTTTTCAGTTAGCAGAATACTGGACTTGCATACTGAACAAATTCAGTAGTCCCAGCGAGTCTTTGAAGTTCAGCTCATTATACAATTCACCATCAATAGCCTTTGGAGAAGAAGGCAACCACAATTCCATCAATGCTGCTGGAATTGTGTTTTGTGGCAAACAAAAAAAAGAACCCCCTCTCTCTTTCCTCCTCACCCCTGAAGATCCTACTGTTTCTTGAACTCTTTGTGAGCTGCCCAGAGAACTCATTTCATGGGGCAGCTATAAAATAAACAAATAAAGTAAGAAAACATCTTGCCTGGTGAGGTCCGAGGAGCTCAAAATCTTCTTCACAACATCCTAGCACTTTAATTCTAATAAATATATTGGGATATTGTTCCTCTGGGCTTTTTGTTTCCCCCATTGACCAACGTGCGGGTGCCGATGTGGGTTAAACCACAGAGCCTAGGACTTGCCAATCAGAAGGTCGGCGGTTCTAATCCCCGCGACGGGGTGAGCTCCCGTTGCTTGGTCCCTGCTCCTGCCAACCTAACAGTTCGAAAGCATGCTAGTGAAAGTAGATAAATAGGTACCGCTCCGGCAGGAAGGTAAACAGCATTTCCGTGCGCTGCTCTGGTTTGCCAGAAGCAGCTTAGTCATGCTGGCCACATGACCCGGAAGCTGTACGCCGGCTCCCTCAGCCAGTAAAGCGAGATGAGCGCTGCAACCCCAGAGTCAGTCACAACTGGACCTAATGGTCAGGGGTCCCTTTACCTTTTTATTGACCAACTCACATTACTTTAACTCACCATGAATGATTCCCTCATTCTCTTAGAATGGCAATGGCACCCAACTGCGAGGTGTCAGAACTGAGTTCTGGTGAGTTCCAACTGGAAAAGAAAAGTATTAGGAGGAAGGGCTTGGATTTTGGTCATGGGGGAATATTTTGGGATAAGTGAAGCCTGTGGAGAAGATATGGCCTCCACATGAACCAGAATAAGAACTAGACTATTAATTCTTCAAATCAACACGGTGGCAAAGTAGCTTTTTAAACTGATTATGGGGAGGGGGGGGAAGTTGACAGGATTTGAGGAGGGTCCAGTTCAAAACCAACCTCCCCCTTGGGATGAATGTGGGGGAGAAATGATGAAAAAATAAATAAGATAGGCGTAGAATTAGGCATTGAGAGTAAAGGGGCACAGGATAACAATTCAGAGGGCCAAAGACATTGGAAGAGAGATACTGTATATAAGGGTTTTTATCATAGCTGTCAAGCGTCCCTTATTTGGCGGGACAGTCCCTTATCCCAGTGCCATGTCCCGCTGCTGTCCCTTATTGATGATGTCCCTTAAATAAGCTACTGAAGGTAATGGGGCCCTTTCTATGTCTAGCTGTCCTTTGTCAGTAACAAATCGTTGCTGTTTTTTGTGTTGAATATGTGCTATATGGTAATTTATGGACCTAATAGGTATCTAAAGCCATTTGCACACAACAAAATATGTATTTTATCAAAGTAATTGTTGATCCCTTATTTTGGCTGCTGATCCCTTATTTTCGAGGCTGCTGGTCCCTTATTTTCAAATCTGTTAGTTGACAGCTATGGTTTCTATGCTAATGCTAGAAGTCTCTTGAGCCAAGATGGGTGCAGTGCTTTGTCTTAAGAGAACAGCACTGAAATATTAGACATAAATGGACATAACTAGAATGGAGAGAACCAGTGGGACAGTGTTAGCTTTGGATATAAACTGTATAGGAAAGACAGGGAAGAATGTGCTATCCATCGATACATCAAAGAAAGCACTCTGTCCCGTAAGCTAAAAATCCCCAAAGGGGTGGTCTCCTTCGCAGAATCGTTGTGGGTGGTGACCCTGGGCTCTGAGAGTGATTTGGTATTGGGTACATGCTATTGTTCCCCTGATCAAAATACTCAGAGAGATATTGAGATGAATGAAATCAAGGAAGCAGCTCAAAGAGGAAATGTTGCAGTGATGGGTGATTTCAATGGCCCTCACATGGGCTTGCTAGACGTGTCTTCCAGTCATGACAAAGAGGTAAAATTTCAGGAGGACTGGATATTGTTTATTGAATAAATGAAAAACTACTATAAGCAAACAATCCACCTAGCAGGATGGTAAGATTTTCAGCAGTGTAAGAAATAACTAAAGTTTATAAAAATAGTTACTACGATAGACGGGGTGAACCAAGGAAACGTGAGAGGAGATTAAGGGAACCATGGAAGGAGAGGAGAGGAAGTCGGCTAAGGAATGTTTTGTTTTACTCTTGGAAATCTTAAAATGCAACCTCTTTTTTATTTCAGAGGTTCTTTTCTTACTGTATTATTTTTGTCTATATTTAGTTGACATGGAATTATATCAGAAATGCAATTAAATTTTTTTTTAAAAAAGAGGCATAATTTATAGGTACCTTGCACAGGTAAAAAGGTAAAGGACCCCTGGACAGTTAAGTCCAGTCAAAGGCAACTATGGGGTTGCGGCACTCATCTCGCTTTCAGGCCAAGGGAGCTGGCGTTTGTCCACAGCTAGCTTTCCGGGTCATGTGGCCAGCAGGACTAAACTGCTTCTGGCGCAACGGGACACCATGACGGAAACCAGAGCACACGGAAATGCTGTTTACCTTCCCGCTGCAGCGGTACCTATTTATCTACTTGCACTGGTGTGCTTTCAAACTGCTATGTTGGCAGGAGCTGGGACAGAGCAATGGGAGCTCACTCCGTAGTGGGGATTCAAATTCGCCTACCTTCTGATTGGCAAGCCCAAGAGGCTCAGTGGTTTAGACCACAGCGCCACCCACATCCCATGTACCTTACACAATTGTGCTTTGAAACAGTTGCCATGGAACAGACCCAGAGGGTTGGTAACCCTGGATATTAATCTTGAGAAGCAACTAGGACTCGGTGCAAGATATAAGCTGAAGAAATTGGGAATATGGACCAAGTGCTATTAAATTAAATGGTATTAAATTGAATAAAATTAAATGGACCAAGTAAATTGTCAGTTGCCAAGAAAATGAAACATGGTTGCATGTGACTTTGAAAGAAGTAGCCTCTCAAAAATGGGGGAGAGCTGGTAAAAAGTTGAAAGGCAGTGTCAAGATGGTCAAATCACTCCAAAATGCTTTGGAGTTGTTTAAAAACACAATGTAGAAAGCTCAGCTGGAGTGTATACCACAGATCAGGGCCAAGAGGACGTCAGCGTGATTTATGAAAGCTATTAGAGGCAAGAAGTCTTCCTTCAAGAAATGGAAGTCATGTGTAAATGCGAAGAAAATGGAACACAAACTTGGTCAAAAGGAATGCAAGCAGACAATAAGCGATGCTAAGAAAGAATTTTCTAAAAGCACAATGTGCCCCTTGAAGAACGGCAGCAACAAAATATTTAAATATATTAGTGGCAGGGGATCAGCTAGACATGGTTGGACCCTTGGAAGACAAATGAGTCTAATACTATGCTAAAGGAGAATGAAAAGATTGCAGAAAAGCTGAATGAAATTTATATATATATATATTTGCTTCAGAGAGGAAGAGGGCATATTCCTGAGACTGAACTAACTTTTGCTGGAAGGCAGTTTGAGGAACTGAGGCAAATAGTGATGAGAGACCAAGTACTTGGTCTAATAGGGAAAATAAAAACCAACAAAACGAAATGCCAGGCCCAAATGGCATCTATCTGAGGATTAGACAAATTCGTGGCATTAAAGCCTACCAGTGGCTACTAGTCATGATTCCTGTGTTCTGCCTTTTATCCTTACCTGTTCAGGTTGCACGTTCCAAATTAACCACATGCACATTTCAGGAGATTAGTGGGGGAACTCAAGAAATACATCTTTAAAAGATCTATAACCCCCTGCTTTTGTTTTTTGTAGGTAAAATTAAGACACACACACTGAAGGGGCAAATGGATATTTGGGGTTGCTGCTCCTATTACAAAGTCTTCAACGCATTCTGAAGTGCATCCTGCATGGAGCCAAAGTGAAATTTTATGCAAAAGAAAAAAAATAGTTGCAACTTAATTCAGCTCCAAGTAAGACTGGTTCATAATCTCTGCACAGCCAAAAACATCAAAATTACAATATGAACTAGAGCAAGGGAGATCTATGCGGATGTAGATCTGGTGTTCAAGCATGGGATTATTGAAATTATAAGTCCACTGAAATCAAACAATGCAAAGATAGTCTATAGCAACCATGCCTAGTCCCCAGTGATGATAGTTTCATCCTCCGTAAATGTGTAACCTCTTTTAAAACCATCCAAGTTGGTAGACATCACCTCATCTTATGGAAGCTAATGCCACTGTTTTAATTTTGCCTTTGTGTCTCTCCTGAATTTCCTAGCATCCGGCTTCTTTATATGCCCCCAAGCAAACATAGTACAGTGGGCGCTCCGGTTGTGAACATGATCCGTGCGGGATGCACGTTTGCAACCCACAGCTGTGCCCCAGCTGTGCACGCATGGGTTGCGATTCAGCACTTCTGCGCATGCACAAAGTGTGATTTAGCGCTTCTGCACATGCGCAACCACTGAAACATGGAAGTAACCTGTTCCAGTACTTCCGGGCTTTGGCGGTCCATAACCTGAAAAAACATAACCTGAAGCTTCTGTAACCCAAGGTATGACTGTACTTAGAAGTGAGAAGTTGCACAAAAGACGTCTGTCCCCAACTGCAATAATGTGAGATGTGGGTCTCATGCACGTCAGCTGAAAGGGGATCAGACAGTCCCAGGTGACTTTGAAACGCACAGATCTTAATGTAAGAAAATGCACACATCACCACTGTAGAACTTGGGGAAAGCAATAATAGCCCTTGTCACTTGTACTGTGTCTTTCTCATTGTTCCCACATAATATATGGACTGCCTCCAAGATCAGAACTTAGTGTTCCGATACGAAAACGAACGAAGTTCTATCACCAATGCCCTTCTCAATCCAAAGCAATAACTTGAGAACTACTTGAAATTCCAACTGTCATTATTTTATTACTGTTTTGGCTACATTCTCTACAATTTCAGCAGCATCTTGAAGAGACAGTTAATGTATCCTTATGTACAATGAAAACAAAATGGCTTGCAACATCAGAAACAAGAGCCACAGTTTAACTGTACAATATTAAATGGGGGGGAAAAACCTTGTGGTAATACAGCCTTCTTTCTGCAACATGGACAAAGTTACGTACAGGTATTCAGCATTATGAATGTGACAGTAAAAGGAATCTTGTATGGGAGAGATACTGCATTCTGAAGAAAAAAAAAAAGATTCTACCGTACAAGGCAGTTAGAAAATGTTTCACATTTTAAAATATCTGTACAGGCCACAAGAAACATCTCTTTAGAGGAACATCTTCCCACCTTGTAGACAGAATTTCCAGAAACCGTGAATAACCATAAACAACTTCTACATCTATTATCAACGTGCTCCAGCTCAGGAAACTGACTTGAACTGCACTGTATAGTTCCAACACAGATCAGTTTTACATGCCTTGATTGTTAATGAATTATCTACTTTTCAGTCTCTCTAGGACGTACAGTTGACTTGCACCTTAAGGAGGTCATTTGATTTATTTTATTTTTATTTTTTGCAAAAGCAAAAGCAACATCATTTAGCAGCAATTAAAAGCGCCTTCAATGAGACTTAAAAAAAATACAATATCCAATTAGAAAAGCCATACTTTAAACATTTGTACAGGAATAAGTTGCTGAAATTTTTAAAACTGAAAATATGACCTCTGTACAACAATTTACAATACAGTTAGAAGGGAATTTTGTCATTATCCTGCATAGAAACATTGAATATGACCTGTTTGCTTTTGGTTACATACATGGCCTTTGTAGATCCCTCTTCAAAAGCCTGGGCAGCGGGTATCAGTTGACAAGTCCGCTAAGTATCAAAATGCCATTTAAATAATTGAACTAGTTTCCAAACTAGCTTTTGCTACCTTACGTAAAATGCTATTTTTATCCCTTTGGAAATACAGTCATTCAACCAACGTAACAGTTATTTTAAAGATTTCTCCCCAGGCCCCAGAATACTAAATCACTTCTATCCAAAGAAATTAACAATACACAGCTGTGTCTCTCATTTTTACTTTGGTTTTTGAAACGTTGACTTCTTGGGAAGAAAGATTCTTTATTTAGCTTTTTGTCCAGGCACTGTGCTGTTCTTCCGTGCTGCATTCATTTTCTTCTTTATTCAAATAATGAAAAACTACCCTTATTAGAGCTCTCCAGTATCAACCAAAAGTGTTGTTAAGTATTAAAAAGGCTATTTACAGTGTTCCCCTCCCGGCAACCTGAAAACACGCATTTTCTTCAGTCTTAAAAACACAGTACATCTGCTTGGAGGCAACAGGTAATGCTGTCCTTCAATGTTTCCAATATGAGAGTCTGAAATGAATGTACCCTTCACAGACCATGATCCAGTCCAATCATAGAAATGACATTTGTAGAAGAGCCACAGTCTGAACACCCCATTTGTTAAACTTGTGTCAAAACACTAATCCAACGCTTTCAGATGAAAGTCCGCTGCAGCAAAACTACATGACGATATCATGCAAGCCTTCCATGTTTAAGAAGCTTCAGTAGGGAATAATGCTGGATATTGGCGGCGTGGGAGATGCTGCCAGTCCAGTCATATGCAAGTTTCCTGAAGAATTTGATCTTCTCATGTGCGGGAGTAGGTAAGCATCATTAGCTAGCTGATGAACATCGAACCGGTCCTCCTTACGGTATGCCAAGCAACGTCTGATAAATGCCTGCGGAAAGGGGGGGGGGATATTGATCAAATTCTCTTAACAGTAAACGAGGTCTGAATCAGCTCTTCTGGTGAGGGTTCTGAGTTCTTTAAGGTACTAAAAATATAAGTGAAAGTTGTTAAGTGGGCTTTTGATTCAACATGGAGATGTGCTCATCATCTGATACCCACTAACACCACAGAATGAAGTAGCATAGTCGTCAGAAGGATGAGCTAAAAGTTTCTGATTTAATTCAGATTTTAGCTCGTGCAGAATTTGCACAAGACGTTCTCAGTTTGAACCTCCATCCTGTGCCACTCAAATTCTTGTTTAATCTGCAAAGATGTGGGCACTGAGACAATATGTGAATGCTTAGAGATGTTAATTTATACACTCTTTTCTCCCAAACCTTTATTACGTAAAGACAGCGTGACCATAAATGAACTGTCCAATGATATTTGGAAATGTACGCAGCCACTGTGAACTGCAGACATTTCTGAACAGTCAAATTAAAAGAGTAAAGTTAGCACTAAACTGAAAGTGCTACTGTTCCAGCTTCCAACAGAATTCTTGCTTTGTTCACTAAGCGTCCAGCTTTGAAAAGGGAGATAAAAATTCTGTTGCTGAACCTTACTTATATTATATTGGCAAATTTAATAATTAATGTTGTGTTCACCTTTCTGCCAGCCCCTCCCTGCTTGTCTGTTCTACATCTTTAACGCGTAAAATTGGGGGGAGGCGCTGCGGATTACTTGCCAAACTAAACAGAAATAAAGTTTCATGAAAACATCAATAAAAATAGGAGTTTTTAAATGTTACACAAAAGTAAACCTTTAGAAATGGGACTGGTGGTTTACCAGGCCTGGAATTTGGGAGAATCTGAAAGCTGGTACAGAATCACAGATTTTTTTTAAAGCAAGTTTCTGATCTCATGATGGCAGGTGTGTTAATATGCAGGTGTTCTACGCAAAAGGCCACACCTTCTAAGGGGTCAAGAGCTCGTGCCTTGCAAGTTGCTCCTCCATATATTTCTATGTCTGCTCCAAATCATACCTCGCTAGCATCCTTCGCTAACACATACGAGCAAAAGATTAGCAATTACGATTTCCCTTGTGAAATGCATGGGATATAATTTTCAGATGCTATCCATTTATCACACGCATGTCTATCTGTCTCCTAAGCAGAGGATGTTGTGGGAGGGTGCCAAGCACAAAAAGTTCCAGCTTCTTGACAGGTGGCTGTGCTAACCATCAGATTAAAAGCATACCAGATTAATTCAAAGGACAGGCCCTATGAATGGTGTGTAGCCTTTGCAGTAAAGAACAGAATCTCCATGTTGAGGAGGTACCGTATTTTTCGCTCCATAGGGCGCACTGGACCAGAGGACGCACCTAGTTTTAGGGGGGGGGGGAATAAAGGGGAAAAAATATTATTCCCCCCCCCCAGCCCCAAAGAGCAAAGAAGCCAAGACAGCGAGCGGGATCCATCCCGCTGGCTGTCTTGGCTTCCTCTTTAGCCACACGCAACCTCTCCAGCCGGGAGAGGCTGCGCGCGGCTTCATTTTTAGCCACAGGGCTGGGGCAGGGGAAGCCCGAGCTTCCCCCGACCCCAGCCCCCAGAACAGGCAGCTATCCGCAAGCCTGGATAGCTTGGGGATAGCTGCCTGAAGCCTGGAGAGCGAGAGGGGTCGGTGCACACCGACCCCTCTCGCTCTCCAAGCTTCAGCAAAAGCCTGCATTCGCTCCATAGGACACACACACATTTCCCCTTCACTTTTGGAGGGGGGAAAGTGCGTCCTATAGAGTGAAAAATACAGTGGTTTGCCTCCAATTTACCAAATGCTAGCCAAACTGCAGGTGGCAGTGGTCTCTTTCTGTCTTACTTTCGTGTTTCTTAGGGCATCTGGTTGACACACTCTTTTCTACAGCGGCCTCTCCTTGCCACAAATTGCTACTGAAGGTCCAAGAACCCAGTGGAATGGCGTCCCATCCAGCAAAAGAGGGCCGAGGCCAGAATTGAAAACCAGAATATTCCTGTGCACAGATGGAGCTCTTTAGATCCCAGCTGGGGGACTGGATGAGACGTCACCTGATCCCCCATTCAGCAAGGTAATTTTTGACACACAATTATAATCTACATGCAATGGTTTACCTTTTTTCTTTTTTGGAATCAACAGAAAAATGCAAGATTTATATTTGCTTTTTTTAAGTAAACCAGTAACTGGGGAGGGGAGAGAATCACTCCCATAATTAAGTACTCATGTGCATAAATTGGAGCATGGGACTTGCTGAGAGAGTTTCTGGTACAAAATTTTCATTTACTGATATCCTCTGCACTCACATCATGTTTTGTGCTAATGAAATCTCAAATTTTGCATTCAGAATCTATCATGGGAACTTAAACAACTGTTCTAACGTGGTCATTGTGGCTTTGCTGGTTCACAATGACAAATACACACTAAAATTAGATGGCATTAATGACACAGTGTATGGGAAACTGATTCAAAGCACTTTTGGCTTCTCTAGAAGGAGAAGCACTAACAAATGCTAAAGGATGAAATTAATTGTTTCATCCGCTTAGTCCTGCTGGAATATCAAAACTGATTTCAGAAATAGTCAAGAATCTTTAAATATTTACTACTACAATCTGGAATTTGTCTGTTTTCATGGGTGATTAGTAAATTTAGTTATGAGTACACCCCCAAAAAATTCAAGTATATGTATGAGAGTCTGAGAGCAAGATTTTCAGGAAATTATTACTTTTAGTATGTTACATTTTATAGTATGACCAATTTAATATATACGCAATGCAAATGATACTTTGCATTTACTTTCAAATTTATTTATTGACATACATGAATTGAAATATCGTGTGCTATTTTAAAAAAAAACACCTTAACACAAATTTTGTTACAATTTGCCTCAACGTTATCTCTTGACCTTAACCCTGAAGCAAAATCCATCTCGAGGTTGATTACATCATATTCTAGCAGAATGTATACCTTGAGTCCATGAATATTACCTTGGCTTCATTACTCACAACAGGTTTCACTGGGAACTGTACTTCAGTGGCTTTTAATATTGTATTTTCTTGAAGTATATCTTGTTGGGACTGGTTATGACCAAATGGCTGGAGAAAGGGAAAAGTTCGGACAGTGATTGCTAAATGTCCAAATATCAGTAAAAGAAATCAGCAACATCACCTTTTTTATTCTAAAATTATTCCACTTAAAAAGAAGTTCTCCTTGTTGGGAAAACGCAAATGGTGGAGGCTGAAGAACCATACCTACTTCCAGAAATGGTTTTTCCCCCCTTCAAAAAGACCACGTTGAAGATGTACTGAAATGCACTAGAAAACTTTACGTTTAAGGGTTTGTTTTTACCTTTCGACCATATAGACACTGGAAAAAGATTACTCCAACTGACCACACATCCACTTTGTTAGAAATTTTGGGTGGCTCTTTGCCCACAACAAAGCACTCTGGAGGCAAATACCTGATAGAAAAAATAGAAACTCAGTCACTGAAAACAGACACATTAAGAACATTCCCCCTCCAGAAGCAGGCTGATTTTTGGAAGTATTTATGAGAGATACAGATTGCCAAGAATCTAGTGGCTTTCTCACATTCTTCTATTTGTTCCAGGATTATTATTTTTTTTATAGATTTACGTGGTATTGGTCAATTCACATGATAACCTGTTTGTTAAGTTCATGGACTCCCTTCACTTATGCACTCTGATTTTCAAACACTTTCCAGTTTGGGCAAAACACTGTTTGTCGTTACATCTCAACTGACAAGCTGTGATTTGTGTCTGCTCTACAAACCAGGATTGGCACCCCACTTCAAAAAATGGCTTCCAATTCTGGTTTGGATAAGGTAAAGGGAGCCCTGTCCATTAGGTCCAGTCACGGAGGACTCTGGGGTTGCGGCGCTCATCTCGCTTTATTGGCCAAGGGAGCCGGCATACAGTTTCCGGATCATGTGGCCAGCATGACTAAGCTGCTTCTGGCGAACCAGAGCAGCGCACGGAAATGCCGTTTACCTTCCCGCCGGGAGGAAGCACGCTTTGACGTGCTTTTGAACTGGTAGGTTGGCAGGAGCTGGGACCGAGCAACGGGACCTCACCCCGTCGCAGGGATTCGAACCACCGACCTTCTGATCGGCAAGTCCTAGGCTCAGTGGTTTAACCCACAGCGCCACCCACATCTGGTTTGGATAGCAAGCACAAATCACAGTTAGCCACTTTAGGTGAAACAGATTATGGTATGCCAAACCAGGAAGTTATGGAACAGAATAAAAAAAAGTGAGGAGCCTGAATTTCGGACCAGATGACTGTAGTGTGGTTTAAGCAGCCTTGAAAGCAGACAAGTTAGGTTAGAAATTCCTAAACACATATAAGCAAACATATACTACTCAATAAACAGAAATAATTCATTCACTATAATCTACATTGGAGAGATGCTGTTTCTGATAATAATAAAGTACATAACAATTCCCGTATTTCCAGTAGAAACCTTAACTACTGTACCAGATTTTTTTTTTAAACCCTGCATTTCTGCCACTATCCCCTTCTTCCATCAGTGACCAATACTGTATGTTAAACTATACCAAGTTTGCACTAAATGAAGGTGATCATTCCTCAGCTAGAAACCAGACAATAAAACCTTGATGATAATAATTAATAAAAGAATTGAAGATTAAATAACTACTAATCTCCATGCATTAGAGAAGATTAATTCTGTAGAAGGAATTCAACACAGAGCTACAGCAATTGTTCCAGCAGTACAGACATTTCAGCTCACCAGGCAGAACTATCCCCCCTGCTCCCCTTAGGATTCTCCTGACCCCACAATTGTAATTTGTTGGCACCTGGGTGGAAAGTCCCATTGCACTAGCAGAAGCCATTGTGCGGGCTTTTTCACTAGTGGGACTCGAGGGTTGAATCCAGACTTCTACCGTCAGGTTATAAGCTCAAATAACCAACGACAGCACATTCTTTCCATCAACTACATCCGCCGGTGGAGGTTTACAAACAGTTCTCACACAAGTAAGAAATACAGTTGCCAAATGGGAAATAATAATTTTACCAGTAAGTCCCAGCCCCTTGTGAAGTTAAGTCCATTCCATCCACACCATAGCTATCGTCATCCATTATTTTAGACAGCCCAAAGTCCGTAATTTTTATTTCTCCACATGCTGTTCCATCTACCAAAAGGATGTTTCCTATCAAGAGGGAGAGAGTTTGTTAACATAACCAAGTCTACCCCCAGCAGTGGTTCACAATTTTTCCATTGTTTAAATGAAGACATTATAGAACAGAAACACCCTTGTTATAGGCACATCTATGGTTCATTCATTTATTATTATATTTATTATATTATTATTATATATTTCCTCCAAGGGGCTCAAGGTGCTGCGTATGGTTCCGTCTTCCTCATATATTCACAGAACTGCCCCATCCTGTGAGCAGAGGCAGTTGTGTCTCAACAATCTCTTGGAGAATTTGAGCCATGGATTTTCAAAGGACAGCTACAGTTTGGTTAAAGTTAATTCTTCCCAAGTTTTCATAATACAGTCGTACCTTGGAAGTTGAAAGGAATCCGTTCCAGAAGTCCATTTGACTTCCAAAACATTCAGAAACCAAAACGCGGCTTCTGATTGGCTGCAGGAAGCTCCTGCAGCCAATCAGAAGCTGCGGAAGCCCCGTCGGACGTTCGGGTTCTAAAGAACATTCACAAACCGGAACACTCACTTCCAGTTTGTGGAATTTGGCAGCCAAAATGTCTGAGTACCAAGGCGTTCTGGATCCAAGATATGACTGTACTGTGCTAACTCTGCATCATGTAGATGCGTCAGATCTTTGTGTGTTTACTGCAATGCTGGCTCTTTCAGTATTTTCCCAGTACTATGCCATTTGCCTTAGCTAAGCTTGGACTTCGGAAGATGCCTGAACGCTTTTTTATTTACTGAATAAAAAAAATGTATTAGGTAGTGATCTACACAAGAACAAAAGACTCAAAAACTGTGTGAAAGAGGCATGTGTACAGTATTATTTACCTGCATATTCAAATGAAAAATACCTAATTAACTATACTTCTGGTTTACTGAAGGCAAATCATGCATGTGAGGTTTTGCACCTCATTATAAAGATTGTGAGTTCAAGCGCATGGCACATGGAGCTAAACACTGCAGATATAAAATTGTACACATATCAAATATATACTTCAAGCCACATTCAAAGATGATGTTTTATTGCTACTTCAATCCATTTCTAATTATAATTAAGCACACACAGTGGCTTAAGATACAAGAAAATCCTATTGAAGCCAAATTCATACAGAATATGGAAGACATCCATCGAAACAGCTCAGTGTAGAAGCCAAAGCATTAAGTAGTGGGGTGAGTGTGCAAATTTGCCTTCAAAGCAAACAGCAGAAAAGAGAGAATAGGTGTGTGAGGCTAGAAAAAAGAAGAGTGTGATTAAATGATTAAATTTAGTGATAAAACTAAATTCACATTTTTGTTAAGGATTAAAGACAACAGAGATTAAAAGAGACACCTCTCCTGTATCCCAAGCACTCATACCATAAAAGAATATCATGGCCAATGTGAACTCAGATGGGTTTAATAAAGAAAGAGGCATGCGCTACACTAGTTAAGAATTAAGAGAAGAATGTGTTTTAGAGATATAATATACAATGTATGATCCCCCCCCCCCAATTCTTATTTACCTGGTTTAAGATCATAGTGTATTATAGGTGGCTTAATCTCATTGAGATATCGCAGTGCATTTACTATTTGCATTACAATGGACCTAGCTTCTTTTTCTGTCATTAGTTTATGTTGCTTGAGATAGAAATCTAAATCGTTGCCTTCACAATATTCTAATACTGTACAAAACCTAGAAAGGAAAAAAATAAAAGTTAGATAAGGAAACAAAGGCTATTTAATTATTCAAGCATACAATGGAAATAGGAACATCATTTCTTTGCATTAATTGCACATTTTCACTTAACTTTTATTTATGGTTTTCATTTGTATACATTTCAATAGTTTTACAAAAATTGTAACATTTAAAACAATCGACTTCCTTCCTCCTCTTTCTGCAGTTCCTTCAATTTCTTTTATCATTTCCTGCATATCCTAAATTAACTTATCCTTCTATTTATTTCTTTTAATTCTATATTCTTTTTAAAACAGCAGGTTATTACAATAATCCTGCCAATGTCTTTATCGGTTTCCAACTGCTTGTAAATATTCAATAAACGATGTCCATTCTTTTATAAAAAGTTTGTTATCTTGATTTCTTAATTCTTCCAGTAGGTTTTGCTTTCCTCTTGGGAATTACAGGGGTATAACTACCTAAACAGTATAGAAAGATATTTATTTATGAATTCAACAAGAGCTGCAAGAATGTTACTTGCCCAGAAATGGAAAAAAGAAGATGAGAGAAGAGTGGATACAAAAACTTTTTGGAATACAGTGGTACCCTGGGTTAAGTACTTAATTCGTTCCGGAGGTCCGTTCTTAACCTGAAACTGTTCTTAACCTGAAGCACCACTTTAGCTAATGGGGCCTCCTGCTGCTGCCGCGCCACCAGAGCACAATTTCTGTTCTCATCCTGAAGCAAAGTTCTTAAACTGAAGCACTATTTCTGGGTTAGCGGAGTCTGTAACCTGAAGCGTATGTAACCCGAGGTACCACTGTATGCACAAATGGAGAAATCACATTTTCACTTTACAAAAGAAACTGGAACAATCTACAATGGTACCTTGGTTGTCGAACTTAATCATTTCTTCGAAATCCAAGGCGCTTCCTGCACTCAGTCAGAAGCAGAGTTGGACATTCAGCTTCCGAAAAACGTTCACAAACTGAAACAGTCACTTCCAGGTTTGCGGCGTTCAGGAGCCAATTTGTTAGGGAGCCAAGCCGTTTGACAACCAAGGTACCACTGTACTTGAACAATAATCAATGCCACAGCCTTCAGAACATCATACTAGAGAAAATACTGAGCCACTGAGGCCAAACACCATGAAATTTAAATCATACTTATGTCCAACCAAAGATGTTCCTGAAGGGTGGGCTTAATTTCTAACTGGTGTGTGTGTGTGTGTGTGTGTGTGTGTGAGAGAGAGAGAGAGAGAGAGAGAGAGAGAGAGAGAGAGAGAGAAAGAGAGAAAGACTTACGTATCTGTATCCAGGGAAAAGTAGTCATAAAGTTTTACTATCCTTGGATGATCAAGTTCTTTGTGTATTCTATACTCTCTGCAGGCGTGCCTAGAAGACATAGGTAAAATAATCACGACCACCAGAACACTTTTTTTTGGTCTTTGTAACAAATTAAAAGTGTTTTCTTGAAACGCTTACTTATGGTAGTTTTCCTTTTTCTCATCTCTCCAGCTTTTGTTAAGCTGGTGTATTTTCACAGCAGCGTATCTTTGCTCATAGAGATCAAAAGCCTGCAAGGAAGGTTGGGGGGAAAGTAGTAGAAAGAGATTTTGTGAAATACGAGTCACAGAGAACTGTATTTATCAACATTTCAATATAGCTTGAGAGTGCAATACATCATATCTGGCCCAATACTAGAAAAAAACCTTGAATTTTTAATTGACTGTTTTCTCATTGGTTCTAGAGAGGGTCACCTATGTCGGTAGGCATACATTTAAAAAATAAATAAATATTACCAGCCAAGAAGAGGACATTACCTTATATACTTCACTAAATCCACCTCGACCAAGTAAATGAAGTAACAAATATCGCTCGTTTAACGTAGGATGATCCTTGAACCTTATTATTTAAAAAAAGAAGCAAGAACATTGATCAATGAGAAAGGCAAGTACTTAATTTTAATACTAATTATTTTTGTGTATACAAAAAAAGAAATACTGGAGTGCAGTGTTTCATTCTTATAATTCTGGATCATAGCAGTACTGATTCAACTTAAAATACATTCTATGTTGTTGTTGTTGTTGTTGTTGTTGTTGTTGTTGTTATAAGTGTACTGCTTGTATAAAAACAAAAACAGGTTTTGCAGAGCTGAGGCATGGATATCTGTGTGTCATTTATTCCAGAGCGAGTGAGGTGGAGAAGAGTAAGTACGCGAGATTAAAATCTAGTGCCTTACTGAGAATTATCTTCATTGTTTATTCTTTTGAGCTCTCGTATGTGAAGATTTCTAACTCTTTCCAGACGTTCAAGTTCTGCTTGTATTTCAGCTTCTTCCTGCAAATCAAAACAAATAATTAATGAAATCTCAAGGTTTGTTGGTTTGTTTACTTTTTATCCCTCTCTCAGCTGATAACCAGGGAATTGTTTGTTTCAGAATCTCAACATTTGAAAGAGAAATCGAAAGACGTACACCTAATTTCCTCCTACAAAGCCTCTAGTTGATGTATTCCATTTTTTTCTTGCAACAATGGGGATAGTACCCAAACAATCAGTTTCATAACTGAACAAGTTCAAAAACTTTTCTGCCTGCCTGGTCATGTAGAGGCGAATGATATGTATAAATGATATGTATGTGGAGACAGGTGATGTGTATAAAAGATAAGCAGAAAATTAGGCTACAAAACCATTTGGGGGGGGGGGGTTGTCTGAACTCTATAAAAAAATGGTGATGGTGTCACCCCCTTCGGCACAGCATTCCACAAATGGGAAGGCCACCACTGAGAATGCCTTTTCTTTTGTTGTCACCTTCCACAGCTCCCTTCCAGGGGGCATATGGAAAAAGGCCTCAGATGACAAATGAAGGGTTCAATTTGGTTCATGCAAAAGGACTAACTTAAATCTAGTCTCCTATGTGTTCTACTTCATATATTTTCTTAACGGTGGTGTAAATCCAATAATCTGCAAATTATTTAAATTTTCATATTTGAGAATTTATCAAATTGGCTCTTCAATAAGAAAAACCTCCTTTAAGCCAATATATCTGGTAAAAGGTAAAGGTAAAGGTAAAGGGGCCCCTGACCATTAGGTCTAGTCGTGGCCGACTCTGGGGTTGTGGCGCTCATCTCGCTTTATTGGCCGAGGGAGCCAGCGTACAGCTTCCAGGTCATGTGGCCAGCATGACTACGCTGCTTCTGGCGAACCAGAGCAGTGCAAGGAAACGCCATTTACCTTACTACTGGAGTAGTACCTATTTATCTACTTGCACTTTGACGTGCTTTCGAACTGCTAGGTTGGCAGGAGCAGGGACCGAGCAACAGGAGCTCAACCCATTGCGGGGATTCGAACCGCCGACCTTCTGATCGGCAAGTCTCCTAGGCTCTGTGGTTTAACCCACAGCGCCACCCACGTCCCTAATGTATCTGGTAGAGGACGTTAAATCAGTTTAGAGACTGACTATAAGGTACACACACACACAAAATTTATTTACATTTAAAAATAGAAGTTTGAACTTAAAGAAATATTTTACTTTTAAAAATCAATCTTTATCTACTCTCTTATGGGATAGCATTTTTCTCAGAGTTGAAAGAGCAACAAAACAGATGGCAGTGTTTTTTCCTGAAGAACTTTCTGCTGCATAATACCTTCCTTAGCAAACTACAAGCTTCCACTGTCCAAAAAGGAGCAGTATTCTTAAAAAAGGTCAATCAAGCTGATCTTCTTAACTGAACATTAAGTTTACCACTAATTTTTAAGAAGTACAAGTACTGAGTATACAGTGTAGTTGTGTGTCCCAAAAATGCAGATTACTGACTTTATAATATTAACTGACACATTCTTATAGCAACTGTTAACATTTCCAACGTGTAATTTATGTATACCTTCCTCTTGTCATTGAAAATGACAGCATGGAATTTAGATTAAAAACTAGACATTTAACAGAATGGCTATTCTTCATTGTATAATGCAAGACACAAAATACTGAAGTTTTCACAAGCGATGCAAAATCACCATTTAAAAGTGACATACAACTTTTGACTATCTGAGCAGCTCTATCTAGTATTTCAAAGCATGCTCCTGCTACAGGCATGGTTCTTTCAATCTTAAACAGCTTACTTGGATCATATCTATAACCAATGGGGTAGAGTCTATGGTTACAGTACTGTGTGATCAGAAAAAAGATCCAGTTTAAACTATTAAACATACCTTTTTGAGATGTCCTAATCTAAGCTTGAAAATTTCTTCTTGCTCATGGTATTCTGCTAGTGTTAGCCTGCAGGAATTACCATAGATAACAAACCATTTTAATCAAAAGTTGCACACAAAAAGTCACAGCACATGTTACTAAAAGTTGCATGGGAAAAAACGTATTTTATTTCCGATTCATAACACAGGAAGCCAATTCCTCCAGCATCTTGTACAAACCGCTACATTCTGAATGACCAGAAGCTTAATGTGGAACAAAATGTTCTGATACCAAAATTGTATCCACACTCCTACCTAAAAGATACAGGGAGGTATCAAAGAAGAGTGTAACTCCTCTTTGGTGTTTGAATCAAACGCAGCTGATATTGCAGTATGTGCTAAATGCTAATGGTCGACAAGGCATCTTATATTAGGATGATGACAAAGAGATATTAGGTATTTGTAATAATGTGGGACTGCACATTTAGAATAAAGTGCAAAGTCATGTTGCATTTATAGGAACGAGCAACAGATTACACAGTGATGTTCTTAAATAGAAAGGGTACTTGATGCCAGAAGAGTCTGAATTATTGACGTCCTAGACTCCGCAAGTACCAGTTTGAGACCCAAGCTTTAGTATTCACTGGAACACCTACATATCTTACACCACTTTGCCAACTCTAAACCAAAATGAGCATCATATACAAAAATCAGTTCCCTCCCTTGTCATAACTAAAATACAGGACACAGAGGGCAGGCTTTGGAAATGGCCCTATAGAGCTCTGTGGGATAAAACAAGCAAGCTGCAATTAACAACACTTTTGGAAGACACACATCGTTGGAACACCCCCCAAGCCACAACACCAGGGCCACTACAAGCAGGGAGAAAGAGTTAGCTTCTCCAGCTTTGTGAACGGCTACAAACAGGTGATTGTGGCACCATCATGACAAATACTCAATACATAATTAGAAAAGAAGTATAAACTTACAATTGTGGTAAATTGGGTCTAACAAACGGATCGTTTTCTGCTCCATTGACAGCTTTGTTTTTCCTCTGCTTAGGTTCTGAATTGGCAGAGGGCGCCTGAGAATTATTTGTAGCAGGAGGTTTTCGCTTTGCCAGAAGTTTTCTTTGCCTCTCTATATCTTCCCTTTGTTGATTTACCCACTCCTGTTGCCTGCAAACCCAAAGCATTGTTTTAAGATGATTTTCAGACTTGATTTTTTATTTTTTTTAAAAAAACATTTTAACTCTTGTGGATTTAAGCTGATTCCCTAAAGCAGGAGTAGAGAACCTCTAGTCTGCTTTCACCAATGGGGCCTCCAAAAAAAGGGGGGTTGTAATCCAAAAAAAGAAGAAGAAAAAAAGGGTTGTAATCCCGAAAAAGGGACATGCACTTCTGGGTTTGACGTGGTTGTAATCCAAAATGGTTGCAAACCAAGGTACCACTGTATAAGCCATATTTTCTTCATTCAAATAATTGAATTACAAGACAAATAGTTCCAGAAGCTTTGTTAAAAAAAGAATTTGTGCAAGACACATGTAAGATGTAGAATCCAACATGCAAAGAAGTAATTTAGTTAATCAGGGTTCTCTGACATGCGTGCCAACTTCAAGAGGCATCCCAAGCCATCTTCTTAACTATGGCTTAGTAACATTACAACAGATGGACTACACATGACATCCTTCTATTCAAAGCATGAAAGTAAAACACAAGAATTCTACTTTTCTTCACTCTGATTCTACCTATAAACCTTCTCAGTCATTCCCTTCTCTGCCAAGTTTCTGCTAAATTATGTTACTGAGGCGACTATTTTACCAGCAACTAGAGGCTCTCCCTCTCCTATTCCCTATTTTATGCTAGTGGAAGTGCAGTCAAGTCAACTAGGTTCTCATTTACTTGTTGCTGCTTCTTTATGGCAAACAAGCACACTAATGGCTCAAAGTACTTCATATATTGTAGATGCATGGGTCAAGCTGAGAGTCATTATCTACACAGTGTCCATGTTCTAAATGTCTGTTTTGGTTTTTTTTTTTTGATATACGATATCTTTATTGTCATTGTCATTGTCCCATGCAGAACAATGAAATTGACTCACTGAGAAACTCATGCAAACCTACTCATGTGTTTGCTTTCAAAATCACCAAATGTAAGAAATTCAACAGACAGCAGATTGAGTCAATTCTCTACTGTATTCTGAGATTTCCTCTTTTCCCCCCTTCTTTTTTTTAAAAAATAGCCTGAATACCATGATGTGTATAAAAAGTAATCCCAAAGCCGGCAGTTTTACATAAAAACACCCACTCCTTGGAGCTGGTAATTACGAACAATTTAAAAACACAATATTGACTAACTTCACAAGATTCTGAAATGCGAAGCCATCTGTCCACTGTTCGGTAAACGATGCGCCGTGTCGAACAGTCGTAAAATGCCCAAGGCGTAATCTGTCTTGCATACTCTTCTCTCTGCTTGCCAGCTTTTCTTGTGTGCTCTAAGGAAATCAAAAATATCACCAGTTAGTTTTAGAGCCCTTCCTTCTCAGCAACGGATTTTTGCCACAAGAAATGCAACACTGATGCTTAATTTTGTTGCGCAAGGATCCAAGATACCTTCCTTCAAGGCTTCCATTTTATGAGGGTATTGCATTTTCCTCAGCGGGGGGGGGGGGGGGGGGAGAGAAGCAGCTCACCACCCACCCAGTTAGCACATCAGCCGAGATTGCGAACGCTGAGCAGAATGCAGTTACTTGCGTATCTTTGCGAGTGCCTTACTGGTTTGTGCTTGTGGTATCAAGCAAGGCAAATACGAGAGCGCTGAAAGCTGAAACCTTCTGCATTCTTTATTAAAGGCTCCTGTTCCTGAAAAAAAGACTGTATTCTGGACAGGTTTGCTACTCTCGACAGAGGCGAGGAAAAAGTGCTATTTCCACTTTGCATCAGAAGGGGGGGGGGACCTCTTCTAGTTTTCTAAATAGTTCCCAATTAAGCCTATTTTATAATGACTCTCCCTCATACCAGCTTGGAATTTGATCCCAGGACCCAGGGATCTATTTCTGTGTTTAAATACAGCACCATCAGGGTAGTAGTTCTTCTACCCCTTCTTACATATGACCACAACAACCTCCTCTTGTCCATTAATTCATCTCCTCATTTCATCCTGGAGGAAAGACCTACCTATAAGACAAATCCATACATCTGCCCCCCCACCTTACACAGTGCCTCTCTCTTGCTGTGTTGGAATCAACCCAGAGAAGCAGTTTCCTGCACTGCTACAGTAAGAAGGGGACACAGAGGTCTCTGACCCACCTTACTGCTGATTGGATCGGGTTTTTACTGAAATGACACAAACTGCAGCTCATGCCAATGCAGTTTAACCTGATTTACAGGATTAGGATGACAGAGTATTCTTCACTGTGGATACTGAACAAAAAATATATTTAAAAAATCCAACTTACTTTTTCAATCAAAAGCTTCTTGCTCATTGAAATGCACTTGTTTAATCTTTCTTTGTATTTTTCAAGTAGCTTTTGTTGTTCGTCTATTTGTCGTCGTAGGTCACAATTAGCCTAGGAATCAAATGAAATTGTATTTGTAACCAGTAGGGCCCTGCGATAAAATGCTGCAAGGCTGAAAGCTTCTGGAATAGGGTCTCAGCCACCCTATTCCATCCTCCATCTCCATTTCTCATTTATTCTCCATTCATTCCACACACACACAAAGAGCATTCCAGGCTCAGTCCTCATTGGCCTGTTTTGGAGTTCTCCCCAGCTTAGGTTGGGTGACACGTTTGTGTCCAAATGCCAGCTATATTAAAATATTTCACTTTTCCATTCATATCTTTGGGCAACTCTCCATCTTTGATGACATTAAAATAGCTTTCAAGTGTGAACCAGGAAGTGACCTAATGAGGTGGTACATTCTAACTTTCTTAAAATCTCTCTGTGTGTCTTCTTTCCTCCTATTTTTCCAGTTACTCAGTTCGCCTCCCAACCTAATCATCTCCCACCATAGCTGCCAACGTTTCCCTTTTTTAAAGGGAAATTCCCTTATTCCGAATAGGATTCCCTGCAAGAAAAGGGAAAAGTTGACAGCTATGTCTCCCACCCACCTTACTCAGTCAGTTCTATACCACTGAGTTCCTAGGGCTTTTTTCCTAAAGATTTTCTGAGCATGAACAAATCACAAATACAAGAAATGAGGAGTGCCAATTAAAAATTGTATACATATAGACCCAAAGCCGTGCCTTCTCTTTCCCCAGGTATTAAAAATATGGTATCAGTCCACCCCCCACAAAAGATTCCTCGAGTTTGGAGGATGCAGTATTATAAATACGTTGGCAAGCATACATTCATATGTCTTTCTGACAGCTTAAGTCAAATGCAATACAAGTAATTTGCCATTTTAAAAGCTGTGTAAGTAACCCTATATTTCTCTCTTAATCTTACCGTTATCATACTTACCCTGAGCAAATCGTCTATACGACCTTCCTTCTTTTCCAGGTCTTGGTTTTTATTACTTTCAAGTGCAGTTAATTTCAACATTGTGAGATCAGTCTACATTAAAAAAATAAATAAATAGTAGAGAAGTGGAAAGCAAACATTTATCAAATTCCATCTAAGTTCCATCAGAATGCAGCCTTTCACCGTATTTTTCGCTCTATAAGACACACCAGACCATAAGACGCACCTAGTTTTTGGAGGAGGAAAACAAGAAAAAAAATATTCTGACTCCCAGAAGCCAGAACAGCAAGAGGGATTGCTGCGCAGCGAACCCTCTTGCTGTTCTGGCTTCTGAGATAGCTGCGCAGCCTGCATTCACTCCATAAGAGGAACACACATTTCCCCTTACTTTTTAGGAGGGGAAATGTGTGTCTTATAGAGTGAAAAATACGGTAATTTACCACTAACTTAATCAGCTTAGGCAAAATAGTAAATACTGTCAGAAGCCTGAAGAGCGGCAGCTCTAAATTCTTCCCTTTCTTAGAAAGAAATGAGCAATATGCCTTTTGTATAATCCAGACTGTGCTGAACTGGGTGCATGCATGACTCAAGAGAAGAGGCAGCACCGGTCACAGTCATGCCAGGTTGCACAAATGGCTATGCCACCTTTCTGTTTTGAGTCCTGCAAGTTAAAAGAGAAAACCATAGCGAGGAACATCTCACCTAGCACACACTTCCACTGCTTCACAAGCATTCTGGACCTAAGGGAATCTGTTAAATTGCAACACAGAGAGCCAATGTGGTGCCCACCAGATGTTCTGAACTACAACGCCCTGTCGGAATGCAGAAGGCTGGGAGGCCAGCTGGCAAGCCCCAGCTGGACCATCTCCTTCCAGTCTTACTGCTTCGAAGACCATTGGCAGCTGCTCCGATGTAAATCAGCGGCCCGGGCTTCAAAGCCAGGGCACACTATTACCAAAGATAACTGTGCACACCAAATAGGCGTGAGGCTTGTGGAAGCATACAGATTTATTGATCATAAATCAGGACAAAGAAACATGTCGTTTCTCTCTCTCTCGTCGTCTCAGAGAGTACAGGGAAAAAGCAAAAGCTATACACAACGGAAGTTCCCAGCAAGCTATGCTGGAATGTAAACAGACATGTGACACGCAACAATTCCACATGTCTGCTCCTTAAGGTGGAATGGAAATGTCAACACTCCCATGCTCCCTGCCTATTGCTCTTGCTGACTGGGGTTGGTTGATGGGGGCTAGAGTTCAAAACCTAGAGGGCACCGGGTCGGTCAACTCTGTACAATTGGGCTACAGTTCAGTGGTAGAACACATACTTTGGAGGAGCTAGAAACTGAACCCTTCCACAGGCAGAGATGGCTGTGAAAGAATCCCGACTAAAAGCCTCGACAGCTGCTGCTTGCTAGTCAGTGTGGACAACACAACTAAATGGAGAAATTGTCTGAATCAGCACAAGGCAGCTTACATTCCTGTGAATTTTTAGCTTGTGTTATTTTTACGTGGGTGGCACTGTGGTCTAAACCACAGAGCCTAGGGCTGGCAAATCAGAAGGTCGGCGGTTTGAATCCCCGCACCGGGGTGAGCTCCCGTTGCTTGGTCCCTGCTCCTGCCAACCTAGCAGTTGGAAAGCACGTCAAAGTGCAAGTAGATAAATAGGTACCACTCCGGCGGGAAGGTAAACGGCGTTTCCGTGTGCTGCTCTGGTTCGCCAGAAGTGGCTTAGTCATGTTGGCCACATGACCTGGAAGCTGTCTGCAGACAAACGCCGGGTCCCTAGGCCTATAGAGCAAGATAAGCGTGCAACCCCAGAGTCGTCTGCGACTGGACCTAACAGTCAGGGGTACCTTTACCTTTACTTTACACAGCCTTGATAAAAGTTACCTGCACCCTGCTTTTCCGTTTTAATCTTGTTATTATGTACCGTATTTTTCGCTCTATAGGACACACTTTTTCCCCTTCAAAAATGAAGGGGAAATGTGTGTGCGTCCTATGGAGCAAAGATGCCATAGCCCCACGACCCTCTCCCGGCTGGAGAGGTGATGTGCGGCTATGGCAGGAGCCTCTATAGCTGCGCGTCACCTCTCCAGCCGGGAGAGCGCGCGGGGGGCTAAAGAAGCCATAGCCCCTTGACCCTCTCCCAGCTGGAGAGGTGACGTGCGACTATGGCAGCAGCCTGTCCGCTGCTCCCTGACCTGCTCTTTGGGGCTGGTTGTGGGTTTCCCCCCGCCAGCCCCAAAGAGCAGGTTGAAAGGAATCTGAAGCCTGGAGAGCAAGAGGGGTCAGTGCGCACCGACCCCTCTCGCTCTCCAGGCTTCCAAGGTAGCCCGCTCGGCACCTTGTTTTAGAGCGGGAAAACAAGAGGGGGGAAATTCTCCCCCTCTCTGCGCAGCACCTCCTGCCACTTCGCTGAAGGGGCGCTGGGCAGAGAGGGGGAGATTTTTTTTTCTTGTTCTCCCCCCTCTAAAACAAAGTGTGTCCTATTGTCCGGTGCGTCCTATGGTGCGAAAAATACGGTATTTTGTGATTTTTACCTTGTATTTTTATGTACTGAACTGCTCTGAGATCTATGAAGGGCGGTATACAAATTTTAATAATAATAACTTGTTGATGTTTCATTTCCTTCTATCAGAATCTCGAGACCTTAAATCCCAAAGCATCCATCCTGAAATTGTACTCCATATATATATATTTTGTAATCTCCCTAGGAAGATCACGTGCTGTTATGCTGGGAATGGGTGTAAAATACAGAGAGAGAAGAATGGCTTGCTTCTATTTACTCTCAATCTTTCACTGTAACAAACACTTCAAGTTTAGCTTTAACTACGTGCCACCTTTTCTAAGCAGCAGTTACAAATCAGAACTGATGTGTATGTGTGTAGAATAATGAAAAGGAATAGCTTCATGTATTTTCAGCATTAAGCATAGAATTACAATCCAGAGTGCTCACCTGAGTAATTTTAAATGACAACTGCTTTGGTTGTGAAACAGGGTGGTCCCCAAAAGATAATGCAGTAGGAGAAGGACTATTCTGTCGAACCTAAATGTGCACAGATAAAATATAAGATTTACATGTAACTGGAAAGCAGAAATAAGAACAAAGTAAATTGCTAAAATAAGGGAAAGTGCCTGGTCAGACATTGTCCTCTTTCACCCTCCCCACACCTGAAATGCTTGGAATCCACGGTAGCCAGACCACGAATAAAAGCCAGCCATTTATTTCTTCTACTAAAAGGAGTAAGTACCTACAACTGGAATACACATGGCTCTTCATTCTCCAGTACTAAAAGCTACACTATTCAGATCTCAGGGGACAGAAACTTCCTCATGGTACATGAGAATATCGTCTGCAGGGAATGTTACGAAGTCACTATTTGCCTCTGCCAGCAATGTCAGAACTGTCCCCAATTTATTTATTTTATAATGAACGGGGGGGAAATCATTTCATACACCTTCAGAGAAAATACCGTTTCAAACAGTCTCTAAGGGGGTGGTAAGACTATCATATAAGGCAACTGCATGGATACAGCAACATAAATTGGTCTCTGAGAGACAGCACAGAACCAAGGGACCTCTGTATCTTACACCTCACCCCTTTTGCATTGGACAGGTTCAGATCCTCAGGTATTACCAATTTATTTTTCAATAGACTTGAGACTTGTGTTTGTAAATGTGCTAATTCTTAATGGAAACATTTTTGTCCTGTATCACTATCCAAATTCTAGCAACCGGTTACTTGTCTCAGCAACTGCAGAGACTTTCCAGACAACAGGGAGGAAGGCAATTAGGGGAACCACTGGTGGCTTTTGCTGCATCTTCTAATACTTTTGGTGCACAATATTATTTCAAAGACACAAACTACAAATTACAGCTTTGGAAATTAACAGCTCTTCTTAAAAAAATATGCTTGGAGACACTTCGTTGGTAAAGCTGTTTTAACAGGCAACAACGCATCAACTACTAGATTGTAGCTGAGACAGGGTACAGTGGTACCTCGGGTTACTTAACTCGTTCCGGAGGTCCGTTCTTAACCTGAAACTGTTCTTAACCTGAAGCACCACTTTAGCTAATGGGGCCTCCTGCTGCTACCGCACTGCCAGAGCACAATTTCTGTTCTCATCCTGAAGCAAAGTTCTTAACCCGAGGTAATATTTCTAGGTTAGCGGAGTCTGTAACCTGAAGCATATGTAACCCAAGGTACCACTGTATGTGGAAAAATATATTTCATCCCACAAATGATCAGGGAATATTCTTCCTTTAGATGGTAATGGCTGGTTAGAATTTCCATACATTTGGGAAAACCTGGACATGTTCTCTTTTGTGGGGCCAGCATGCACATCTGGGTGAATTTTTACATTTTAATGGAAATGTCTGGGTGGTTTTTTAGGTGGGATGTTGGCTTGGGCTCAAGCTGCTCTGCATGCAGCAGTCGTGACCAACCTGAGCTGAGGCTGTCCTCTTTTTTGCTCTTCAAGATATAGCAACCCTATTTGAACGCTTCATTTCTGAAGCAACACTACACAAAAACACCAGCCTCCCTAACTGCTGTATCAGAAAGGGAACAGTTAAGCAATGGCAGACCTTACCTAGAGGTTTCTAAGAAATAATTTAATAGAACAGTCTAAGGACAAGCATGAATTGCTTCTCCCTACTATTTTGTGGGGACACAGCAGAAGGTGGCTCTCTCCCACCTCTGACACAGACACCTAGGAGAAGTGTGAGGAAGAAAATTGCTCATGGCGGCGCCGCGTCTTTGCCTGGAAAGATGTGCCCCACACCCCCCAAACCAAAATCCACTGGGGGTGGGGGGAAGTGTCTTTAAATACATGTTTGGGAAAAGAGGACTGACAATCTCCCAAATATGCATAACTGAAACCCCTCTCAATTATCTTTTAGTAAAAAAAAAAAAGAATTAGGAGGAAACACTGTATTTCAAAGAAAAAGCCAACCTGTATGAGGGTTGTTGTTTTTTTGTTTCTGTAAACTGAACATGCTTGTGGATTCTATGTAGTTAAAAGAAGGAGCAAGAGGAGGGGGAGAAGAGGAAAACATTTCTTTTGTAGCATTTCCACCTTCATGTAATTGTTTTAATTAAACGGGATTCCCAAGAGCTAGCTCTTTGCCTATAGCAGAATTGAGGGAGAAATACCAAGGGAGTAATCCAGACCCACTGAAGAAACCATTGCTTCATTAGATTAAACGTGCAGAGGTATTTAACTGGAAGTGCTTCCATTTTCTCAGCTACTAGAAGATAAAGTCTGAAGCTTCTGTCAGTAGGACCGGGAATGAGGGGAGAGGAAAAATTCTCCTCAGTGAGATATAGTAACTTGAGATTTTAAAATGTCTCACATTTCTCTAACCAGGTACAACTGGATGTGTGAAATCTATTTTACCATTCTAGATTGGACCTTCACCTTTTTACAAGCTGCATTATCATTAACCCAGCTGACTACCTGCAGATCCCTCTCCACATTAAAAAAATTAATAGGCAATATTTTTCAAAGGAGATAAGGAGGGGGGAGTACTCTGGTTTCTCTTCAGATCGTATAATGAGAGGGGCTGGAAATGTTCTGGCAATATTCTACCCCAGTGCTCAGCAAGACAGGGCTGCCATACGTCCAGAATTTCCCGGACATAACTGGAATACAGCAGTCGGAAACAGTGTCTGCGCAGAAATTACTGATTTTTTTTGTGTGTGATTTTGTTGGGGGGGGGGAGAGTTCAATAACTTTGAGCAAAACTAAGAAAAGCTCAACAACTTCTGTGTCCCGATTTTCACTTTTTGAAATATGGCAACCCAACAGTAAGAACCTGTTCCCACATTCAACGCTCTTGCCAATTATTTCCAAAAAGGTGCAAGCATAAGAACTGACAAATCATGGAAGTTTAACACTTTGATTAATTTTATTTGGTAACGTTCAACTACATACAGGTATGTCTGCTCACACAGTGGGACTTTTTTCTCCTCTCCTAGATGCTACACCTCCTGCACTCCACAAAAATCTGCTCCAGAGAGTTGAGGGATAAGTCCCATCATGCAAACAGAAATCCATTTCTCAATCACGTGAGCATCATTGGCTATCCCCCATTAAGGCCATTTAATAACTTCTAACATTACACTGTTATTTATGATCTGGCTCCCCACCCATCCCCAACATGTGGACCTGCACAAAGGAGAAACAGAACACTCCTATCACACTGCCCGGCAGAAAGACTCAACCGCTGGTTTCTATGCACGCATACTACCAATAGGGAGGCGAACAAAAAGTAACAATACAATAAAAGTGGTTGTTGGTGTTTTTGCGTGTGTTCTAAGGCAAGGTTGGGGAAACGGTGGCTCTCCAGATCATGTTGCACTTCCAATTCCATCAGTCCTGGTCAAACGTTCCCTGTTCTAAGGGAACAATCTATCAAGCCACTGCCTCTGCAAGATTAGTTTTAGCTATCATGAACGTTTCTGAATCATAAGCTGATAATTATACAGAGTAAACTTACGGAAGAAGGGGCGGAATGTGAATTTTGAGGAGAGCGAATCGCAGGAGGCATTCCTCTTACTGGGCTAGACCCATTTCCACCTTGGTACTGGAAAAAAGAGAATTCAGATTATGTAATCAAATGCAATACCCTTCAGAGTGATTTGCATGGGGTGTGTTGAGACAAACTTGTTTATCACAACAGCAATTCAACACTCAACAATTCTTCATTTTTATTTCTGTCTAAAAACTAATTGCCCATTAACTGATGCTTGAGCAAAACTTAGTATTACTGCCATTATAACTTTAGATTTAAGGCAAAGGTGTTCACTTTTGCAGGAGCAATCTCCAGCTTGTACATTATTAAGTTTGTATCCCATCCATCCTCCTGAAAGAAGCCCAGGGCAGCAAACAAAGTAATAGAACAATACTATTAAAATAAAATGAATACATATTTAAAACATTTTAAAATATCAAGGGCCTCTAGAAACAGCTAACATAGAATACATACGCAATAGCTTGTTGAGGGACACTACCCTGGAAAAGCTACCCCAGCAAACATAGCTTAGCAACAAGCACAAATGAGGGAGAAAGTCTTTGGTAATGCTTTTGCTTCCTAACTTGCTTAATTCGATATTTTGTGAAATTCTAAGTAAATTAAGTTGAAAGCAAAAAACTAAACTGTTGAAGATGCATACAGTATTACAGTTAGGAAACCAGGGATTGTCAAATGTCACAGGAAAGGCATGCAAAATTTAACGGTAGAAAGGTTGTGCAATTCTTCCATAACTGAGAAATCTATTAAATAGTGCAGAATGGCATCGAGACTAAATATGTAAATTCAGGAAGCTGCTGACAATTTATGCACATGGTACTAAAACTGAGGATATTAGCAGCTGCCCGTTTTTCTACTGATGACACCTTTTGCTCATTTGTGCTAAAAAGCACATTGTAATAGAGTCACACTTCCTACTAGGTTCCATTAGTCTCCAGTTATGACTATATGTCTGAAGCTTTTTCACAAAAGCAACGATGTAAGAAAACTAGCAATAGCATGACTGGGTCACAAAATCCATATTCTTTTAGCTTTGTATAAATTTCCAATTGGCATATGCTGGGAGGTGAAAGGAAACCAACACTATCTGGAACTTCTAGCTCAGGGGCAGGCAACCTAAGGCCCGGGGGCCGGATCCGGCCATACGCCTTCTCAATCCGGCCCGCAGACGGTCCAGGAATCAGCATGTTTTTACATAAGTAGAATGTGTCCTTATTTAAAATGCATCTCTGGGTTATGTGTAGGGCATAGGAATTCGTTCAATTATTATTTTTTCCCCAAAATAGAGTCCGGCCCACCACATGGTCTGAGGGACGACCGACGGGCCCATGGCTGAAAAAGGTTGCTGACCCCTGTTCTAGCTGGAACTGTATGGTTTAAGTACAAAAAAAAGTCAAAATACACCCCTTTTTTTCGGTTTACCACAGTTTTAGAAGACCTGCACTAGGTTTAGTGACAACCATCTTCTCCCCATCAAGGTAAATCAACATATAGATAGTTTGAGAGGGCATTCAAAAAGGGATTAAATAAATGTTTGTTACCTTATGCACTTTGGGATGAAGAAAAGAAAAAATGTTTATATACAAAATAAAAAATAAACAACCAAATACAATAGTTTATGTTCCTCAGAAAAAGCTACATTTGATGTATGAAACAGAAACAGCTTAACTAGAATATAAGGAATCATAGCACTTACTTCAAAATAGTCACTAATTTTGTGCCCACGTGCACCAATGTTTTTCCCTAAAAAATAAAAATCATCATCAAAAAGATTAGAGAGACAAAAAAGCATAATTTCTGCTGTGCAATATGAAGGCTGTAAGGTATTGTTTAATTTTAGCTTCTCACAGATTCCCGTTTGTTTGGCAAGTACTTTTGTTTCCTTACATGAATCTTTTAGGAATGTCTAAACAATCACTTTTTCAAAGACTATATGGACCAACCTTATTTCTCCAGATTTATACTTAGTTACTACTGAAAAGTCCCATTGTTTTCAGCGGACTTATTCGTGACTAATGTTTGCTGAATCCTGGATAATCAGGACCACAATCCTATAGCCATGTAACTCCAACCAAGACCTAGTGAACTCAATAGAACTTACCGTATTTTTCGCTCTATAACACGCCCCAGACCATAACACTCACGTAGTTTTTATAGAAGGAAAATCCGGAGGCATGCCACCTGTAGGCATTCCCTCCATAACACGCACAGACATTTCCCCTTACTTTTTAGGAGGAAAAAAGTGAGTGTTATGGTGCAAAAAATACGGTACTTCTCAGCTGACATGTACAAGATCACACTGGTAGCCACACTAGGTTTTTTGCAGTAAACAAGGCCTTTTAAACACCTTATGGTTGCAGATTGATTGCGGCCTGAGGATTTGTAAGTAAGAGCCTACTTATCTGTGTTCTTATCCTAATTCCACAGGCTGAATAATTAATAGGACTGATTTAGTCAGCAAAAGACATTTGAGCAGTTGTATGACCATTGTAGTAACAAGGAAACACAGCAACTTATATCCATTTACCATTCTGAGTTGCTTGATCCTGATGGCTCAGTGCAAGACCTTAAAGACCAACCACCATAGTTTGAAAACAAATCTAGAAGATAAAGGTACCCCAAATTCCAGAAAGATAAAAGTTTAAAGCTAAGAACATGTGCATTGGTGGTGCCTTAACACCCCTGACCAAAAGTCAACTGAAATAAAAGTGGCCATATGGCTCTTTGAACGCACACAAAACACTCTGATGCATCTCCAAGGAATGGAAAAGACAGACAACTTTCTGAACACTCTCTACATATAAATATGGTATAGATAACATCTTACACTTCGCAACAATGCACACAGCCTACATTAGTTTTTACTGCTTTGAAAGTCAAGTATAGGATCATCAGTTGTACTTGCAAGATGCTGTTGATACTGGCCTATGAAATTTTGAGACAGCTTTCAAAGTCATTACGACCATCTCCCACGTACAGAAAAAAAGGACCGAGAATGTCTCTCACCCACACAGGCTTTGGCTTTAAAAAGTAGTGTTTCTTCCTTTTATCATCAAATGCTTTCTTCCCTCTCCAAAATATTCTTTAAAGCCATAAATTTGTCTAAAGTTATCACATGAAGAGTAATATGAGACCGTTCCAGAGCACTAGTCTCATGCCTATTTCCTTAGAAAATTCATTACTGACGGCAATTTCCACTTGGCCATAGCTTGGAATGGAGTTTACAGAAAGCATTTTCCAAAATGTCTACCAGACATTCTATGGATGATGATGATTATTATTATTTGAACCATGAATTAGCAATTGTGGTGTGCACCCCAAAATAAGCATTGGAGCACCACCAACCATACACTCCAGGAGAGTGTTCTCTGTGAGATGACAGCAAATTGTGTCTGGGTCCAAGCCACTGTAAAGTGCAAAATTATGCCAATAACATCTAGCAGAGCCTGTCACCCTGATAGCTTTTGGGAAGACAGACAAGATAGCAATCTAAGACACAACAGCAGCAGTCTAAAACATGTATAGGAAGGAACTAGGAGGTGTGGCTGTTTGTGTGTCAACTATAACCCTCAAACTATTCTCACTTCTAAGGTGTGTCGTACAACAGCACATCTCTAATGAGTTTATGAAAGGAATGCCTATTTATCTAAACAATAAAGCAAGATGGTCCTTCACTCCTCTTTATTTTACTAGCAGCTACCATTTCTTCCAACGAAAATAAAATAGGGCTCTGCAAAACCCATTCAGACAAGTTTGATAAAGTAACACATTAGTCATTAGAGCTAGTAGAATAAGTCCTCCAACAAAACAGTTGTTTAAAGCTAATTTGTGGACTGCTCTTAAAATACATTTCTCTTCTATTTCAGATAGTAGGAACAATAAGCCATTTACAAGTTTATTATACAATTTCTGTTTAGCAGCACTTCTGTGAAGCACCCACACAAACACACTTCAAAGCTTGTGCTATGGTTAAACAATGCAAATCAACTTCTGATATTTTTGAATTTAATTTAAAAGCATCAAATCTGCAAAGTTAAACAAGCAGCCATGTTTACTCTGCATGTGAATGTATCAATGTGTATTGAGCACATTGACTTTTGTACTCTGGACAAAAGTCTATAAAGATAAGAAAATGTAATTTAAAAATAGCATTTTATCCAGGACCAAGCACACTCTCTTCCAAAGGAGGGCTGGGAGCCTTTTAGAATAATGAGACAGGTATTCAAGAACTAATTATTGACAGCAATTGAATCAAATATAAGCAAATGAAGCAACCAGATATTATATCTTGTTCCAAATCTTCATAATAATACAGAGTGCTATTTATCAATTCCAATGCTAGTTTATTTTTAAAAATTCTAATAGACCACCTCAACTTCAAAACATTTTTCCATTACACTCTATTTGCTCTCGAGTGAACACATCTCCAAACTGAGATAGTATATTTATTGACATCCATAGAGAATCGTTGATCCTTCGAGTGTCTGTCAAAAGACAAAATAAAACTTGCAGCATGTCCCTTCCAGACTACTTTGAAAAGCCCTAAGACAAAATCAAGCAAAATTTGTTACTTTTATAAAACTATCTTTTAAAAAATGCTGTATGCTTCGTTAACAATACTTGCAATTATTAATTTGTTGCAACTGACAGGGTGAGTTTGCTAATATTTTGTTGAATATTATATGTATTATTATATGTAAAGTAGATTCTTGAATTTTGTTAATTTTCATTATCTTCTGAATGTGTGTAGAACAGCACAGTGTTTTTTGTTCTATATTTTGTCATTTCAACAGGTTGTAAGCTGCTTCGAGATCAGTAATGTGGAAAAGTGATATACAGACTGAAAATGATATGAAATGAAAAGAGCAACAAGGAAGAATGCTGGTTTTTAAAACAACCATAATGGATGACTGTTCAGCTGAAGACAGCATAACTACAAAATTGACTCCACCCTGTCTTTTCAAGAAGGAAACTAACTCCTAGGGCCATATTTGTGTAAAGTGCTGCTAGAGACTACAATTTGGCAAGCAGAAAACCATAATTACACATAAGCCAAATTCAACTTGTAGTGGAATTTTTACTCGGTGCAGCTAGATGCCCGCTGACAATGCAAAGCAACGGTGTGACGTTCAAAAAGGGAGGACTTCTTTCCCAAGAAGTTGAAATGTTACTAGATGATTCAATTAAAAAAAAAAAATCAGCTGTACATGATATATATCATACCTTGACTACTTTCACTCTGGTTTTCTGCTTTCCTTTTTCTTCCTCTAGAAGGTTCCAACTGTTTTTTCTCAGGAGTCTGCCAGACACAAAATCATGCTGTTTAATGCATAGAAAAGGAGCCAGCAACAGTTCTACGCACAAATGTGCATTAAAAAGAGATGCTCAACCAATAGGCAGCTTCACTTATCTCCAAGGTGACACATAAAATGTTTTTTTTTTCAGGAATTGTACAAAATCCCTACTCGCATCAAGTTACTGCAGCTACTTCATTCTATCGCCCCAGTAAACCAGGTTGTTTTAATATTATTTTATTCTTTAATTTGCTTGCATATAAATATTGAAAACATCTCTACAAGCTGACTGTAACAACTACAAGCTAAAGAAAAGACTGGCTCAGATCTAAAGAACTGTCACATGACCTTCCTACTGCACACACTCCCTTTCCGAGGCAACCCCTACATCTGCCGTAACAGCCCCCCGCCGAAATAAACAGGAGACCCTCCAGAATGGAATGGAGGGATCAGGATCAACCCCTGTGAAGATGTGAAATGCCTTGTGCTTATGTATGTTGGGTGTGGGAATTGATACAAGCCATTAATTTTGTACACTCTCATTTGACATTCAAGGTAGTGTTAAAAAGTATTCTTAAAAATGTAAACAAGAGCACAGAGTTGGATTGAGAATTCCCACACAAAAAGCTCCACTCATGAGATGCTCCAGGTGAAATAAGGGAATTGGGGCGGCGAGAGGTGTTTCTTGCAAAATTATTCCTTCTTTCAGCAGCAGCAGCAGCAGCAACAACAACAACACCCCCCAAGAGCTGCTACAGAGGACTGGGTGAGCAGTGTTCATGGTGACAAGGGGGAATTGGCAAAAATTGTCTCCTTGCCTTCCTCCAACCTGTGCCTTCAAAGGATCTCAACCCCTTTTGTGAACAGAATGAACATTTCCATTCACAGATGGGATAACTCTAGATCAAAGCTACAGTAAATACATGCTTTCCTAGGACACAAGCTCCAAACCACCACCACCAAGCTTCAAAAGAAAGCAAAACTGCAATTTCCCAATTACACATTAATATTATTTCCCTTATTGGCCAGGTTTACACATAATGCTAAGCCATTGTTTAACAAATCATGAGTTAACAATGAGTTATTCTATATGTCTTTATAGCTCAACAAGCATCTGGGGTGAAGAGGCCAAAAAAATGATTGTTAAGAAAGGATACTCAGTTTGCACACAATACCAAACCATAGTTAAAAAACAAAGCAAGTTTGTGAGCCAACAAACCATGGCTTCAGATTGTGGCTTGTTGCCTGGAACCCAAGTTAAGCTGCTGGATAGGGTTAGCACAATCAAACAAACCATGGCGCAACATAAAGAGTCAGCAAATTTTAATCACAGTTTAACACAGAAACGTTAGAAGCCAAAAGGCGCTGGAATCAATTTGCTCATAAAACAGTAGGCAGAAGTCATTACTATTTCCCATATACAGCTGAAATCCAAGTATAGCTTTTTTTTGGGGGGGGGGGAAATGTACTGCTAAGTAATTCTGAGTCAAAGCAGCATTTTCTGAATTCTTCACATTTCAACCACAATCCAACAATGTGATTGAAAACAGATGACCCTTCGATCATTTTGGAACGCTCCTGAATACAAGCAAGCCCATTTCAAGCTAGAAGTTGTTGGTGCCAAATCTAATGTATGTATTGGATGAATTGCTAGGTGCACTGACAACTACAGTGACAAAGCGAAGGAGAAATGAAGTCTGTCCTGTTTCTGAGTTAAGCTTTTTTTAAAAAAAACTTATCGTTCTAAATGTGTGTTTTACATTCATGTGAAGAATTTGATGCAAAGATCTACTTTTAGGCATGCACAAGGGATTATAGGTGTCAAGTGGGAATTCTTATGCTGATATGATGTGATAGGTCCTCGACTTTTTAGAAACCCCTTTTTTCGGACGTAGTTGCCATGTAACGTAGAAGGCTGCTGCTGGAAAAAGCGCACTCCTCACCCCTACCCCACATGAAACTAGCTGCACCATTCTTTGAATCCCAGGCATAACCTACATTTTACAGTCAAGTACTTTGGAGAAATCACAAGTAATCAGAAAGCTGTTGTCTTTTTGAAATTACAACCCTACAACCACATCCTAACAGAAGCTCTATTGTCAAATATTTTTTTACAATCTTGAGAAAAAGAGAATGCACACATAAAGTTTTAGAGCTCAAATATACCAGCGAACGTATCTAGGCAGCTTACGAAATTGAGGCACACATTAAAAAAATTAAAAATAGAGTTATTAAAACCAACCAAGATCAATTAAACAAACAAAAAAATTCTTAGCAGAGGCAGAGCAAAACAGCTTACAGAGCAGGGGGCAAAAGGTTTATCTGAAAATGTACTGAAACACCTAGGATTGTATTTAATGCTGCACCAGCAGGGTTCTGCAGGAGCAATGGGATTTCCATTTTCTCTCTTCCCTTTGTGCCCCCAAATGTGCTTTGGAGGGTCTGTCAATCATCTGGAGCCGATTTTGACAATGCAGGGGGGTGAGGCTGGAGGGGACAAGAGAGGAACAGGAAGTTCCATTGTGCACACTCAAGCCCTTGTGCCAGTGGAGCTGCAACACTGGATATGGGCCCTATGGTTTGTTTTGAAAACAAAAGTTTACCAGGCCTGGGTGAATAAAAAGTTCTTCACCTATTGCCACAAAGATCATAAGCAAGGTGCCAGGCAATTATCTTTCTGCAGAGGCTGTTCTATAATCAGGGTGCCAGCAATGACAAGGCCCTGCCTTTTGTAGCCACTGTTACACTTCACTTGAGATGGCATAGTGATCAGGGCCTTTGATGAAGGGACTCTTTGGGTAGGTTATATATAGGCAGAAGGAAACAGGTATTTGTATGACTGAAAAAAAGCCATACTGTTACTTGTTGATCGCACCAATGTTGTCTGTGCATTAGCAGAAAAGACATCTGCTCACACAACAGGGACTTCACCTTCCTGTCCTCCTCCTTGCAGTCCTCCATGTCCCCTCAACATCTGCTCTAGAAGGTTTGGGGCCCCATAAGAGTGGACTTTGGAGGCACCCAGGGAGGCTGCGGGGAGTTGGAGAAGACAGTTAATTCCCGTTACACGGGCAGGCGTCTACATACGTACAGCTGAATTTCACCAACAGAAGTTTTACATGTCATTTCCACGTAGATTTATGGAAAGATTTGCAAGCTGGAGAAATTCTGAGGTCTACAGAATTAGCTATTCCAAGAAATGAACTGAACCTTTAGCAGTACAGCTGCTAAATAGTATATAGTCCTATTTAAGGGTCACAGCTTAGGAATAAAAGGTATTACCAATCAACTCCAATCTCATAATAAAATAGACAGACATTTGATTAGTCTTTGAAATGAAGCCATCACCGAAAATTGCACACATAATAGTGCAGCTGTAATTCTGGAAGCCACTATGCACTGAAAGAATTTAAAGATGAATAACTGATCTGCATTAACTAAAAAAGTCTTTTATTGACAATATCCTAATATTTCAGATAGCGTTATCCAACAGAAAACTAAAAGTGGTTAGCAAACCTTCCATTTGAATAGAACCAAATCTACTCATACATGACCAGCACAGCATTTATAATCTTCCTGCACAAACACTAAAATATTGGTTCTTTCCAGATCTTCAATGTAGAACCATTCAGGAAAATCTCACGGGCATGCACATTTCAAGAATGAGGCCTAATGTACGCAAGTATGAAAAAGAGTTACAACAATCTTACATAAGAAGTGGCAGTTTAGTTGTTTAACTACTTCATACCTCTGATTCTTTGTCACTTAGAGATCCCAAGCTTCCAAAACTGTGATTAGAACTCTCATTATTTGTTGAGGCCTGTTGAGAAACAGAGACACTATTTGGCATACTATGTTTCAAACAGCTAATTAGAAATTATATAATATTAAGATAGTGTCAGAGTCTATGTTTCCAGAAACTACCACCTACATGCATATTCTGGTCACCATGTGAACATAATTAGAGATTCTGGCGTAGCCAATAGCTTGTGCAACTACTTCCAGAAGATGCTGCTAAAAGGAGCTCCAAGTATTGAATGAACTTCAGCATTTTCTCTTGTACCTCATTGTGACATTTTGCTTAATACACTTGCTGAGGTAGATCATCACCACTCTGTTGAAAAAGAGCACTTTATGTTTTACAGCTATTATTTCTACTTACCTTTGCTCCAACACTACAGCTTCCTGTACTCCCAGTGCTTCCACTCACTACTCCTGTGAATCTAGCCTCTAACAATTCCTGCCTTCTTGGATCCAGGCTATGAAGCTCATCCATTGCACCTAGAAGAAAACATTTCATATGTTATAGAATGTGTAACTGCAACCACGTGCAATCTTAGAATTCCTACATTTTAAATCAGTACATGCAGTTCCCGCTTACAGAACACAATGTGCTCCCTGGAAATCGTTTGTTAGGTGAAAGTTCGCATAACGAGTCTATGATTTCCACTGAGTCTTTTGCGAATGTATCTAATCCAGGATTTGCTCAATGCCTGTCCCCATTCCCTTCATGGTTTCTTCCTAAAATGGCTGCAGCCAACCAGCAAAAGAGAGACAAAGGGAAAACTGATTTGTCTGATCTCTCCTGCTCTCTATTTTGCCTGATCTCGCTCCGTCCCTGCATGTTTTCTGCCCGAAAATGGCTGTCACTGACCAGCTAAGCACAAACAAGCTAAGAAGTAAGGAACTGGACAACTTCCAGTGGGCTGTATAGCAAGGTCTAGGTCTAATTCTTTGCGTTCAGATAAGTGAATTTCTGCACACTGAACGGGCAGATAGCGGGACTCGCATGAACTACATTACACAGTCTTCCTTCAGAAAAGTGTATATTTCTTCCAAGTAAAGTCACTGGTGCTCCATCTGCATAGATGCCCATCTTGAGCACAATCCAAGATATACCTGCCATATATGCTATCCTAAGCTGGGAAAGAAATTACACATAACTGCATAACTATGCTCAATAGCAATGTTTTTCAGAAGATAAGCAAAGCCACTAGGCCTCAAAAATGCTGCAAAGTTTATGTTATGCATTCTGTATTGCTTGTAGGGGCAAACTACCAACTGCACACAACTAATAATAATAATAATAATAATAATAATAATAATTTATTAATACCCCACTGAGCCAGCTGGGTTTCCCCAGCCACTCTGGGCGGCTCCCAACAGATTAAAAACAGAATAAAACATCAGACATTGTGAGATTTGCACTGGCTGCCAACGTGCTACTGCATCAAAGTCAATGTTTTGGTAGTAACTCAAAAGGCTCTATACAGCTCAGGAGCAGGTTACTTGAGAAAACTTCTTATCCCTTATATTCCCAGTAGGTATTTCACCTTAACGTCTCAAGAAGAGGCCCACTCCATAGTCTCTCAGATGCACTGCCCATTTTGTGGGAAAGCATCCCTGTTGTGATATGAAAAGTGCCCAATATCTGTACTTTCCAGAAACAATTTGGAGCCCTCAGTGGTACAATGAGTCTGGCTTTTAACCATAAGGTTGGTGGTTTGAGCCCACCCAGGATTCCTGCCTTGCAGGGTGTTGAACTACATGACCCTTGGGGTCTCTTCCAACTCTACAATTCTAAGATTCTATAACTGAATACATTTTTGTTTTTCCAGCCGAATGAAAACCTGCCTTAAGCATTCATTTTTTATTGTTTTTAAACCTCTCTCTAGTTACTGTTTTTCTATTTTTAAAATAACATTTTAGCTGTTTCACGGTATGTTTGCAAAGTGCCTTGAAATGAATGTAAAAAATGATTATTAAGTCATAGTCATCCTGACTAGTAGCCACTGATTCTTGTTCACACAACATTGTACGCAAGACCACATTGTAAGCCAGCTGCTTTCTTCAACCCTGTGCTGAGCGAAGGGTTGGCTTAGAATGCCATCTGAACCCAGTGTGCCATCTGAACTTATGGTTAAGCTCTCTCCTAGCTAACCACGAACTTTAGCCAAGAATAAGTATTGTAATTAGAGATTTACTTTTCTGACATATACATCAATCCTAGAGATCTTCATAAGACACATGCTGTACAGGGCTTTCGTTGTTTGTGAATTGCTTCTTGCCTTCTTTTGGTAACCTCTGCTCTTGATGGAGATGCTGGAAGAGAACATCCTGCTTCTTCTGTCGTTTTGGCCTGACCCCTCCCTCATAGTCTACCTCATGGGTAGGCAAATTAAGGCCAGGGAGCCAGATTTGGCCCAATCACCTTCTAAATCCGGCCCACAGATGGTCCAGGAATCAGTGTGTTTTTACATGAGTAGAATGTGTCCTTTTATTTAAAATGCATCTATGGCTTATTTGTGGGGCTGTCAGGGAACTGCCATCGCAACTAGCGGAGGAGGCGAGGCTCCACAGCGATGCTGGAGAGGGGCCAAGCAAGGAGAGAGGCAGGTCTCCGGCTGCGGAAGATAATCAGCGCTACACCAGGGATAAAGGGGGGCCGATGGGGGAAGCAGAGAGGAGGCTCCAGGACTCTTCGCAGGAGACCAGCCAGGAGAGCACAGGTCCTCCGCTGCCCAAACCCACCCTGCGCAGAAGAATTCCGTGCAGGGAAAGTAGGCGGCGACTTGGCGTCAAAGAGCTTCTTTGCTGGAAGAGGTTCAAGAAACGGCCACTGACGGATTCTGCTAGCGACTGAACAGCCACGAAATGAAGGGCTGTCCAGCCAGGAAAGGTTTAACCAGGCCACCTAGCCAGGAGTGGCGGCAACTTACGCACGAGCAACCCCATATAACCATTACAGGGGCATAGGAATTCGTTCATTCCCCCCCCCCCCAAAAAAAAATACAGTCTGGTCCCCCACAAGGTCTGAGGGACAGTGGATCGGCCCCCTGCTGAAAAAGTCTGCTGACCCCTGGTCTACCTTTTCACCTCTCCCCACAATTCACTGTTACTGACTGGGGGGAAGCAGCTTATTGCCTCGCTGAGAGAATAAAAAGATAGAAGTAGATGCAGCAGAAAGAGCAAAATACCTGCTGTGGATGCCCAAGCCTCAGATGAAAAATCTGAAAGTTTGGGTGACAACTAAATCCCAACAAACCGAGACTCACAGAAGGAAGTAGAAACCAACCAGATATATTTGAAATTTTGCTTGTATTAAACTAAGGCATTTATGGATTTAAATTTCTTAAATATGTCAAACAGAACAATTTTATATTCCATGGTTATAAATGTTTCGTTTTACATTATTAAATCAGTAAAGTTTAGTTAAGAAAACAAGCAGTTTATATGAATTTATTTTTAAATTTGTCTTAACTAGCATATCCAACTGTTAGAAAAGCTTTTGTAGTCAACAGCCTACTTCATCAGATTCATACATTTTCAAGATTTCTATAACGGCACAGTCATATTGGTAGCTTTTGTTAAATTATTATAATTAACTGTCCCTTGAAAACAGAACAGCTTTTATTTATCAGAAACGCTTTTGCTTTTACCAATAAATTTAGATTCTTCACTGGATTTAAAATATGTGGCAACGGTGCAAAGTTCAACAGTAGCTAGGGTAAGCTGATGAAAATTGGGTGCCCTACCAGTGTTTTCTTCTACTGCACTGTCAACATTGGATAATCGCCCTCCTAAACCAAAATTGCCTGCTTTTTCCTTTTTACTGCCATCCAAAAGACTGCCTATTAGTCCATTCCAGTGTGGAAGAGACAGCATTTCAGTCCTGTAATCACTTTTCAAAGCATGCTAAGTCAAAGCATGTTAAGTTTAGATGCTTAACAGACACTGAAAATCTAATGACCCGTTACGCATCCTTCAAGTTGTAGCACCAAACAGTGAAACAGCACAACCTTTTGTTCTACTTCAACACATGCAACAAAAAGAAAAGAAATAGTAAAGGGCAGATGCATGAAAAGTGACCAGTTTGAACCAGCTCTCTACTAGTTGCAATACTAACACAGACCATTTGTAGAATATTAACACATGCTATTCAGAAAGGAAAAAGAAAAAAAGGGAAAAGGAAGAAAGGCCATTTTGTTCCATGAGAAAATAATCTAAAATCCTCTATCAGGCAATACCTTCATTTGAACCAAGAAAAATGTCACAGCATAGTGAGATATCTTTCAAGTTCTCCAGTGCTCTTCATTAAGTTGGATGTTAAATAGTCAAAAAGCTGCTGTGATAATGAAACCATGGTGTCTGCATTAGTCACAGTCTAAAGATGGAGTACAGGAAAAGATAGCAGACTTAATTAGATTAGGCTCTATTAGGTACTACACAGGTTACAATGTGCACAAAAGGCTGCTAGGGCATACAAAAAAATAGCTGATCCATTTCTGAAAATGTAGAATCCAGTCATTACCCAGATTTTTTTCACAAATACCCTGACTTTCTTTCCGTTGTCTATGTCTTGGAGAATACTGAACTTTGCTGAAGATAAGACTCTAATTCTTACCTTCTCTCTTCAACTAGTGAATAATTGTAATATATTTACTTTTTTACCTGACACATCTTTAAAAAGTAATCTGCAATTTTGTCAACTTTAAAACTAGTGAATTCTTTTCTGTTTTCCACCTACCCAAACTCCTGTATGTTTTGGCGGTCCAGCTGCATTTTATATTTACAAAAATGGGAGGAACAGAAGAGTGCTCTCGCTGAAAAATCTGTATAGCACCAAGTAGAGCCTAATCTACGTTTTGGTTGGTACAAATAAAAGGCACTGTCTAACCATGAATTTTTGCACAGAAATGAGCATCTGAAGAGCCAGCCATTTCTACACAAGGTCTTTAAAATTTGAAGTACAGTGGTACCTCGGAATCCGTTCTGGAAGTCCGTTAGACTTCCAAAATGTTTCGAAACCAAAGCACAGTTTCTGATTGGCTGCAAGAAGCTCCTGCAGCCAATTGGAAGCTGTGTCAGATGTTCAGGTTCCAAAGAATGTTTGCAAACAGGAACACTCACTGCAACTCTCATCGGTTTGCAGTGTTCAGGAGCCAAAACGTTAGACTTGCAAGGCATTCGGGATCCAAGGTACGACTGTATCTGAAATCCAGACAAGCAGACTAAAACAACAGAACAACCCAGTTAAGCTGAGCTGTTAGAATCTGCGCTCAAGGCGGCTCACGCTACAACAACCCATTTAAAGCAAAATGTTTGGAGTTTAAATTTAGTGTTTCATTGTCATCAGAAGTAGTTTGTAAATGCAAGCTATGTTTATATAAAATCTACAAGCCAATCTTTGTGCTGTTGCTCAGAAATCTAACTAAAACACTACAAGAGGCTTTGTTTGTTTAAAGATGTATCAGTTGCCTGCCCAAAGCAATGCAGAACAAAAGAATAACAGGAACTATTATCTACTGCGGAACTATACACCTTACAAATAATATCAAACAGCTTCTCAATTTGATTCATGACTAAACTTGGACTACTCTAAAGTATTCTCAAAAAACCTGAATAGTATAATCAAGTTCCTGTAGTAATGAATACATCTGCTTACATAAACTCAGAACTGCCGTAATCTTTGTTAAGAGTACAAGCATAGCTGGATATTGCTGTGCCGCCAATGGCCAAGGGGGCCATTTCGTGTTTCAGGAAAAGCATGAATAATAAATACTGGGATAGGTCTTATTGCCTCAGGTATGTAGAGAAGGAAAGTACAGTATATATGTTCTTCCAATGGATGGACTTGTGCTTCCATATCATCTACCAATGCTGATTGTGCCATGAAAAATTGTAAGAAATAAGCCCAAGTTTTATCTTTGCTTTCTAAAAATATTGAAATTTAATTTGACTTTTATCCAAATGAGTACAAGGGGGGCGTATTTATCTACGAAGAGTATTTATAGCCCACCCTTCCACTGAATTTGCAGCACTCAGGGAACAAGTTCAAAAACAATCAGATGTATTTTATTGCACTTCAACTTTGGGCAAGCAAGCTGCTTAATTTTATAAATATCACCCATTCATCCTCTTACACATGTCTTCACTGTTGTACAATTTCAGGAGTCGTATAATATAAAAAACTTGTTTCTTATAATGCAACGACAGATGTTTCATACACACCAGCAGTTAATCACTACCCACTACTATAGAAGCTTGCATTGAAATGATCGATATTTGGTTCTAATTTGGCTTGATAAAAATCAAGGTTGTAGTATCTTTCCTTGCTAGCTCTTTTCATTTCTCTGCATGTACACACCCAGAGAGCAGGCTAATCTTCTTGTTTACAGCATTAATTCTCCATTCTGCATGCTTCTGTGCCAAAAGACATGTAAATTTCTCCTCTCTTTAAAATCAGTGAGTGAATATGGAGATCTGCACCGTCATAATGAACTATTTTCTCAATTTCTACCCAGAACTGAAATAAATAATGCCTTTGGATAAATTATTTCCAGGTGTGAGCTACAGTGTTTTCCTATCCATATAATTATTTTCTATCTTGGATACCCAACAGGGAATCCAGTGTGATATAGTGGTTATCGAGTGTCGGACTAGGACGTGGGGGACCAGGGTTCAAATTGCCACTTGACCATGAAGCTCACTGGGTGACCTGGGCCAGGTAGGTAGACAGACAGACAGACAGACAGACAGAAGGAAATGTCAGGGAGAATTGCTCAGGAAGCCTGAGGGTTCAGTAAACATGAAATCTCTCTACCCTTTCTGTGCTTCAAATACTGCTATCTCTTCCCTCCACTTTAAAATAATTCTGCAGGGATTGGAATTCTAACATGTAAGAATGCCACCAACATGTCTAGTTGCCCCCAGGTGACTGTTTCATTAGCAACATGTCTTTAGTTGGTGCCTTTGACATCTGCTGAATTACCAAACTTCAAAATACCTTGCATTGATACTAGATACAAGCAGCAGCAGCATCTCAGGAATCAAAGGATCATAAAAAAGTATTTCCCTCAATCTGTTCAACAATAGCAAGTTAAAGGGGGAAAGCAGATCAGAAGAATTAGCAAAACTGGCTCATAAAGGTGTCAGCAGGATATCGTTTCATTGATATATTATCCCCACTGCCAATGGAAACACAAAGCACCAATAAAAAGATCAATACTGTCTCAACTGCTTTTAAATACCTTACTGTATCCAGCTAAAAAGCTCCTCTCACCTAACCTCCTTCCATTTTTAAGAGAAACCTTCTCAAGTCAACAGGAGTAAATCATTAAGGAAAACGTCTCGTACATGTTCTAACCATGCTCCAATGCACAGTGATCTCCCCAAACCTTGACGTATGAGTCAGCTGGGCTGATTTAACTCCATCATTTGCCTCAAGTAAGCACCTTTCAAATACAGTCTTCACTCCTATCCCATGAAGATTCTTGTAACATTAATAAACATGACTTCTTCCAAGGAAAACATTGCCTTTTTTGATGCAGCAGGCAGTATTAGTCTGGTGTTTGTTCATACATAATCATTTACCCACAACAGCTTATTCATACATGCTTGTAAAGACACTTCGACTAGCCTCCGTTATCTATTCACTAATACACAAATCAACTATGCCCTCCGACCAGCTACACCTGAATCAAGAGAAGACACTGCATTTCATCACCTACATCTGAGACCCATAGGTCAAAGACCTTGGAATTTGAACTATATACCAGTAAGAATAATTAACAGTACAGAGGGCAAACCCTAGTGAGTTGGGTACTAAAAATAGAGCTACTGGCAGTTAAATTGTCTACCAGTTGGACACCAGAGATTGGCTACCATATTTCTGCAGACCTGATATAAGTGATGCACCACAGAGAGAAAAAAACTCAAGGTTCTCAAACCTGATATGCCCAGATTACTGTACCTAGATTTTTATTAACTCAATGAATTTTTCAATGTCATCAGGATTTGATTCTATGCAAGGAAAACTAGTAAGGGAAATATACTGGCAACTATAGTGACTATAGTGGTACCTCAGGACTTGGGTGGCACTGTGCTCTAAACCACTCTTGGACTTGCCAATCAGAAGGTTAGGGTTAGGGTTAGTGCTCCCATTGCTCGGTCCCTGCTCCTGCCAACAGCAGTTCGAAAGCATGCCAAAAAGTGCGAGTAGATAAATAGATACCACTCCGGAGGGAAGCTAAATGGTGTTTCTGTGCGCTGCTCTGGTTTCGCCAGAAGCAGCTTAGTCATGCTGACCACATGACCTGGAAAAACTGTCTGCAGACAAACGCTGGCTGCCTCGGCCTGTAAAGCAAGTTGAGTGCCGCAACCCCAGAGTCATCTGTGCCTGGACTTAACTGTCAGGGATCCTTTACCTTTACCTTTTTTACAGTGGTATCTCAGTTTAAGAACAGTCCTGTTTATGAACGATTCGGTTTAAGAACTCCGCAAAACTGGAAGTAGAGTCCCGGTTTGCGAAAAGAATGGAATCCAAACGGTGGAAGGGCACCGGCGCGGAAGGCCTCATTAGGGAAAGTGTGCCTCGGTTTAAGAACGGTTTCAGTTTTAAGAACCAACTTCCGGAACAGATTAAGTTCGTAAACCGAGGTACCACTGTAATCATCATCTCTGAAGACAATCAATCAGACAAAACTGCTCATGTTTTTAAAAATGATATGGGTTAAAATGTTACATGTGATTTATAATTTAGAAGCAGCAATAAAAATCAGAAACAGCGTGTTTTCTGTATCAATGTTATTTTCTGTTATTATTGTTTTTTGACACAGATAACACCTACCAGAATATATATATATGTAAAGAATCAAGCAACACATGGGGGGGGAGAGCTGATATCTCCAAGAAATATGTTCAGTTACAGATAGGTAGCCGTGTTGCTCTGCCATGGTCAAAACAAAAAAAATTCCTTCCAGTAGCACCTTAAAGACCAACTAAGTTAGTTCTTGGTATGAGCTTTCGTGTGCATGCACACTTCTTCAGATATCTTCAGGTATCTGAAGAAGTGTGCATGCACACGAAAGCTCATACCAAGAACTAACTTAGTTGGTCTTTAAGGTGCTACTGGAAGGATTTTTTTTGTTTTGTCCAAGAAATATAGCGTGCTAGCTCTCCGCTCCCACCCTAACCCGGGTATGTTACTTGCAAAAAAACATAAACAAAAAAACCCTTCACTCTTCTCCAACTCTCAGTAACCTAAAATGGCACTAAAACCTGTGAGACTGGGTTGGGAAGAATTTGACTTGTTTCAATATACATTCACTCAAATTTATCAAGATTTTCCAGCGGAGTGGTCAGAGTTTTTGACCCCTTTACGAGATAACATAGAAGACGTAACAACCTCCATTAGACTTACTAAAACTACAGAAGAACTACAATGAAGCCATATCTAAACTTTAAAAAAAAAATAATCATGCACAACTTTCAAAATATGGTGCAATTTTTATTTATCATACTTACAGAACATTACTGAGTACATTACTGGGCATGAAAGTTTTAGCAAAGGCATTATACTTGCTACTTTGCACTTTGTCAAAGCCACATGGGGTATTAACATAAATAAAAGAGAACAAATAAAAGACAACTTGCTGGTGACCAAGTTCTAACAGTAAAAAAATATCTAAGTACAGTGGTACCTCAGGTTACATACGCTTCAGGTTACAGACTCCGCTAACCCAGAAATAGTGCTTCAGGATGAGAACAGAAATCATGCTCCGGTGGCGCGGCGGCAGCAGCAGGCCCCATTAGCTAAAGTAGTGCTTCAGGTTAAGAACAGTTTCAGGTTAAGTACGGACCTCCAGAACGAATTAAGTACTTAACCCGAGGTACCACTGTAATAAAGCACTGCAGCATTTACTCTTAACACAGCTCCAAACAATGAAAAAACCTATTCCAAGTTTTTATAATAAAAATATTTTACTCTCCACACTGAAATGCCTATTTTATACAGGACTGTGATATTAGCTTCAAGGGCAATCCGTAAGAGCAAACTTCATGCAAGAGATCTGGCACACAGTTAAAATTTGTCCCTTGAACTTTCATGGTCACTCTAATTTAGAACCTTAAACTCTTCAAGGTAGGGGGCCAATATTTTTCTCTTATGCAACTCTTAATGCATTCCCACACTGATGAAACTCTCTTTAAAAAAATAAAATCAGTAATAAATATCAATAAGTTATTTGACCTCCCTTAGAATTCAGAGAAGCAGGCAAAAATATATCCAGTTGTTTCATTCTCCCACTTTCACACACAGAGATACAAAGGCTCTAAAATTCTATGGCTTTGGGTTTTTTTTCTAGAGGGCAAATAAGCAAATGACAGGTTATCCAGAGCAGTTAAGGAAGGTCTTAAAGCCTTGTTCTCTAAAATAATCGAAGATCGTTACTGCAATTTTCTCAAATTTTTTTGCAAAGGTGGATTATGCTACTATTCACGTATTTTCAGAACTCAGAAAATATATGCAAAGCTCGATTGCTACAAATACTAGTTAAGCATAAAGCCATTCTCACAAACGCCAACTAATGGGGCAGCAAAAGTGGTAATGGCAGGTTTAAACATGAACGAACTACAACATACTTTGCAATACATCATCTTCTGAAATGCACATCAAGTATTGACATATACATATATTCAGAGTTTTCTGCAACTTTTGATGTAGATGGCTACGGAATGTTGACACAAATGGTATCTGGAAATTCACTGAACTGCTTGGGAACAGCTCCAAGTGTGTATTTTTGTGGTGTGTCGGTGTCCTATACAGTACAGTAATGAGTGCTTTTCCACTATTGCTCCAGGAATTGCTTCAAAACAAAGCAGTTTTTGTTTTCATGTTGGTTGAAACACTTACAAATCTTTGCTCATAAAAATCATTTTCCTGTAAGAAGGAGCACTAGTATAAACTCCAAGCCATTCTGCCTCAGAATATCCCTGAACCAACCAGCTCCTAAGACACCTTTCACCTGCTGACATTTTGACTACTGAAATGAAAACCAGTCTCCCACAGCCTTCCAAAAGGCCAAACAAACATTGACAGAAGTTCAGTTCATGAGCCTTGCGATTGCTTCCCACAAAGTTCAAGACTGGGGTTCATCCTGCATCTTGGTCCTCACAGCTAGAGATGGTAGGCATTACGAAAGTGCAACAGTAATGGGACATTACTACTGCAGTCACTTATTTAAGGGGCAAATATGTTACTTCATTCTCTTGGAATACCTAACTTCCTTCCTGAAGCAAAGTTTAGTACTTCACATACCAACCGATGAAGGACGGGTTTGGTCAACACATTATTTCATACATTAAGGCTTAATAGTTTACTGAAAGTCATCCTGATTATGTATTTGAAAGGCAAGGTGTAACTAAAAATAATAAATAAAAGATTGGCTCAACCACGTCCCTATGAAATCTCAATAAACTGATACTTTGGAAATACACTGGTAAACCATTAGTTAATGTCATTAAAGCATCTCAAGTCAAACACAACTGGCTAATCCATTATTGCCAGGGGATTAATAAAACCATGTTCATCCATGAGTTGATTGTGGGTGAGGGAGCTTGGACTTCTGCATAGCGAGGGGTTGGACTAGATAACACTAGCAGTCTCTTCCAATTCTACAGTTCTATGATTCTATGATCTGGCTTGTATTACTGAGACCTGGGAGTGTTGGACTGAGTAGATTTGACTCAGCTTTGCCCAGAAGGCATCAACCTTGACTGAAGGATCAGGGAGGGAAAAGTGGATGTGGTCTGTAATATTTCCATTTTGCTCACCAGGAAACTTGTGAAGGAGGGCATCTGGGTATTGGGAGGGGGTGAATTAACCCTGTTGTCATTGTCAGATTATTATCTGGTGAAGTTGGGTATTACAAACTCACCCAACTGCTGCAAGTGTAGGGTACCCTTTAGGGTGGTCCACCCATGAAGACTTAGGAAATCAAAGGTATTACTGAATGTGCTTTGGGGATTTTCAAAAATCCAGAACCAGCAATACTGTCAAGGTCTTGGTTTGGTATGGAATGACAGGCAGGCACATTGACATAACTGCTCCTGAGTGCCCTCTCTGAAACTAAAGAGTCCTGAGGACTCCCTAAACAGGTTGGGGGGCAAGTGGTATAAGCTGATTGGACACACTAGTTCCTAAAGATATTTTTCTAGAAATATTAGCACATATAAGAACTCAAGTCAGAGATTATCTGTGCTCTGTCTTTATTTATATTTCCTTGCCACAAGTCAGAGGGCAAGGTGTGATGCCCTATAAACATCAAAGTATCTCTCTTTGGAATTCAAAGCAAAGCACAGACAGAAAGCTAAGTTAATTTATACCAGCTGACAATAAATTCTTTGAAATTGCAATCTTTGAATGGACATTCTACTGGGCCCCCCCAAAAATTCCTCTAAGTTGCATGGCTATTAGAATAGATTATTCAATTTTATCAGCGGTCCTTGCCAAAAATGTAGGACAATCTCTTCCTGTAAACATAGTATTTCCCATGTATTGCAAGACCATATTTGGCCTGTAGAAGCAGCATCTTCTATCACCCAAAAATTGACTAGCTGCAGCTTCTGAAGTTCTTACTTAGGTTTTCCTTCATAAGTTTTACTTTAACACCTTAAAGAGCTTGCCTCTGTTGAAGATTTACAGACTACCTGCATTTCATTTTGTGGCACTGCAAATATTTGTTTAAAAAATAGAAAACCTTGAATTACTCTGCCCATTATGAACACTTTGATTTTCTCAACCATCTTGTAAGATACCAATACTATTAAGATGTTGTGCTAAAAGTAGCTGAAAGCTGGTTAACAGCACAATATAAGAATAGATAAATGGCATTTCTGAGGTAGTGTTTTTAGCAAGAGTAATATTTACCGCAAGGAAATAAACTCAGTCTGCCAAAATCTGGGAAATGGCTCTCAAAATCCAAGGTATACAATATCAAGTCTGAAAATAGCATGCACTATTTACAGCAGGATTAACACATAGCATTTTCCTATCAGTTTTAAAAATCTAACTTAAGACATTTCAGCAAAAACTTTGGAATTAAGTAAAAAGTGTAGAGTGATCCACCAAACCAAATATTTCAATGGAACATAAACTGGAGATGCCATCATTTCTAAATAGGTTTTCTTCTTTGTGGTCTTGGTCTGTATTCTGGTCTAGCTACCCAAACAGAAAAAGCAAGAATGCTACACACTTTTGATGGTAGTGTAATTATACTTCATTCAGGTCAAATAATTAAATAAAATATGACAATTGTTCCTCCTTATGAGCAAGATTTCAAGTAATGCTTAATGTCATTTCAGTACTGACTCCAGGCTTCCCCCACCCAGTGTCTTTGCTCGTGCACATAATCCTAAGGGAGTGAGTGATCAGTCTATTATGAAAATAGGCTAAATATTGAGGAGGAGGGATGCTCTTCTCCTCTGTTGAAATAGACAGAACAGGCTCTGGGTAAAGCATCTGTAGATATGGCATGTCACTAAGAGGTTTAAACTGCATTATGCAGGGAAACCAATACCAAGGCCCTTTATATGCATTTTCCCCCCTCAGCCTTTCCAATTGTGGTAGATTTGACTCCAAAAACTACAAGTGTAAAAACATCTATTTTTCAGGAAGTTAAGCAGAGGGGCCCTGAGAAACACCACATAGCAATTCATACCTCATCAAGGTTAAGGACTACCTGGAACAAGAATTGTGGAAGTTTTATTAGGAGTTCCCCCCCAGTGCTATTAGGGGAGCAAACGTATTTTAGCACATGTTGATAGAGGGTTGGGCACACTTAAGGCTACACAGAGTTTGTTCCAAACCAGCATTTTAAATCTAGATCCCGCTTTACATGTGTAAGAGATAGGAGTGCTATTTTGTCTCACGTTGAAATAGGACCACGGACAGAGCACAGAAGGAAACATTGAGTAACCACTTGTTTAAACAATCTTTCTTAGCATCTTGATCAGGAAAGTATGGGGAAAAGATTGGTTCTGGGTCCCGCAAGTGTTTTGTGGATTCTCTACTACAAATACGCTATGAATCTAGAAGGACATGGGGAGAAGAACCTACCTATTTGACAGCAGATCTGCGTATTGTGCACAAGACTGAACTTGCCATTAAACTAGAGAGCCTCCCCCCCACCAACTTCCATTTAAAAAGCAGCAGGTGAGCACCCTTCCACCCCCCACCTCACACTCCCCACCTGCTACTAATGGAAGTGAGCAGAGCTTGAGAAAGAGTTGCAGGGAGAAAAGCAGTAGATGGGTGAACATTTCAACACATTTACCTCTATGATGTTTTCCCTGGGTTAATAAAAAAAGACAGGTCTGGCACTGCTACGCTAACAATTGGCTTATTTTAAGAAGTTATTCTCCAAAAGCAAGCAAAACAATGGAGAAGGTCCCAAAGCATATGAGTAAGAAACAAGATCACCTGAACTTGGCCCTCCCGCTGTTCTGGGACTACAATTCGCATCATCCCTGACCACTGGGTCCTGTTATCTAAGGTTGATGGGAGTTGTAGTCCAAAAACAGCTTGAGGGTCAAGTTTGGCCACCACTGCCCTAAAGCAATGGAAATGTATAAAAAGTGATTTATGAGTCAACAGTTTAAGACTACATATAAAATGAAAATAAACAAACATGAATGATTGCCACTATTGTGTGACGATTACACTTTCTCCAAACAGTACAGATGTTAGAGATGTTTCAGCAGAAACAAAATGGGCCTTGCAGTTGACAGCTGTAGATCCCCCTAGAGCCTCTCGTTTGATTTTTCCAAATTGTATTCATTTTTTTCAACTTAATTATATATAAATAATAGAGTCTATTATGTCATTCATTTGAATGGAATAAAAAATGATAAAGGAATAAATTACCATTATAAATTTATTGCATGATATAGTTCTTATATAAGACCTTTAATGACTAGAGCTACACCACAAGGGATTTGTTGCTCCAAAGACTGTAATTTAAAAGGATAGTTTATTATAAGTCCTTCTAGCATAGAATAAAAAGTTTGTATAAAGTAAAAATACAAACCTATAATCCAACTATGTTGTTGCTCAAAATATGCCATTGCTGCTCACAAAACGAAGCATAACTGAAATTCAATATAGGGGGAATCAGCTGCCAATCCATATCTCACCAAAAGATGTGACTCTCAAATATGCTATTACTCAAGCAGAAAAATTATACATTAGTAGAACTACTACCTGAAAAGAAACTCTATCTTTATATCCACTATTTTTGAGATAAAATTGTTTATGAAAATGCAAAAACAGCTAAATTCATTTTGTCATTTAAACCAGCAAGGGAAATGTGTTTAAGTTGTGCATCCAAAAGACTACTCATTGGGAAAGTTCAAGAATATTGTATGTTAACAGAATAAATTATTTCTGTTAAAAACAACCAATTAAATCAGAAGGCTTGTGATAATATTGTGATAATATTCCAGAAAATGCATGGTTAATGAAGTTTCTGAATTTCTAGTATGACTCTCAGATTTGTGCTCAGTAATCCTCAAAAAGAGGTCTTGTGGTCTGACCAACAAATAATTTTGAACATGGACACATAATGGCATATACAACATAGAGATGTAATAATTAAAGATTTCAATACACTTTTTTATTATCAACAGGAGGAAAACAATCTTTCAAACTTTGTGGACAACATCTACAATGACCACACCTATAGTGACCATCTGGATAATTTAAACACAGTTTCATATGCATAATATCTGAATTTTATTTATTTATTTTATTTATACCCCACCCTCCCCGGCCAAGACCGAGCTCAGGGCGGCTAACATCAGGTATAAAAACAATTGATTAAAATGCAACTTAAAAACAAGATTAAAATACAACTTAAAATGCAGCCTCATTTCAGTGGAAGCCCAGATCAAAAGCTGTTTGGGGGGGAGAAAACGTCAAATCTTCACCAAGGCTAACTATCCAGACTGGTCCTACGTGGGCCAGAAAAGCCAGGGTAGTCCCCAAACAGGGGTTCCATCACAGAAAGAAAAGGAAAGAGGGTGAGGGGATCAGGCTGATTCCAAGCCAAAGGCCAGGCGGAACAACTCTGTCTTACAGGCCCTGCAGAAAGAAATCAGATCCTGCAGGGCCCTGGTCTCATGAGACAGAGCATTCCACCAGGCCGGAGCCAGTGCTGAAAAGGCCCTGGCCCTGGCTGAGGCTAATCTGACTTCCTTCGAGCCCAGGACCTCTAGAGTGTTGCTATTTATGGACCTTGAGGTCCTCTGTGGGGCATACCAGGAGAGGCGGTCCCGTAGGTACGAGGGTCCCAGGCCGCAAAGGTCAAAACCAGCACCTTAAACCTGACCCTGTACTCCACCAGGAGCCAGTGCAGCTGGAAAAGCACTGGGTGAATGTGGTCCCGCGGCAAGGACCCCCTTAAGGAGCCTCTCTGCGGCATTCTGCACCTGCTGGTGTTTCTGGGACAACTTCAAGGGCAGCCCCGCATAGAGCGAGTTACAGTAATCAAGCCTGGAGGTGACTGTCGCATGGATCACTGTGGACAGATCAGGGCGGGAAAGATAAGGGACCAACTGTTTGATATGGCGGTGATGGAAAAATGCCGCCTTTGCAGTAGCTGCAACCTGCGCCTTCATGGAGAAGGAGGCATCAAAGGTTACACCCAAACTCTTGACAGAAGGCACTGGCACAAGTTGAGCCCCCACAAGAGATGGGAGTTGGCCCCACAACCCCATGACGTCCCAACCCAGCCAGAGGACCTCTGTCTTTGAAGGGTTTAACTTCAACCGGCTCCCACGCAGCCATCCAGCCACAGCTTCCAGACATTTGCTCAGTGTGTCCGGGGCCGATTCAGGATGGCCGTCCATCAACAGATAGAGCTGGGTGTCATCAGCATATTGATGACAACCCAGACCGAAACTCCGGACAATCTGGGCAAGGGGCGCATAAAGATGTTAAAAAGCATCGGGGAAAGGATTGCACCCTGCGGCACTCCACACACCAAGGGATGCCGTGACGACATCTCCTTCCCTAGCGCCACCCTCTGTCCCCGACCTGAGATAAAGGAATGCAGCCATTGTTGGACTATGCCCTGAATCCCCACGTCGGCAAGGCGGTGGTCCAAAAGATTGTGATCAACCATGTCGAAGGCTGCTGACAAGTCTAAAAGAATCAGCAGTCCCAACCCGCCTAGGTGCAGTTGTCTACAGAGAGCATCTGTTAGGGCGACCAGAGCTGTCTCGGTCCCGTAACCAGGGTGAAAGCCAGACTGGAATGGATCCAGAGCCGATGTTTCTTCCAGAAACCTACCAAGCTATTCAGCAACCGCTTTCTCGATTACGGTACCTTACCCAGGTACGAAAGATTCGAAACTGGGTGGTAAGACACTAATAATAATTTATCATTCTCCAAAAGAGATATCTGAAGCCAAAAAATTTTTTTATTTTTTATTTTAAAGCAAATTGTGTTCTTTAATGTGTTCCTGGTTTGAGACATTTGTTCTGCAAATATGTAACAAGAAGTAGAGCAAGAGCTGAGTTCAGGCACCTTCTACTATGCATAGAAACTCTGATATTTTATCATTTGTACTTTATTTTATCACCTGCCTTTCTGCCAAAATGGCATTCAAGGGAGCTTACAAAACTCCTGAACAGCTCTGCCTCCTAGAAAAGTTTAAAATGAGACAACAATCAGGTTACAGCTCAACACAGTTGCACACCTTCTTGCATGCCACCTGTGGTCACATTTATAAATTCTGTATTATTCTTTTGCACTTATCTTTTTAGATGATTGACAAATTTTATATGCAAAACCCCCTTTACTTATGAATGATTGTTGATTGATGCCACCAACTACAGTATAACTTTTGGATTCTTAAGCCAAGCTCAGCTTACAGAAAGCCTCAATACATTCCAAGGCAGCTAATATAGCCAGCAATGCAAAGTCTACATTTCCAACATACTAATTCCATATTATACCCACATTTTGATTCACCTCAAAAAAATTATATGCTTTTTTTAAGAAAGCGTACAAAAAAATGCACATCATAAGCTTTTCATAATATTCTAGTGACCTATCCACCCCAAATCCTTTTAAAACCTTATTTTTTTAAAGCACAAATTTGAGAACCACACTGATACTTTTCGGATTTTCAACTCCTTATTTAAAACGTCCGTAATAATGTCAAGAATAATCAAGAACAGAGATTCCCATATAATCAGTACAGATTATATGAGACACCTGCATGCATACACAAGAGGAGAACCAATAGATTTCACAAACTGGCCCTGGCTTGCTGCAGACTTGCTGCAAACACCTGATTACATGAGACACATTGTACAACCATGGTCCAGAGTACCCCCAGAGATACAATTATTCCTTCCCTTGCTTCAGTTTTCACTAAGCATCGTTTTTCTATGATGTCCAAACTGGCAAACTTTACATACTTCTAGCCTCCCAAATCCAGTTTGCATACACAATGCAAAGAACAGCCAGGGAAGAAGGGAAAACAATTTATGGTGCAACCAGCTTGCAAGAGTGGAAGAGGGATCCCACATGCCGGCACTCCTGGACAAAACACAGTTTGATATTACATCTGAATTGAGTAACAATGTTCTGGTATTTCAGGTAGAATCTAACTAATGTTTTAAAGTAAGAATTCTTATTCCTATTCTGTTACCCTTATCCCCATCTTCCTGTTGCTTCATTCATATTGTAAGCTTCAAGACAAGGGCCTATTTTAAATGTGTTGCTTTATAAAGCATGTCCACATCTGGTACTACATAAACAGCATTTAAAATACCAGTCAACGTGTTTAACTTCAATATGGCCCAGAAGTATACGATAGAACTAGACTTTTTCAAGCTTGAGAAATGAACATATAAAACTTCAAAAATGTTGTACACTAACCTCACTTTGATGGCATTTAGCATGTGTATTAGTCTAACAGAATTTGCATTTTAGAAAAACTTAACAGCACAATAGAACAGCATACCTGTAGACAACTATCACAATGATGATGAATTCCCTTCACTGAAATATACATTGGGCAATAGACTTTAATGTGCTGACATCACAATGTTCTTTTATGACAGTCATATCCTTTGACTCTTTCAAGATGCACCAAATATTTGAGTAGTTAGAACCAGGCTTACTAAATAATCTGGGGAGCACAGAAACACACACAAATTTAAATTGCAGAATCAAAACTAAATAGCTAATAGTAATGTTTAACTAAATAGTATTATTAAATTAAACTTAATTGGGCATAAGCTTCCAAGGGTCAAAGAGTACTTCCATCAAGTGACTGAAAACCAAGTAAAGAGAAATAAAAATATATTTTACACAAAATGATACCAAAATCAGTCAATTACAAGATACAGCATTAGGTCTGTTAGAGTGCTATGTAGAACACAACTCAAAACCAGAATCCAAACACTCCTGATTATACCGATACTGAATAACCATAATTCAGTAATATAACAATAATTAGAGACAACAATTTTCTGTAGAAGCTACACTTTCCTAGGGAGACGAAATTTCACAGTGTAACATTAAAAAAACACATTCTAATTCAGGAATTTTATACTGGGTTCTCTCTCCAGGGAATAGGAACAATTGCTGCCACATTAATTTCATTTTTTATATATATTTGAAAACTGATGGTTTCTATTGTATAAGAATATGCAAGCCTTTGAGTTATGTAGAACTCAATTTGTCAGAAGTGGAAGAGTAACAGATTACTTAAGAAAGAATTCTGGATGCGAGTTCTTTCTACTTGCTAAAAGCCTTTTCTCTTATTTCTAACCAATACCATTTTGAACAACAAAGTATACAAATTATTTTCAATAATCAAGAAGTACCTTGATTATAACTGCAGATGGTGACAGCAGTCACGAAATTAAAAGACGCCTGCTCCTTGGGAGAAAGGCGATGACAAACCTAGACAGCATCCTAAAAAGCAGAGACACCACCTTGCCAACAAAGGTCTGTATAGTTAAAGCCATGGTTTTCCCAGTAGTGATGTATGGAAGTGAGAGCTGGACCATCAAGAAGGCTGATCACCGAAGAATTAATGCTTTTGAATTATGGTGCTGGAGGAGACTGCAAGAAGATGAAACCTATCCATTCTGAAGGAAATCAGCCCTGAGTGCTCACTGGAAGAACAGATCGTGAAGCTGAGGCTCCAATACTTTGGCCACCTCATGAGAAGAGAAGACTCCCTGGAAAAGACCCTGACGTTGGGAAAGATGGAGGGCACAAGGAGAAGGGGACGACAGAGGACGAGATGGTTGGACAGTGTTCTCGAAGCTACAAACATGAGTCTGACCAAACTGCGGGAGGCAGTGGAGGACAGGAGTGCCTGGCGTGCTCTGGTCCATGGGGTCACGAAGAGTTGGGCATGACTAAACGACTAAACAACAACAACCTTGATTATAACAACTCCATTCTAGCATTTAAAATTGAAACTAAACTCAAAACTGATCAGTATGTCACACTACACTTGAACACATTCAAAAGCACCAATATATACCTGGCATCATCATATGCATCATTTTCTGAAGTTTACAAAACCAGTAGGCACTATTCAATATAATCAACTTTTCCATCCCAGTGCCATTCAGGAGGATGCAAGGATTTAATTCCCATGAACCATTTAAAAAGATGTCAAACAGAATTTCATATCCTTGTAAATGAATTGGTCAGTGTGGGAGTAGTAGTCATGCTGTGGTTAACTGACCACAGATGACAAACTCACATCCCAACAGCAATCATGGTCACAACTGTATGATTAGCTACCTCCCTGTACCTGCCCACCCATCCACATTAAAAGGTTAGGCATTTCCTTGATTTTAACAAACCTGAAAGATGTGAATCAAATGTAAACAAATGTAATACCAACAGCTAAAGTCACTAACCAGCCCAGAACTACCAGAATCTCTATACAATGGGTTGGATCCAGACCTGGTGTTCTGTGAAGAGAAAAGCTCCTTCCATTTGTGGAAGTCAATCAGATCCAGCAAACGTTCCTGGTAGAAGAAAGGGGGGCGGGTTGCTTTTACCAGTTCTCCCTTCCCCCTGCAGCCCCTTGTGCCACCTCACACCTTGTTCTGGAGGGTCTGCCAACCCTCGCAAGGGTGCCCAAACTTTTTTCAAAGAGGGCCAGATATGATAATGTAAACATAAGTGAGGGCCAACCGAAGTTGTTGAGCTTCTTTAAGGATTTTACCCCAGAACATATACTGCCACGGGGGCCAGATTGAATTGACTGGTGGACCAGATAAGGCCCCCGAAACAAACTCTGGACATGCCTGCGAGTCTGGAGCAGATTTTTAGGAGCTGTAAGAGACATCAGCAAAAGCCACCTCTCCCTCTCTCGCCACCCATCATCTCCTTCGGTCAGCAGAAGTGTCTAGCTATTGGACTCAACTCTGTGTTAACCAAAATGTGCAATAACTGCTTTCAACAAATTCTAGAATGGGTTGGAACCATTTCTCCAAAACTTTGCAAAATGGTTTCTTCAGCTAGAAAATGAAATTTCCAAGAAGCAGTGGTCACATGTTGTTGAAAAGAAAAAATGAAGCTTCAGTAAAGCAGCACCCAATACCAAATAAAAGTGAGAAATTTTAGTTTGATCAGTTATGTATCACTTGATCTATATTAATCCAAACTGCAAGTGATACAAACTAATCTATACATTGCAAAAGAGCTTAACTGCTGAAAAGGGTAGTATTCATTTAACTATATTTAGAGTGTTGAGATAACCAAACAGAATGCATCCCAAAGAAACTGTGTTACAAGGAGATAGCAGAATCTTCAGTTCCAACATTTTCCAAAGTAATGGACTGAAATGTTAACTGAGATGTTGATATGATATGAACATGCATTTTATTCCTGGTCATCATGTTTAACCCCCAAAGGTCCAATGGTACCAATGTTTTGTTGAAAATTTCTTTAAAAGCATTATTTTCCTACTCATGGATCAAATAATTAGGATGTAAGCCAATATATTAATTTCAAAATGTAGTTTTTTAGTCATTTTATTTATAACCCCTTTTCATTTCTGCTATTGTTCTATATTATGACAAATCTTAATATGTTACTAAGTAAGAAAAACAGAAGATGCATTCAAGTTACAGTAACCTTTATACAACTTAACACTAGGAACAAACATGTAATTGTGATTTTAAACAAAAAATTAGATGAATCACAGTACATGAAGAAATTAGTCACTCTTAAATACATATTTAGGGAACTTTTTGAAACTGGTTCCTTCAGACATCTTTCAATAATTCTGTGACTTAGTGTGAATTACCGGTAGTTTACACTGACTATGTCAATGTCTAGCATACAGTAAGTTTTAAATGAATGGCTGGGTGGACATTTGTCACAGAGGGGAAAAAGAAGTCACCAGTATGCTGTATTATGCATGCAAATGGTACAAAGACACTAGCCAAAGTAGTATCAGGAACATTTTATTGGTTCTAATTTTTTCACATTTCAAACTACTTTGGATCACACATGTGGCAGTCCAGCAAAGATTATTACAACTCAACAGTTAAAGGCACACACCAGCAGTATAACTCATCGCAACAGACATCAATGGACAATAAACATTGTATTTGGTATGTAGCTGTTGAACTATGTAATTCTTATAAGTCACAGTACTAGAGAACAGCAGAAAATTATTCAAGCACACTTGAAATTGAAATTTAATTCATACAGAGAATTACAGTGCATTTCTTCCCAATCACTTCAATACACTAGCAATAAAAACAGCTCTCAGGCTTCAAACTTATCAAGCCACATATCTAATGCTACTTAGTTTCTGTAACCAATAATCATATTTTAGACGGTTCAGGTTACAAGAAAGCAGATTCCGGCTAAACTTTCGGAAAAACTTTCTGACAGTAAGAGCTGTTCTGAAGTGGAACAGACTCCCACGAGAGGTTGTGGACTCTCCTTCCTTGGAGGTTTTTAAGCAGAGGTTGGATGGCTTTAGCTAAGATTCCTGCATTGCAGAGGGTTGGACTAGATGACCCTTGGGTCCCATCCAGCTCTAAGATTCTATGATTCTACACTCTATATATACAATAATCAATATTTAACACACTTTTATTTTTCCTATGACAATAGCTCTGCTTTCTTACTGCAATAAACTATGGTTTCTGCATTGACATGGTTTGCTGCTTCCTAACAAGTCATAATTTCCAAATCTACAGACCATGATTTCAAGGCTGGTTATCAACCATGGGCTTGTTAGGAAGCAACCAACCATGATGTCTGGATATTAACAGGAAGCAGAGTTTAATTGTTGCTTCCAGACTTTGGGTGGAATCCAACACTTATCAGCTTGCCAAATAGAGCAATCTCTCCCCCCCCCCCCCATGTGCTGTTTGTGAGGTTCTCCTGATCCCTCTAGTGCCAGTTTGAGGGGCTACATGGGGGTCCATGAGGGGGAGAAGGTGGAAAGCACAAGCAGAAGCCCTCCCGACAGGGTTCGTTCGGTGAATTATGTCCTGTTTCTCCCACTTGCACCAGGGAAGGAATGAAACTAGAACAATCAGGCAGCAACAATCTGCAGGCCGCCCATTCATAATAAAACCATGATAGGCCTGGCACCATGCTTTATTGTGATGTGCAGATGCAGCTACCATAACCTACATAAATCTCTTATCAGCCTGCAAAATCTTCAACAAGTCAATTACAGATTCATTAAAAGAGCCAGACAGAGATTGACTGAGAGACAGAGTCCCCACCTCACCTGCGAAAGGGAGTGGGAATAAAGGAAGCAATGAATCACTGGGCAAGGCCTCAAAATTTAGTTACAGTGGTTGGGCACCACTATAGAGAACCATTAAGTAAATAGGTAGTGTTTCAATGAGACACAGGCATAGTTATATTCATTTTTATTATTAATCACACCTTTCCCTCAAAGGATATAACAGAATCATAGAATTGTAAAGTTGGAAGGGAACCTGGGGGTTACCTAGCCCAACCCCTTGCTATGCAGGAATCTCAACTAAAGCATCCATGACATGGCTATCCAACCTCTACCTAAAAAACCTCCAAGCAAGGCAAATCCACCACCTTCCGAGGAAGTCTGTTCCACTGTCAAATAGCTCTTATCTCCTTGATCAGAACACCTATACTTCTGCTGAGGCAGCCTAGAATAGCATTAGCTTTTTTTGCTGCTGCATCACACTGTTGATTCAAGTTAAGCCTGTGGCCTACTAAGACTCCTAGCTCCTTTTTACATACAATACCGGCAAGCCAGGTGTCCCCTTCTTATATTTGTGCAGCTGGTTCTTCCTGCCTAAGTGCAGAATCTTACATTTGTCCCTATTGAAATTCATTTTGGTAGTTTGGGCCCAGACCTCTAATCTGTTAAAGTCAATTTGAATCCTCATTCCATTTTTAGTGGCATTGACTACCCCTCCCAATTGGATGCGATAAAATAGATAGATATGCCCATGCTGCTGTTCAAGCGAACACTATCCAGGGGAGGCAAATAAGTGTCCTCTTGACACAGCATGGCTTTGTTTTGTAACATTTTACCACATCAATACACATTTGAATTGGCTTGGGATAGAAAATATTCCATTACACTATTATGTGAGTTCCAGTGTAATACAACCCTTTTCAATGTTATACTAAATTGCCAGTTTTATGGGATAGTTCTCTACCCCTTGTAACTTCCAATGTCATTTTAAAAAAAGTTTTCTAGGATAAGGGTTGACCATACCCACATGATTATCAAGCTACAAAAGCACAAGACAAAAGCAGCTGGAAAACCAACCCAGCTTTTACGGTACAAGCCATGGTTTGTTTTGATTTGGGAACAGCTCACATTTTATTAGGCATGGCCTAACGGTACATACAAACCAGTCCACTGACTCAGTTCAGACATTACATCACAACCATGGTTGGGAAACATACTTTGATTTCACACTGGCTTCCTCCACTTCCATGCCACGCTACCTAAGTCAGGTGCAGCCTGCAGTAGCTATCCAAATCAGGGAAACTTTGGTTCTGCACTCAATAACTTGCCTCCAAACCAACATGAGAATCCTTTCCGAGTAGTGAGTTCTGTTCTAGTTATGATATCAAACTATAATTACCAGAAACTGCAGAAGGGAATCTGAGCACATAATAAAGCACGTTCTTAAAGCCCAAGACATCTAAACTGGGCCACTTTCCAGTACGTTTCCAAGGAAAGTGTTGGTGCTGACCTTTAAAGCTCTAAACGGCCTCGGCCCAGTATACTTGAAGTAGTGTCTCCAACCCCATCATTCAGCCTGGACACTGAGGTCCAGCTCCAAGGGCCTTCTGGTGGTTCCCTCAATGCGAGAAGCCAAGTTACAGAGAACCAGGAAGAGGGCCTTCTCGGTAGTGGCGCCCGGTAAATGTCAAGGAAATAAACAACTATCTGACTTTTAGAAGACATCTGAAGGCAGCCCTGTTTAGGGAAGTTATTAATGTTTTGTTGTGTTTTTTTGGCTGTTGGCTGGGCAGGCCTGGCCAGATGGGTGGAGTATAAGCAATTATTATTATTTATTATTATTATTATTATTATTTATTATATTTACTAAGTACAATACATATAATAGGCTGCATTTTGAGTAGCATATTATCACAGCAACGATACTCAGGTGGTATAGCCTGCATTAACAACTATAGATGACTAATACTTTCTTTAACATTAGTTTTAGTTTGCTGGACAATAATTCCTAACTGAATTCCTAAAGGGTTTTGCAATGTGAGTTAGTATCTGTAAGGTGACAGGTAGCAACATCTCTTGCAGACAACCACAGTGCCTGGAGACTGACAGGTCGTATATCCATTGTATTGGCCAGATGAGGAATGACCACTAGGAAAAGTGCAGAGAGAAGAAACACCATGGTGCGTCTGCAGCAGCACAACTGGATGCTTTCATCTGCCCCAGCTGCATCAAAACATGGCTCTCCCATATCAGTCTCTACAGCCAAAGCAGACACTGCAACTTGCCAACAATTTGACTTCATCCCATTTCCAATGCTTTGACTTCACTTCCATTGCCTCCTGAGAACTATAGATGCCAACAACAACTAGCATCTGTAATGGAGAGGCCATTTCTGAGTTTGGCATTGCTGAAACCTAGGGAGGCAAACTAACATATGACCTACATCAAACTAAGTTTTGATAAGTAAACATGGCCAGCTACAATTCACTTTAGTTTGGTGAATTGGAAAGGTCAGACTTCTTGATTACCGTAAGTCAGACAACTTTAACATTTGGAATTTCAGTAAAGAAACAGTAATATAGCTTTCAAGGTGTATAGCTTTTCCAGGAACAGCTGAGGCCTCAAGAGTTTTCAAAATAAAATAAAGAGAGGCTATCACACAGAAGAGCTTTGGATTTGTATGAATCAGATAATTCTTCCAGACTTCAATTAAAATGTGAAAGTCAAGTTCTTGCAGTTAATTTAAGTGCAGAAAGCAGCTGCTTAGAACCTAATCAAAAATAAATTGCTTGACCTTCCTCTGGAAACTTGAGCATCATTGTCAGAGGGAAAACTCACCTCATTCTTTTTTTTTTAATTAAAAAAAGGACAATTTGGGTACTTCCTACACAAATCCAAAAATACTTCTAGAGGATTTGTTTATTTCCCCATTCAAGTTACCTCAAGGTAATGGTCACCTCGGTTTTAATAGGGTATTTTTATGCACATACTCTAGAACCCATTTCATTTCCATCATTGGCGTAAGAAAGTATTTTGGAACAGTTATGCAAGAAGAGCCTGAAGTAGTTATTAAACACATATTATCTACTTGTTAGAAAACTAAGCCTCTCTGTCAATGTGAGTTTTATTCACAAGCCCACCTTATCCCAAAGATAACCTTTTTGTAAGCTATTGTTTTGACACGAGCAATAGCGGCCCATGCAATGAATTAAGTTCATGGCCCAAACATGAAGCACCAATTAAATTCTGAGAGGGGACATGCTTCTACCACCACTAAGTCTTAGCAGTTTAACAGCTTGCAGATAGAAAGGCAGGGGGCCAATACCTCTGGAACAGCAGTTCTCAAACTTTTTTCCTCCACAGATCACTCAAAAATTGGCAGGGGTCTCAGGATACCATTAATATTCTACTAATCAAAGCACACACATATTTTAACAACCATGGTTTAACACAATGAATATGAAGGGAAAACTTTTTTCCTTCTATACCAGCATCATTGTCAAAACCAGTTGCATTACAAAAACATTTGACGGGGGACATTTTTGCCCCTTTGAAAATTGGGCCCAAGTCAGAATGGCCTTGATCTCAAGTCCAGGGGGTGGGGTGGGGGGGAGAGATCAAATGTGGATATTTTTTACTGTTCTACAACCTTCCCATGGAATACCTGAATGGATCTGATGGACATAGTTTTGAGAATCTCTGCGCTAGAGCAATGGTATCTTCAAGTCAGGTACTATTGCATTCTCTCACCCCAGCCCAAGTCTTGCTTGCAGGGATTAAAGAGAACCTTGATACTCAGATACCAATTATGATCAGGTTTGAGAACTGGTATCATTTCTCAAGAAAGTGGGAATATATTTGTCACCAAGACAGAGGATATACCACATACAATAAAGAAATATTAGCACTGTCTTCAACAGCAACGAAATCATTAAGACTGAGCAACAACAAAAAAGTACCAGTGGATAACATATCACGCTTACAGTGCAAACCTAGGCATGTTTACTCAGAAGTTGAATCCTGTGTATTCAGTGGGTCTTGCTCCATAGTATGTGTGCTTAGGATTGTAGCCTTAAAAGACTACAGCTTACTGCAGCGATCCAAACAAAAATATAAACACTACTGTAAATGAACATAAGCATCTTCCATGGGTATAACATGGAAATAAATAGCCAAGGTTTACCTGAAAATTAAGCAAGTAACATGCAGTTGCATCACAAGGTACTAAGAATTTTTTGGAAGTCTCAGAACAGTAAAACACATTTCTAGCCACTGTCTGCTTACACCAAGCATAGAGCTAGAAGTCTTACTCAGCACCAAAAGACATACATTAAAAATTGAACTTCAGCAAGCTAGAATTATTTTTCATATTTGTTTACATCATGTTCTATTGCTTACTAGGGGACTTACTGTTCTTATCTTGTGATGTCACTTCCAGTGTAAGACACATAGCAGTTCTTACAGTGTTTTGCAGCTACTGGACACTCTCAGGTAAGTTTGTATTACGATTGCAACATGAAGTCCCACTGAAACTATTGGGACTTAATTCCGATTAAACATGCATAGGATTTTTATACAAGGTGGGCACCAACTATACTGCTAAAATCTGTATTAATCAAAATGCGTGTTAAACAAGATGCACAAAGTTTATCTATTTCAGACAACTCAGAGTAGATTCTAAACGATGAACTTTGTTATTCTGCCTTTATCATGATTACACAACAATCAACTCCATCTTGAGCAGTGGTTGTACATACTCAGAGATTATTCAACAATGGAGTCACGTAATTCAGACAATGACAGTCCTTTTGATAATGTGAAGGCTTCAAATTCAGTTTCAATTACTAGGAAATCTTTAACTCTGTTCCTTATTAAGTATTTCATTTTCAAGAAGATAGTCTTCTGTTGAGAAACACATGAAAATATTTCTCAGGGGTTTGCATCTTCCAAACGAGGCTGAACTAGTGCCCTTCAATGAATGACAACTGTCTAGATTAAGATGACAAACACTTCAAACGAAACACTGGCTTAGCAAATCAGAAATCTGCACATATATTAAGATTCTGAGCCTTTGTCCATGTTTTGCCATAACTTTACATTTTTTCAGGTGCTTTAAAAGTGAAAGCAGAAAATTTGAGATCCTACATCCCTACTATACATCCAGAAAGTACTACATTTACACATGCACTCATACAGTAAAGCAAAAAGTTCTCTCTTTGGAAGTGCTCTGTTTTAGAGGTTACAACATAAAATCAGACAGCCAAAACAAATACAACAAGAGAACATACAGTTTTATAACAAGTGCTGAAGGTTGTGGGAAGCTGGATTAAACTTTTCATGTGACATACAGATTCTCAGTTTTACTGAATACCATCTTGCTTCCCATTGAGTTAAAAAATCAAATACCAATTTGCTTTCTAAAATGGTATTAAACCAATTGCATTCCTTGGTGGCCTTGTAAGCTGAATTAACAAACCACAGACTGACACCTCAGCACAGCAAATAAATGACAATCTGTTCTACCCAACCTAAGAGTGTATACTGGACTTTAGCTGCTATATAACCTCTAACAGTGAGAAGTAGGCACATGCAGCCAGAAAAGAGTATTTTTTCTACTCATGTATTTGAAGCAGCTTTAACAAAAACTTCCAATCAGATTTTTACAACATAAGTCTAAAAATACTGACCTAGTATTTTTTTAAAAATAGGTAGTACACACTACTGGTGTTAAACGATATCTGAAAGCAAGTAGCTTAATAAACTTGGTTCACATATAAAACTTTGTCTCTTCTCCCTTGAGCTTAAGTTTCCCAAAGTAACGGCCAGCACCAAAATGCCTACCACATATGCTGTATATCCAACCATTTCAGGTATTGGTTTTCATGCCAATCTGAGCTTCCTATTGTCAGCTTCCTATCTAGGAACGTGTGCAAAAGTGGCAACGAGTGATGCAAGTCTGAGTACTGGAATGGAGAAAGAGAGCAAACATTTCCACTATATATTTCCACGGCTCTTAAGCATTTTAAAATGAAATTCTTAAGAATGTTTGCTGATAATAATATTCCTGACATGTGAAGTGTCTTCTAGATTGGCAGCATCTAATTTCTCAAAAATCTTAACATTTTTCATATGGAAAGTTAATGCTGCCTAGCAAGTGCTTAAGGAAAGGGGGAGGGGAACCCAAGCCTCCCCCCACAATGAAAACAAAAGGCAAGAGCCATTCAATACCCTGAGATAAGCACTATAGTCAAAGAGCAATCGCATTTCAAAAATCATGAATATGCAATATTCATTCTTCCAGAATACCATATGTTGTATGAAAGTTCCCCTCTCTCCCTCGCTAACCATAATTTCGAGTAAAATAAGAGAGCTTTAATCATTTCATAAACTGTATAATTGCTACATCTTGTGGCTACATAGTTTAATGCAAGGAACAAGGGGGGGGTAGGAAAGGACAAACAATAAAAAAGACTTGTTTGCACATAACCTTCATACAGATATTCTCTGCAAAACACCCACAACACCCTGCTCTCTCTCACTGTCGTTCTAATACAAGAGGGGTGGGAGAAAGGGGGAGGGAAGGGGGGAACCATCCAAGATGCGATGGAGGAAAAGGAGAAAGTTGCAGTCATTCTGTACTGGCTTTTAACGTGTCTCCGTCACTTTTGTCGGAAGCCAATGGCTGAAGAAAGTGTCTTTCTTGTATCAAATAAGTGCCTCGATCTTTGTCTCTTTTCCACCATCCTACCTCCATGATGCCAAAAGCGACTCGACCCTTTTTTCCTCCTTCTTCTTCATTTTAAGCAAAACAGCCACGTTCATCATCATAACCAACCAGGAAAAGCCAGGAAATTACATATGTATATTTTTATATATAGATCTACAGATAGATATATAAAAGGAGCACCCGCTTCTCTTCCTTCCCAGTCATAAAACCCCACTTTACAATAGGAAGGAAAGAATTAACCATCTCCCGAGGAAAGGAAACCTACGAAATATTTTCATCTATAAAATTTAAAAAATAAGCCATCTAAAAACAAAGAGGAGAAAAGAGATCGATGTTAAAAAGAGATCGATTCGCCGTGGAACTAGGAAAACATTATGAACATCCACCTCCCTCCCCTCCCAGCAGCAGCTACTGTAAACGGCGGCGGGGGTGGGAGGAATTCAAGGCGACATTTTTTGGGGTAAGAGGGGGGGTGCCTCGAATAAATAAAACAGATTAAGGGTTGGGAGGCTTGAGTTTGTGCGAGAAGGCTGGGGGAGTAAAGGTTTCAGCCGCCCCCCCGACTTTGGGAGTAATTTGGGGAGGGGGGTGTCGAGAGAAAGAGATAAGGGGCGCCCAGACCTTCTTCCTCCGTCGGATGCAGAAGAGAAGGAAGACATGTCTCGCCTCGTCTCTTCTCCCTTTGCCCTCGCCGCGCACTCGGCCCCGCAAAGCCTGGGACTGGCCTCAGGCGGCTGCTGCTGAGGCGGCTGCTGCTGCTGCCACCGCCGCCGCTACTGACACGGCCGTGCCCCTCCCTCCCCAAGGGCCCGTTTCCCCCACCGCCGCCGCCGCCGAGCCCGTCATCTTCCTCCTTCCTCCCCTCTCCACCCCCCGGCGGCCGAGGAGAGGCCCCGAGAAGCACCTTCCCCCTGCCCGGTCTCTCGCTGTTTACCTTCCTTGAGCGCCGCGCCGCTGCGGAGCAGGGAGGCCGCCGCCGCCGCTGAGGCCGCCACGGCCGCTGCCGTCGCCGCTGCTGCTGCTGCCGCCGCTGCCGCCGCCGCGGAGCAGCCCTGCAGGCTCGGTGGGGACGTGGAGGAGAGCCGGGACCAAGATGGCGGCCCCTCCAAACTTCCACTGCTACTTTGGACACTCATCAAGCTACTTTCCTGGAGCCCGGCGGCAGCCGCCGGGGGCAGCAGCACTTGGGGGAGAGGAAGAGGCGGCGCGGCGGAGGAGAAGGAGAAGGCGGAGAGGGGGGCGACGCGGAGAAGACCAGGAGCCGCCGCTGCTGCTGCTGCGACGCCGTCGTCTCCGCCGCCGCCACCGCCGTGGTCATGGCCGGGGGTGGGGCGCCGCGGGAAGGGAAGGGCAGCGGCGGCCCCACGCGCGGGGACGCGGCGGAGGTGGGGGGAGTCTCCGTGGGGCGTCGCGGGGAGGAGGAAAGAGGCTCCCGCGCCCTCCAAGCGGGAGGAGGAGGAGGAGGAGAAGCCGCGGCTCGGGCCGGAGCAACCTGCCCGCACCTCTGCACTGCGTCGCCTCAGAGCGGCGGCGGCGGCAGGAGCCACTGTGAGGCGGGGGCGAGGAAGGGGAAGCCTCTCCGCCAGCCTAAGCTGCTCCCCTGCCGGGAGAGGTCAGGCACACACAACGCCGCTGCCGCCGTTGGCGGGCAAATGGCGGGGGGGGGGGCTTGTCGCCGCCCCGCGGCAGCGTCGGCACCCGCAGCCCGCCTGCGAGAGGGAAGGAGGCACTTTCGCAAGCCGGCATGGGCACCTGCTCCTCCTCCTCCCGCCGCCTCTCCTTCCTCACAGCAGCAGGCCGTAGCGCCGCCAGCGACGCGCCCTCTTTGGCCTTCCCCCGCTCTCCCAAACACACACTCGGCAGAGAGAGAGAGAGAGAGAGAGGGAGGGCAACAAGGCCCTCCTCCTCCCTGGTGGCGGTTTACACCTCTCGGCCCCTCATGCCGCACATGATACAGCAGCGCACACACGGCCATGGGCGCCCTCGGCGGAACCATCTTCCGCCTGGTCGCCTCACGCCGGTTCCATCACCCCATTATAAGTGTCCAGAGTCGTCGTCAACTTATCATAGGAGCCAAGGGGGCTTCGACGCTCCCCTCACCCAATAAAATATTCGAGGGGAATTCCCATTCAGATAGTGTCATATGTGAGGTGGCGCTTACTTTCCACCCTACCCCCCCCCAAAATATTCAAGTTGACACCCCTGGAACATACCTAGGGGTTGGCCCCCAGCAAAGGTGCCGGTCCAGGGGGGTGCGCAGAAATCGCACCCCTCTGCTCTGGCTTGGAGCAGTGACCAGCTTTGGGCACTCAAAATTTCAACAACGCCCTAAAATTTGGCACCCCCAGACTCTCGTGGTCCGTCCTACAGTGTTGTCGGGGCACCCCATGTGGCGCAACGCCCGGTGCAGCCACAGTGCCCTGTTTGGAGTGGCTAGAAGCCCACCAGTACCCAGGCGCATAGGAGTCAACTCCCAGGGACTGGGGTCCATTCAGACCCCCCAAAAAATATTTGAGGGGGCTGCCCCTCCCACTTGATGGTCATTGTTGTTCAGATGATGTGTGTGATCAATTACCTGCACACACCCCCAATATTTTATTCAAGTTGGCACCACTTCCCGGACTGCTCCAGGTGGTCAGTATTTTGGCGCAAGGGACAGAGCGAGTGCTGATACAGCTCCTTGCCAAGAATGCAAAGGAGCCTAGGTACACCTCTGGTTGGAAGGGACCTCGAGGGTCATCTAGTCCAAACCCCTGCCATGCAGGAATCTTTTTGCCCATCGTGGGCCTCAAACCCAAGATCTTGAGGTCAAGAGTGTCTTGCTCTACCAACTGAGCAGTCTTGGAATCCGCAGCCACCAGATGCGCTTCACAGATGCTCTAAGTCAGGGTGGTTTAAGTCAGGCTAGGAAGCAAGCTGTGCCGAACGGAGCCTGGGGCCTGCTTCAGAATAAACGTGCAGGAATGACCGGAAGAGGGTCCTACACTTTCACAAGAGAAAAGGTGGAACTATGTTCCAAAGGCACCATATACTAAATGTTGTGGGTGGCAAAGGGAGTCTGTCGCTTTCATGCCCTGCTTGCCACAGGAAACAGGATACAAAATCTCATCCAGTAAAACAACTCGACTCGCTACTAAACTTGCACCAAAATGGAAGGATCTGTTGTTCTGTTTTCAAGATTTATATCCTATTGTCAAAGCCTCCAGACTGCTAGGTATTTTCTTCTTTACAAACAAATAAACACCTCTGAAATTAAGACAATGAAAAAAAGCAGCAAAGAAAACACAGATCTAATTCAAGGGGGAATACCAGAATCATAAAAGCAATGAAAGGCCATTAAAAACTCAAGTGCAGGACAAACTTTGCCAGACACTCATTAAATAACAAAGGCTGCTGGGAGGGAGTTCCACTGTTGGGTTATTTTCAGTGGTGGTACCCATTCTCCAATTGGTACCCTATATATAGCATAACAAGGTAGACTCATTGGAGAAGGTAGTCCTTTGGGTACCCTGATCTCAAGGATTTAAAAGTCAGTAACTATAATCAGGCCTGGATGCAGACTGATAACTGGTGAACCTCCTGGCATAGTATGTTTGCAGCATTAAATGCCAGTGAACAGTCCTGCTGCTGTCACATTTTCAACCAGCGACAGTTTCTGGGCAGTCTTCAAGGGCAATAATCCAGCAAGGATGTTTCTAGAATCTAGAGTACAGATTTCTATCCCTCTCCAGGAAGGTAAACAGTTGGTACCCCAGCTGATGATAAAAGGTACTGCAAGCTACTTTATAGAAGTTAAAATGACTTCTAGAGCAAGAAATCTGTGGGCAAGTATTTTGATTATATACTCGCACTCTTAACATGCCTGTGCTTGATGATCCTCCCCAATCTACCTACTGATTCCCATCAGATATGCACACCTCCAGCCAGATCGGACACCTTCATTCCTTGCTACTGAACCTCAGTATGCACACACAGAAATATTCTGCTATACTGTTGTGCATTGGGGGCAGGGGGAGGAACGGGGACTTAGCCTGCATGGTGCCTGGGTGAGTCTCTTCTAATTCCTGGGGTCCTGGATCTAGGAAGGATTATAAGCTAATGGAGGATTCTCTTTTTGAACTAGCCAGTCACGTTCCTTTGTATGAGAATGTTCATAGTTGCCATCTAGATCAAGGGAAGTAATAGTGCCACTGTATTCTGCCCTGGTCAGACCTCACCTGGAGTACTGTGTCCAGTTCTGGGCACCACAGTTCAAGAAGGACACTGACAAACTGGAACGTGTCCAGAGGAGGGCAACCAAAATGGTCAAAGGCCTGGAAACGATGCCTTATGAGGAACGGCTAAGGGAGCTGGGCATGTTTAGCCTGGAGAAGAGGAGGCTAAGGGGTGATATGATAGCCATGTTCAAATATATAAAAGGATGTCACATAGAGGAGGGAGAAAGGTTGTTTTCTGCTGCTCCAGAGAAGCGGACACAGAGCAATGGATCCAAACTACAAGAAAGAAGATTCCACCTAAACATTAGGAAGAACTTCCTGACAGTAAGAGCTGTTCGACAGTGGAATTTGCTGCCAAGGAGTGTGGTGGAGTCTCCTTCTTTGGAGGTCTTTAAGCAGAAGCTTGACAGCCATATGTCAGGAGTGCTCTGATGGTGTTTCCTGCTTGGCAGGGGGTTGGACTCAATAGCCCTTGTGGTCTCTTCTATGTGGTCTCTTCTATGCCACTTAAGGACCAACATCACCAAATAAGTGATGGAGCCATCTAGCAGGCAAACCTGTGCTGATAGAATACATTTCTGGCAATCAGTGCAACCTATGTGCATTCATGCTGTGCAGAACCTCACAACCAGATATGTGTGGTGCAACTGCTTACAGTGATGCACAAACTTCACAGTAGTCATTAAAAGTCTGCGGAAATTTACTTGCGGGATGCAGAGTTGCGGGAAGGCAATTATCTGCCTACCAGTCTCTTTAACCTACCAATCCTACTCTTTCCACCTAGCAGCCTAGGGCCTAACCTACTCACAGCCAGCCTTCCCTTCCTCCATCCTCATGCTGCAGGTCTGAACCTGGAGAGGCCTAGCCACACCCATGCCCTACTGACCACAACTGCCTCAACTGGGTAAGGCAGCAAGGGACTCTTTTCCTGTCTTCTTGACCATTATAAAGGTTACCTCTGCATTAAGGCACCATATATTTAAAGCACATGTCCCCACCTAAAGAATCCTGGAAACTGTAGCTTGTTAAAGCTGCTGGGAATTGTAGCGCTGTGGAGGGTAAGCTACAGATCCCAGGATTTACTGAGACAGGTACGTGCCCCACCCCACCATAATTTCACAAAACCATCACAGCAGCCGGTCAGAGAGATACAGACAAGATGTACTTTCTCTCCCCCCGCCATCCCCAACCAGCTGAGTTTAGACAAATCTCAAAGGCAGAGAAAGTCTGTCTCACACTCACCATTCTTGCTCCATTCTGGGCAGGAAAGAATTGTCCCTGATTCACCTACAGCAATTGCCTTTTTATTGGAGCTATTGCAACAGGTGGAACTAGGATTTCTATTTTTGACCCAGTCCTGTCCCAAACTTACAAATCTTCCAGATATGCGCTTGAAAAATGCTTTACCCAGGCATCCTCAACCTCAGCCCTCAAGATGTTTTTGGCTTACAACTCCCATGATCCCTAGATAGCAGGACCAGTGGTCAGGGATGATGGGAATTGTAGTCTCAAAACATCTGGAGGGCCTAGGTTGAGGAAGCCTGGCTTTACCTGTCTGCATTTTAAAGAAAGTTTCAGCCTGAGCTCTGTAATTCCAGAGCTATGCTGACTATAGGTGAGCTGCAGAATTCAGCTCTGTTTCTTTCTGGCTAACCACATTACTGTATATTTCCAAAATGCTGCAGCCACCACCCAGGCAGGTGGGTCTTGGCTACCAAGCTGAAAAAGTATATTCTGTGCTAGGGATGGGGTACCTCTGGCCCTCCAGATCTTGTTGGACTACAACACACATTATCCCTTGACCATTGGTCATGCTGGCTGGGGCTGATGGGAGTTGTAGTCCAACAACATCTTGAGATTCACCCATCCCGGTTCTAGAGAGAATTCAGCTCACTAGGAAATATCATCATGAAGCAATTCAGTAGAAAAGAGCTGCCTTGAAATTTTATATGAAAAAGTGGAATAGAAATTTTTTAATGTATACAGTGGTACCTCGTGTTACATATGCTTCAGCTTACAGACTCCGCTAACCCAGAAATAGTACCTCGGGTTAAGAACTTTGCTTCAGGATGAGAACAGAAATCGTGCTCCAGTGGTGTGGCGGCAGCAGGAGGCCCCATTAGCTAAAGTGGTGCTGCAGGTTAAGAACAGTTTCAGGTTAAGAACAGACCTCTGGAACGAATTAAGTTCTTAACCCGAGGTACCACTGTACAAAGCATGGTAACTCAAGCAGCCATTTCCCAAGAGCCAACCAACCAAGAATAATCTTTCACCTCTTCCATCTCATAAAATTGATAAAATTTGTTGTTTGGGGTCAGTTTCCTAAGTTCCCTCTTCCCCACTCCCCACCTATGGAGGGAAATGAAACTGACTGGATGTTTGCTCCCAATCCTGCTGGAGACAGGATTAGCTCTCCTTCGAATTCTTTGTTCCTATCATAATTCTTCTTGTGCAATGTGAAAGCCAAGTCTGTAGCTTTCCCTGGCCCTCTTCCATCATTTCATTGTGGGCATCAACCTTTCTATGCTAATGTGGATGGCAGAGTTTAAAGGTTCTGCAGCAAAGGAATCCAGCGTAACAGTTGCACTAGCAGAAACTGGTGCAACAGTTGGTTCTTGTTGTGCCAATCTGTTGCACAATAATCTTGAGTAATGTACTTGGGTTTCCCCTTACACAACAATGTTCCACCGGTGCAACAAGTATGCAGTAGTGCCAAGTGACTTTAACCTAGCGCTACATTGGCTACAAACCACAGTTATGGTTTTTATTGATATTATTACGCTCTCATTTGGCCAGCCTTGGATCCTTATAGAAGGGCTCTTGATTCTCATGTTAAGACTTCAAGCATAGCATCAGTTGATGTGAAGCCTACTGACCATGATGGCTGTTCTGCCACCATCTTTCAGGTCCTCCACTTGCACTCAGCACAAAATGGCTGCAGGAGTACAAAATGGCTGCCACACCCAAAAGAGCAAAACAAGAGACAGGACCTCAGAATTGGCATGGGAATGTGTCTCCATCAATCGGAGGGGCACCAAAAACAATCACTCAGCCTTCTTATCGGCATCTAGCTGTTCGTATGTTCTTACTTTCTTATGTTATTCTTTGCTATTGGTTTTACTGCCACCACTGTTGGTTATGGTGCTACGAGGCCTTGATTTACTGTTCACATGAAAGCTTCTTTTGCCTGGGTAGTTGCTGCTGTAACCTCCTTTTTGACTCAGTCTCACCAGTTCACAGTTTCTCTCCAATAAAACTTAATCCCATTGCTAGCATAATCATAATGGTCTCCCCACTTCTACCCCTGAACAGAAATTTCAGGTAGGATTCCATGATTTGTCTTCCTTTGGAGCAGAGAGTTCTGGAGACAAGACATATATATAATATTTGGGTGACATATCCAAACATCTACTTAGAGTAGGGCTATTTGACTTAAATCTATTGGTTTTGATGGATCTGTTCTAAGTATTTAGAAATACATAAGTATTCTAATTATTATTGCACTGTTAGTGATATAATTGCAACACCGATGGTTTCTGTTATTATTCTACAGAAGTTAATAAATCAAGATCTCCATAAGCTTTCTTGAATGGTTTCTCTGCATCAGCTTATGTCTGTACCAAACACTGCAACATAAATCACCAGGCTTCTTTGAACGTGAAATGCTTCTTAGCAGGAACAAAGGCTGTGTACACACCATACATTTAAAGCACATTTAAAACACATGACTTCTAAAGAATCATGGAAGCTACCATTCCTACCACCTTTAACAAACTACAGTTTCAAGGATTCTTTGGGGGGATGCCGTGTGCTTTAAATGCTCTTTAAATGCTATAGTCTAAACAAATGTTGGTTGTATTCTGACTGCTAAGGCAGCTGGTCCCCAGTCTCCAGCCCTTAAAGCAGCTAATGAAGTTCTCAGTTCCCGAAGGCTCACAGTGTCCCTATTTTCCAGTGACAGTCCCGGATTGATAGAAGCCGTCCCAGTTTCTGATTTGATCCCAGAATGTCCTGTTTCCCCCCTATCTTCATAAGAGAAATGTTGGAGGTTATTGAATTATGTGACCTTCCCCCCAAGCCAAGGAGATAAGTAACTATACAACCTTTAGAAGACATTTGAAGGCAGCACCGTATAGGGAAATTTTAATATGTTTAATGTGGGGGGGTTGGTTGGTGTGTGTGTGTTGAAAGCTGCCCCAGAGTGGCTGGGGCAACTCAGTCAGATTGACAGGGTTTAAATAAAATTCTTCTTCTTCTTCTTCTTGAATGTTGTTGTTGTTTAGTCGTGTCCAACTCTTCGTGACCCCATGGACCAGAGCACGCCAGGCACTTCTGTCTTCCACTGCCTCCCGCAGTTTGGTCAAACTCATGCTGGTAGCTTCGAGAACACTATCCAACCATCTCCCTATTTTCATCGGAGAAATGTTGGAGGGTATGGGCTCAACAAACACACAGGGCCATGCCAAGGATAAGTGAACAATGAAAAAGGAGGAGGGAAAGACACATTAAACTCACAAGAATTTAAGGAAACCATGAGTGATGCTCATTACAGAGCCTCTTTAAGCCATTTTCCGACAGGAGTTTAAGCACGGTTAGGGATCTACCATTGCTGCGGAAAAGCTTGTTGCTGCTTTTACATGCTCCAGACATATTCTTGCCATCTGTCAAACTGAATAAGCAGTTAGCTTCATCCATGGAATGTGTATAGTGACTGTATAAGCTATTAGTGGTAAGAACGATATTAAATTACCCATGTCGGTAATGTTCTCAGTCGCTTGTTTCGTTTTAATCTGCCATGGTTGTGGGTGGTTTGACTAAGATGGAACAGCAGGCAGGAAAGAATCTACAAGCAGCTCCCCACCTGACATGGCAACCTTGGTGAAGCTGAGTCAAAAGAGCCAAGTCTGGTCCATGCTTGAATACGAGGAGACTGCCGCCTTGAGTTCCATGATGGAGGATAAGTAGGACCAAAAATTATCAGGTACATTCATGTGAGTTAGGAGCATAAGCTTTGTATACACCAACAAAAGGGGGGTGCCAATTTCTTGGGGCCCCTGGACCGTATTTGGAATTTTTGGCACCAGTCACAAAATGGCAGCAGCATGGCAGAATACAAAATGGCTGCCATGCCTGAAAGAGCATAAAGAGAGACAGAGCCACAAAATGGTGAGGGGATGTTTCTCTCTTCTGTTCAGAATGGAGAGCAGGGTAAGAGTCCAGCCCTGGCACCCCATGTCCAATTTATTACAGTATTTTATTCAATGTGCTTATATGCCACTTTTTGCCAGGACTCAGAAGTGACCTCAGAACCATTTACATCAAAATAAATTATGCCACTCACAGAATACAATTAAGATAACAGTACAGTATCATCAACAGTACTGTATCATTAACGAAACCACTTTATCAGTACTGTGAATCAAAACAGACTCAAAGCTCAATAGCAGTCTAAGCATAGCTTCCTGAAATATACTCGGAGTCGAGTGTGAATTTCATGCTCTTTATTCAGCTCATAGTAGTGAGGAATGAAAGTTCCCCTAAAATATCTGCTTTATATACATTATTTACACAATGGGCTACACGTGATTGGCTAATTCTGGGGTTCTCCTGTAGGCCAATCAGGTTGTGGATTCACTTCCACCTGGAGCTGGATTGGGTGGCTCCTGCGGACCAATCATACTGCTGCATTGTTCTAGGACCAATCAGACTGCTGCCTTTTGGATCCTATTCAACTCAGTACATAACACTACCAAAAGCTGGGGGGGGGGGGGCACAAGTAAATTTCCATTGATCAGTGATTTCCCAAGCAACATGTAGCTAGCTATCCAGGAGGGTGTTCCAGAAGTGGGGCATGCTGTCATACTAGAGCCATTGGGCTCTTCCTCTCCTCTATTTCCATATGCATCCTGTCTGGACTGACACTCTGTTAATGTCCTCTCCACCTTATCTTTGGACTGCTCACTTTTAGCTGAGAGCTGCAGGAGGAAAACCCTTTGGCTCATGCCCTGTCCAGGTACCAGCTCAGACCCTCAAAGTGTCTCTATTAGAGAAGCTGTCCTGGTTTCTGATTTGATCCTGTAATGTCCAGGGACTTTTCCTTAGGATGTCCCTGTTTTCATTGGAGAAATGTTGAAGGGTATGGAGTTATCCGACCCCTGAGCTGTCTGAAGGCAATCCTGTATATGGACGGGTTTTTTGTTAAATCGTTTTTGTTAATTTTCCAATAAAAACCTTCCAATTAGCATATCAAATCATAATGCAATAAAAATAAAAAAACTGAAATAAAAAAGATCAACTTATCATCCAAATTATAAATATTAATTTTTGGGGCTTCTCAAAGTCTGGACCTTGAAGCATATCTCCAAATCTCAGTCCTGCCTCTTCTCATTGTTTCCATATTTTCCACATCTCGATTTTAATGCTTCAAACTTCTCCTGTACAGTGGTACCTCAGGTTAAGTACTTAATTCGTTCCGGAGGTCCATTCTTAACCTGAAACTGTTCTTAACCTGAAGCACCACTTTATTCTCCTGCTGCCACTGCACCGCCAGAGCACGATTTCTGTTCTTATCCTGAAGCAAAGTTCTTAACCCGAGGTAATATTTCTGGGTTAGCGGAGTCTGTAACCTGAAGCGTATGTAACCTGAAGCGTATGTAACCCGAGGTACCACTGTGTATGGATGTTTTTAAAAATGTTTTATTATGTTTTTATATATGTTGGAAGCTGCCCATAGTGGCTGGGGCAACCCAGTAAAATGTGCGGGGCATAAATAGTAAAATTATCATTATGGAAGAGGGTGTCCCTATTTTCTTCGGAGAAATGTTGGAGGGTATGCCAGCTTTATAGAGAGGCGAGAGAAGTAAGAAAGCAATCTCAAATGCGGTCAGGAGTCCCAGATGAGTCTCTTCCACAAAGCACCTGCCTCACCCACAATTCTCCAGCAGTCCCAGGAAATGCTGAGCCAGTGTAAACAGGAACTGAGCAGGAAGAACAAAGAGTTGTTGGTGGACAAAGCCTTTCACAGAAGGTACTGGTGGGCGCACAGTTGCCATGTTGGTGACCCCTGAACAAAATGAAGCAATCCTGGGCCTAAGTCCTATTGAACTCAGCAAGGCTTACGGTAGAATAAACATGAATAGGGTTGAGCTATGACTCTGTGCTAGCTGTCAAATTGAGCTCAGAGATACTACGTAGGCACCAAACCAGTAGGAGTTTTCCAGTTGTCCATATAGTAGCTCCCTGTGTCCCAGTTGTGCCCTCTGTTTTTTTCCCACCGTGCCCCAACTCGCACACTCTTATTGCAGCAAACACCAGCAGGTGTATATAATATTAAACAAACAAAAAAGATCTGCATTTCAGAAATGATGATGATGATGATGATAATAATAATAATAATAATAATAATAATAATAATAATAATAATAATAATAATATATTTATACCCCGCCCATCTGGCTGGGCTTCCCCAGCCACTCTGGGCGGCTTCCAACAAAATATTAAAATATAGTAATCCATCAAACATTAAAAGCTTCCCTAATCAGGGCTGCCTTCAGATGTCTTCTAAAAGCCTGGTAGTTGTTGTTCTCTTTGACATCTGGTGGCAGGGTGTTCCACAAGGCGGGTGCCACTACCGAGAAGGCCCTCTGCCTGGTTCCCTGTAACTTGACTTCTCGCAATGAGGGAACTGCCAGAAGGCCCTCGGTGCTGGACCTCAGTGTCCAGGTAGAACGATAGGGGTGGAGGTGCTCCTTCAGGTATACTTGGCCGAGGCCGTTTAGGGCTTTAAAGGTCAGCACCAACACTTTGAATTGTGCTCGGAAACATACTGGGAGCCAATGTACCGTAGGTCTTTCAAGACCGGTGTTAAATACAAGTGTTCATTTTCTAGGGGAATATGCAAAAGCGATAGAAACGATGCAGCTCGTGAAAACTGGCCAAAATAAAAATAAAGGAGATGAAAACTTTCCCTTGTTTGAGGGTGTAAATGAGAATACACAATGGAAGCTTGGAAAGGCTCACTCGTGTCATTTCCAATTGCATAACAGGATTTCTCAGAGTGTTTTATGTATCTTGGCATATAGTATGCTTATATCAGGCTCACCCTTTCATCCCAATGCTACATTTTCATAAGAAAGGAACATCAACACAGAGGTAGTTGAGTGTCCACTCTGCTGTTGTTGTTTTATCAATTTGGCTTGGCAACGTTTTTTATCCAGGCAACCCATTCCATGAATATTTCATCACATATCTTCTTATAACTCCTAGAGAGCTGTGCCTTGGAATGTCAAATGTTTTATTGTCTATAACATATTGCACTGCAAAAAGCCTTCCAAGTATTCCAGCAAACAATTAAATCCTAATTCAGCTTGCTGTTGAAAATGGGAAGCATATAAAAGAGTTCTGTTTGTGTGTGTGTCTAAGCGCATGCGCATTCGCGCATGCACACACAAAAATCTGGTCTTTTATCTTGGTTTTATATTTTCTGGGATGCGCAGAGACTAGACGACAGTAAACTAGAGGAATTCTAATTCAAAACATAAGATCCAAGGCCACAAACAGTACATTTTTCCAGAGGGGAAATAAAAATCTGCTTTTCATTATTTGTGTAATAGAAACTTTATATGAATAAAAATTCTGGTCAGCTTTGGAAATTGGCACATTGAAATTCTACAAATGGCTGCAGCCCAAGCTGATTTCTCTCTTCCAATGTGACATCTAAAAACATCCTCAAATTCAGGCAGGGCACATCTATTTTTGATTTAATATGCGCCTTACATCACCACGCTAGCTTTGAACCAAATGTGGTTCATTTTGTGATTTCACTCTTACTTTCCTTCCAAAAATCACACTCATGAATAATGTTTTCTCCTAGCCGTAAAGAAACATGAGGTATCTGTTTCCTTGTAATGAAATGAAACAATGGACTAGTTTGAATACAGGATAAAGGCAACATCAGAAAAAGTAACCAGTTAGATTCGGTTAATCCATAGACAAAAAGTAAAGGAATCCTTTGATGCCACATAGCATACATTAATTTCTTTTACAAATATAAGGGACAATGAAAGATTGCCTCCTGACAAATATCTGAAATAGTAGGACTGCTGTACGTCTGCATTTTCCTGGACATTACTGGGATTTCAAAGGTGAAATTGACGTCCAGGGGAAATTTCCGAATGGTAGCACATTTGTGGGTTTTCTGCATTTTTGTTTTTAAAAAAGAAAAAATAAAGCTCAATAGCTTTGGTGTAGATATGTAAATGGTGGTTAAGTTGCTATCTGATTAATTTTCAAGTTGTAACCTGACTCCATTCTTTTTTATCTCGCCTAAATTATTTGTACTTTCATGTTGTTCTCCATGTTGCATATGTTTATGCAATCACAATACACATTTTAAAATAAAATTAGAGAGAGGGGGGTGAATGTTTTAAAACAAGAATGAAGACCACATCATTCCTTATGTCAGTTCAGCTAATTTACTGAAGCAAAGCACAGTGAGCTGAAAGCAAATATTTTACTCCTATGTGTCCATCTTATGGCAGGTCATGGAAAATTTTACAGGATTGGTAGGGAAGAAGACTCAGCTATTCATTTCCTGACTGTGGGTGCTTCCACTTCGAAGCTTTCTTCTTATTTATTTCCCCCCCCCCCATTCTACTTTTATCAGAATGTGGGATACTACAACATCTGCAGAAATTTTGTGTTTTTTACCCTTGGTATCCCATTCAAACCAGGGGGCAGTGCATGACCGAATGTTCTTTTTTTGGTACAAACTTAGACTCTAGGATAGGGGAGGTTCTAAAATGCTGTGAAAGTTAAGGAAAAGGAAGAGGACTGTGTTTTGATGGGTTGGTGTGCAAAATATAGGAGAAAACGGGACGTGACGTGAAGTCGGCGTGTCAGAACACGAAAGAAGGCTTTGCAGATAACAGAGGTGAAATGAAGGAATTCTGGTCTGGTAACATTTGTTATCTGGGTTCCAGTACATGCAAGCCAAACACTAGACAGGGCTATAAACAATGGGGATTTCCCTCAGGTCTCAGATTTGAATATCAGCCACATAACTGTATGTAGGCTGCACATATTCTTTAAAGCACATTCAAAGCACATTCCTACCCTCAAAGATTTCTGGGGACTGTAGTTTCCTCCTCACAGTTACAATGAACAAACTGTGCTTCGAATGTGCTTCAAAGGTATAGTTGCAGCCAATAATAATAATAATAATTAATAATACAGTGGTACCTCGGTTCTCAAATACAATCCATTCCGGAAGTTCGTTCAAGTTCCAAAATGTTCAAAAACCGAAAACTGAAAGCGAAAGCCTCAAAACCAAAGCCTCAATATGGAAAACTCAAAACAGAAGCCGCATTTCCTTTTCGACTTCCGAAGCACGTTCGAAATCCGAGCCATTTACTTCTGGATTTTCAGCGTTCGAGTTCCGAAACGTTTGCCTATGGAGGCATTTGAGAACCGGGGTACTACTGTAATTATTATTATTGAAAAGAGCATCCCTTTTTCATAGCAGAAACGTTGGAGGGTATGTTCCATTGTCTGTGCAGAACTCCATTCTTTCTTACAAGAGGTGATAATTATACTTTGCTAGTAACACAAGATTAGTACGCCGATCATTACAGCCCAACCCATTGCTGCCACTGCTGCAGCCGCAGAAGCAATCAGAGGCAGAGGCAGGGGTTCCAGGAACTTTCACGAGCTCTCACAGAGCTCTGTGTGAGATCTTGTTGCCGCTTTTCCTCACAACACCCTCATGTGTGCCTCCTTCCCACCTCACCACCAGAAAAGGTGTTGCATCATTGGCTTCCACATTCCGGCAAGATGTCACTGGTACTCAGAAGGCACTACAGTGGTACCTCGGGTTAAGAACGTAATTCGTTCTGGAGGTCTGTTCTTAACCTGAAACTGTTCTTAACCTGAAGCACCACTTTAGCTAATGGGGCCTCCTTCTGCCGCCACACAATTTCTGTTCTCATCCTGAAGCGAAGTTCTTAACCCGAGGTACTGTTTCTGGGTTAGCGGAGTCTGTAACCTGAAGCGTATGTAACCTGAAGTGTCTGTAACCTGAGGTACCACTGTACTGCTTCTCCCATGGTAGTGGGGGCACAGTCGGAACCTGGAAGCAAAGGTGGCAGCAGCCGGATGAGGCAGCACCTTTCCCTTCCGCCTCAGGCGGCAAAAGAGACCAGGCCACGCCTGCTTTTTAAATTTGGGAGTCCTTTATCTGGCAGTGAGGGTCAGACCATAGCTGTCTACCTTCCCTTTTTTTGCAGGAAATTCCCTTATTCCAGCGCTGCTTCCCGCTGCTACCCTGGATTCTTAGATATCCTGTAGACTGTCCCTGGGACATGTGAGGCTGCGGATCCCTTATTTTCAAATCTGAAAGTTGACAGCTATGGGTCAGACTCACACTTCTTGACTCGATGTTAGAAATTTTGTCATCTGTGATGAGAAAGGCAAGCCCACCTTGACATTTCAAAGCTGGTGCATGGCAGAAAATCCATCTCTCATCTTTCTGTCCATCCTTGACTATTAAAAAAGAAAGAAAGAAGCTCCTGCTCTTTTTGAGCAAGTAATATATATATATATATAATTATGATGGAGAACATATGTCATGAGCATGGATATCCCCGAGCTATTTGTAGACACAGAAGTTTTAATACAGTTGATGGGATCTGCGGAAGTGCAGAAAGTGCTTGGAAAGAGCTGGCGGCTTTTGGAACCAACGAAGGTATTTGTGGTGGACATCAGCACAGACATTGCGTGAAATATCTGCTGCTGCAAGGTGGATTCCATTTTTTACAAAAACTAGCTGGAGCCTTTTCTGTGCCTACAAGAGACTCCAGTTCTGTCCAAATGCTGTAAGTCCTTCCAGACAGTATCACGAATGGGCCACTCAGATCCAGTGAGCGACTGGCACATGACCTACCACAGGTTCATTTTCGACCATTAATATCTGTTGCTATTCCACCAATTGCCATCCAAACTAGTGGGCAGAGCTGGACAGAACCGGTCTCTTTTATGTACACAAAAGACTGTAGTAAGTAAAAATGTGGACCCCAAATGTGGATTTCCCTCATCCAGGAATACTGTAATCTGATTAAGTGGACACTATGCATCAGTTTTTTTGGGAGGTGGGGGTGGTGGAATGGATTAATAGAACACCATATCTTTTCCCCTCCCCACTCTCCCCAAGTCCCACTGTCATTCCTTTCGGCAAAATGCTTAATATTGTTGAAATCGCCAACTTGGGGGGTGGGGCCTGCTAAATGTTATTCTTTTTTTCCTTTATTGCTTTGTGCTAACTTCTGCCTACATGCTTCCACATCCAAGCCTTCATATATTCGCACTCTATTAGACACTAGGAGAAATGATAAAGTAGCAAAACAATTAACAGGATCACAATGAAAATAAATAATTATTAAATCATTCTGCCATTTCCCCTTGCTAGGGTGTTTTTGGTGTTTTTTTTAATGTGCGCACATGCTGGTAAAACTCGTGTCTTTGTGCATGCTCAGTTTGTACTCAAATGGTGGGAGTTAAAATATTTTCACCCAGGCTGCCATTTCACTTCTGTTTCCAATGCTCTTTACATTTTGCTGCTGTCCTTTGTCTTTGTTGTGTCCTCTGATGGTGGATTCATAGACAGTTCATTTGATGGTTTGCGGAACTGTAATGTGTATATATTTTGTTAATGTTTTAATTATTTGATCCCATTGTACTTCGTTGTATGTAATGCTTCAGGAGGCATTACCCCTGGGAAGCAGTTTAATAAAAAAATGAAATTAATAAAGAAACCTTCGCAACCCAGCAGGAATCTGACTGGACTGGTGTGGAAATGGGTGTTGGGAAGGTCGCTTTATACGATTTTTATGATGACACTTAAGCAGAGAGGAGCGAGGTTTGACAATTTCAAGGACTCTGTTTAATGAAATGATTGTATTGTTTAATTGTTGATATATCTATTAACGTATTCACAGTTGCTGGGAAGCGGAGTGCTAACGTCATAAACACGCTTGTCAATAGGGGGGCATTTTCAATTTCTCTAGGACTGCTCTTTTCAGCTAAATTTAAAGTGCTTTTCAACAAATACCAACAGCTAAAACATTGACTCTTTATTCTACAGCAATTCTCAAATTTAGGGGAAATCTCCACTGAACTGAGGTAGCCCTAGTCTCAGCTAACGATGTTGATCATACTAAAGAGCATTTTTGGTGGGCTCCAGTTTCTTCTTACAGCAATGACTCGATACAGACCTTTGGATCGGAGCAGGATGGTTTTGTAGTGATGTGTGTGTCAGAATTGGAGAGATTCATAGGAGCCAACTCCTAGGGGTAAAGGGGTCTCTGTTCTCCCAATAAAATATTTGAGGGGCCCGCCCCCCGTTAATGGGCATTGCCATTCAAATGGTATGTGTGTGCTGCAGCATGTGAACAATTATACGGGGTGGGCTTACCTGCCCCCCCAATATTTTATTCAAGTTGGCACTCCTGGGAACATTTGTCTCTCCAGATCATGCTAAACCACAACTCCCATCAGTCTTAGCAAGCATGACCAATGGTCAGGGATGATAGTTCAGCCAGATCTGGAGGGTCAAAGCTTCCCTACCTCGGGTTAAGAACTTAATTCGTTCTGGAGGTCTGTTCTTAACCTGAAGCACCACTTTAGCTAATGGGGCCTCCTGCTGCCGCTGTGCTGCCGCTGCACAATTTCTGTTCTCATTCTGAAGGAAAGTTCTTAACCCGAGGTACTATTTCTGGGTTAGCAAAGTCTGTAACCTGAAGCATATGTAACCTGAAGCATATGTAACCTGAAGCGTATGTAACCTGAAGCGTATGTAACCCGAGGTACCACTGTACCTGGGTTTAAGAACTCAAACTGCAGGTCTGCTCAGAGAATTGGGACCTGTATTGATGTTGTAGAGGAGGCAGTGCCCCTTGTCAACTTCATAGAGAATCAAGGGTCAAAAGAGAACTATTCATACAATATTTCATCTGATTAGTGAAGGGGTTCATTTACCTGTTCATTTTTTTCTTCTCACGTTGTCCTTGCCAGAACTTGGCTGTTTCCACTCGCAACTTGTACAACGCACATCAGGTCAGCTTACTCTGGCATTTTGCAAAAATGACGCAATTGGCTTCCATTCTCCAGGCTGGGCTGGGCGAACTCCATGTGTGATGGCGTTCACTGTATGCGGTCCTGCTACTGTTTTTGATAGTTGTCCACCACCACCAAGCGTCCATTTACATGTCCCCAATTTGCAATTTGTTTGTATTGTGATGTCTTTGTTCTCGGCTTAGTGCCATTCCAACAGAGCAATCCCATGCCCTTCAAATCACAAATATATATTTTTCTTACTATGGTCTCCAAACAAGCAATAAAATAGTAAAGAGGGAAGAGGTGGCTGAGTTTTTCTGTGATACTTACTTAGCAGTTGGTTTTTAAAAATGCAATCATGGTGGAATCCTAACTCGACTTACCTGAGAGTGAACACCATTAAATGGGACTTACTGCTGGTTAGAAATGGATTTCTGGCTAACCTGGTAATGTACAAAAATAGTATTATTTTTATTATCAGCTGTTAGAGAAAGCCATGGCAAAGGCATTTTGTACTGCATGGTGATCTATCTTTGTCTCTCTGCATGACTTTTATAAGAAAAGAAAAAAATGAACTACCCAATTAGTACCATTAAGCCTGACTACCTCTTCCACAAATTCAGGGTAGGAGATGGGATTAGAAACAAAAAATGACTATAATAATATTATAATAATTTATTCTTTATACCACGCCCATCTGGCTGGGTTTCCTCAGCCACTCTGGGCAGCTTCCAACAAAGATTAAAAATACATTAAAATGTCACACATTAAAAACTTCTCTGAACAGGGCTGCTTTCAGATGTCTTCTAAATGTCAGGTAGTTGTTTATCTCTTTGACATCTGGTGGGAGGACGTTCCACAGGGCGGGCGCCACTACTGACAAGGCTCTCTGCCTGGTTCCCTGTAGCTTTGCTTCTCACAATGAGGGAACCGCCAGAAGGCCCTTGGCACTGGACCTCAGCATCCGGGCAGAATGATGGGGGTGGAGACACTCCTTCAGGTATACTGGGCCGAGACAATGTTAATGTTAATGGCGATAGTCATCACCTCAATTAAAGAGAATACAGTGATACCTCGGGTTAAGTACTTAATTCGTTCTGGAGGTCCGTTCTTAACCAGAAACTGTTCTTAACCTGAATCACCACTTTAGCTAATGGGGCCTCCTGCTGCCACTGCGCCGCCAGAGCACGATTTCTGTTCTCATCCTGAAGCAAAGTTCTTAACCTGAGGTACTATTTCTGGGTTAGCAGAGTCTGTAACCTGAAGCATATGTAACCTGAAGTGTATGTAACCTGAGGTACCACTGTACACATTTCAGTAGCTCAACAGATCTGACTTTGAAACGGGTTGCACAGTTATAAAGGCCTGCTTCGATAACGCTTGCTGTTCAGTTCCTTATTTTGTTATGACGGAAGAAATTTGTGCTGCAGAATACCAACCGATTCTCACATGAAATTTGAGCGGCTGGCAACCAGCTCAGCTCCAGTGCAGTCTCAATTATTGCAAAAGTCATCACTATCTCTAATCTTGGTACCCAGCCAGTGGCTCTGCTGTAGGGAGGTCCATCCACTATGGGTGAAACCTGGAGTATTCAAGTGAAGCAGAGCAAACCACCAACTTAAGTCACAAAGCACCGAGGCGAGTCTGAAGCTTCAGACTGTCTTCAGAGTTTTGTAGTTATTGAGACGAACAGCCTGAGCTTCTGGAGCAGTCCCTGCTCTGGGGCCATGTCTGGGAGTAGCTGTCAAAGCCCTGATGCGCTGCCTCGGAGCAGCCCCTACATGACGTTGACACCAGCAGTCATCGCATAGCCATTCAATGGGGAGACATGCGAAGCTTTGAAAATCTGGCGCAAGGCTCCACCTCTAGCTGGAAGTGAAGCAGGTCTTGCCTGAAGCCGACTTGTGAAGCAGCCCAACCCAAAGCACTAAGTGATTTCCAAAAGAAATAAAAATGGTGACCACACCCTACAGTACTCTCCTGTCTCCATGTCTCAGTGCAAACACAGGCTTAATTCTCAATGAGGTGATGAAATTAATGCCTGGACTGTTACACCTTCACATGGCAGGTGAGGAATCCCACATCTGAATACAGTGGTACCTCGGGTTACAGACGCTTCAGGTTACAGACTCCGCTAACCCAGAACTTGGGTTAAGAACTTTGCTTCAGGATGAGAACAAAAATTGCATGGTGGCAGCATGGCGGCAGCGGGAGGCCCCATTAGCTAAAGTGGTACCTCAGGTTAAGAACAGTTTCAGGTTAAGAACGGACCTCCAGAATGAATTAAGTTCTTAACCCAAGGTACCACTGTATTTGTTCACAAATTAAAAGAGTCCTGCACAGAGAAAATTAAGGTACAAGGTAAAGGTAAAGGACCCCTGGACAGTTCAGTCCAGTCAAAGGCGACTATGGGATTGTGGCGCTCATCTTGCTTTCAGGCCGAGGGATCCAGCATTTGTCCACAGACAGCTTTCTGGGTCATGTGGCAGCATGACTAAACTGCTTCTGGCGCAACGGGGGGACATTATGACAGAAACCAGAGCACACGGAAATGTCATTTACCTTCCTGCCGCAGCGGTACCTATTTATCTACTTGCACTGGTGTGCTTTCGAACTGCTAGCTCGGCGAGAGCTGGGACAGAGCAACAGGAGCTCACTCCGTTGCGGGGATTTGAACCACCAACCTTCTGATTGGCAAGCTCAAGAGGCTCAGTGGTTTAGACCACAGTGCCACCCGCGTCCCCGACAAAGTATGAGCCCTTCTGTCCCTAGTCCAGTGTTTTCCAAACTTGGGTCTCCAACTGTTTTTGAACTACAGTTCCCGTCATTCCTGACAACTGGTCCTGCTAGCGAGGGATCATGGGAGTTGTAGTCCCAAAACAGTTGGAGACCCAATTTGGGAAACAAATAGAAGATAAAGTCCCTACCAGAGAAGAATGGAAGATCAAGTTGATGGATTATGCTGAAATGGCTAAAATGACCGGAAGAATCAGAAATAAGGAAGAGCAAAATTTTAGTAAGAAATGGGGGAAATTTACAATTTATCTTAAAAACCATTGTAAACAGTTACAATCGTTAGTAGGATTGGAATAACACTAGTTGTTCAATGGTGAATTTTGGACACAACGGAGAGGTAAAAGATTTGGATTATTATAAAGATGCAGGTGGAAATGATTAACAATAGGACCCACAAAGGGGAGGAGAGAAGTCAGGAGATTCTTTGGAATCTTGTTTCCATGTTGTATGTTACCTTCTCAATGAGGTGATGAAATTAATGCCTGGACTGTTACACCTTCACATGGCAGGTGAGGAATCCCACATCTGAATACAGTGGTACCTCGGGTTACAGACGCTTCAGGTTACAGACTCCACTAACCCAGAAATAGTACCTTGGGTTAAGAACTTTGCTTCAGGATGAGAACAAAAATTGCATGGTGGCGGTGTGGCGGCAGTGGGAGGCCCCATTAGCTAAAGTGGTACCTCAGGTTAAGAACAGTTTCAGGTTAAGAACGGACCTCCAGAATGAATTAAGTTCTTAACCCAAGGTACCACTGTATTTGTTCACAAATTAAAAGAGCCCTGCACAGAGAAAATTAAGGTAAAAGGTAAAGGACCCCTGGACAGTTAAGTCCAGGCAAGGTGCCTATAGGATTGTGGCGCTCATCTCGCTTTCAGGCCGAGGGATCCAGCATTTGTCCACAGACAGCTTTCTGGGTCATGTGGCCAGCATGACTAAACTGCTTCTGGCGCAACGGGACACCGTGACAGAAACCAGAGCACACGGAAATGCCGTTTACCTTCCTGCTGCTGCGGTACCTATTTATCTACTTGCACTTTGACGTGCTTTAGAACTGCTAGGTAGGCAGGAGCAGGGACTGAGCAACAGGAGCTCACCCCATTGCAGGGATTCGAACCGCCGACCTTCCGCTTGGCGTGCATATAGTACTGTGGGCCTAATTCCATCAAACTCCCTCCAAGCTGTGATCAATCAGGTCTTCTCCCTGTTGAACTGCAGGTGCTTGACAAAGACCCTTCTATTTTCAGTAGACATTGCAATGAAGTTTACTCTTTCAGCGATTAATTTTAATTGATTTTAGTCACTGTATGCTTTTTGAAATCTTGTCGCACACCACTTAGAAACTTTAGTGCTTAAACAGTATATATAGAGTTGAAATAATAAATACCTTGACACAAGGTTATGTTTCTGCATAGCTTTTGATTTCTTAAAATTCTAAGCAGTACTCTTCCAACTAAGTTTCCCCGAATCCTTCCTCTTTAATCAGTTCTTTGTCTTCCAGTCTTCCTTTCTAAATCATCATTATTTTCTACCTCTTGGTATCTAGAATTCATCACCTTTGGTAATATACTGAACTTAGGTGAAGCACTTTTTTTTATGTATATAGAGAATGGTTCAGTTTTGTAACTGCCATTCCCTACAGCAGGCATCCCCAAACTCGGCCCTTCAGATGTTTTGAGACTACAATTCCCATCATCCCTGACTACTGGTCCTGTTAGCTAGGGATGATGGGAGTTGTAGTCCCGAAACACCTGGAGGGCTGAGTTTGGGGATACATGCTCTGCAGTTTGACGTGGTAAAACTCAGGACTTCTCCATACTTACCTTTGCTCCCCATTGACCACGGGTCCTCATTTTAAAGCTCTGTGTCTGAGCTCTGTTTTTTGAGGTCAGTTTGGGTTTTCTGCAGATTGCCACTTGCTCCGATTCAGCTTTAAAGAGCGGGTTTTTCACGGGGAAAGCTCCAGAGCAGCAGCAGCAACAACAAAGAGTGCTCAGACATAGAATCACAGAATTGTAGAGTTGGAAGGGAACCTGAGGATCATCTAGTCCGACTTTTGGGAGTCAGGAGCAGGTCATCATTAAACACCCAGTGTGCTGGTTCCGGGGGAGAGGTTACCGTGGGGCGAGGTCCAGGACCTGAGTCGAGGGTCGGCAGACAGTCCTCCACGGGCGAAGCGGGGTCCAAAGCGAGGAGCCGGGCAAGGACAGGAACTCTGGGGGAACTCTGAGGCCAGGGGCGGTCCCAGCCCCCAGAAGACCCGCCTCTCCTGGCCTTAAGGCGAGCACTCCTCCTGGGAGAAACGAGTTCCCTCTGCCTCTCTGCCCTGAGCCTCTGCAGCTCAGGAGAGGCTGGAGGGTTACTGGACCCAGGGGGAGACTCACCTTCCCCTGACAGGGCTGCGAGAGGCGCACCTGTAGGCACTGTGTCCTCAACCCCCTCCGGAGCCAGAGTGGATTCACCTGGTGCAGTTCAGCGGCCCTGGAGGCAGGGACTCCTGTGCAGGCTGGGATTCCTCCGGTTCAGCCTCTGAATCAGATTCCCAGGCCATCACACCCAGTGCCAGTGAAGTTAACTCTTTATTCAAACAAACCACAACAGCTCAGGCCTAGTGACCACAGCAACTCTTCCCAGTAGGTCATGCCCAACAAGGTCTTCCCCATGGTCCTTCTCCATCAACCTGAGGCTCCTTTGTCTTCTTTCTCTCTGCTCCACCCTCTTCATTCCTCTTTGTGCTCTGGGAGACCAGGGGGGAGGGGAGCTGGTTGCAGCAGGCAGGGAACACCCCATAGATTCTTCAGCAGCCTGCTGACACTCTGTCTCTTGGCCCCACTCCTCCCCAGCCCCTGCTTCTGTCACAGCTTCTTCCTGCTCACTAAGCCCCGCTACCTCTGCAGCTCCCTCTTCTCCCTCTGACCACTCATCGTTGTCCCACTACCAACTTCTGGGCTCAAAGCCTTCTTCCGCTGGGGGTTCACTTCCTCTGCATCCAACCAGTCCATTGCAGTACAGTGGTACCTTGGGTTACATACGCTTCAGGTTACATACGCTTCAGGTTACAGACTCCGCTAACCCAGAAATAGTACTTCGGGTTAAGAACTTTGCTTCAGGATGAGAACAGAAATTGTGCTCCAGTGGCGCGGCGGCAGCAGGAGGCCCCATTAGCTAAAGTGGTGCTTCAGGTTAAGAACAGTTTCAGGTTAAGTACGGACCTCTGGAACGAATTAAGTACTTAACAGTGGTATCTTGTGTTACACACTTAATCCGTTCTGGAGGTCCGTTTGTAACAGGAAACCACTTGTAACATGAGGCATGCTTTCTCTAATGGTGCCTCTTGTTGCTGCCGTGCCGCCGGAGCGTGACTTCCGCTCGCATCCCAGGGCAAAGGTCGCAACGAGGGGCATCTACTTCCGCGTTAGCGGAGGGCGTAAGCTGCAGCATTCATAAGGGGGACAGTACGTAACACGAGGTACCATTGTAGTACTGAGCTAGATGGATCAATAGTCTGGCTCAGTATTAGGCAGCCTCTTATGGGAGTGGGAGGGGGGTCTGGGGTCCGTTTAAGGAAGCAACATGTCTTGCTCCAACACTGGACACCTCTCTAAATTCAGCACAAGATTGCCCTTCAAAGGTGAAGAATTGTAGATAGCAAGAGATGAACAAACGATGGCTACATAGGAAAGAAAAACCGGAACGGGGAAAATATATAATTTACCTTAAAAACCATTGCAAACAATTAAATTTATTAGTAGGATTGGAATAACACTTGTAGTTTAATGTTGGATATTAGTTATAACGGAGATTTAATAGATTTTGGATTAATAGACAAGATACAGGAGGAAAAGGTTAATATAAGGACCCACAAAGGGAGGAGGGAAGTCCAGGAGAGTCTCCAGAAATCTCTTTCTATGTTGGTTGTTTGATAATTGTAAATTTCAAAATCTGAAAAAACTAAACAATTTTTTAAAAAAGGAAAGAAGAACTGGAGGGCAGAGAGCTAGTTCAAAGTGGTGGATTCAGAAAATGGGGATTAGATACTGTTGTAAACAAAAATTGCCCTTTTCCCTTATGGGGTATCCAAGAGCCCATATAGCGTCCTTACATAGGTTCCCTATTGGTAGGAGAAAATAACAGAGGCCAACCAGAGAATATTGAGAAGCAAAGCAGCTAGTAAGCTTGATCTTTATTGATCTGTTGCAACAGGGTGCTCCCCTCACACGCAGGAAAGGAGGACCCAGAAAAATGGTGTGCAAGACCTTATAAAGACTTTTGAAATTGCCACCCTGTAGATCAAGACCACCCCCAGAATCATCATACATACATCACAGAAGGGGTGTAACCTAAGACCACCCCCAGATACATCATACCTACATCACAGAAAAGGCGGTCTAAACAGAAATTTAAATGTTGCTTTTCTCTTGTCCTTGTTTATCACCTGTCTGGCAGGTTACTTGATTGGATTGCCTGGGAGCCTGGCCATTCTTTTGTAGTGATAAATACTTAGTTCCTGGGCCAGGTCACAGGCTCACACCCTATTGAAACACAGACATACCCTTAAGACAGGATTTGTGAAGGAAAAGACAATGGTGAGGCTTTTCCACTTTGACCTTGCAGAGAAAACATTTGCTCAGTTTAGGAATCAAAATGGCTTCAGGTCGGTCTTCCTGTGCTGATCTATGTATGTGCGGTTATGAACATTACCATATATCTAAGACCTCAAAATTCCTATCACAGTACCACTGCTTAAATGTTTAAGGTTGTTTTCTTATATTGCCAGTGGTGCATACCTTAACACATCCATAGGTAAATGAATACTGGCGGCACTTCCCACCTGTTTCTTGTTGATCACATCCCTACTTGTAGTTATTTTCTGCATCCATGGGTGGCGATTAATACTTCAGTTCCCGTTGTGCGCAGAGATGCTCCCCGAAGGGAATAGCTAATAACTGGATTGATAATAAGTGTTCTGGCCCTTGTTCGCATAAACACACCTGTCAAGAGTTAATAACACCTGAGGTGTAATAACAGTGCTACGATGAAAGAATCACAAAAGCCCAAGAAGAAAAAACTGTCTTGCGGGTAAAATCATGTGAAGAGTTCAAAAATAAAACATTACTTCTACCATGTTCAGGGCCTTGTCACACAATGTGGTGCCCAACACAGACTTGCTACTTGGTGTCCACTCAACATAAGACCACAACCAATTCTATAGTAATTGTGCTTGTAGGATACACACATTAGGTATGCAAGGATATACACTTTACATAAACTATTTAAGTCTACCTTAGCTTTTTATCCAGGGCTTTTTTCTGCCAGAACTCACCAGAACTCAGCTCCGGCACCTCTCAGATGGGCACCATTGCCATTATAAAAGAACAAGAGAGGCGTTCCTCTTTTTCTAGAAAAATAGTCCTGTATTTATCTCTTTGTAAAATTTAAATATTTTACTTATACTAGTTAAAACATCTACATATCTGAAGAAGTAATGTACAAAGAAGTCCTTGGGGAAAATAATATTTATTATTTTGCTCTCATGATGCCAATTACATGCTATTCCATTGGCAAAAATCTCTGAAGACAAAGCATTTATTTATTTTTTGCCACTGAAAATGGTTATTCTTACTCTCCAGCAAACCTTTGAAACCTGTAATGCAAAACCTAAATGTAAACAGTTGCATCACATTTTATCTAAAGTTTTGATTACAGTCGTCAGCTTTCTGTGCCTTTGTTATTGCTCCAGCTATATCCACTCTGTGGGTGAATTTCTGGAGACATGCCAGGTTTTAAGCCTTTCTGGAAAGATGATAACATCAAAGGAGGATAAAGCTGTTATATATGGGGTGGGAATTTTCCATTTCAGACAGTGCCACTGTACCTGCCAAAATTCCCTCTTCTACACACTTCAATAAGTGTACAGAGCCAGTATGGTGTAATGGTTAAGAGCGGTAGACTCGTAATCTGGTGAACTGGGTTCGCGTCTCCGCTCCTCCACATGCAGCTGCTGGGTGACCTTGGGCTAGTCACACTTCTCTGAAGTCTCTCAGCCCCACTCACCTCACAGAGTGTTTGTTGTGGGGGAGGAAGGGAAAGGAGAATGTTAGCCGCTTTGAGATGCCTTCGGGTAGTGATAAAGCGGGATATCAAATCCAAACTCTTCTTCTTGTTGTTGTTTCTAAAGACAAAAGCCCTATGCAGACAATTCTAATGTACACATAGGATAGGGAGAAGAGAAATGTTGGCCAGCAACATAATGCCCATGATAAGCATCACATTTACACACTACTCCAGTTGTACAATCTCTGTCCTGCACAAATGGAATAAACATACCATTGAACATACCAGTGAGCAAGTGTCGGTACTTTAAAGCCTTAAATGGCCTCGGTCCAGTATACCTGAAGGAGTGTCTCCACCCCCATCATTCAGCCAGAACATTGAGGTCCAGCTCCGAGGGCCTTCTGGCTGTTCCCTCACTGCGAGAAGTGAGGTTACAGGGAACCAGGCAGAGGGCCTTCTTGGTAGTGGCACCCGCCCTGTGGAACACCCTCCCATCTGATGTCAAGGAAATAAACAACTATCTGACTTTTAGAAGACATCTGAAGGCAGCCCTGTATTGAGAGGTTTTTAAGGTTTGACATTCTGCTGGAAGCCATCCAGGGTGGCTGGGGAGACCCAGCCAGATGGGCGTAGTATTCTTAATCATCACCATCACCATCATATTACCACATAGTTCTAGCCTATGGGAGGGCTTCAATGTTGTGCTCTTCCATCTGTGCAAGAATTTCAGCTTACCAGAGGCAACGATCTGCCTGCTTCTCTCCCTGCACTTTGTTCTGGGGGTTCTCTTGACCCGCCAGAGCCAATTCTGAGGGTCCAGAGAGAGGGGCAAGCCCCACTGCACAAGCAGGTCAGTTGAATCCTGCCTTGTGTGCTTAGGCCTCTATGTGCAAATGTCATGTCCAAAATATGGATGGCATGCATATATTAAAACAGGGGTCAGCAAACTTTTTCAGCAGGGGGCTGGTCCACTGTTCCTCAGACCTTATGGGGGGCTGGACTATATTTTGAAAAATAGAATAAAAAATGAATGAATTCCTATGCCCCACAAATAACCCAGAGATGCATTTTAAATAAAAGCACACATTCTACTCATGTAAAAACACCAGGCAGGCCCCAGAGATGCATTTTAAATAAAAGGACACATTCTACTCATGCAAAAACATGCTGATTCCTGGACTGTCTGTGGGCCGAATTTAGAAGGCGATTTGGCCGGATCCAGCCCCCGGGCCTTAGTCTGCCTACCCATGTATTAAAAACTAGACTACACTAGGATAAAAGCACATGGATTAAAAAAGTGTGCATAGCATAGACTTGGCAACAAATGCCAAACTTGACAATCATGGGTTGTATCCAAAGTTAATCCTTCTCAGAGAATTTCAGGAGACCCACTGAAATGAATGCACCTCCATCACCCCTGTCTATTTCAATGGGTTTACTCTGAGTAGGACTTGCTGTGGCTCCCACCCAATGCTATCGCTAAACCACACAGAGATAACACAGATCTACCCAGTATAAATTATGGCCCAGAGCTGGTGTGGTGTAGTGTAGTATTAGTGAGAATGATGAAATCCATATTTCTTCTCATCCATAAACATTACTAGATGGCTCTAGACAAAGCATTATTTCTCTCAGTCCAAATCTGCAATATATGGGGATAACAGTATTCTCAGAACAAAGGACTGCAGTGCCAGAAAAGCTGGAAGGAAATAAGGAGGTAGACTGGAAAAAACAAACACAAAGCACCATGAAATCATTTTGTCTGAGAGAAGTGTATACATATTGACTCAACATTCTTCCTCTGGGCAAGTAGAGGGGAAAAGCTAATTGTACAACTTTATAATAGAACAATATGTCACATAACAAAGGCATCGTTTTAAAAATAGATCAGCCTCGATCCGAAATAGGAACGTGACAAAAGCATTAGCGCATGATCAACTGTTTATATGTGTATGTATGCATGCAAATGCTGTCTAATTTATCTGTCCTTCTACCCCCTTACAAAGGATGAATCATTTCTAAGATCAAGTGTTAAACTTCCTATTAGGTTTCTACTTGTTAAGCAGAAAAGATAGCCAAAATCGTTAGGTCAGTAAAAACGGGGGGGATGGCAGTAGTAGGAATCAAGGACTAAGCAGATAAACATCTGAGGTGTGGAGAGTTAGCTCTCAGTTTTTGTTGTGGGCCAAATAGCCCCAGAGGCAGTTTGTTGCGGACCATAAATTGGGTCCACAAATGGTTGCTGGTGCGAAATGGTTGTTCATTATAACCACAAATTTTCCCTGCCATTTTGCGAGACCCAAAATCATCAGCCTGAGGTGACCGCCTTACTCTGCCTAACATTATGGCGGATAGTTCTCCTAGGCTTGGCTTCCCAGGCTGAGTCTGAGCAAACCATATATGAGAGGAAGTGCTAAACTTTCTTGCCCCTCCCACCACTGGCATACACACAACTAGTTTTTGTTATTTTTTAAAAAAAAATTATTTACACATTTGAATCCTCTGTTCTGTTCCTAGGACCTCAGGTGCTCTTTCCATCTTAACTTTATTTCCCACTTTTATCTGCGAAACAACCCAATCCCTGGACAGCAGGTGAAGTTTGTGATCCAAATAGTGAGTGACTCAAGGGTTAAGCAGAGGTTTAACCCTTGTCTCCCTGTCCGAATAAAACACGGAAGCCTATACACTCGTATCCCATGAACCTGTTCTCCGCACCTAACTAATGCAGGCAGATTTATGCATCTTTACCACCGTGTCACATGAGACGTGGGTGGCACTGTGGGTTGAACCACAGAGCCTAGGACTTGCCGATCAGAAGGTCGGCGGTTCAAATCCCCGCAATGGGGTGAGCTCCTGTTGCTCGGTCCCTGCTCCTGCCCACCTAGCAGTTCGAAAGTTCAAGTAGATAAATAGGTACCGCTCCAGCGGGAAGGTAAACGGCGTTTCCGTGAGCTGCTGTGGTTCACCAGAAGCGGCTTAGTCATGCTGGCCACATGACCCGGAAGCTGTATACCAGCTCCCTTGGCCAATAAAGCGAGATGAGTGCCGCAACCCCAGAGTTGGTCACGACTGAACCTAATGGTCAGGGGTCCCTTTACCTTTACCGCCGTGTCACACACTTGTCAGCACACCAGTCTGGTATTATGGGGTGTGGCTTCCAACCAGGCTCCAGTTGTTGTCTAGAAATTGAGTACAGCGGAACCTTGGTTGTCAAAGACCATCCAACTTCCGGAATGTTCAACAACCGAGGCGCAATGGGTGGTTGGCAATTTCAATGGAGAAAATTGAGAAACGTGTCTCAGAAGCCGTTTGACTTCCAAGGCGCGTTCGAAAACAGAAGCAACTATTTCCGGGTTTTTGGGGTTCGAAAACCAAAACATCTGGCTTCCGAGACACTCGAAAACTGAAGTTCCACTGTACTGTTTCTAGGCTTTCCCATAACATGCTGAAACAGGCAAAGGCAAGCACTTCATATGTGAAGGGAATTATGGAATTCTTCCCCAAATTTGCTATCTTTATTTATTTCCCTTCCATTAAATTTTTTAAGGGCCGTTTACAGCAGGGTGTAAAACACACACAATTAAAGAGCAGCTGACAGCCTTAAAAGGTAACGCCAGAAACAATCGCAGCCGAAGCTGAAAGTCTGGAAATGCAAAAAAAACAAACAAACCCACACACCTTCATCTGGCCTGGTGCCTAAAAGCATTAGCAAAGGCACCAGACAAGCCTTAACTGGCCTTCCAGATGTTGTTGGACAACTCCCATTGTCCCAACCAGCGTGGTCCAACAGCATCTAGAAGCCGCAGGTTGAAGATTTTCTGGAAGGCCTCAAGCCATGTAGGCTCTACACTTTTGCATACCCTCCAACATTTCTCTGATGAAAATAGGGACGTCTTTTTCTATCATCATCATCAACCCCACCCATCTGACTGGGTTGTCCCATCCACTTTGGGTGGGTGGCTTCCAACATATATAAGAGCTGGACCATAAAGAAGGCTGATCGCCAAAGAATTGATGCTTTCGAATTATGGTGCTAGAGGAAACTCTTGAGAGTCCCATGGACTGCAAGAAGATCTCCATTCTTCTCCATTCAAACCTATCCATTCTTAAGGAAATCAGCCCTGAGTGCTCAATGGAAGGACAGATCCTGAAGCTGAGGCTCCAATACTTTGGCCACCTCATGAGAAGAGAAGACTCCCTGGAAAAGACCCTGATGTTGGGAAGGGGACAACAGAGGACGAGATGGTTGGACAGTGTTCTCGAAGCTACCAGCATGAGTTTGACCAAACTGTGGGAGGCAGTGGAAGACAGGAGTGCCTGGCGTGCTCTGGTCCATGGCGTCACAAAGAGTCGGACACGACTAAACCACTAAACAACAACAACAGTACGACATTAAACATTTTAAAGCTTCCCTATACAGGGCTGCCTTCAGATGTCTTCTAAAGGTTGTATGGTTACTTATCTCCTTGGCTAGGTATGTGTGTGTACCATTTTTCCCTCACAGATTGAGAGGGGGAGAAAACAGTAGCAGGTTTTAAAGAAACGTGTAGTTACAGCTCTGGACTGCACCAAGACGAAGACAGTCTCCGTTGCTTTTCACATTTCGGAGAAAGGAATTAAAAAAGAGCTCCTTTTTTTTTGCCACAGTCTGAATTTGCATCCGAGTGGGTCAGAGGGTGAGGCCAATTTTTCTGGCCCTTTACTCAGTCCTCGATTCTAAAGATGGTCCCAGTTAAAAATTAATTGCTGAGCAAGTGCCTTAATTACTTTATGAACACAAGATGAATGATGCTTCCCCTCACTTCTACAACTTCATTTCGCTGCGGAATTTGTAACGGCTCTTGTATTTTAAATGCCAAACAAACAAAGCCAGACCTCCTTCTCTTATCGTGACTGGAAATATATTAATATCTCAACAGAATTTCAAAAGCTGCCTGGTATATCCCAGGCAGGCTAGGCAGTCGTTTCAGCCGCTAGTGAATGACTAAGAAAATGTGTAGCATTCAGTTCAGAGTCCTGCACGACTATCCTATTATACGAAACAGAAATGTATTACATGCCAACTAGTTTCCAAGGGTTACTCTTTCATTGGGGGGGGGCGAGTACTGTGGATGCTCAATCCATGCAGCAGTCACAAGCATCTAAAATGGATTCAGCAAACCCAATTAAACAGAAAGGACCAGTCTCTCTAAATGCTAATTATTCAGGCACCGTTTGAGTTCCTATCAAATTAGTTTTTAGGCTTTCTCTCTTTTTTCTTTTTGCGCTCTAATCAATAGGACTATAGAAAAAGTACTGTTTTGGGGGGACTACTTTTTTATACCGTTCTCCTGTTGCTATATTATTCCTGACATTTATTAGCTGCAGTTTTGCAAGCGGTGAAGTGCTTTTCTTCAGGGATGTCTCATAATCAGAGACAGGATTTGGGGGGGGGGAGGGGAAAGGGAGAGGGAGAGGGAGAGAGAGAGAGAGAAGGCAGTCTGAAATGAAAGGCCAGTACAGTGGTACCTCGGGTTAAGTACTAAATTCATTCTGGAGGTCCGTTCTTAACCTGAAACTGTTCTTAAGCTGAAGCACCACGTTAGCTAATGGGGCCTCCTGCTGCTGCCGCGACAGCGGAGCACGTTTTCTGTTCTCATCCTGAAGCAAAGTTCTTAACCCGAGGTACTATTTCTGGGTTAGCAGAGTCTGTAACCTGAAGCGACTGTAACCTGAAGTGTATGTAACCCGAGGTACCACTGTACATCACCAATTACTATTTATTTATTTTACTTTCTAGTGGTTCTTGGAGCACTCTGCCACTACAGAGCTTGAGTCAGATTCTACAGGCCCCCACCTGCTTATAAGGCACTGAGGGCCAGATCTGCACTGATGACATGATCGGTGTGGACTTAACAACCTAAAGCTGCAATTAAGTCAAACTCCGTTTTTTCTTTTCTTTTCTTTTGTTTTTTTAGGCGACTGGTGTCATCTGGAAAATGAATCTTAAATTAAAATTAATTACAGATGAAAACTGGCAGTTTTTGCTTATCTCTAGAGGTTGCTATAAAATGCCATGTTTGTTACAGGCGATTTATATCAATCCATAAAGCCATGTACACGGTGCTTCATAAAAATAAATAAATGAGAGGATGGGTCCTTGCCTCCTAGACATTACAAGAAATAGAAAGAGAAGTGGACACTTCAGAGGCAGGATAGGGGTAGATGGGGGAAGATCATATAAATATCTTAGTTACATGTTCAGTTAGAGGATACACAAAAAGAATTCTGGGAGCTATAATTTCCCATTCACGCAGCTATAATCCCCAGCACCCTTAACAAACTGCAGTTCCCAGGATTATTAATAATAATTTTATTATTTATCTCCTACTCATCTGGCTAGGTTTCCCCAGCCACTCTCGGCGACTTGCAGCATATATAAAACATAGTAAAATATCAAACATTAAAAACTCCCTAAACAGTGCAGCCTTCAAATGTCCTCTAATAGTCAGTTGTTTATCTCCTTGACATCTGATGGGAGGGTGTTCCACAGGGCAGGCGCCACCACCGAGAAGGCCCTCTGCCTGGTTCCCTGTAACCTCACTTCTCGCAGGGAGGGAACCGCCAGAAGGCCCTCGGAGCTGGACCTCAGGCTGAACAATGGGGGTGAAGACGCTCCTTCAAGTATACTAGGCTGAAGCCGTTTATGGCTTTAAAGCTCAGCACCAACACTTTTTGGATTGTGCTTGGAGACATACTGGGAGCCAGTGAAGATCCTTTAGAACCGGTGTTATATGGTCTTTTGTGAAGGAAGTGCTTTAAACAAATGGTGCATACGCAGCCTCAGTTAAGGAAAGCAGAGAGATGCTTCCGGCAGCACCATGACGAGAGCAAAGATGGAGGCAGTAACTGGAGTGAAAATAATTTGTAAATATTAACCCTGGCACTGGGAGTCGGTTGGGGTGGCATTGGGCTTTTCTTCAAGTAGGATGCTGTCTTGGGCCAGCACTAGTTATGGAGATTTGGAAGTGGTGTCAGAGGTATCACAAAAAAGTTGGGTTTTGCAGAGGGTTTAGGAGGAAATGAATAATATTATAGTGTGCACATTAACCAGTTGTTCCCTCTTAAATGAAATCTCTAAAGAATCCTGCTGCACATGGAATATGATATGAGAGACCGTTTTTAATTAACGGTAAAATCAAGCTTCCATATAGTGTATCTGGCATGCTTACACACTTACATGGGAGTAAATCTCACTGATCTGAATGTTTGGACAACTCCAAAATATATGAACTCTTATCTATTTGCAAATATGTTTTAGTGTATGTTATACTATAATACCACATGTTTTATAATTTCCCTAATTCATTCACTGTTGAATACCTAATACATTAAGCCATCTACATTTGGAGTACTGAAAAATATACAATATAATATATATTAAACATGTATGCAGCCAGATATAGTTGGCATGTTTTGGAATTGTTCAGATATTATAAACTTGTAGTACTTGCCTTTCAATTTTGAAACATCTTGAAGATTTTATAGGTTTACCAGGAGAATGTCATGTTTGGATACCTGCATGAACTACCAGAAGATACCGAAATAATTAACTCCCCTTTTAATATAGCCAGAATGATTTACACTCAAGTACAAAATACGGATGTTTATTCAAAATATTGAACATTACCTCAGTGGTCAACTCAAGCAATTATGTATACATGCATAATGGAAGACAAATAGATGTTTGGAAATAGTGCTGTTTTTTATGTTTTGGGAGTTATAAAGCTCACCATCAAAGCAGCTTCATTTGCTATGTCCCAGTTGCTATAATGATGAGATTTTAGACTGTAGACTCATCAGGAATGCAGACCTCTTGCCCTTTCTAATGTGTCGTGTGCACTGATACCACCAATGACCGCTTGTCCTACACAATGAGCAGCTAAACATTCATGCATGTAGCTAAAGATGAAAGTTATCATATTACATAACTCCACTTGTCCCCACACAGTTCATTAATGACAATGACAAGCTGTGCACAATGAATGCAGATCAGCTTCTAAGCAGAAAATATGAATTCAAGCTACACCACGCACCCAGGGGTATTCCATGCAACTATAAGCGGGGAAGATTACTACATAGATTGTAACAGAGTTGCTATTGCCGATTTAATTTTACCACCGTAGTAAGAAAATGCTGTGTTTTTGTTTTGAAGCAAGCAGGACAGAGAATTTCCCTCTGGGAGCGTCAGTCCTAACTGAATAAACTGCCTCATTCTTATATAACCACCATTCATTAACTGCACTGCTTAACTGGCTGATGAAGTACATCATCAAAGGAGAGTAATTTGTGATTTATCGCCAACGAAGACGGAAAATAAGAGATTTATTGCCCACTTTGTAGGCTGTTTACACGCTTCTGTTTACTCTGCAACCCACTGCTGGTTTGTGAAGCAGCACACACACAACTCAGCCACAATCCATGCTATTCCTTAATCCATCCTGTTCTTTGATGCATTTTATGTGGATTAAACCACATAGCCTAGGACTTGCCAATCAGAAGGTCAGCACTTCGTATCCCCATGACGGGGTGAGCTCCCGTTGCTCGGTCCCTGCTCCTGCCAACCTAACAGTTCGAAAGCACGTCAAAGTGCAAGTAGATAAATAGGTACCATTTCAGCAGGAAGGTAAACGGCTTTTCCGTGCGCTGCTCTGGTTTGCCAGAAGGGCTTAGTCATGCTGGCCACATGACCCGGAAGCTGTACGCCAGCTCCCTTGGCCAATAAAGCGAGATGAACGCTGCAACCCCAGAATCGGTCATGACTGGACCTAATGGTCAGGGGTCCCTTTACCTTTTTACCCAGTGATTTTTAACATACTGCAACGGGGGGGGGGGGAGAGTGTGTGACTGTGGCTGCAAACTTGTACCTGCTTCCATGGGAGTAAGGCTCATTGAACTCAAGGGGACTTACTTCTGAGTAGGCATGCACAGGATTGGTCCCCTGACTGCCTATAGGAACAGAGAACTCTTTCGTCTGACACCGGCATACAACAACTATATTTCGCAAAGGCACATGTTAAGATCTTTTGTATCCTTCGTCTGATACCTGCATACAGCAGCTGTATACAACAACCATACTTTGCAAAGGCAGATGTGGAACATTACAAAGAAAAGTTCATCTTTTGCAAGTACTGCTCCTTAAAGTTGTTACATTTGACACTTGTATTCGCTAAGACATACGTGGAACACCAAAGCTTCTATTTCGACATTGTGCCGTATTTTTCGCTCTATAAGACGCACCAGACCATAAGACGCACCTAGTTTTTGGAGGAGGAAAACAAGAAAAAAAATATTCTGAATCTCAGAAGCCAGAACAGCAAGAGGGATCGCTGCGCAGTGAAAGCAGCAATCCCTCTTGCTGTTCTGGCTTCTGGGATAGCTGGGCAGCCTGCATTTGCTCCATAAGACGCACACACATTTCCCTTTACTTTTTAGGAGAGAAAACATGAGTCTTATAGAGCAAAAAATACGGTATATAAGAACTGATCTATTTGTATTTCCTGTTCTAAAGGTTGGTCCTTAATTGCTTCTACTCAGTTAGATAATGTGAAAAGAGTTGTGTTTATATGATGTATAAAGAATTTATATACAGTGGTACCTTGGGTTACAGACGCTTCAGGTTACAGACACTTCAGGTTACAGACTCTGCTAACCCAGAAATAGTACCTCAGGTTAAGAACTTTACCTCAGGATGAGAACAGGAATTGTGCGGCGGCAGCGGGAGGCCCCATTAGCTAAAGTGGTACCTCAGGTTAAAAACAGTTTCAGGTTAAAAACGGACCCTCAGAACAAATTAAGTTCTTAACCTGAGGTATCACTGTAGTTAAACATTTGCCATCATTACTCTAGCAACTCTGCAATGACACGTAATGTTAGGAAACAAGAAGCAAATAGCTGTCCACCCCAGGCCCTGGGTTCATGTGATAGAAAAGGCAGTAAATATAAATAAATAAAGGCAGGAAGGAAATGTGTAACTCCTCATGTGAAAAAATCTATTCTCTTTCCAGGAATCTGTCAATCTTGATGCACTATGGTTTGCACTATTGCAACATTTAAAGAAAAGGAAATACCGTATTTTTCGCACCATAGGACGCACTTTTTCCCCTCCAAAAATGAAGGGGAAATGTGTGTGCGTCCTATGGTGTGAATGCAGGCTTTCGCTGAAGCCTGGAGAGTGAGAGAGGTCGGTGCGCACCGACCCCTCACGCTCTCCAGGCTTCGCACACCTCTCCGCAAGCAGCGGGAGCCCAGCGCTGGGCTCCCACTGCTTGCAGAGAGTTGCCTGCATGCTGAAGCCTGCGCGTGCTGAGCTCAGCGCGTCCAGGCTTCGCGGACCTCTCAGCAAGCAGTGGGAGCGCTCCCATGGCTTGTGGAGACTTGCCTGTTTGGGGGCTGGGGTCGGGGTAAGCTCGAGCTTCCCCCGCCCCAGCCCCGCGCCTGGGGGAAAAATAATTCCCCCCCCAAAAAAATTGGGTGCGCCCTATGGTCCGGTGCGCCCTATGGTGCGAAAAATACGGTAGAAAGACTTTGTGAATAGCTTCTTCCCTTTAGATATCACCCACCCAATGCACACACAAAAAGCAGCAACAGACATACTTCAGGCTTGTGGGATCTACGTTGTTGTTGTTGTTGTTGTTACATGCATACATAATTTTATTTGTGTGCCACCTTTCCATAGTTCAAAGCATGCTCAAGGCATCTTGCAACATGAAAAAACACATTAACTACAACATAACAAAAGTTGTCATAAACAGTAAGTCATATACATTAAAAATTACACAACCAAGTTGGACAATCTCCACAAAAACCACAAGAAGATCTAAACTAAAGATACAGAAAACCAACAGCAACAAACAACGTCCCTGCCAACAGCACTCCGGCCCAAGAGTCTGTTCAGCAACCTCAGTTTTTATAGGCCAGATGAGATTCACAAACTGGAGCCAGGATTGGTGTTATATGCTCAAACCGCCTTGCCCCAGTGAGCAACTGGGCAGCCCAATTCCACACTAGCTGAAGTTTCAGGGGCAGCCCCATGTATGTGTTGCTGCACTAATCTAACCCAGAAGTTTCCAGAACCCAGAAAGCAGAAATTAGGCTATCCCTGTCCAGATAGGGGTGCAGCAGCTGGGCCACCAGCCAAAGTTGATGGGAGGCACTCTGAACCTCAAGCGACAAAAATGGATCTAGAAGTACAGTGGTACCTCGGTTTAAGAACAGTCCGGTTTAAGAATGGTTTGGTTTACAAACTCCGCAAGAACGGAATCCGAACGGTGGAAGGGCACCACCTCATTAGGGAAAGCGCACCTTGGTTTAAGAACAATTTTGGTTTAAGAACGGACTTCTGGAATGGATTAAGTTCGTAAACCAAGGTACCACTATACTCCCAAGCTACGTGTTATGTACTGAAGTTCTCACCCTAGGCCAGCAGGGAGATACTGTAGATAGTTTTTACTCAGGTCTACATATACAAATAAGGGATTGAAAGTGATGTTCAGTGATTGGATAGTTACAGAATGTTGTTACAGTTACGTTGTACTGGAGCTCTATATAAGCAGGCTGGCTGAACCCTTCAGTTCAGTTCTGTTCTGGCCTGTGAATAAACAAGAGCTGTTTGAAGAATTGCTGTGTCGTTTGATATGTTCACCCACAACTTAACACTACGTATCCACTGCTTCAGAGGGTGTGGAACCCCCTCAAATATACATGTTGGTCCACCTTGAACTGATCAGCCACTATAAATCCCTACATCTGTTTGATGCCCCACAAGTACTTAAGTTGCTGGCAAGCTTCCTTCCCTGGTTTTGCTGCATGGAGAGCGATTGTGCAAGTGTCTCTGGCGCCAACTGGCTGGTGTCCATTACTTCATTAACTAGGTCCATGGCTCCACATCTTAATTACATGCTTCCTGAAAACATAAGTGTTATCTGTGCTCTGGTAACTTCTGGGTTAGATTAGTGCAACACATACATGGGGCTGCCTCTGAAACCTATTATTTCCCTCAATGGTTAACAAGAACCATTTTCATCTCACTTCATCCTGTCAAATTTATAAACAAGGTCCCCAGCACCTCTCTCCTAGGCTCGATTAAGATGTGGCAAATTTGCACAGGAAAGGTATTGATTTAAAAATGTAACTTTCCATCAGTGACAGAACTCCACTTTCCTCCTTTAGCAACATATTAAGATAGGGGGTGTTTTAAAATAAAAGACACAGTGCTTGCCATTTCGATCTAAGGAATACTAGTGTTTTGCCCCTGCTTTTCACTGCACTGTAGGTTTCAAATGGCCCAAATTAGATCAGAATCTGTTCTAAAGCCTTTGGACCAATTCCTTTTCACAAGAGGCTGCCTTACATTTCATTGTTTCAAAGCAAAACAAATATTCACAGCATCCAATAGTCTTTCTCTAGGTAAGTCAACTAGCTGTTTGTTTTTTTAGTCTTTAAAACATGCTGCAATGCTGTTCATCATGGCTGCCTTTTTTGTTTTGGAACTGCTCCTATTTCCCCTTAAAGCTAGCAGAGGTAGAATAAAAACCAAAGTTTTAAGAAGGGGCTCCTGCCAAAAACACCTATTGATTTCTGTCAAACTCTTATAAATTCAATGTTGCTTGTGCGACTTGCTTTCCTTCCTCTATGTGTGTGTGAGAGAAAGAGAGCACTCTAGTTTAAAAATAAACACAATTTCACACTTTGAAAGCGGTAGCATGGTGTCCTTTTCAATCTACTAATTTGTGTTCACACATTATTAACAAGTATGGCTTGTTTATCTGGGATACAAAACTACCACTGGTTTATTTCTATGTAAAGTCAAGCCTGGATTATACCCAGCCATGGCTTCAGTTCTTCAGTTTTGACTGACCCAAAGTCCCTTTGCTGATTAAAAGTTAAGCTACAGAAAGGAAAGGAAATAAATTACAAGGGAAACCTGTTTTTTTTTCCAGTTGTTCTTCACTTTAGACCATCAACAAACCTGGCTGTAACCCCAGGAATCTTGCAGTGCTGCAAACTAGACCTCTGTACGATTACATAAGACAATGGTAGTTTTGTATAATAACTTGTATAGAATTGCAGAACAGAATCTTCAATAGTCCAAGTCCTCTTGTGCACCCCCTACAACAACACTCCCTTTTATTTGAGCGTCTGAATTTCCCCCCAAGATACAGCTGGAAAAAATGGGGTGCTGACTGTATCCAAAATTCTCCGTTATTTTAGTTTTATCGTTTAAGACACAAGGGACTCAATGTTCAGATAGGGTCCCCTCCCATCTTTAAAAATCCAGTGTTAATATTGATATTAATAGAAACATTTTACACAAAACATTCCGTTTCAGGGGTTAAAAGCATATGTTCATGCCAATCATTTTTTCTTGGCAAGAATGACAGCACTGAAAGATTTTGTGGATACGCAGAGTACAAATCGGTGTTTTAAGAAATATCTGTAGGTCCCTCCTAAAAGTCAAGAAGCAATGTCTCACGTTTAAGTATTTTGCATTCAGTGAGCACACTGAACTGGTGGAAGTCCATGTTTGTCCAGATATTAGCTTCAAGATCTATGAAGGAAGCCGTTTCCTTCAATCATGGCTGGAGTTAAACCCCATTTCCTCCAAAAAGAATGCCTGCTTCAGTGTGTTACACTAACCACATATTTACTGGGTACGCAGTCTACAATTCCCATCACGCCCAATCCTCTGGTGAGGAGCTGGAAGTCCAAACAGCATCTTCAGGTTCCACATTCCTGCTTTAAACTATTAATACGACTGTAAACTTGCTTTCTCTGAATGTGTATAGAACACACAACATTGCCGTGTTCCTTAGTTCATGCTGTCAGTTTCCATGAAACGAGACAATACATAGCCGATCAAATGCGAGAAAACCACACAGGATGTATGTCTTCACTTATGATTCAGCGGTTAAGACGACAGCTACATAATACAACTAGCATTTTGGGTCTACTCCTCAAAAACGCTCAAGACAATTTCTATTACCTATGGGCATTAAGCGGAACAGTACAGCAGAAAACTCCCGGCAGTAATAAAAACAGTTGAATATGAAGAAATATGAGTGTAATCCAGCACTCCAAGGCTGCACGCCTAACGTCACTTACCTGAGAGTAAACCCCACTGAATTCAACAGGATTTAACGTCTGAGTAGACGAGGATAGTGCTGCAAGATTTCAAACATGGGTGTCTAACGTTAAAAAATTAGCCTGAACCATGGACTCATTCAACTGGATCCAATCTTGCTCTTAGGGAAAGGAGCAGAGAGGTGATCTTTGCCAATTCCTCCTGCAGATCATTGTGCTCTTTCCACCCCCCTCCCCGCAAAAAAAGCTGTTATGGAGGACCAGGGTACCATCTGGGACAACACAAGAGGTAGTGCTGGGATCTGGAGGTAGGATGAACTGGCAAAAATCCCCCCTCTTCCTCAAGTGAGGAACTTCTCCAAGATCCTGCCATGAACTGAAGGAACCCTTCAGTTTGAGACGTGTGACATTTCCTAGGTCTCATATCTTTCATCCTCCGTTCACCAGTGGAATGGCTAGGGGCGAGTAAAAAGCTCAACATTATACAGCAGTCGGCAACTTTTCTGCAGGGCTCTAAAATGCTGAATGCTTAGTACAGGCTGATGACTAATTTTCCAAGTGCAGCCAAATAATGAAAGCTCACCAAGACACAGTTACATAACCACGTAACACTTCCATGGCGTTTGTAAAAGCAGAGATAGAGGGTATAGATGAGATCTCTCATAGCTCTGTCCAAGGGCACGTATGGTAATCGAGTAAATGATCCCCACTTCCGCCTTTTCTTCTCCCCTTAGAGCAGAGACCTATTTTTTGTTACTGTCAAAGTACCATGCGAATGGCGCTGCATAAACAGTAATTAACACACTACAACATTTTTGTTTTTTATTAATTCCAAAGGATTGCATACCAGATACATTGTTCCATATGCATGTACAGTTCATACTATTATATCCATTCACCTTATGCTTCATATAGCTCACCAAACAAGTGTAAAAAAAATATATGCTTTGATTAAAACAGGTGTTCCAAAAGCTCACAAACCAATTCCAGTTTGCTAAAGAAAACCCCAACAACCTCAAACGTCCTTTCCTTTCTTTCAGGATGTTTAACCACATGTGTCAACCTTGCAAACGGCCCAACTGCACTGGCTGCCAATTAGTTTCTGGGCTCAATTCAAAGGGCTGGTTTTCCCCATAGGAACCTATCCAGGCCCTGAGTTCATCTTCTGAGGCTCCTCTTTGTGTGCCTTTGTGTCCAGAGGGTGGCAACATGAGAACGGGGCCTTCTCTGCAGTGGCTTCCCATTTGTCGAATGCTCTCCCTGGGAAGGATTGCCAGACGCCTTCATTATACACCTTTAAGGCACCAGGCAAAACGTTCGTCTTCAACCTGGCCTTCGGCTGATTAACTTCCTTTATCTGTTTAAATGTATTTGTGGGAATGGGTGGGGTTAGGGTTTTGCTTTCTTCTTCCCCCCACAATAATGCTCTTACTTACCTCCTACCAACCTGTTGGCCAATCCAAAGGGCAGGAGAGCTGAGCTCAACTTTCTCTTTCCCGTAATTGTTTTGGTCTCCTCCACTTCCTCCTTCCCTTCTTTTAGTTTCATTTTCCCTTTGGTCTCTTTTTCTCCACTTTTAGTCTTCAGCTTTCCCCACCCCACCTTCACTGTCAAAATCCTGACCCAAACCTTTGGCCCTCCAGCGATCTTTTGAATCTCCTGGTCGGGACAGTAATTAAAAAGCAATTGCTTTCCACCAATGAACGGAACACAAAAGTAGCCGAAACAGTTTCATTCATAGAATCACAGAATTGTAGAGTTGGAAGGGACTATAAGGCTTAACTAGCCCCTGCAATGTAGAAATTCCTTCCCAATGTGTGTGCAAAAGGCAAGTCACAAACACACACACACTTCTGGGTTGTGTCCAATTCACATCGACATATGCGGAAATGGTAAATAAAGTGTTTCTGCTCAAATGCGTTCCTGGTTTATCAGGACGTTTGAGGGGAAATGTCTTCTCAGGCTAAGAGTTGTGTTTAACTGCAGCATTTTCTTGCCTACTCTTGAGTCAGCTCCCCTTGTTTTTGGAACTTGCCTTGAATCCAGACCCTATGGATCTTCACCTTCTTCTTCCTGTTTACTTGCAGACGTCGATCGAGCAGGTTCTGCACTTCGGTTAAGCCCGCCGAAGAGAAAATGCTGTGTATTTCATCTGTGTTTTGTAAAATAAATAGCCAAGTTACACTCATTTAAAACAGTGCAATAATAATAATAATAATAATAATAATAATAATAATAATAATAATAAAAGATCTATGTAGGATGCTGCTAACAAAGTCACGGATTACAGCAGGAGTAAAATTGCACCCTCAGGATCTCCTGGCACTGCAGGATTTCCTTACGTTCCATGTCTTGTGCTGCAGTGGATCAACTTTGCGTTAATAATAATAACAATTTATTACTTATACCCCACCCATCTGGCGGAGTTTTCTCAGCCACTCTGGGTGGCTCCCTACAGAATAATAATAATAATAATAATAATAATAATAATGTGATAAAACATCAAGCATTAAAAGCTTCCCTAAACAGGGCTGCTTTCAGATGTCTTCTAAAAGTCAGATACAGTGGTGCCTCACAAGATGAAATTAATTCGTTCCGCAAGTTTTTTCTTCTTGCGAGTTTTTCGTCTTGCAAAGCACGGTTTCCCATAGGAATGCATTGAAAATCAATCAATGCGTTCCTATGGAGACCGTCCGGGGACAGAGGGGAAGCGCCGCGCGCCTTCCCCTCTGTCCCCGGACCTGTTTTAAAGCAAGGGGCAGCGGGGAGAAGATTGCTTCTCCCCATTGCCTGCCCCACGATCTCCGGGGACAGAGGGGAAGGCGCGCTTTCCGGACCTGTTTAAAGCAAGGGAAGGGGCAGCGGGGAGAATTGCTTCTCCCCGTTGCCGCCCCTTGGTTCAAAAGGGGTCCGGGGACAGAGGGGAAGGCGCGCAGGGCTGGCAACGGGGAGAAGCGATCTTCTCCCCGCCACCCCTTGCTTCAAAAGAGGTCCGGGGACAGCGGGGAAGACGCGCTGCGCTTCCCCGCTATCCCCGGAGCTTGCGGGGCAAGCTTCATTTTGCGAAGCAAGCCCATAGGGAAATGCGTCTTGCGAAGCGGCTAAGAAAACGAAAAACTCCTTCGTCTAGCGAGTTTTTCGTCTTCCGAGGCGTTCGTCTTGCGGGGTACCACTGTAGTTGTTTATTTCCTTGACATCCAGTGGGAGGGTGTTCTACAGCGCGGGAGCCACTACCGAGAAGGCCATCGGCCTGGTTCCTTGTTTCATTATCATTTCACACACCCAGCAGCCAAAGGAAGAGCAGGAGACACTCTTCAGTCCTTGACAATTCTGGCATGGAAAACGCCAGGTCCACACCAAATGTGCGTCTACAGGCCCAGAGTCATGTTGCAGCATTTGAGTGAGCACCTGCCAAAGTTCCTTTACTTTCAGAAGCTTGGGGTCTAGGTTTCCAGAGTATACAGAGGTTACAGGAAAGCAGGCAGAGGGCCTTCTCGATAGTGGCGCCCGCCCTGTGGAACGCCCTCCCATTAGATGTCAAGGAAATAAGCAACTATCTGATTTTTAGATGACAACTGAAGGCAGCCGTGTTTAGGGAAGTTTTTAATGTTTGATGTTTTATCATGTTTTAAATATTCTGTTAGGAGCCGCCCAGAGTGCCTGGGGAAGCCCAGCCAGGTGGGTGGGGTATAAGTAAAAAGTAGTAATAATAATCATCATCCTTTATCCATTATCATCATCCTTCTTGAGCTTTCCAAGTTTCTGGAAACAACTAGGGCTGGGTGTGGCAATCACACAGGCTCCCTGGACGTTTCACTGTCTATTGATCCCTGTGTCACCACTTTATTTCTCGCTGCCACCACCCAGGCCCTACCTGGTACAATACCGAGTCCAGTCAGGGTTAAATTGGAACATAAACTTATGTTTATTTATTGCAGTTTAACAACCGTGTGGTTTCATAAATGGTCTCTGTCAATTACAATCATGGGGTGCCTATCCAGTCCTATAACCTCCGCTCCCTGCTCTCACTCACTAAACCACCTCTCAGATTTTTACTTGTCTTCCTAGCTCCTAACTGTTCCTGACTCAGCTTATTTCACTACACTAACTCAACCTACCCACAGACTCAATCTCAATTCACTCCCACTCCAACCAACCACCCAACTCCCAACAAACTCCCTCTTCGCCCCTCCCAGAGCTGGTTTTATAGTTCCTCTGACTCCACCCCCCGGGTTCTGATTGGGTAACCTGTTTAACTATTTCACCTCCAGCACTCTCATATGTTAACGTCGCACTAGGTGATACCAACTTTTCAACATCGTGATGTATCACCAGCTAAACATCACGATATAGCGATACATTGTGATGTTGAAAATGAGCATCATTTGGCACTGGGGGGAAGCCAAACCGCCTCAGAGGCAGCTTCCTCCTCCACCAGTGGCTGGCACAGGGAGGAATTAGGCAGCCAGAGAAGGTAAGGCAAGCTCCACCTGTGATATATCTCTGGGGGAAGGCGCCATCTTGCTCTGGCCCTCAAACTGGTCTAGGACAATGTATTGATCTATGGCCCAGGCGTAGAAATTACACTGTTCCCCTGGCTCCTTGTACAGCATGCCTGCTCCTGATCCAAGTACTCCCTTGTTGCTGTGTTGTACCTTGCCTGAACCCTCTGTCGCCTGACCTCGTCTCTGGATCGTGTTTCGGACCTGGACTTGTTATCTGTGCTTGACCTTGCACTGCACTGCACTGCACCTCCAACCCTGCTCCCCTTAAGTGAGCATTTTGCTAAGAGGCTTATACTTCCTGGGACTGCGACCCAAGCATCTGAGGGCACCCCCTGGAGGGCAATGGGCTGGGAGGGAGGGCAATGCCGTCACCTGCCTTATCTGCGGCAGCCACAGCTTCAACTGCGCACAAACGCCAGTGAAAGGGTTTGCAGGCAAATGTTTGCATTAGAGCATGGCCTTGTCAGGTATGCAAGCAACAAGGTAATCAAAGATGTCTAGTTCTGCCTAGAAGAGCATGCCACTTCCTGGATTTGATCTCTCACAAAGCAGGAAGCGATACCTACTCAGGCTACCTGGCAAGCTCTGAAATTCCTAATTCAAGAGGAGTAGGTTGAAGCAGCCATTTCTATCCTCCCAGCTATATGATAGTTATTCAGTTTAAGTGAAGAGTAGACCTGGTTGGGCACAAAAATGGAAGCAAGATGAATTACCGACGAAAGAAGAATGGCGGACGAAATTAATGGACTATGCAGAATTAGATAAATTAAGAGGAAGGATTCAAAACCTGCAGGACCAGAGATTCTTAGAAGACTGGAGTAAATATATGAACTATTTGAAAAGCCACTGTAATGAACAGATTATGCTAGTAGGACTGCAAGAGGGTCTGAAAGGAGGATTATATGAAATATTGCCAGAAAGACTATGAGGAGAATTATTAGTTAATGATAATTAAGAGTAATAGAGGAATTAAGAAATGCAGAATAAGTGATAAAGAATGGAAAATTATCAGAGGTTGTTGACGGAAGTCTAAAATGTTGTGTAAGATAAGAAGTTATGTTAAATGACTGTTGGAAATGATATGTTAAAAAAAGAGTAGACCTGGTTGATATTACAATTAACTGTCTGGAACCGGTATGAGATTCAAACCGCGATACCCGTTTCAGACATTTTGAGCTGGCGATATATATTTCTTTTTTTAATTTTTATTTATGATTTTCAGTGTTAGACATTTCAATAATTTTACAGTCATTTTAACATTTCAAAACTCAACTTCCCCTTTTCCTGTGATTCCTTAAATTTATTTTTTATATTTTCCGTATACAGTCGTACCATGGAAGTCGAACGGAATCCATTCTGGAAGTCCATTTGACTTCCGAAACGTTTGGAAACCAAAGCACGGCTTCTGATTTGCTGCAGGTAGCTCCTGCAGCCAATCTGAAGCCGCGGAAGCCCCATCAGAAGCAAAAATCGTTTGTAAATCAGAACAGTCACTCTGGCATTTGGGAACCAAAACGTTTGAGAACTGAGTTGTTCCAAAACCAAGGTACGACTGTATACCAAATTAACTTAATCATTAATTCATCTACTTTAAATGTATACTCATATAAAACTGCAGGTTATTACAATAATCCTGCCAATGTTCTTTACTGTTTACAGATTGTCTGTAAATATTCAGTAGATCATTTCCATTTTTTAAATAAAAATTTTGTTAACTTGATTTCTTTTTTTTTCTGGTGAGTTTCACCATTTCTGGTAAGTTTCACCCAAAAGGAAGCTGGGATATATCATGGCTCAGTGGCTTTCACCAGCATCATAATAGTAATAGTAATAATAATAATAATAATAATAATGATGATGATGATGATGATGATGAAGAATTTATACCCCACCCATCTGGCTAGGTTTCCCCAACCACTCTGGGTGGCTCCCAACAGAATATTTAAAGCACGAAAAAACATCAAACCTTAAAAACTTCCCTAAACAGGGCTGCCTTTAGATGTCTTCTAAAAGTCAGATAGTTGTTTATTTTCTTGACATCTGATGGGAGAGCATTTCACAGGGCAGGCACCACTCCCGAGAAGGCCCTTTGCCTGGTTCCCTGTAACCTCACTTCTCACAGTGAGGGAACCGCCAGAAGGCTCTCAGCGCTGGACCTCAGTGTCTGTGCTGAACATTGGGGGTGGAGATGCTCCTTCGGGGATACTGGGCCTTCAGGTATACACACCTCACTCGTGTCTGCCTGCCTGCACTGCCACTGGCAACTGGGAAGCCGTGACGTATCGCCAGCTCCTCAGCTGATATATCACGATCTTGAAAGCCAGATATCGCCCAGCCCTAGTTAAGAGTATGTCAGGGATGGAATATCTCTTTCTTGCTGTTCTGAAAGCCAAGCAGTGGACGCTAACCCTACAAGGCGGGGGAAGGAGACGCATTTCATGGCGCCACATGAATTTCATTACAGAATCTCATGCCCGGTGGTGTACGAAAACTCATCAGTCACACCAAAGTTGAAAGCCCTCTTTGCAGGCGCCCGTTCTCCTCTCCCCTCCCCAAGCTTTCACAGTTAATAGAAAATATTATGGGAAGCAAATGTGACTTTGGTCACATCTCATAATCCAGAAGAGAAAGACCTCTGTGGGACTGATTTAAAAGCACACACACGCCAAAACGCCAGCTAATTCAGAGTTAATTAAGCATGACAGACAGGGGCCTAGGACAGGACTCCACAGAAAGAAAAGGGATCTCGTGCCAAGTTGAAGCCTCTTCCCCTGTCGATGCAGACATCTGTGTGTGCCCCACAGTGTGTGCCCCACACTGCTGTAAGACCCCCCCCCCAGCACAACCAGACAAACCACCACATGGAATTAAAATACTGCTCTCAACAATGTGCTGTGCTGCAACTTCTACTCTCCTCCCAAACTGTTATTTTGAATGCAATAGTTGTATCCTACTGGAAGAATCCCATTATTATATATAGTGTTTCTCTCAAAATGGTTCATGCAATAATACAACATTTTAAGTGCAAATTATCAACTGGCTTTCAGGATCACACCTGAGCTGTTGTGAGGAAAAGGTTTCCACAAACAGCCCACATTTGGCTGAGCCTTCTCCTCATGTTCAACCGAAATCCACCCACCTGTAATTGATTATTTTATTTTATTGAGCCTAATTTAACTGAGTCTGCATACACGCCATACATTTAAGCACGTGGCTTCCCCTAAAAAAAATTCTGGGACTTGTGATTGACACCCTCACAGAGCTATAATTCCCAAATGAGAGTTCCCAGGATTCTTTGGAATGATGTGTGTGTTTTAAATGTATGGCATGAACACAGCCCTGATACCATTGGAGAATAAGGTTTTGCCCTTTGTCCTGAAGCAGCAAATGTTCCTAAACCAAAGTGGGGCTGGGAATAAATCCATGAGGAGAGGTTATCCCTTTGAGGTAAACTGACACTGCTCAACCCTGGTGCTGGCGCAAATACCTTTTGTGAAGAAATAAGCTCTGGTGCCGTCGCCTCTTACGTAGAAGTTCTCCGACAAGCAGCGGCCTAATAGGAGAAAAGGAAGGCTAGATTACTGTATCCCTACTGAGGACTCACAACAAGTAGACAAACAAAGCAACTGTCTCTTTGAGAAGCACCTTTTTTGAAACGAAGCTGAGAAGCGTCGTATCTTCCGTAGTCCCGAAAGAGAATCATTCCTCCAGGTTTCAATAATCTGGCCAGCCTGTTTATAACTCCTTGGATCCTGTGAAAATATAATAGCCAGACACACACACACACACACACACACACACACACACACACACACCATCAGGGTGTAATTCAAAAACACAAAACACTAGCCTGGCCCTGACAAGACATACCTCTAAGTGGCAAGGCTGCCTTATTAATATATAGCTTTTCCTTCCAAAAGGTGCCTTTATATAATTTTATTTTGATATATCTACAAAACCTACTTCTGCTTATTTTATTCTAATTCCAATAACGTGACCCACAAAGTTTTTGTTCTTTTTTGTTTGTTTGTCTTGTTTGCATGTTGTATACCCTCAACATTTCTTCGGTGAAAATAAGGACATCTTATCCCATAGTACTAGTAGTAATAATATTAATATTAATAATAATCTGCTAATAATAATAAGAATACTCCGCCCATCTGACTGAGTTGCCCCAGCCACTCTGGGCAGCTTCCAACATATATAAAAACGTAACAAAACATTAAACATTTAAAAACTTCCCTATACAGGGCTGCCTTCAAATGTCTTCTAAAGATTGTATAGTTACTTATCTCCTTGGCTCGGCAGTTGCATAACCCCATACCCTCTTAACATTTCTCCAATGAAACCTAGGGACATCCTAAGGAAAAATGGGGCATTCCAGGATCAAATCAGAAAATTGTACGGCTTCTCTAAATCCAGGGCTGTCCCTGGAAAATAGGGACACTGAGGGTCTAATGATTTGGTTTTTGAAAACTCAATAAAAAAAGCATTCATCTTGATTCGTTTGCACAAAGTTTGTAGGGAGATTACAGGGCATTGTGTCCAGCAATTGTCACCCCATACTTCAGAATGCCATTTCCTGACACTTTCCTTATCACAGAAAGTTCAATGTGGGGTGAACTCAAGAGAACCAAAGCATTTTGAATTCCACAACCTGAATTTGCCAGGGCGTGACTGAACCCCACCCATAAAATAATGACAGGCTGTAAGTGCCCTAAAAACTAATCAGGTGATAATTTAAATGCTGAATGAAGGTTCGTACATGATAAGAACCCTCGTGGCCTTTTGCACGTTGCCCGCTAAAACAATTATTTGTCTCTTCCTCAGCCCCACCCCAAACCAAGATCAGTATTTTTTATTAACAGGCGCTTGTTCAGGGAATTTCTTTAAATATTTAGGAAGATTAGAACAAACAGCTATCTTTTAGTGCTTTAACCTTTGTAATTAGGATAATACTATGATAAGGTGAGTGGCGAGAGAAAGAACAACAGTGATTTTAGGATACAAACTGCAGCTCGGACCTAATTTTGGCATACTTATTCGGCAACCAGTTTCACTGATTTCAGTGGAACATCCATGTTTATTTAAAACACTTAAATACAGCCTTTTGCAGTATTAGAATTGAGGGATATTAATCACAGCAACCTTTGTCAGATTACCTGATGGTGGGGGAACAAAACAGGAAGATCTACACAGGCTAATGGTGGAAATTTGCACAGAAAACCTGAAGCTTTGCGGCTTAAGAGTTAGCAAAAGGTGCAGGGAAGAGATATTTCTTCCCTTTCCCCACCCGGGCTTGGCAAAGTATTCTTTTGCCTATGACTCATCACCCGCTTGCCTCCCAAACAAACAGGAAGAAATGAGGGAAATGCGATTTTCTCTGAAAGCAAATCAGAAAGCTCAGCTGTTTGGAGAACAAAGCTGGGAATATCTTTGGTGCATAAAGGTGGCCATTTGGATTTCGCTGGTTTCATTTCATTTTTTTTTTCCAAGGGGAAAAGAAGAAGTCATCTGTAATATTTTGGAAAGAGCCGCCATCTTTAATAGGCATTCATTTTGCCAAAGAAGCCTCTTCTGAGGGAGACAAGAAGCCTCATTAGCGAGGCGCTCTTTCGACCGGCTCTCGCTCTGAACGGGAGAGGATTGGGATTTTCAATGCCCAGCGTGCAAGTGAACCGGAGGACTCTTCAGTAATAAATTCACCCTCTCTCTAAAGATAGCCCTGAAAGCCACTCCAGATGAAGAGAGACATTTACTGCGTTTGGCTCTGTCCCCCACCTTTCCCAGCCCTCATTTACCTGTCAGGGTGAACGGAAGATAGCACAAAGATGAGGAGAATGACATCCAGGCTGTCATCTGGGAAAGGGTAGGGCGAGGCATCATCACACACGTCGTGAACAAAGGCAAAACACCGGGAGGAATCGATGAGTGGATGCGACTGTTAACAAGCCCCCCCCCAATCCGAAAGAACAAACAGAGAGACTCTCAAACTACTTAGAATCTGTTTCCTGTAACGCAGAAACGCTCCCCTCAAAATCCCTCCTCCTCAACAATTCAGATTTTGGAAAAGGGAAAAAAAAACAACCCACCCCATTTCTAAGGACCAGTTTATACAAAAACCAGATATAAAGCTCTCACCAAATTACCACACTGTTCCGTGTACAGTCATACCTAGGGTTACAGATGTTGCAGGTTGTGTTTTTTCAGGTTACGGATGTGCGGAAAACCGGAAGTACTGGAATGGGTTACTTCCGGGTTCCGGCGGTCGCGCATGTGCAGAAGCGCTAAATCGCAACCTGCGTGTGCGCAGATGCGCTGCAGCAGGTTGCGAATGCTGCAGGTTGCAAACGTGCATCCTGTACGGATCATGTTTGCAACCCGAGCACCCACTGTATAACACTCTCCCATGTATAAGACACCCCCTATTTTGGGGGACTAAAAATTTAGAAAATGGGGGAAGACTGCCCTGAGCTTTTTTAATATCACTCTCCTGCGTGGCCGACGCTAACACTCGTGTTATAATCTCGTGGTATAATCTTAATATTTACAACCAGATGAAGGATTCATTTTTGGAATAATAAATTTTCAGAGTAGTTTTTACAATTATATCAAAAATTACTGATTTGGTTATACTATTAGAAATACATTATGAAATGTATTTCATAATTATGAAATTATTGTGCGGTTTAATAAGTTAACTGTTTATATTTGGACAACTTTTCCGCTGTACTTTATCGGAAAGAGTAAAATAATCCTTTCCTTAACAATTTAAACAATTTGTTCAACTAAAACAATAACATTATAGCATGCTTGTTAACTGATGTGGTTAAACATTTTTATTTTTATAAAAAACTTAGACTGAGTTTTAGCACACATGAAAAACTTAAAACAAACCTTTATTTCCTGACGAATAGCCTTTGCATTATAATGTAACTTAAACAGAAAACTATCTTTAGAAAGATTTTTCCTCTAAAAGCAGTTTATTTTAAAAATCCAGTTTAAATTTAAAAAATCTGTTTTTTAAATTTTCGTTATGTGAATGGTGCTGCCATACGCTCCAACAGGTACCAGCCCAAAACCCGGACGTGCATCTTCCGGGCCGCACTAGTCACAAAAATGGGATGTCCCAGACAGTTGGCAGGTATGTGCCATGTAACCACCTCTAGAGCAGGGGTCAGCAACCTTTTTCAGCCGTGAGCCGGTCCACGGTCCCTCAGACCATGTGGTGGGCCGGACTATTTGGGGGGGGGGAGTGAACGAATTCCTATGCCCCACAAATAACCCAGAGATGCATTTTAAATAGAAGAACACATTCTACTCATGTAAAAACACCAGGCAGACCCCACAAATAACCCAGAGATGCATTTTAAATAAAAGGGCACATTTTACTCAAGATAAAAACATGCTAATTCCCGGACCATCCGCAAGCTGGATTGAGAAGGCGATTGGGCCGCATCCGGCCCCCGGGCCTTAGGTTGCCTGCCCCTGATCTAGAGGTTAGCACCACACCTGAGAAGACCCTGCTCCACACTACCACACCAGTCAGGAGAAGCAGATGGGGAAAGCCCTCTGATTTTGAATGATGCAAGTATGGAATAATATCTGGGAGGAAGCACACCTCTAGGAACCAAGCTCTCAAATCCTCTCTAGGCATCATCTGGAAGCACCCACTAGCCAGGAAAGCATATGAACCAGTTCCACATGCACTACTTCATTGGAAAAGGAACTATAATTCCAAGCTGTTGCAGTCTTTGAGCTCTATACTGATGCCTATTTCACTGGCTGGCGAACCCAAGGATTGAAGGATGCTCTCGCAAACGAATTGCCACGTTTTAAATACCTTGATGAGCTCCACCGCTTCTGAAGCAAAATCGCAGCAATACAGAAAGACTGCGGGATGGTGGCTGGAGAAAGAAACAAGGGAAATATCAGCCCCCCTAATTGCTTTTGTGAAGCGATTTCCGCCGGGGATCCATCTACAGGCATAATCAGATCACCTAAACCCAGTTCTTGGGAGATGTGGAAAGGGCAAAGGCAGAGGGAAGCGAACGGGAAAGTTGAGGGTGGAGGTGGTTAAACGTCTTGTTGGGAAATGAGCGAAACGCTTACTTCTCCAGGACTCCATCCCTACTAGGCCATTGCTTTGTCTGTGGCGAAGCTGCATTTGGTAGCCGTTGCACAATATTATAAAAGGTAAAGGGACCCCTGACCATTAGGTCCAGTTGTGACCGACTCAAGGGTTGCGGCGCTCATCTCGCTTTATTGGCCAAGGGAGCCGGCGTACAGCTTCCGGGTCATGTGGCCAGCATGACTAAGCCGCTTCTGGTGAACCACAGCAGCGCACGGAAACGCCGTTTACCTTCCCACTGGAGTGGTACCTATTTATCTACTTGCACTTTGACGTGCTTTCGAACTGCTAGGTTGGCAGGAGCAGGGACCGAGCAATGGGAGCTCACCCCGTCGCGGGGATTCGAACCGCCATCCTTCTGATCGGCAAGTCCTAGGCTCTGTGGTTTAACCCACAGCGCCACCTGCGTCCCTGCGCAATATTATAGAACTGAGCAAAAAGGAAAGGGATGCAGCTACAAGAGACCTTTCGATCCCACTTGCTAGTATCACAAGGGAATGTGGTCCTCCAACAGCAGTCCCAGCGCAAACTGTCTCTATTCAGTTTCTGACTGAATGAAAAACGCAGGCTGGCTCCGATACAGGGGTAGCTTCTTCCCCCGCCTCCATCCGCTACAGAGCCAGCTCCAAACTCCCTTGTGTATTTAAGATTATCAGACACCAAGGACATAAGGCAGCATTCCCCAGTACAGTTGTACCTTGGATCTCAAACGCCTTGGCTCCTGAACAATCAAAAGCCAGAAGTGAGTGGTCCAGTTTTCTAACATTCTTTTGGAAGCCGAATGTCCAATGGGGCTTCTGCAGCTTCCGATTGGTTGCAGGAGCTTCCTGCAGCCAATCAGAAGCCGCGCTTTGGTTTCCAAACGTTTTGTAAGTCAAACATACAAGGTACGACTGTACCAAGAACAATTGCCAGTACAGTGCAGTGTTTCACTTTTGCTCTTAAGAACCAGCAGCAATGTCAATCACAACTTTTTAATTTTCACTGATTACTCTGAAGCGTAACTACAATGGAACAACCACAAATAGCTGGAAATACTGCTGACCAAGAGATTTTCCGCACATGCAGATTTTACAAATTATGAACACATTACACTGGTTGTTTCTTGCCTGTGCCGGCATCTGATTCATTTGGAGTCCAATTCATGATACAGTGGTACCTCGGGTTAAGAACCTAATTCGTTCTGGAGGTCAGTTCTTAACCTGAAACTGTTCTTAACCTGAAGCACCACTTTAGCTAATGGGGCTTCCTGCTGCCGCTGCGCGATTTCTGTTCTCATCCTGAAGCAAAGTTCTTAACCAGAGGTACTATTTCTGGGTTAGAGGAGTCTGTAACCTGAAGCGTCTGTAACCCGAGGTACCAATGTACAGCTTTGGACCTATGAAGGCCAACGAAACTTCGTACCCAATGGAACATCTCATGCTACAAGTGACCTGTGGCCCTCCAGATGTTGTGGGAAGCCACGAGAGGTCCGGAGGGTGGCAACACGAGGACGGGCCTTTTCTGCGGTGGCGCCCCATTTGTGGAATGCTCTCCTGGAGGAGGCCCGCCTGACACCTTCATTGCATATCTTTAAGCGCCAGGTGTAAATGTTTCTCTATAACCAGCCTTGGAATGATTAAATATTATATGGCCTTTTAAACGTGGTTTGTTTGTTTTTTGGAGGGGGGTTTGTGACATTAACATATGAGAGTGCTGGAGATGAGATAGTTAAACAGGTTACCCAATCAGAACCCAGGGGGTGGAGTCAGAGGGACTATAAAACCAGCTCTGGGAGGGGCGAAGGAAGGAGTTCGTTGGGAGTTGGGTGGTTGGAGTAGGATAGAGTCTGTGGGTAGGTTGAGTCAGTGTAGCGAAATAAGCTGAGTCAGGAACAGTTAGGAGCTAGGAAGACAAGTAAATATCTGAGAGGTGGTTTAGTGAGCGAGAGCAGGTAGCGGAAGTTATAGGTCAGGATAGGCACCCCGTGATTGTAATGGACCGATACTGTTTATGAAACCACACGCTTGTTAAACTGCAATAAATAAACAGAAGTTTATGTTCCAATTTAACCCTGACTGGACTCAGTATTGTACCAGGTAGGGCCTGGGTGGTGGCAGCGAGAAATAAAGTGGTGGCACAGGGATCAATAGACGGTGAAATTTTGGGGGCCCCTGTGTGATCGCCACAGGGTTATTGGGGTTTTTTTGGTTTCTTTTTATGTACTTTGTGTTCTCCTATTGTATTTTTATGTTGTGAAGTGGGTTGTGATCCTCGGATGAAGGCCAGTATGCAAATTTAATAAATTATAATAAAAACAACACCCATCAGAGCTGGCCAGCATGATCAAAGGTCAAGGATAATAGATAGGAGTTCTGGGGCAAAAAACTTCGGGAGGGCCAGAGGCTCCTCATTCTTGAACAATAGTGAAAATTCTTAGTGGGAGTTACAGCAAAGCAGCTGTTCCCTCCTCATTACTGTAGCATGAAACTTTTTATCTTTTTAGCTTACCGAATCACTTCCAAAATAGGGAAAACACTGTTACCAGCACCACAGCCAACCTGGTAGTAAAGAGAAAAGCAAAATATTAAGCTGATCACATTTATAAAAAAAATATTTTCCAACATTTAGGGGGGGCAGGGCGAGAACAGACTAAGAATTAAACTTTAAAATATCTTCAGGGAATAGTTCTGTGTGTGTCCTCCTTTTTTCACAAGGAAGGGTTTCATCTTGTTTGATGCACCAAGAAATTACTTTACTCTGGTAGCCACACACAAAATACTGATTTGTTCCAAAATGCAGCTGGTATTTTCTCTCTCTCTTAAAATGCATTAGAGTGGCTATGCGTGCAAAAGGATATAGAAAAGCTGCAACCAGCTCCTAACCTCAACAGAGTATCATGAAATAAGTTAGAAGAGAAGACATATTTAAAGAAACTTGAGCAATTGCCTTTAAATGCTTCTTAAAAACTTTAAGCTGACCGAAGTTTTCCCAGACTTTGTTTTGTAGACTGCTCAGTTCTGTCTGTCGTATATGGTTGTTGGGGGGGCAGCGAGAAGGGGGTTGGTTCATTCTTCTGGAAAGTCCAAATGCTTGCCCCGGCGGAACGACTGCAATATTGAACTCCCCCCCCCCCCAAGTTTCCATATTGTTTTCATTCAGTTTTTAAGGCACAATTTGGTTGAACGTTGCTTGCCTTTTTGCAGTTACTCCATTCCTAAACCATTCATTGATTTTTTTACTATTTTAAACCGCCTAAACATTTTATAAATGAGTAAGACTGTGCTACCTATCAGATCCCAAGGACTTATTCAAAACAATACTGTATGGGAAACCCGAGAGGTTTAAAAAACCAATGAAATTTTAATATCACCATCATAATTTATTAACAACAGCAACAACAATTTATTACTTATATCCCGCCCATCTGGCCGGGCCACTCCAGCCACTCTGGGCGGCTCCCAACAGAATATTAAAAGCACGATAAAACATCAAACCTTAAAAATTTCCCTAAACAGGGCTGCCTTCAGATGTCTTGTAAAAGTCAGATAGTTGTTTATTTCCTTGAAATCTGGTGGGAGGGCGTTCCACAGGGCGGGTGCCACCACTGAGAAGGCCCTCTGCTTTAACTCACAGCAGGTGAGTTAAGAAAGAGGTAACTATTCACAAGGCTGCATATGGGTTGGATCCACAGAAACACATGTGGAAGAGGGTAGAAGGAAAAGCATAGGTTGACCCCCCCCAAAAAAAATAAGCCTCTCCCAATGATCAGGAGGCCTTGCTCTATGGGTTGGACTGAAGGGGAAAGGAGGATTGCCAAAACAAGGCAGAATAAAAGTCTCAGGATCAATCCAATTTTTGCACTTCTGCATAAGCATCAAAAACCCCAGAGTAATATGGTGTTGGACACAGAATAGAAAAGTCTACCGTACCTCTAATATTCGGTAAGAAGAATCACCGCCAGGGAATTGTTTTCCAGTGCTCTTGACAATTTGCTCATCAGCTGCAGAGTTATCATAACATGCGCTCAAAACGGGAGAAACTTTTGCAGCAGAATTATCCTCACAAAGATTGTTGTCTTCAAGGAAACCAGTACATCTCAAGTTTTCTGTAGCCACTTTTCTACAAAGGTCAGATTTTCCTTCTGGGAGAATTTCTGGAAATTCCACGAACAACCACTTGCGATCTTTGAAAAAATGGTTCTTGTGGATCTTGTAAAATTCATTCCAATATCTACTGGCTTCTCTCTCATACTTTGCTAAATTTAAAACCAAAACCAAAAAGAAACCAAGAAACCATAAGCATAAAGAATCGCTGGCATAAACGAGTGGTGGTGGGGATAATTAAAACTAAACATTACTGATAATGAAAGGTAAGGATGGAGATTTCAAATAATGGTAGGCAACTTGAATATTACTAAGACCTGCACTGGTATAAGGACAGCAGCTAATTTGAGTTTCCTGCAATAAATGATTTGCATCAAGGTTACAGATCAATAGGATTTTGAAAAATAAACATAGCCTTAGTCAACTTTGTTTAGTCAACAAAATTTACACACTGTACAATTGCAATAAAACTTCTAAATGGTTTACAAAACCCAAAACATCAAAATTATCGAAGACAGTTAAAAACAGCATATAAAAGATAATTAAAATCAACAATAAGCTAAACGAAGATTAAAACACGTGTGAACGTTCTACATGTAAATAGGTGAATTTTGACCCAAAGCCGTATTTTCACTAAATCCACGAATAAGCATTGCTAGAAGACAAAACAGAAGAGATGCAAAAGTATTCTGGATCCCATAACTTGAGTTCTCACCAACATGATTCCCACACCTCTCCCTTTTCTTTGTAGTGGACAGAACACAAGGGAAGCATCCAGTATATCTGAAGGAGCGTCTCCACCCCCATCGTTCTACCCGGACACTGAGGTCCAGCGCCAAGGGCCTTCTGGTGATTCCCTCACTGTGAGAAGCCAAGTTACAGGGAACCAGGCAGAAGGCCTTCTTGGTAGTGGCGCCCTCCCTGTGGAATGCCCTCCCACCAGATGTCAAAGAGAACAACAACTACCAGACTTTTAGAAGACATCTGAAGGCAGCCCTGTTTAGGGAAGCTTTTAATGTTTGATGTATTACAGTAAAGTGGTACCTCGGGTTAAGTACTTAATTCGTTCCGGAGGTCCGCTCTTAACCTGAAACTGTTCTTAACCTGAAGCACTACTTTAGCTAATGGGGCCTACTGCTGCTGCTGCTGCGCCACCGGAGCCCGATTTCTGTTCTTATCCTGAAGCAAAGTTCTTAACCTGAAGCACTATTTCTGGGTTAGCGGAGTGTGTAACCTGAAGCGTATGTAACGTGAGGTACCACTGTATTTTAATATTTTGTTGGAAGCCGCCCAGAGTGGCTGGGGAAGCCCAGCCAGATGGGCGGGGTATAAATATTTATTTATTTATTTATTTATTTATTTATTTATTTATTTATTTATTTATTTATTTTAACACGCATGCATAAATCCTAATTTACACTGCTCTACCAACCCAAAGCACATGCCACCGGCTTGCTATTTATAGAACACACATAACTGGGCTGTGGGAAAATGGGTTCTTTTCCATGAAAAGCGGAGAAAACAGCACCGCCGCTATCCCTTTCAGAATAGATGTGCATCTTTGGAACAGGACTGAAATTGGTTACAATGGAAAACCAGTGCTGTTTCAAACAGATTTAATAATCAAGTTATCAAGACTGGTCCTATGAACCATGAACTCAAGAGAGTTTATATATTTTATGCACATGTTTTACAGCCATCAACACACTCTTACAGAAAGGGGAGATACAAATGCTGGCAGTTTATTAATTAATAATCCCAGTTCCCCAAGAAAGAGAATTCAAAAGGAGTGCTTGATGAACTTAAATGGAAGCACAGTCATACCTTGGAATCCGAACGCCTTGCAAGTGGAACCTTTTGGCTCCCGAACGCTGCAAGCCCAGAAGTGAGTGTTTCGGTTTGCGGACGTTCTTTGGAACCCGAAAGTCCGATGCGGCCTACGCAGCTTCTGATTAGCTGCAGGAGCTTCCTGCAGCCAATCAGAGGACGGCTTTTGTTTCCAAACGTTTTGGAAGTCGAATGGACTTCCGGAACGGATCCAACTTCCAAGGTACGACTGTAATAATTATTCCTTATGTTTTGGTTGTATATCAAGCCAGACCACTGGTCCATATAACTGGTCCATATAACTCAGCACTGTCTGAATCAGAAATGGGGAACCTGCAGGCAGGGATGTGGGGCAAAGCACGTCAATTCAAATTCTTTCGGGAAAGGCCACCTCACTCCCTGCGACCCTCCAGAAGATGCTGTACTACAATTCTTTTGTCCCTGACCATTAACCACATTGACGGCAGCTGATGGAATCCAAGGTCCACCACTCCTGGTCAGGAGATTCAGATGCAATCTTTCTCAAGTCCTGGGGACTGATGCTGAGGACTGAACAGAGACCTTCTGCATGTAAAACAAGCACTTGACCCATGGCAGCCAGGGTGGAGTTGATTTATATGAAATCAATTTAAATCACTAGTCAGTAAGACTTGATTTAAATCATATTTTTTACAGAAAGACTCATTCTTGCTGGTATAATCTTAATATTTGCAACCAGATGAAGGTTTCATTTTTGGAATAATACATTTTCAGAGTAGTTTTTACAATTATATCAAAAATTACTGGTTTGGTTATACTATTAGAAATGCATAGTGAGAGAATTATGAAGTTGTTGTGAAGTTTAATAAGCTTACTGTTTATATTTGGGCAACTCTTCCGCTATACTTTATTGGAAGGAGAAAAATAATCCTTTCCTTAATAACAATATAAACAATTTATTTAACTAAAACAATAACATTATAGCATATGTATCCATGTTTGTTAACTGATGTGATGAAACATTTTTTTTAAAAAAAAACTTACACTGAGTTTTAGCACACATGATAAACTTAAATCCTTATTTCCTGATGAATAGTCTTTGGTAAACACAAAACTGTGTAGAAAGTTTTTTCCTCCAAACGCCGTTTATTTTATAAATCCAATTTAAATTTTAAAAATCTGATTTAAATTTTAAAAATCATTTAAAATGTAAAAATCTGATTTAAGTTTTAAAATATCTAATTTAAATTTTAAAAATCCAATTATTATTTTTTTCTAGCACTGATTTGTATTCACCCTGAGGGCAGCCCCACCTATGAGGCAAGGTGAGGCAACTACCTCAGGCGGCAGGGTCCACTGGGGCAGCCAATCTTGATGTCAATCTCTCTTCCCTCCTTGCTCCTGATTTAAGTCTTCCCCAGGGGGGTTTTACAGCTGGAACTCAGTTCCGGCACCTCTCAGGTGAGCGTCATTGCCATTGTAAAAGAACAAAGGACATATTCATGGTGAGTTCCGGCACCTCTTTTTCTAGAAAAATAGCACTGATGTCTTCCCTCACCGCTCCTACCTGTTAGGATTTTATGTAGCCGATGCTGGCTGGTGTGGTTGGTGTAAATCACATGAGATGTCTGAGAAGAGCGTGGGAACGGAAGACTGTCTTATCTTTTCCGTCTGAGAATGTTATTAGACTGTACTTTCGCTTTTGCTGTATGCTTTCTGTTTCTGCCAGAGTTTGGAGAACACAGACGTGATTATGGATTCTCTGTATATATTGTGAATAAAACGTAGTTTAGATCTACAGATGTCTCTATCTTCTTGCTGTGTGATGCCAGAAGACTTGTGTGCACTTTTCATATGAGAAATGTCGCATATGGGCACTCTGGAGTGAAGGGACATGCCATTTCAGAGGCCCCTTCGCAACATGAAAAGAGCTCAACCTGAAGCGCCGTATCGGCGCAGGTGTGCAACGCGATTTGGTGCTTGTGCACATGCGTGAAGTGCGATTTAGCACTTCTGCGCATGCACGAGTGGCGAACCCCGGAAGTAACCCTTTCCGGTACTTCTGGGTCGCCTTGTGACGTAACCTGAAAGAACATAACGTGAAGCAAGCATAACATGAGGTATGACTGTACTGAAGAAACTAACAGACAACAATGCATTACATTAGGCGAAATTGCTTTGCAAAAAAAAAAAATGTATGAGGTAAAATTGCATATAAACGTGTGTGTATTGGGAGCAACTCACACAAAAATGCAGTTGTTAATTTTTTTATGAGAACTTTTTTTTAATGGCAAACTGATGTGGAAATGTGGCAAACTGAAGAGTGGAAAAATGAAAAACTGGGAGAAACAAGAGTCGGACGGATTGGCCATCTCTAGCGAGGAATAACAATCCCACAATTAACACCCATCTGGAAGCACTGCTGATCAGACATGGCTGCCGGCTTTCGGTTGCTACTCGCTTGGCATTGTTTGCCTTTTTGCAGCATCCTTCAAAAGAGAGGAAATCAGAACAGAGCAGCGTGTAAAGTCGCTAAACAAACACCACATTCTTCTTCTTCCTTTTAGACGCAATAGCCTCCTCTTTGCCTAATAAGCATGCTTGAAAAGCAGCTGACCATGTTAATAAGCAAAGAAAGTGCTCGAAAGTCTATCAGTTTATTCATTCTCGCTCTTCCTTTTTGTACCAAGGTCCTTCACAATGATCCTTTTTGGCAATGCTGCAGTATGTTGGAGGAACACTGCCGTTTATTTATTGCTTCTTCTTCTTCTTCTTCTTCTTTACAGTGATTTCCAATGACCTAAAATAACCTACTCATTAGTTTCAGCTCGGCTCATTGTTAACAATAAATAGGTCAAAATGTGCTGCCACATGCAGAAAGAAGATGAAGCTTTGAGAGGAAGCATTATTGGCAATGCTCACCTAGTCCCATTTTAAGCATGCAGGCATTCATAAGAGAAAGAATGGCTTCCTGAGTCCAATATATCTCAGCCATAAGCTACTGCCTGCGCTCTACTTATTTAATTTCCAGCGAATGCTAACCATGCTTCAATTAATCTTTAAAAGAGTAGGAAGAATGTCAAACGAAGCAAATTTGCAAGTCTGCACTTATTTCAGAATTGAAGCCAAAAAGATTATACGAAGAGTAAACTCTGAAGACCAAGAGGAACTTCATTGGCCAGGTGGAAATGGAGAGAAAGGATGGATGCATATATATATATATGGAGAGAAAGGATGAACTACAACTCTAGCAATGGAGAGAAAGGATGGATGTGTGTGTGTGTGTGTGTGTGTGTGTGTGTATATGTATATATATATATATATATGTATATATATATACACACAGAGAGAGAGAGAGAGAAAAAAACACAAAACAGGGTTTTCCACAATGAAGAGAAGCAGCAAGATTCACCGCGGTTGCGGCAGTTTTGCAATGCAAAGCAACACATCACAGCCCTTATTCATCCTTGCAAGAACCTTTCGTTCCAGGTCTCCAGGTAAATGTAAACATCAGCCGAAGTGATACCGGTTGGCTCTCAAGGAGTGGCTACAGCATGGTGTCAAGGATCCATGAGGGGAAATGCACAAGTACGCCACACAATGCAGTCAGGGAATGCACTGAAATGTGTGACTTCCCGCGGTCATCCTGGTACTGCATTTGCCCTGCACCAACCTCACCACTAAAACCGAAAACTAAGATCATGGCCACCGGGGAAGAAATGGAGGCAGTGAGAGATTTTACTTTCTTGGGCTCCATGATCACTGCAGATTGGGAGAAAAGCGAGGACAAACCTAGACAGCATCTTAAAAAGCAGAGACATCACCTTGCCAACAATGGTCCGTATAGTTAAAGCTATAGTTTTCCCAGTAGTGATGTATGGAAGTGAGAGCTGGATCATAAAGAAGGCTAATCGCCGAAGAATTGATGCTTTTGAATTATGGTGTTGGAGGAGACCATAGACTGCAGGAAGATCAAACCTATCCATTCTGAAGGAAATCAACCCTGAGTGCCCGCTGGAAGGACAGATCCTGAAGCTAAGGCTCCAATACTTTGGCCACCTCATGAGAAGAGAAGACTCCCTGGAAAAGACCCTGCTGTTGGGAAAGATGGAGGGCACAAGGAGAAGGGGACGACAGAGGACGAGATGGTTGGACAGTGTTCTCGAAGCTGCCAACATGAGTTTGACCAAACTGCAGGAGGCAGTGGAAGACAGGAGTGCCTGGCGTGCTCTGGTCCATGGGGTCACGAAGAGTAGGGCACGACTAAATGACTAAACAACAACATGGCAAAGTGTGCATATAAATGCATATACAGTGGTACCTCTGGTTGCGAACGGGATCCCTTCCGGAGGCCCCTTCGCAACATGAAAAGAGCTCAACCTGAAGCGCCATATCTGCGCGGGTGCACGGCGTGATTTGGTGTCTGTGCGCATGTGCGAAGCACGATTTTGTGCTTCTGCGCATGCACGAGTGGCGAAACCCGGAAGTAACCCTTTCTGGTACTTCCGGGTCGCCGTGGGACGTAACCTGAAAGAGCGTAACCTTGCCACTGCCTTGCCCTTCTTCTTATACTTTCCATTAAGCAGGGACAACGAGACTGATTGGAGGTCAGGTGGGCACTCTTGTCTGTTCCTGCATCAGCAACATCTGAAGAGGTGAGCAAATGACTATAAGACTAATCAAATTCAGAACATCTATTTCTGGCTTAAGATTTCTCCCTCCATTTGCAAAGGGCAGCAAGTGTGTAGCCTCACATTTGAGCTTCTCAACGGACCATGCACATACCTCTGGTGACACCCACTCCAACACTCATACAGACTTTTCCATCTTTTATGGGGTTTTTCCAAGTATTCCCAGTTCACATATTAGATAAACAAGGCCGAGATTGCCATGAGCCCTCACACTTTTAATGACTTGAAACAAATATTCTTGATCAGCCAGACTACTACCTGGTCTGAATAGCAGGGGCAAGAGCATTTCAGTGTTTACAACTATGGGCATAATCAGAAAACAGCAGCCATGTGTTGAACTATCTCTGCCACCTCCTCCTTCATAACTTCCAGGATGGCTTCACCAAGCCCTGACCTAATGATGAGGTGCTTTCTTCCCAAACAACGTGGAACAGGGGAAGCAAGAAAAAACCGTTTGCATATGCACACAGCACTAGTTTTTCGCCTCCAGAGTAGTATACAAGAATTATATTAAAATAGTTCACATTAAAACCATAACATTATCAAACCCTCAAATCTCAAATTCCAGAAGTACATGATTCACAACAAACAGGCCAACCATCTCAACAGTACCTTGAAGGCCAAATTTAGCAACATCTTCCACCGATGTTGAAAAGACATCAGCACAGGGGGCAAAAACACAACCAGTGGGAGGAAGTTTAATAACTACTACTACTACTACTCTTGCATTTTAAACCAGTACTTTATGGGATGATTTTTTAAAATTGTTGTAAGCTGCTCCTTCAAATCACATTTTGCCTGAAACACAGGTTAAAAATATACAGGGATTTTAAATAAACACAGTCTCAATATCTTGCACATGTTTTTCCTCCCCAGCTTGTCAAACTCTGGAGGTCCTCCTAAAAGCTCATCTGCCTAACATGCACAGAAACACCAAAGAGGACTGTACCACATGGTATTTCTGCCTGTTCCCCATTAACCTAGATTCCACTACTGTGGTTACCCCCAAACAACAGCATGACTAGGCGAACTGTCCTGCAAAAATTGCCTGAAGAGAGGATCAAGTTTTTTTTGTTGGAAAAATAATTAAACGGGTTCATTTCAGATCTACAGATTCCCATATCAAGCTGAGGTTTATTAATTCTGGAAAAAGATACATCGACAGATCTTTTAGAAAACCGAACACTGACATTAAATTCATGTAGTGACCATGTACATGCTGTTATCACCCTGATGGTCAACCAGCTGTAGAAAGCGGGAGAGTAACACCAGATGTGCTTGGGAGGTCAGAGCTGAGTTAGATGTCAATATTTCGTGAGCCAGGAGGGAGCAACGTTAATATATGTCACAGTCAACACAGTCGCACTTTGGATCTCAAACGTCTTGGGTCCCGAACAAATCAGCTCCCGAACGATCGAAACCTGGAAGTGAGTGTTTCGGTTTCCGAACGATTTTCAGAAGCCGAATGTCCGGCGCAGCTTCTGATTGGCTGCAGGAAGGAGCCTCCATAGGCGCGCGTCACCTCTCCAGCTGGGAGAGCACGCACGGGGCTAAAGCGCGACCGTCTCCCGGCTGGAGACGCGGGGCTGGGGCGAGCTTCCCCCTCCCCCAGAACGGGACCCAGAGCTCTGGGAGCTTGCGGGGCTGGGGGAGGAGGAAGCCCTCCGCCAGCCTCCAAACCATGTCGGGAGACAGCGGAACGCCGCCATCCCGCTGTCCCCCGACTTGGCTAGAAGGCTGGCGGGGGGAGAAGCCTGCTCCTCCCCGTCGCCAGCCCCGCAAACTCGGGAGACAGCGGGAGAGGCGTAGCGCGCCCACCCGCTGTCTCCCGACATGGTTTGGAGGCTGGCGGAGGGCTTCCTCCTCCCCCAGCCCCGCAAGCTCCCAGAGCTCTGGGTCCCGTTCTGGGGGAGGGGGAAGCTCGGGCTTCCCCCGCCCCAGCCCCGCGTCTCCAGCCGGGAGACGGTCGCGCTTTAGCCCCGTGCGTGCTCTCCCAGCTGGAGAGGTGACGCGCGCCTATGGAGGCTCCTGCCATAGGCGCGCGTCACCTCTCCAGCCGGGAGAGGGTCGCGGGGGGCTGCTTTAGCCCCGTGCGTGCTCTCCCAGCTGGAGAGGTGACGCGCGCCTATGGAGGCTCCTGCCATAGGCGCGCGTCACCTCTCCAGCGGGGAGAGGGTCGCGGGGGGCTGCTTTAGCCCCATGCGTGCTCTCCCAGCTGGAGAGGTGACGCGCGCCTATGGAGGCTCCTGCCATAGGCACGCGTCACCTCTCCAGCGGGGAGAGGGTCGCGGGGGGCTGCTTTAGCCCCGTGCGTGCTCTCCCAGCTGGAGAGGTGACGCGCGCCTATGGAGGCTCCTGCCATAAGCGCGTGTCACCTCTCCAGCGGGGAGAGGGTTGCGGTGGGCTGCTTTAGCCCCGTGCGTGCTAAAGCAGCCCCCCGCGACCCTCTCCCCGCTGGAGAGGTGACGCGCGCCTATGGCAGGAGCCTCCATAGGCGCGCGTCACCTCTCCAGCTGGGAGAGCACGCACGGGGCTAAAGCAGCCCGACTCGCCCGCCTCCCTCCCACGGCACACCCGGCAACTTCTCGCGGCACACTAGTGTGCCGCGGAACACCGGTTGGGAAACACTGCCCTATGGGCTTTCGTCTTGCGAAGCAAGCCCATAGGGAAATTCGTCTTGCGAAGCCGCTAAAAAATCGGAAAACCCTTTCGTCTTGCGGGTTTTTCGTTTAGCGAGGCATTCGTCTTGCGGGGCACCACTGTATTTTACCTTGCAGCTCAGGTTGGACTCTGATGAGTGAATTCTTTGTGGCTTTTTCCTTGGCTGTTTCTTCTTCTTCCTGTGACCACTGCATGTGGTCCCTGCAAAGGGGAGGGGGATTGCAAGGAAAGGGGGAAAAAAGGATGCCTTTTATTTTTAAAAGCTTCCAGAGTCTTTTCCTTTCTCCCCTTAAGCACCACATGTAATCAAATGCATTGTATATTCTAGATTCCATTAGCTGCTCTCCACCTCACCCCCTGCTTCACTCTCCTGGGTCTTTAATGTAAGCCTTGATGCCCTCTGGAGCTCCTGCCATTCTTATGCTCCATTATTTTGCTTTGTGGAGCGTTCCAGAAGGCTCTGCGCTGACAAACTCCTTGTACTGCCCTCTCCTCACGGTTCACGGCAGCATTCGAACACCTTTGTGGTGTGTGTTGCCTTTTCATTGCAGGACATTCCGCAGCCTTCTCCCTCTGCCCGTTCTGGAGCGAGCGCCGGCGGAAAGTTTGTCCTTTCGGAAACAAGCCATCTCTCCAAAACGCAAGCCTGTGCGCTCGTGATAGGGTCTGTGCTGTTTGATTCCCGTGTAATAAGGGCTCATTATCTCCTAAAATGACACACGTTGCATGTCATGTGGCAGCTGCGCTATGCGGCCGCCATTCTGCCACAGATCTGTAGTTATCAAAACATGGTCGCCCGGCGAGTCAAAGCATGACATACAGATAAGTACAGAAATATACTTAGTAAAGGTGTGGGTAATCCGATAGAGGAATGTTGCAGCTGGTTTTGTTTCTGAAGAAATACTTGTAATTGCTCCCATGTGTTGCCAGACCACTAAACACAACCCAAAACAGCAACCAGAGGTGAGCTGCAGGGAGCTTTTAATTATAGAGCGCAACAGATGGATTTGAGTGGGATAAAGATTTAAATCTGTCTATGTCAAATAATGGTGTTCTAATGTTAGCCAGGCCTCAGTAAAGGATTGGAGCTGCGGCCATGCCACAGTATTGCGCCAAAACAAGAGTGGAAAAACGCTGAGCAACGCGAACTATTCCCTAGGAATTTCAGTGCCAAAAATTCAAAAGGGGCTGATGACTTAATGGCTAGGTCCTAAGGCATGCCACAGAAGCAAGTAAGAAATATAAACAACCTCAGATATGCAGATGACACAACCTTGATGGCAGAAAGTGAGGAGGAATTAAAGAACCTTTTAATGAGGGTGAAAGAGGAGAGCGCAAAATATGGTCTGAAGCTCAACATAAAAAAAACGGAGATCATGGCCACTGGTCCCATCACCTCCTGGCAAATAGAAAGGGAAGAAATGGAGGCAGTGAGAGATTTCACTTTCTTGGGCTCCATGATCACTGCAGATGGTGACAGCAGCCACGAAATTAAGAGACGCCTGCTTCTTGGGAGAAAAGCCATGACAAACCTAGACACCATCTTAAAAAGCAGAGACATCACCTTGCCATCAAAGGTCCGTATAGTTAAAGCTATAGTTTTCCCAGCAGTGATGTATGGAAGTGAGAGCAGGGGCTGATGGGAGTTGAAGTCCGACGGAATCTGGAGGTCTGCAACCTGCCCACCCCTGACTTAGAAGGAGCACAGAGCCAAACTGCTTGCCTGGAAGTAGGGAAATGAGTCCCATACAACTTGCTTCACTCATCCCAACCTAACAAGAGCATCAAGGTCTTCCACAAGGTAGAAAGAAGGAAGTAAGGGCTCATCTCCTATTATGGTATGGATACGCCCCTATCTGGACAGGGATAGCCTAACTACTGTTGTCTATGCTCTGGTAACCTCAAGGTTAGATTACTGCAATGGGTTATACGCAGGGCCGGATTTAGGTTTGATGAGGCCCTAAGCTACTGAAGGTAATGGGGCCCTTTATATGTCCAGATGTCCTTTATATGTTCAATTGTCACTGTTTTTTGTATTGAATATATGCTATACGGTAATTTATGGACCTAATAGGTATCTAAAGCCATTAGCACATAACAAAATATGTTATTTTATCAAAGTAATTGTTGAAGTGAAATACAATTAAGAAGTATATAAATAGTGAAATACAATTAAGAAATATATTATTAAGCTCTAACGTAAAATGATTTTTTTATTCATAACAAACTTAATAATGCAAGCACAGTGGCATTTGGCAATAACAAAAGATCCTTTAGAAACACAATTTACAAAGATTCATAATTTGGGGGGGGCAAAGGTTGGTATATAAATTCAATTAATAATAACAATCTCAACCTCCTGCTACTAGTACATCCATCATTTATTTCATAACATGGCTCTACTTCATGTTCTATTTTTAAAAGTTAATAGAACATGGATGATAGCCATTCTTGTGATGGTGAAACAAGTGCCCACTCAAATTTCCTGGAATTGGTAAACAGATATATATCACATATGAGGGCAGGGCAGATATCCAAGGTATCCAATTAATCTCTGAAAACATTGAGATAATTATTTTGACCGACCACTGGATATCAGTTGGTCTGTCTCTCTAAATTAACAGACAAAGATTAAAACACTTTCCATTTGCATGTAAGGTTTCTCTCTTCTGCTGGCTATGGATTCTGGACTCTGAATGGCAGGAAAGCATTCAGCCTCTGTGTTTAGATTCTCAATAAAATTAAATAAATAAATAAATAAATAAATAAATCCCTACCTATATTTAAAAGACAAACTGATAACACAGTAGCAAATTGCATTAATCATACCACATGTTGTGATCAAAAACTTTATCTGGATCCAACAAAACTCGTGACCCAAGGGGAGCAACTGGTCGTTTGTTACTCTGGAACCGATGGGGGATCTTGCTGGTCTTCAGATGTGAAGCAAAGAATCTTTTAACAAATAGCATTTCAGCGCAGCAGCAGCAGCAGCAGCAGCAGCAGCAGCAGCAGCAGCAGCAGCAGCAGCAAAACACCCTGAAAGCAAAATTAAACAGGAGTATAGATTTCTTGCAAACTTAATTATTTCAGTTAACCTTAAGAATTCCTGTCTCTTCCGTAGCAACACAAATGTAGGTTGGTTTTCTCTATCTTTTCCTTTTTCAGTTGTTGTTTAGAAGGAGCTAACCACTGAAATGCTAATGCATGTTTTGAGTTTGTTCTCTTTCCATCAAGCAGCTAGATACTGTTGGAAAACCCAAGTAAAAAAACAGAAAGTTTAAAAAATGGTTAAATTCCATTAAAGGGCGATTTCTCACAATTTAACCATGTCCTGAGAATGGCAGCTGAGCTGAGCACCTCAACATGTCTAACGGGAGGGGGGGGGGAGGATCCAAAAAGAGACTCTCCAGAGCGTCTGGTAATCAACTGTATGGTGTTTCAGAGAAATCACCTTCGTCGGGAGCTATGTACAAAACCCAATTAAAGGTAAAGGTAAAGGGACCCCTGACCGTTAATGGAAGGGAAATAAATAAAGATAGCAAATTTGGGGAAGAATTCCATAATTCCCTTCGCATATGAAGTGCTTGCCTTTGCCTGTTTCAGCATGTTATGGGAAAGTCTAGAAACAGTACAGTGGAACTTCGGTTTCGAGTATCTTGGAAGCCAGATGTTTCGGTTTTCGAACCCCCAAAACCCGGAAATAGTTGCTTCTGCTTTCGAACGTGCCTTGGAAGTCAAACGGCTTCCGAGACGCGTTTCTCAATTTTCTCCATTAAAATTGCCAACCACCCATTGCGCCTCGGTTCTTGAACATTCCGGAAGTTGGATGGTCTTTGACAACCAAGGTTCCGCTGTACTCAATTTCTAGAAAACAACTGGAGCCTGGTTGGAAGCCACACCCCATAATACCAGACTGGTGTGCTGACAAGTGTGTGACACGGCGGTAAAGGTAAAGGTAAAGGGACCCCTGACCATTAGGTCCAGTAGTGACCAACTCTGGGGTTGCGGCGCTCATCTTGCTTTATTGGCTGAGGGAGCCGGCGTACAGCTTCCGGGTCATGTGGCCAGCATGACTAAGCCGCTTCTAGCAAACCAGAGCAGCACACGGAAACGCCGTTTACCTTCCCGCCAGAGAGGTACCTATTTATCTACTTGCACTTTGACATGCTTTCAAACTGCTAGGTTGGCAGGAGCAGGGAGCGAGCAACAGGAGCAGACAATATCATGATCAACATGGAAATAATATAGATGATTTTCTCACCTTGCACTAGGTAAAGGTAAAAAAAGGTAAAGGACCCCTGGACGGTTAAATCCAGTCAAAGGCGACTATGGGGTGCGGCACTCATCTCGCTTTCAGGCCCAGAGAAACGGCATTTGTCCAGAGACAGCTTTCTGGGTCATGCGGCCAGCATGACTAAATCGCTTCTGGCGCAACGGAACACCGTGACAGAAACCAGGGCGCACAAAAACGTCCTTTAGCTTCCCGCTGCAGTGGTACCTATTTATCTACTTGCACTTTGACGTGCTTTCAAACTGCTAGGTTGGCAGGAGCTGGAACGGAGCAACGGAAGCTCACCCCGTTGTGGGGATTCGAACCGCCAACCTTCCAGTTGGCAAGCCCAAGAGGCTCAGTGGTTTAGGCCACGGTGCCACCCGCAATCCTTTAACTTGCACTACTCCATGGGTAAAATCCAATGCTACTTTTCTTTTCTAGAAATGCTTTTGATCCAGTGAAGGCAACTTTTAAGGAGACAGGAGGGAATGGGGAATTTTCTCCCCATTTCATTTTCCTACTCCTGTCTCCAAAGCAACCTTCCATGCTGTTCTGGAGGGCTCTCAAATCCTATGGAACAGATGGGGGGGGGGGGAGGCACAGAGGATTGCAAGAGGATAGGGGAATTGCAGAAAAATAGCCTCCCTTTATGTCATCAGAGGTTGGCTCAAAAGCCGTTTTGCAAGTGTGACAGTGGCATTAGACTTCAGCCTGTGTATTTTCCTAGGGTTGTGGTCAATTGTTCAGTGATGTTTCAACAAACCTCCCCTAACCATTGGTGGGTTGGCATCCGTCTGGTCTCAAGAGACAATGGAGTGCGCCTGCAGGGGGCGGAAGAAAACCATGAATATCCATGAATGCTGCATCAGAGAAGGATTTGAGCCATGCAACTCAAACTGGGTCTACAAACCCCTCCAAAAAATTAAGCAAAGGGGCCCTCCAGGATTAGAAACCCTGAATCTTAAGCTACATTAGCTTCATCGTACATTTACCCCTGTTTCTGGCACAATTTACCTACTGCTTTATTGTATAATTATACAGGCTTCCTCAACCTCGGCCCTCCAGATGCTTTTGGCCTACAACTCCCATGATCCCCAGCTAGCAGGACCAGTGGTCAGGGATGATGGGAACTGTAGTCTCAAAAACGTCTGGAGGGCCGAGGTTGAGGAAGCCTGGTACAATATGATTACTCAATATGATACCTGTGTTTCTGGAGTATGAATTCAGATAGATCCTACCTTTGGTGCCCAATGGTTTTTAAAATACAAACACAGTAGGTAGCCAATAACCATCTCTGCACTCCTATCAACAATTTTTAATAAAACGACGTATAATAGTCAGTGCTTAGGAGAGTAGGTTCATACATACCTGCTACAAAACTGAGTGGCGCTGAGTTACAGAGTCACATTCTCTCAGCCTAACCAACTAACCACAGGATTCTTGTGAGAATAATGTGGTTTTTTTTTGGGGGGGGGGGCATGTATGCTACTTTGAGCTCCATGGAAGAAAGCTGGAGTATACACACAGATTTCTGCATTACACCGAAGCTATTTGCCAAATGTAACTCAATGTTTACAGTGGTACCTCAGGTTAAGAACTTAATTTGTTCCAGGTCTGTTCTTAACCTGAAACCGTTCATAACCTGAGGTACCACTTTAGCTAATGGGGCCTCCCACTGCCACCGCAGCGCGATTTCTGTTCTCATCCTGAAGCAAAGTTCTTAACCCAAGGTACTATTTCTGGGTTAGTGGAGTCTGTAACCTGAAGCGTCTGTAACCCGAGGTACCACTGTATTTTTAAAAACCTGACTGGTTTTTGGTTTGGTAAAATACTTCCGCTTCCCACCTCCCTCTACCCCACCAGCACGACGCAAGAGCGTTAAGTGACCTTATGGAGATCCAGTCATGCCTCTGCAATTAATTGCCTTTCTATAACAAATGTCTCAGTTACAATAGTGACTAATGATAAATTTGCCTGGGAAGAAACAAAATGTGCATTACTAAGCATTTGCCAGAGACAAAGAGACATACTGTGCATTCAAATTATTGTGCTTGTTTACTTTAATAAGAAGGTTTGGGGGGGGGGAGTGGGAGGGGGTTATGTTTCAATTGTTGCACCTTTAAAAAAATAATAATATCAAAACACTCATCGCTGGAGAAACATTCTGTTCCTGTGGCAATGCGTTGTTCCTCTGCTTGACTTTTCTTCTCCCACTCCAAAGGTTAAGTTTCTTCAAAGAATTTCTTTCACTGCTCTTTTTATGGTTCCAAACACTCAAGCAAAGTGGGCACAGCGGAAATGGCGTCTGTGCACACACAGAGCCTGCAAAATTATATCGTGGATTTGTAAAAACGAAACAAAAGAAGGCTCAGTGCTTGGAAAGCACATGCCTGAAATAATGTACAGCATTACCATAAAACTTCCACAACTTACATTCTTTAATGCTGTCCCACCAAAGTTGCCTCCTATGAAGTCGGCAGAGCTTTCGCATGTCATGGAACTGGAAATCTAGAGACTCTCTTCCCACCAAAAATCTCTGTGCTGTGACCATGATAATCTCCTCCCCTCTCAGTACCTGATGAACAAGTTTCATTTCTAACAACTGCCTACAGCCACAGTGTTCGAAATTAGGCAGGCGCCAGGCGCGTTTTGTGACTACTGTGGGTCCAATTGCAACCACATGGTGATCTCTGGATGCTAGGTTGGCAACTGGGGAAAGCAAAATATCACTCAGAGAAGGATCTGAAATATTTTCCTTACAACTTGAATTATTTTTATTCTGCATTATTTGATTGTTTTTATGTGTTGTAAACTGCTATGAGATTTGTTCTTTAAAATATAAAGCAGCATAGAATTTGAATTAATAATAATAGCAATGATGAAGATGGTGGTGGTGATGATGATGATGATGATGATGATGATGATATTCCACCAGAGGGGGGACGGAGCCTAGACATTCCATTGTGGCGACCTGAGCCCAGGTTTAAGGTGCCATTTGGTGATTAGAATATAGATAGATAGATAGATCCATACACATACACATACACACACACACACACACACACACACACATATATATATAATCACACACACACACACACACACACATATATATATATGCACCCCCACCCCCACACGACATTTAGAAAACATCTGAAGGCAGCCCTGTTCAGGGAAGTTTGTAATGTGTGAGATTTTGATGTATTTTTAATCTTTGTTGGATGCTGCCCAGAGTGGCTGGCGAAACCCAGCCAGATGGGCGGGGTACAAATAATAAATTATTATTATTATTATTATTATTATTATTATTATTATTATTGAATTTCTAACACTGCAATTTCAGGGAAGTGTCAGTGTATCATAACCATGGCCTGTTTAGAAATACTTGACTGGTCAACAAATATGCCAATTCTTCATGCGGCCTATCGACAAGCAACCAAGCAAAAGGGACAGAACTCAATGAATAAGTACCATTTGTGTATGCAGAAGATCTCGGGCGCAATCTCTGTTAGGATTTCATGTAGCCGATGCTGGCTGGTGTGGTTGGTGTAAATCACATGAGATGTCTGAGAAGAGTGTGGAAAAGGAAGACTGTCTTATCTCTTCTGTCTGAGAATGTTATTGCACTGTACTTTCGCTTTCGCTGTATGCTTTCTGTTTCTGCCAGAGTTTGGAGAACACAGACGTGATTATGGATTCTCTGTCTATATTGTGAATAAAACGTAGTTTAGATCTACGGATGTCTCTATCTTCTTGCTGTGTGGTGCCAGAAGACTTGTGTGCACTTTTCATATGAGAAGTGTCGCAGATGGGCACTCTGAGTGAAGGGACATGCCATTCCAGAGACGTGCCTACTGGGAGATGTTCAGAGGAACTGGGGGTCTGCTGTCCCACCAGGAGCTTTTGCAAACAATATCTGGCATCTCAGCTGATGCGGAAGACTTCCAGCCTAAACCCTGGGGAGCCACTAGCACCCAACAGTAGAGTAGACCATACCCCTGATGCGCTGATCAACCAGCTTTTGAGAGCCTCCGTTCTATTGTATCGCCACCAATGGCTTCCAAACATGAGCCAGATTTTTGTCTCTCCCTACCCCCCTCTGCTACAGGCACACGGGTGGCGCTGTGGGTTAAACCACAGAGCCTCCGATCAGAAGGTCGCGGTTTGAATCCCCGTGACGGGGTGGGCTCCCGTTGCTCGGTCCCTGCTCCTGCCCACCTAGCAGTTCGAAAGCACGTCCAAGTGCAAGAAGATAAATAGGTACTGCTCTGGCGGGAAGGTAAACGGCGTTTCCGTGCGCTGCTCTGGTTCGCCAGAAGCGGCTTAGTCATGCTGGCCCAGAAGCTGTACACCGGCTCCGTCGGCCAATAAAGTGAGATGAGCGCTGCAACCCCAGAGTCAGTCACGACTGGACCCAATGGTCAGGGGTCCCTTTACCTTTACTTTACCCCCCTCTGCCACTTTCCACTCTCCCCCACATCCCACCCATTCCAGAATAAGACAGTGCCACCATGTTAGGTGGCAACTCTGACAGTGGAGGAATTAGCAGCAAAGCTGCCTGATGTGTATGTGGAGCCTTCAAATACACGGAGACTCAAGTCCAACAAAAGTTGCATTCCTGCTAAGAGCAATACAGTACTTGGAATAGCCCGGAAATATACTAACATGGAAACAAGCCCAGAGGAGATAATTAGACAGATGGTCAAAATATCTGGCAGAAATAAGAGGAGGAAAATAGAGATTTTTCTGCTGGCTTGTAGCTTTACATGGGACATGCTTATCTAATAATTGTTAAAGCACAGCCATTTCGGAAGACTTCAAAAGACGGAGGAGTAACCAGTCTCACTGACATTTGAAGGAAGGCTGTGGATTGGTTTTTTAAAAAACAAAAACAAAAAACCCTGATCTTGAACATCAATGGAAAGTTGAATTATGCCAGAGTTGTACAAATAATGCAGTCAAGATTATCTGTACTGCTTTGAACCTTGTTGACTCAAGCCAGACTCATTGGAACAAAATATTTGTTGCTACCTGCCTCTCATTCAATCTTTTTAATGTGTCAGCCCAGCCTACTATGATACAGCTTAATTGCTAAAGAAATGACAGATGACTTGACTTTCAACAACATATTGCAAAACAGGCTCATGTAGCCCTTTAATAGTAGGCCCAATAGCACCATCCTGAATAATCTACTGCTGAAGAAACTCCCAGGAAAGATTTGCCTGACACCTACTTTATTGACGTTTTGATGCCATTTTGACACCTTTATTTCCCCCAAGCAATTGAGGTCTTTTTTGCAGCCTTTTAAATTTATTACAGATTTTCAATACCTATTTTATGTGTGTCATAGATTCATCGAGTTTGAACAGCCTTTGAGAATCATCATGCTGGAAGGTGTTTCAGAGGCTCAATGCGAGATCTGCAACTGCAGCATTGCCTGGTCTCTGCTCAAATACTTAACACAAGAACCTAGGAAGAGCTCTGCTGAATTAGGCCAATGGTCCATCCCTTTCTCACGGCGGAGAACCAGTTGCCTGTGTGAAACCCGTAAGTAGAACCTGAGCATAACAGAACTCTGCCCACCAGCAATCCCCAGAAACTGGCGTTCAGAAGTGCCTTTGACAGTGGAGGTAGAATACAGTCACTGTGACTAGTAGCCATTACAAGTAGCTTCCAGTGATGGAGAGCTTAGCACATCCTGAGGGCATCTGCTCCATAGTCAAAGCTCTTACCAAAATGAATGTTAACCTAATGCTTAGCCAAGATGTGCTTTCCTTCAATTTCCACCTGCTGGCCGTCGTCTTGTCCCCTGGAGCAACAGGGAACAAGTCTTCTCCATCTTTTACATGAGAGCAGTTCAGATATTTGACCGCAATGCAATACGTGCCCTTCCTTAATCTTCTCTTCTCCTAGCTAAACATTCCCCATCACTTTCAGTTGTTCCTCAAAGGATTCCAAAACCTTCACTATTCTGGGGAGAGGTGTAGCATATAGTTACCCTGGATTTACAGATTTTTCCCTGGACAAAATTCCGTTCCAGGAATGTCCCCGGATTCATTTAATGTCCCCGGATTTATATTTTAAGTGTTGTAGATTTATTAGTAAGGAATGAATGTTGCGTGATTGGTTCAACGGCACAAGACACATCATATGGGGAGGCAAAATGGCGGGCATCACAGCAGCGAGCAGCTCCTGAAGCCAGCCAGAGCCAACTGCGCTACCAGGCTGGCTCCGGGCTGCTGAGACTGCCGCTGCCACTGTCGAGGGGGAACCGGGGTTGCCTGGCACGTCAACTGGGGGAACCGTTGACACACACGCACTGTGACCTAAATCGAGCCGGGAGCGAGAGCACCAGGCCACCTGCCCAGCGGTGCTCCAGGGCCAGGAAAACCCTGGAGCCGATGCAGGGAGAAGGAGGAGAGAAGGAGAAGGTGGAAGGAGAAAAAAAAGGGGAGCCCTGACCTTGCTGCACTACTGAGAAGGAGAGGTTGGAGAGCACCAGGAGTGCAAGGACACATGGCTGAGCCCAGGCCCAGCCTGAGCCTACTCCATTGTGGCTAGCATCCGAAGAGAGCAGGCCATGGCCCAGAGGAAGGCCATGCGACAGAGGAGACCACAGAAGAGAAGATATTAATTCTTAATTTTTTAAAAAAAAAACTAAAAGAACTTTCTCTCTCTCTCTTTTTTAAAGGGTCCCTGGATTCTTTGAAAAAAATCTGGTAACCTTAGTGTGGCATGTCAACCCTATATAGCTAATAGAACTCAAATATTTCATGGCACCAAAAACACCACTGGTTTCGTGACAGTTTCCTTCTTTGAATTTCATTACGGCATCATTTTTAAAGCAAAGGCAGGAGGAAGGGCTGTTTTCGGTGGCCTTACTGGCAAAGCCAAAAAGTGTAGTCAACAGCCCCACTCCTCTCATGTAACACTTTCCTGAGGGAAAAGCCATGTGTGCACTTTGTGCTCTGTGCACTTTTGGGAAGGAGCCCAAGACGGCGCATGCTTTCCTGGCTAATAAGGCAGACTTCCTTGATGTCTCTAGAATATACAGTAGTAACAGAGCCTTTCAGATACCCAGGTTCCAAGAGTTTAGGACTTATAATCAGAACCTTGCACCGAACCAGGAAATAAACTAGAAAGCAGCATAGACTCAGAAGAATTGGAGAGAGATGCAAATCCAGCTTAAAAATCTAATTGCTGCATTCTGACCCAGCTGAAGTTTCTAAACATTTTGAAGACCCAGCGCCACACAAATCAAAAAGTTAGCCACAGCTAAAGGCATTCACTCATTAGACTGTGTGAGAGCAACTTTTGTCCCACCAGATATTTTTTGCTGAACTACAGCTCCCATCATCCCTTGCCACTGACTACACCTGCTGGGGGCATGGGAGTTGTAGTTCGCAACCATCTGGAGCAGCCTTTCTCAACCTGTGGGTCCCCAGATGTTGTTGAACTACAACTCCCATCACACCTAGCTAGCAAGGCCAGAGCTCAGGGATGATGGGAACTGTAGTCCAACAACATCTGGGGACCCACAGACAAAGGTTCCCACAACTGACTTAGACATATCAAACTTGGCAGAAGTTCCTCACATCAGGCACAGGGCCTCCACCACCATTTTTCAACTAGCGTTTCCACTGAACCAGAGAGACTCCCATATCCCTTTTGGCAAGTTAAGAAAGTTCAAGATGTAGCCCAGAAGGAGGCTCCACTCATTGAGTCTCTTCCTCCTAAGGGAGCGAGCACACGTGGGAGCCTTTCAGTCTCAAGTAGCTTTCCTTGCATCTGCATAAGTAAACCCAGATGCTTCTATTTAACGCATCTTTCACGCACTGCAAATGCCGACGCCAGTATTGTCAATTTTCCTTTTCTTTTTGAAATTAATTTTTATTTGATTTTACTAATATAGAATTATAACAATACAGCCATACACATCCACAATTAAATATTCCTCCGAATCTCGGGCTTCCCACCTTCCCCTCCGTAGGTCCTATCTTAAACCTTTTCTACTGCATCTTTTTCAATAGTCCATTGCGTCTTTTTCAATAGTCCACCAGACGCGGGGTTACGACTGCTCGACTAACTTAAGACATTCGGGCATTTAATTTTAGGGTTTTAATGTTTGTTTTTTTCTCTGCCGGGTCAGCAGTTTTAACCAAAACGGTTTTTTTTTAGAACAAGGTAATATCTAATGCAACCTTGATTCCCACGAGGAGAAAAGAACTCACCTTCAGGGCGCTATATGCCATGCAGTGCCAAAAAAACAACAACACTTTTCGAATATCCTTATCCACGTGCTTCCTCGCGTCCAGTCGTTAACAGTTATCAAAGGTAATGGTATTCCAAAAAAAGAAGCAGAAGTGTGCAGTGCGTGGGTATTAATAATGATAATGATGCAAGGTGCTGCCCTAAACACTTGCACGGCTCCTTCGTGCAACCTTCTCAAGCCTCCGCTCCCGCGCTGCAAACCAGCAGCCAGTTAAGCCGGGGAAACCCGAACCAGCGCGCGGCCTCCCGCACTTGCGCGCGCAGAGGGTTTCGGGAGCCGTAGTCCCCGAGACTCTCGCCCTCCGCTCCCCTCGGAGGAAGTTGATGGCGGGGGGAACTACGTTTCCCGTCGTGCATTGCGAAGAGGGCGGAGATGAGGAAACGAAAGTGTCCCTGCAGAAGAAACAGGCCCGGTTTTGGAGGCGCGCGCGGTTTTAACTCCTGCGCCGGTCCTGAGAGGTTTGTTGTTGTTCTGCGCGCGCGCTGAGTAGTCGGAGGCGCGCGAGAGCATAAAAGAGACAATATTATATATCTATATATTGTTTTAAAGTTGCTTTGTGCGAAACGGCAGCCTTTCCCGCTTGGAAGATTTGTAATGGAGTCCTGGGCTTGTTGAGCCGATCAGTAAGCCCCGCCTCGTGTGCCATCGGGCTTACTCCCGAGTAAGTTCCTGCTGGGCGGATCTTGATCTGGACGGTTGTCGGGCGGCATATTCCACACCGCTAATGTAGAGATCCAGCGCCTGCGGTTACATCCCTGACCCCCTTTGCTTGCATTCGCAGAGAAGCCCCAATGCGTTCCAGTGAGTCTTGACTCCCAAGTAAGTTTGCGCGCGAGGATTGCACCTTCAGAACCGTAAACCGGGTCCCTCAGCGATTGCCTCAAGTCGGGGATTTAAAAGATGTCCCCCTCCCCTTCTCTATCCCGGGAATGTACGGAGAGAGAAGTGTTGGGGGCGAAATGCCACGTGAACTCGCATTGCAATCGCTGGTGATGGGCAGACAAGTGTAAACTATGGTTACCAGGTTTTTTTCAATGAGCCCCCCCCCTTTTTTTTTTTTTGGAAGATGAGTAGCAACAGGGAGGGTCGCGGGTGGCACAGAGCCTAGGACTTGCTGATCAGAAGGTCGGCGGTTCAAATCCCTGTGACGGGGCGGGGTGGATTCCTGTTGCTCCCTCCCAGCTCCTGCCAACCTAGCAGTTTGAAAGCACATCAAAGTGCAAGTAGATAAATAGGTACCACTCTGGCAGGAAAGTAAACGGCATTTCCATGCACTGCTCTGGTTCACCAGAAGCAGCTTAGTCATGCTGGCCACATGACCCGGAAGATGTACGCCGGCTCCCTCGGCCAGTAAAGCAAGATGAGCGCCACAATCCCAGAGTCGGTCATGACTGGACCTAATGGTCAGGGGTCCCTTTACCTTTACCTAGCAACAGGGAGTCAGTAGTGGGGATGGTGAGGCTGCCGCTGTCACGTTTCCCGGGGATAGCTTTGCAAATCTGGGGGCATTCCGGGGATGGAATTTGTCTGGGGACAGATTTGCAAATCTGGGGTCTGGAACTGGGAACCGGACACGTCTGGTAACCCTAGTGTAAACTGTCTTGAACAGGAAATAGATTCCCGTGCATTTCCTCTTAACGCCGGAGTTTTAGAAGGAGCTGTTGACTCCTGCGTGTCTCCCTGACTGTGGGGAACTGGGACCCTATGCACGCTGCCAGTTTGCATACGGTTAGCAAAATTTTTTCAAAGAATCCGGGACACTTTTTTTTTTAAGAGAAAAAAGTTATTTTTATTTTTTTTAAAAAATTAAGAAGTAATATCTTCTCTTCTGGGGTCTCCTCTTTCGCATGGCCTTCCTCTGGGCCCCGGCCTGCTATCTTCGAGTGCTAGCTGCCATGGAGTGGGCTCAGGCTGGGCCTGGGCTCAGCCACGTGTCCTTGCATTCCTGGTGCTCTCCTTCTCAGCGGCAGCGGCAGTGGTGCGGCAAGGTCGGGGCTCCCCTTTTCCCCCTCCTTCCTCTTCCTCTTCCTTCTCCTTCTCCTTTCCTCCTTCTCCCTGCATCGGCTTCGGGGTTTTCCTGGCCCCGGACCACCGCTGGGCAGGTGGCCAGGTCTCTTGGTCCCGGCTCAATTTGGGTTGCAGGGGGGTGGGGTGTCAGCGGTTCCCCCAGTTGATGTGCTGGACGTCCCCAATTCCCCAGCAGCAGCAGTCTCAGCAGCCCAGAGCCAGCCTGGTAGCACAGTTGGCTCTGGCTGGCTTCAGGAGCTGCTCGCTGCCGTGGCGCCCGCCATTTTGCCTCGCCGGAAGTCCCATATGATGTGTCTTGTGCCGTTGAACCAATCACGCAACATTAATTCCCTACTAATAAATCTACAACACTTAAAATATAAATCTGGGTACATTAAATGAAATCCGGGGACATTCCTGGGATGAACTTTGTCCAGGGACGAATTTGTAAATCCGGGGACTGTCCCCAGGAAACAGGGGTGTCTGGTAACCATAAGTTTGCAGTGCTGAGCATGTTTGACTGAGAAGGAAGCCTCTTTTAAGTTCCTTGGGGTTTATCCCAAGGTAGAGAAAGAAAGCCCCATTGAACACAGGGAGACTTGCCTTTGAGTAAACTTGCACAGGCTTAACACCCTAAGGCTGTAATCCTATGCACACTTGAAAATCTGGTGGGACTTTGGGTAGGGATGTATATAGGATTGCATGGCTATTTATGCATGGATGTCCATAGTAGGGTGATCAGGAAAAATAGGATGGGGCTCTCATGGGCATAGCCAGGATTTATGTTGGGGGGGGGGAGAACCGAGCTATATGCAATGCGATTGGTCAGCTAATTAATTATTTTTATTTATTTGCTTGATGGGGGGGGGGCTGCTCCTCCCAGTTATGCTCATGAGTGTTTCTAATCTTCTGTTGGAAGCTGCCTAGAGTGACTGGGAAAACCCAGCCAGATGGGCAGGGTTATAAATAATAAATGATGATGATGAGAATTGTTGATTAAAATTAAAATATTGTTTCAATATTTTAATTGTTGTATTTTAATATTGTTTTTAAGTTGTGTTCAGTCAACTTGTTTTTATTATTGCTTGTTAGCCGCCCTGAGCCCGGCCTTGGCTGGGGAGGGTGGGGTATAAAAAAAATTCTTCTTCTTCTTCTTCTTCTTCTTATTATTATTATTATTATTTATTCCAGGCAACTCGTAAAGGTGCAGGAGCCTTGCCCCCTTTTTCCAAACTGCAAATCTAGCACATAGGATTGTACAGACGAGTTTTAGTTTTTGCTGTGGTTTATTTCCATATTTGGCTGACTGAACAACTTTTTTCTCCCTCCCCCATTTTGTTTAGACTACTGGAGCTGAAGCAAGTGGAAGTTTGACATTCCACCAACATGCTTTCCAGTTTGTCTGCCTTATCTGCCACAAGCAGATTACCCTCCGCTGATGCATTCGAAAATCGAAATATTTGCTTCGCACTCACCAGACGGTCACAGGGATTTCACACAAAAGATGCTGGTGTGGTCTATAGAAAAAACATGGGGATTCTGAGGAAGCTGGTATGCCAGGTAAATAGGTACTGAAAACCCATTAGCCCTGTGTTGCAGCTGAATTCGTTACATCTTGTGAAGAAAGTACTTCTGTGTAGAATATGTCAATCATAAATTGTGATAATCCCTGATAGGTTTCTCATGCAGAAAATTTGTAGTGTGTGAAGCAGTACTAACGGGGTAAATTTTCAGGGATTGTTAATGCAGGCAAGATTAAGGGGACTTTAATTTGATACACGGGACGCGGGTGGCGCTGTGGGTTAAACCACAGAGCCTAGGACTTGCCGATCAGAAGGTCGGCGGTTCGAATCCCCGCGACGGGGTGAGCTTCCGTTGCTCGGTCCCTGCTACTGCCAATCTAGCAGTTCGAAAGCATGTCAAAGTGCAAGTAGATAAATAGGTTCCACTCTGGTGGGAAGGTAAACAGCATTTCCGTGTGCTGCTCTGGTTCGCCAGAAGTGGCTTAGTCACAACCCCAGAGTCTGTCACGACTGGACCTAATGGTCAGGGGTCCCTTTACCTTTAATTTGATACATAGAAGATCAATGAGTTTCATGCACAGTATTACTGACTCTTTTGGTTCTATCATTGGTGCAATCCAATAAGTATCTACTCAGAAGTACCGTATTTTTTGCACCATAACACTCACTTTTTTCCTCCTAAAAAGTAAGGGGAAATGTCTGTGCGTGTTATGGAGGGAATGCCTACGGGTGGCATGCCTACAGATTTTCCTCCTCTAAAAACTACGTGCGTGTTATGGTCGGGTGCGTGTTATAGAGCGAAAAATACGGGTAAGTCCCATATTTGTTCATTGGGCTTACTCCTGAATGTTTATATTGTCTATTAAAAAAAATAAAGATCCTGACCTGCAGATGCCTGTGCTCCACTCAGGGTGACCAAGAAAGAAAATCAAATTTAAAAAAACAAAACAAAAACCATGCTGTATAATCCAATATGATTTCAAAGCCCCCTATTTTGCTAGAAGTTGTTGATGTAAGGTCAGTTCAGGGGCTAATCACTCAGGGTAACTGATAGACTATGAGAAATTGTAGAAACTTTTTGGATTCTATACTTAAGACTTTGTAATTGAAGATGGAAAAGGGCTGCCACTCTTTATCACCTCAGCCCAAAATATTTGTAATGTAGACATGCTACTTCTACTTCTTAATTTATGTTTTCTTTTCACCTTAATTAAGACATTACTGAAACCTATGCATGCCCACACATAGGCACACGATTGCAGCCATAGACGTCAGATTCCTGTTGTACAGGCTTTGTATCTGTAATGGAAGCCAGTGAAAATGTATTTAATTGATACAAAAAAATGTAATAATGCCATGCACAGTTCACATTTTATTAAACCAAGGAAGTATAATGTTCTTTCTTACATGCAAAAATGTGTTTTTATTCACAAAAGCCCTGTTTTTCTGATCTTTTACAATAGTATATAATCATTAAAAACAAACCAGTTTGCTAGAGTTCCTTTCCTAGGATCCCTTTGCCTAATATGGAAAACAGGCTTTGCATTCACTACAAAATGAATACAAATGATTAATGTAGGGCCATTTCAGGTACGTATCCTAAACCACATTTTTTATAACAGATCACTGTGATTTATTTCAGGAAAGTACAACATTCAGGAACGTTTGGACAACACATTCCACGTCTCCAATTGCTTATCAAAGTGGGAGGATTTATTTCGACAATTATCGGTGCTGTGTGAGCAGGTATTTTATTTCAAAAACACACATTTAGAAGTGATTTTTCTCCTACATCTTGCGACTCTATTTCCTGCATAAATATTTGTAAAACGGAGGATTGCAATGTGGCACGGAATATCTCATTTTAAGAACTTATATGTGTGTGTGTGTTTGTGTGTGTGTGTAAGTCACTTTAAGACAAAATATTTTTTGTTTGTAAGTGACAAATAAATGCAATAAATAAGACCTCTTTATTTTTGCATTCGCATCCGAGGTCAAAATTGTTTTTCAAACAGGAGAGGATTTATGTTAAGAAAATAAATGCATGTGGTTGTTTAGAAATCCTAAGCATATGGATTTTTAAATAACTTCATGAATACATATGCCTGCACACTGCTATATGCATACAGGCGGCGACCATTTTGAGCGGGGGTTCCATTCCTGCCCCCCGCCATCAGTGGAGCGTGTCACTTGGCCACACCTAAAAGGGTTGCTGCCTGTAGTTCAGTGAATGTATTAGTCGTGCTGCCACGCAAGCTGAGAGAAAAGAACAAACGGAGTTGTCGCTGTTTCCATTTGTAGTGGAAAGTTTGTTTTATTGCTGTGCAATTTATGCATCCCAAATCACTTTGATACTGCTTCGTCCGTCGTTTTACAATTGAACAAGAATTTGAGTAATTGTTGGTGTAATTGTGGTCGTGCGTTTTATGTCGTTTTTTTAATCTTGCTCTGTGGCTGTTTGCTGAAGTGCTTTGGTTAAATCTGTAAATAAAGACTTTGGTAAAATGTAACCGGGAAGAATATCCTGTCTAGTAAAGTGGGATATTTGTCCCCTGAACTCCCAGTTCAGCTCTAGGGTGGCCATTTATGTTTTGATTTTAAAAAGAGGGCAACCAAGGAGATAGATTTTCATAATATTTGCATATGTGCACAAATATCCATAGTTACAAATTTGGAATTCAAATACAAATGCAGTGCACCTCTTCATAGTGGGAAAGATCATGAGCGGTGACCTGTGAACCTGCTCAGTCTGTTACTCAAGTTTTTTATTGTCGAAGGCCATCTTAAAGGCTCCTTCACTGCTGTTTCTGGTTCTTTAACTTTTCATCGGACTTAGGCCGGAGAGACCTTCAAACTGAAGACTCCTTCAGGCATAGGATTGTCCTCAGCAAAGTAGGACACATGGCCATTGTGCTACTGTTGTTGCTGCTCTCAGGAGTCACAACCCTTTTTTAAGCTGGCGCCACCCCGAGAGACAAAAAGAAAAAAATGGGTGTAAAAGTGAAATCCAGTTGAATTAATCTGAACATTGAAGGGCTCATGGAGCTGAAAGAGGAACCCGGAAAGAGCGTCGCTCTTGGAACTTCCTCCTCCAGCGCAGGTGGCACTGTGATCTAAACCGCTGAGCTTCTTGAGCTCGCCGATCAGAAGGTGGGTGGTTCGAATCCCCACAACAGATTGAGTTCCCATTGCTCTGTCCCAGCTCCTGCCAACCTAGCAGTTCGAAAGCACGCCAGTGCAAGCAGATAAATAGGTACCACTGCAGCGGGAAGGTAAACGGCATTTCTGTGCGCTCTGGTTTCCGTCACAGTGTCCTGTTGCGCCAGAAGCAGTTTAGTCATGCTGGCCACGTGGCCTAGGGAGCTGTCTGTGCACAAACACCGGCTCCCTCGGCCTGAAAGCGAGATGAGTGCCACAACCCCATAGTCGCCTTTGACTGGACTTAACCATCCAGGGGTCCATTACCTTTTACCTTACTCTTAAGGGGAGAAAATAAGGGCTCAGACATTTTGTGCATGCCATGGCCAGACCTCAAGGGGGATAAGGCGCCTGTGGGTGACTGTCTTAGTTGTTTTTAAGTTGTAGACTGCCCTACCATTGTATTTGCAGCATCTATGGGCACTTACAGTAGGTTTAAAAAATAGCATCCAACAGAAATCAAATAATCTTGGTTATGGTATTTGGAGAAGATAGAAGTGGTCAGATAGAAGTTCACAGCAGCCATATGTCAGAAGGTCGGCGGTTCGAATCCCCGCGACGGGGTGAGCTCCTGTTGCTCGGTCCCTGCTCTTGACAACCTAGCAGTTCGAAAGCACGTCAAAGTGCAAGTAGATAAATAGGTACCACTCTGGCGGAAAGGTAAACAGCATTTCCGTGTGCACATGACCCAGAAGCTGTACACTGGCTCCCTCGGCCAATAAAGCGAGATGAGCACCGCAACCCCAGAGTCATCCGTGACTGGACCTAATGGTCAGGGGTCCCTTTACCTTTACCCTAAGGGGTGAACTACAGTTCTCAGGATTCTGGGGTCATGCACTTATATGTATGGTGTGTATAAAGTATTGATCGTTATTTATTATAATAATAGATAAAAAGCCTTTTTGAATCATGGAAAATAATATACTCTAATTCCTCCCCCGCTTTCTCAGCACCACACCGGAGCCGAGGATAATTTATCAAATGCCAAGGCGGCCTAGATCGGAAAAAATAGAAGATGCTTTGTTATTGGAATGCCCAGTGGTAAGATTTCTTCTCTCCCCCCCCCCCCCCATGAAACAACTTTACTGAGAAAAACAAGAACCAGACTCCCTTGTGTCATCTTTAGCATATTATTATTTTCCTTCCTTCTTTCCTTTTAACTAGAAGTCCAACACATGAAATAATCTTTGGGGAGCTGCCTTTTGGGACCAAAGTAATCAGCATCTTTTAAAGGGTGGGCCGCTCCTGTCTGTTCAGGCATTTACATGTGTACAGTCATCTTCTGGTAATCAGGTTCAAATACGCTATGGGTGTGGACAAAACTCATCATTTTGTAAGCTTCCTTACAAGATTGTGAAGCCTCAATACACTGTATAAGAAATCCTTTAAAGCAAGCAGCTGGTGGGTTTGCAAGTCATAATAGGGTGCACGTTCTGAAATTCCACACCCCAGGCTGCTGTAACTAGCAAGTGCTTGTGTTATGCTATGTTGCAGTTGCATTATTCCATATTGGAAACAGTGTTAGAAACAGAGATATGAAAGCTAGGAGCTAAAAGGCACCTTAAACCTAGGTTATGGGCGCAACAATGGAATGTCTAGGCGCACTTTTTAATAACAAGAATTCAAAGCTGAAAATGAATGAACTGCAGCTAAAATATTAGGTTCATTTTTTACATGGTCTATTCCTTCCCCTCCCCACTCCCCTAATATCCTTCTCCAGTCTTCAGAGGGTAGCTGGCAGTGGGGAGGCAGAAAAAGCTCTTCCTTTCCTCCCACTCTACAGTTTTAATCTGAAATCTTAGGCGCAGTACTGCGCCCAGAGCTCAGGAACTGCTCGTGCTACTGAAACTCCCTGTCGCAAAATGCGCCAGGAACAAGGGGAGTTTCAAACACTGATTGAAAGGATGGCAAAATATCCATTCGCATAACAGCTGGAGGGTGAAGGGGCTCATATGTTACAAGTCCAGAAGTGAGTGTAATGTGTTGCTTGTGTGTTCTGTCCACAGGGACACATTGCACAGCCCATTGGGATCCCTATCAGAGGTCAACCAAGTCTCCAAATTGTGTAGAGCAAATGTTCAGAGGTGCCTTAAGTTCAGCGCTTCGCATTTTCTCCGTAGGAGAGCCAGTGTGGTGTAGTGGTTAAGAGCGGTGGACTCGTAATCTGGTGAACCGGGTTCGCTTCCCCGCTCCTCCACATGCAGCTGCTGGGTGACCTTGGACTAGTCACACTTCTCTGAAGTCTCTCAGCCCCACTCACGTCACAGAGTGTTTGTTGTGGGGGGAGGAAGGGAAAGGAGATTGTTAGCCGCTTTGAGACTCCTTAAAGGGAGTGAAAGGTGGGATATCAAGTGCAAACTCCTCCTCCTCCTCCTCCTCTTCTTCTTCTTCTTCTGGTATTCACACAGGTTCACTATTTGGGGTTGGGACGTGAACCCATTGTCGTGGTTGATAATCACTTCACAGATAAGGAGTTGAGACTCCAACAAAGAGATGGGGGGAGAGCTGCCCGTGGTTGTAGTTACAGTGGTACCTCAGGTTAAGTACTTAATTCATTCTGGAGGTCCGTTCTTAACCTGAAACTGTTCTTAACCTAAAGCACCACTTTAGCTAATGGGGCCTCCTGCTGCCGCCGCGCTGCAGGAGCACAATTTCTTTTCTTATCCTGAAGCAAAGTTCTTAACCTGAAGCACTATTTCTGGGTTAGCGGAGTCTGTAACCTGAAGCGTATGTAACCCGAGGTACCACTGTGTTATCATTACTATTCTTAATAATGATTTAATTTCTATACCACCCTTCCTCCAAGAATCACAGGTCGGTTTACAAAATAAAAACACAAAAATACACAACATAGGAACATTCTCTACTTCTTAACACAGGGTGATGTGCTGCCGACTCCATCAGACTACAAACCTTCCTTGTTGGTTCTGACAGCAAACAACTGGCTCTTTCGCCTTTCTGCAAGTACGGGAGAAATACTTGAAAAAGTGTACCTTACTTCCCACTGCAAATTCAGGTAAAGAAGGTAGGCTTTAGTGTAAGATGGCTTGAGGGTTACTTCTCAGCACAGAGTGAAATCCTATCAATGCTTACTTGAAAGCAAGTCCCTCCTAGTGGGGCATTCTACTCTAGGCCACTATCCTGTGTCCACTTACTAGTGAGTAAGAGCCATTGAACTCAGCAGGACTTCACTTCAGCACAATCCAAAGTACATTGCCTCACAAGTAGGGATAGATGAATATACCGCTTGGTATATCATTTTTCCAGCTTTAAATTTAGTTCTCCACATTTCTGCAGCAATTTGCATTAAAAAAAAAATCCCATGAAAATTTGCCAGCGTTTTAATATTAATTTCTCATTAAAAAGACAATTTGTTTGCTGTAGATTTGACTAATATACAGAACTGCACACAAAATCATGCTTGTTTATGATGCATTTTTGTAAGCAGTCTTCCCTTGCGTGCTTTTTTTGTCTGTTATTTTTGCTAATATATGCATTTTAAGACATATTTGCCCCTAATATAATGCAAATCTTTACGTATTGTTTGGTTGGAGAACTGCATTTGTACATTCTGGAGAGGTGCGAATTTCAGAAGTTGGCTGCCTTTCGATTTGCAGGTTAGTGCAGATTAGCTAGTTTCTTATTGAAATGCAAACAGAGCCAAATTTCCCTCCCAACTCAAAAGTACCTCTCCCTGGAATTGATAATTGTCTGTATTTCTGAGTCATGCACTCAGGACGGAAGCGCCAACCTTTATCAGATTATGACTGGCCTTTGCCTTAATCACAGCCTTTTCGTGGAAGCTGGAAGAGGTCCCAAGGAAGATTGATTCCAAAATGATTTTAATATCGCTTTCTTACTGGGGAGAGAATGCTTCCGCTTCTTCACGGTTTGCTTATTACCAACAGAGCCTCTTAAATAATAGGTGTTGCTTACTCTTAAATAATAGGTGTTGCAATGGCAGGTGACTGCCATTGCTTACTTCCCTTTTTCCAAATAGGTCAATCCTTTTTCTTGGCAGCTCCAGAATGGGAAAAGGGCAGCAGGGAATGGCTTGATGGGGTGGTAGCTCTCACCCTACCTCTAGTCAGCTGCTGCCTTCCAGGAGGGGTGAGGAGGTGGCGAGGTCAGTGTGGTGGAAAGGCATGAACCTCAGGGTAAGGGTAAAGGGACCCCTGACCATTAGGTCCAGTCGTGACCGACTCTGGGCTGCGGCGCTCATCTTGCTTTATTGGCCGAGGGAGCCAGCGTACAGCTTCTGGGTCATGTGGCCAGCATGACTAAGCTGCTTCTGGTGAACCAAAGCAGCCCACGGAAACACCGTTTACCTTCCCACCAGAGCGGTACCTATTTATCTACTTGCACTTTGACATGCTTTCAAACTGCTAGGTTGTCAGGAGCAGGGACCGAGCAACAGGAGCTCACCCTGTCGCAGGGATTCAAACCACCGACCTTCTGATTGGCAAGCCCTAGGCTCTGTGGTTTAACCCACAGCGCCACCCACGTCCCTGTAAATAAAGTAGATTAGCCAAAATGCTGAGTTGCTGAGGTCTGTCATGCGAACTGCGCAGACTCTGTGGATCCCTAAGTGTGCCGATGTCTGTTAGCATCAGTCGCTGTGATGTTCGGGCAGAAGAAAGCTTTTAAAGCTCCTGAACGATCGACTAGGAGGGAGGGAACATGCCAGTTGGGCATGTGTCTCTGCCAGGGTCCTACTCGAGTGTAGGCTGAGCTCCTGACAAACACAACCCATCAGAGATCAGCAGAGAGCCACTGAGGGCCTAAGAGAGTGAAGTATTCAAAGCATCTCAGTGAGGGATTTGCCATGGGCCCCATATTGTAAAGGACGTTGAAAACAAAGCAATTCACTTTCCCAGAAATAAATGGCATTTCATTTTGGTGTGTTTTGGTCCGTTTACCTTTTATTTGGTCTGTTTACCTTTTACCGCTAGATATCTAAGTTGGGATGTTCCTCAAGAGGTCATGGTTGTCAAGTCAGCTCAGCTGAAGCTCCCTGCGGCCGCACGGCAGGTACGTTGGCTTGAAAGTATTTGCTTTCAATAGGAGACCTTTTGGGCTGCTTCTCATGTCACGCTATATAGGAAACTTTAGGAACTGTTTCTCCCTGATTTTGCTTATGGGATTACTGTGTCTTTAAAGGACAAGGATACTTGGGGCTTCTGAGTCTATAAACTATCTCAGAATTTTGGGAGTCCCTGATCTGACTCGAGATGCCTTGTGAACAGCGTTCGAAGCTCCCATTGTTCCAGGCACGTTTTGCGACAAGGAATTTCTTTAGCGCAAGCCGTTTCTGAGCTCTGGGCGCAGTACTGCGCCTAAGATTTCAGATTAAACCTGCAGAGTGGAAGGAAAGGAAAAGCTTTTTCTGCCTCCGCACTTCCAGCCACTCTCTGAAGACCGGAGAAAAGACCCTCTTAATAATATTAAGGGGGTTGGCAGGGAAAGGACTAGACCATGTGAAAAATGAACCTAATATTTTTGCTGCAGTTCTTTCATTTTCAGCTTTGTATCCTTGTTATAAAAAAAGTGCGCCTAGACATTCTTTGTTGAGCACATAACTTAGGTTTAAGGTGCCCTTTAGCTCCTAGCTTTCATATCTCAGTTTCTATCACTGCTTGTTAATGGCTCGATCCAACTTGGGCAATCTTATCCAGATCACCCCACTCACCTCTTAATTCGGGAAGTACAGAAAGCCAATCCACACCCCTAGTGCATCTGTTTTCAGAGCGGTAGCCCTCTTGCTCTCTCCCGAGAGATTATACCATCATAAGTGCATACCTTTATATGTGCTTGAGGAAGAAGATGATCATTCGTATCTACCTCTGTCCTATCATGCCCAAGCTGAAGTGTGATAACTGTATCCGGCATGTTCCTTCCTAGCCTGGCATCCAGCAGTCTGTGCTTTTCTTCCTTGCCGTGTTCAGAGTTCTTCCGCTTTCGTTCATCGGGATGCTAGAACTTAACAAAAAAGTAAGTCTGCTATCCTAGGGGTTAGCTGGCCTCTTTTCTCTTTTCAGAAAGTAAAGCCATCGATCGGTACAAATTGCTTGTTTTAGAAACCCTGAGAAGCCATTATTATTATTGAATTTACTGTATTTCCCCATGTATAACACGCCCCCATGTTTAAGACACTCCCTATTTTGAGGGACTCAAAATTAAGATGGGGGCAATTGCCCCCGGCGCTGTGGGTGAAGATTGGAAGAAATTTAAAGGCTACCTACAGAAATATTGCAAAATTAATGAATGTTAGAATGATGTTGGATAGAAATTAAGTGGTTTCCAGCTGTAATGCTTTAAGGGAATATGAGAGAGAGAAAAAAAGGCTTAGAAACAGGTTAAAATTTAATGGTAAGGATTTGCTGAACTAACAAATTGAATTGGAATACAAAAAAGGGAGGTATGAGGAGGTCCGGGAAACATGTTAAAGGAAAATAAGTAATGGAAAATCTGCATTTTTTTTTTAATTATTTTTATTTTTGTTATTATTTTTTCTTTTTCTTTTTATCTTTATTGTATTATTATTAAAAACCTTAATAAATATTCTATTAAAAAAAAAAACCCACAGAGCCTAGGACTTGCAGATCAGAAGGTCGGCGGTTCGAATCCCCGCGACGGGGTGAGCTCCCGTTGCTGGGTGCCCGCTCCTGCCAACCTAGCAGTTTGAAAGCACGTCAAAGTGCAAGTAGATAAATAGGTACCACTCCAGCGGGAAGGTAAACGGCGTTTCCATGCACTGCTCTGGTTCGCCAGAAGCGGCTTAGTCCTGCTGGCCACATGACCCCGAAGCTGTACGCCGGCTCCCTCGGCCAATAAAGTGAGATGAGCGCCGCAACCCCAGAGTTGTCCGCAACTGGACCTAATGGTCAGGGGTCCCTTTACCCTTTACCTTTATAAGACTACCCCCCCCCCTTTTAACATTATTTTTTGGTAAAAAAACTAGTCTTGTACACAGAAAAGTACGGTATATACCACCCTGTATGGCTCCAGGTCCTAATTTCTAACCAATGCTGGTGATTTTTGTCAAGTGTAGGAGGCCTCTACTGATCTCTTCATTTATTTTCTTTCCGCTCAATCCAGATCTTTGGAAACAGCATGACAGACGCCACGCTGTCTCATAACATGCTGGTTGTGACACACAGCTCTGGCCTTGTCAGGCTGTACAGCTTCCAGGCTATCACTGAGCAGGTAAAGGACCACGAGCAAAATCAGTACCGCGCCGTCGATGCAGAAGTTGTTTTAGAGTAACGTAGCTTACATGCTTAAGGTTGGGGAGAAGCAGCAGAAGGAGGGGAGAAGCAAAGGTTAAAAAGGCATTGATATGAGTCAGTAACAAATATCCCCTGTTGCACATAAGCATAAACTTGGTTCCTGAATCATACAGAGAGGGGGAATTTGCTCTGCACGGAACTCCAAAAGAAGCGTATGGGAAAAGAACAACAACGGAAACAAAATGAGGTCAACTTATTTTTTGTGGGTGGCAGAGATGTGCCCTTCAGAGATTGCTGGGGTGTAGCTTCTGCCATCCCTGACAACTGGTCATGTGGCTAATGGCATTTGGTGTTCAACGGGGCGTTTGCAGGGCACCTGGCTGGAGAAGGCCATTGTTCCAAAAAGCAAGCGAGCAAAAATAAAAATAAAAATATGGAACGCTTCACGAATTTGCATTGCCAAATTATAGGAGTACTACAATATATCCAAAACAATGGGAGAAATTGGAAGGATCTCAAAAGAGAAGATAGACAGGGACTGGAAGGTGTTTAAAGGATACTTGCAAAACCATATTGAAAAATCAGAACTCCTATTAGAATAAACAAGTTCCGTTTTAAATACTGGAATACTAAATAAGATGGATAACAATGTGTAATAGAAAAAGAAGCATGAAATTAGGTTAAAGGTGTGTGAAAGAAAGTAAAAGAAGTGGAAAGAAATTGCAATTGAGTAGATTGGAAGTCACACACAAAGGTGGGGTGAGGGGTGGTGGATGGTGATGGGAAAAGGAATTATCTGTGGGATTGAGTGTAGGTATGTTTGAACATTTTTAAGGATTGTATGAAATGTATGTTTGGATATTTCAAAAAACAAATAGCGAGCGAGCAGTATCATCCTAGCCATAACATTTTGCAGTGCCTCAGAACGTTTGTCAGCCACATTCCCTTCTGTGAGCAACCTTCCTCATGCTGGTAGGTGGACAGGACCCTGAGGCAAAACCAGCCAGACTAGAATGGTCCTTCCTCCAGACTAGGGTGGTCCAATGCACAGCCCAAGGCCTGCATGTGGCCCTCAAGGCAATATTTGACTCTCTCCACCCCCCAGCCTACCCCCAAGCCAGGTAAGTGAGGCACTGGGCTTGGGGAAGTAGGTGTGAGGGCCCTGACAGTGTCCTGGAGTCCTTCTGCCTACTTCCCAAAGCCTAGTTAGTGCTTTCCCTGCATTGGGAAGGAGGTGGAAGGGCTCTAGGACCCTACCAGAGCCTTGCAACTCCTTCCCAAAGGCCAGGGGCTCCCTTACACAGCTTTGGGAAGGCAGCACAAAGGATGGGGAGGTGGGGTGTCAAATTTTGGCTTTGCTCGCCTCTGCCCCTGTCCAACAAGGCAGTGTGCATCTTGTGGGTTCCCTGCCAAAGTACAGTGGTACCTTGGGTTACATACGCTTCAGGTTACATACGCTTCAGGTTACAGACTCCGCGAACCCAGAAATAGTGCTTCAGGTTAAGAACTTTGCTTCAGGATGAGAACAGAAATCGTGCTCCGGTGGCGCAGCAGCAGCAGGAGGCCCCATTAACTAAAGTGGTGCTTCAGGATAAGAACAGTTTCAGGTTAAGTACGGACCTCCGGAACGAATTAAGTACTTAACCCGAGGTACCACTGTATGGCCCACATGGTCTGAAAAGTTGGACTGCCCTGATTCAGGCAAGCGAGAGGCATCAAGAGTTCAAGATCACATTCCAGAACGCTGTGGGTGCAAAGGAAGGGCCAGTGAGGGGCAAGGCCTGGGAGAGTTCTGAGGACCAAACAGAGAGGCCCTTCTAGGCTTCAGGTTCTTGCTCCTTTTTCCTTTGTGTATGCTTCCAGAGATAAATGTTGAAGCTCAGATTTAGAAACAAGGAATAACTTAAAAACAAGCAGACTTAAAACTTCCTTAGATGAGAAAACAGTGCAGCAACTTTCTTTAGAATAGAACAATCATTTGTTGTTGTTGTTTAGTGGTTTAGTCATGTCCGACTCTTCGTGACCCCATGGACCAGAGCACACCAGGCACTCCTGTCTTCCACTGCCTCCCACAGTTTGGTCAGACTCATGTTAGTAGCTTCAAGAACACTGTCCAACCATCTCGTCCTCTGTCGTCCCCTTCCCAACATCAGGGTCTTTTGCAGGGAGTCTTCTCTTCTCATGAGGTGGCCAAAGTATTGGAGCCTCAGCTTCACAATCTGTCCTTCCAGTGAGCACTCAGGGCTGATTTCCTTAAGAATGGATAGGTTTGATCTTCTTGCAGTCCATGGGACTCTCAAGAGTCTCCTCCAGCACCATAATTCTTTGGTGATCAGCCTTCTTTATGGTACATAACAATCATGTGTCAAAAGAATTAAGCAGGTTTCTTTTGTTTTCTTTTAGTTCACAGTGTGCCAGGTGGATCTGGGACAAAAGTACTGGAACGGCAGAGGTGGGATTGTGGGAAAATACCCCTTTGGCCTTCCCTGCAATATTAAAATAACAGGTATTTCTACAGGGTTATAGTTTCATTACCACAAGTGGTCAGTTTCATGTTTTAGAAAAAGCCCTAGCGCTGCCAGTAACTGCTGCTTTTATGTGCATTGGTATAGTAATTGTTTTAGAATTTGTATTAATACTGTTAATGCAGTCCTTTGCGTGTCTCCTCAGAAGTAAGCACCACTGCATTTGTTTGGGCTTACTCCCAGGAAAGGATATATAGGATTGCAGCCTTTCTCTCTCTCTCTCTCTCTCTCTCTCTCTCTCTCTAGCTTTGGACTGTTATCCTGTCCCCTGTGGCTTTGGAGAGCATAAAACCTAGTACATTCGTACCTTGGAAGTCAAATGGAATCCATTTCTGGAAGTCTGGTTGATTTCCAAAACATTCTGGAAGTCTGGTTGACTTCCAAAACATTCAGAAACCAAAGTGCAGCTTCTGATTGGCTGCAGGAAGCTCCTGCAGCCAATCGGAAGCCCCGTCAGACATTCAGCTTCTAATAACAGTTTGCAAACCAGAACGGTCACTCCCAGTTTTGCGGCGTTGCAGAGCCAAAACATTCGAGAACTAAGCTATTCGAAAACCAAGGTACGACTGTACTGTGCAATTTGCAACGTACAATGCAATGTAACAGCTTCAGCTGGTAAGACAGTTAATGTCCATTCCTGGATCAGGCACTAGCTTGAACACTACTGTCCATGCAAGATTGGATAACTGCAATGTCCTCCACATGGGTTCTGAATGCAGCTAGGCTGCTTTGGGGAGCAAAGTCCCGCCAGCATATTGCTTGCAACCAATCCGTTACCAGGCAATCTTCAAGGTTTTGGTGCTAACATACAAGGCGCTGTGCAGCTCAGGACCAGGTTACTTAGGAGACCACATTATCCCTTATGTATGAAATAGGTCACTGTATTATCCGGGAGACTTCTTCCTTGAAGTTCCTAAAATACTAGAAGCCCATTCCACAGTAGCTCTGAGCGACTGGGCTTTCAGCATGTCTTATGAGAGTTGGCAGGCACCTAAGATGTGTACTTTGTGGAAACAATTGAAGATATTTTTGTTCCGGCAAGCTATCCTTAGTGGTTATTTTGTACTGTTTTGTAAACTGTTTTTGACTATTTATATACTATACTTGTGAACTGCCCTGAGACACACATGAAAGGCGATTCACAAATTAATAAAATAAGCACAATCCGTAAAGGGAAAATGTGATTTCTTGTGGCCTTTATTACCGTATTTTTCACTCCATAGGGCGCACTGGACCATAGGGCGCACCTAGTTTTTAGGGGGGGAAATCAAGAAAAAAAATCTTATTTTCCCCCCAGCCCCAAAGAGCAGCGTACAGGCTGCGCACAACCTCTCCCTTCCGGAGGCGTAAGCCAAGGCCACCAGCGGGATGGATCCCGCTCGCTGTTTTGGCTTTCTCTGTCTTGCCGGTAGAGGCTGCGCAGGGCTAAAGAGGAAGCCCTAGCCCTGTGTAGCCTCTTCCTACCGGAGGGGCTGCGTGCAGCTATCCCTGAAGCCTGGAGAGCGAGAGGGGTCGGTGCGCACTGATGCCTCTCGCTCTCCAGGCTTCAGCGAAAGCAACGCGAAGCCTTTGGAGCGTGGAGGGAGTGCTCCCTCTGCGCTCCAAAGGCTTCGCGTTGCTTTCGCTGAAGCCAAGGAGCCTGCATTCGCTCCAAACGACGCAAGCACATTTCCCCTCAATTTTTGGAGGGGGGAAAAGTGTGTCCTATAGAACGAAAAATACGGTATATTGTCCAGGTGTCTGTTTTGTGTGCTGCTAATTGAATGCAAGGTTGCAGGGTTCTGCATAATCATTGTTGCACTATAAACGTTCGGTGTTTAGTGGCCGTAAACTCTTGTGTGTCCGATCTTTAAAGCTTTACCGAAGAACAAATGGAACTATGAAGCTGTTCATGTTAACATTCTCAGGTACCCCAGATCTGCTTTTTGAAGTGTCTTCCCTGGAGAACACATTTGAAATTGGAGGATACCCTTGGCATTACATCATCACTCCTAACAAGAAAAAACAGAGAGGAATCTTCCATATTTGTTCATTGAAAGACCACATTTTGGTAAATCTGTTCAAGTGTCACATATCAATCAGAAAATCGTGGGTGTGTAAAATAGGAAAATAACCATTCAGCATTATTTCCTGATAGCTCAGTCGGTAGAGCATGAGACTTTTAATCTCAAGGTTGCAGATTCCTGGATTTGCAAGGGGCTGGACTAGATAATTCCGTTCCAGCTCTACAATTCTATGTTTCCATGATTCATTTCTCATTTTTTACTTGTGTTTGCCTGATTGCCCCATTTCAAGATAGAGTCACGTATGTAGAATCACGTTCAACATTAGGACCCTATTTTGTGTTTGTATACAGTGGTACCTCAGGTTAAGTACTTAATTCGTTCCGGAGGTCTGTTCTCAACCTGAAACTGTTCTTAACCTGAGGTACCACTTTAGCTAATGGGGCCTCCTGCTGCCGCCGTGCTGCTGCCACGCGATTTCTGTTCTCATCCTGAAGCAAAATTCTTAACCCAAGGTACTATTTCTGGGTTAGCGGAGTCTGTAACCTGAAGCGTATGTAACCCGAGGCACTACTATATAAGGAAACATCCTTGTATTGTTGGATTAAGCACAGACATGAATACAAATTCTAGGGATAAGATCCCACAATGTGAGCAAGACGCATGCCACATACTTTTGAGTGGCTGTTTTCCTGTTGCAAAGATGCGCATCTTCTGCCCATCTTGCTTGCAACCTTACAGTAATATTTGGAGGCAGCAGGGTGAAAATAGTGGGTTCAGTATTTAAAGCAGCTTTCCCCAACATGGTGCCCACTTTGTACTGCAACTTACATTGCAGCTCTGTGCTTGTTGGGGCTGATGCATAGCTGTCAACTTTTCCCTTTCCTTGCGAGGAATCCTATCCGGAATAAGGGAGTTTCCCTTTAAAGAAGGGAAACGTTGACAGCTATGGGCTGATGCGATATGGAGCATGACAATATCTGGAGGGCCACAGGTTCCCCACCTCTGATTTTTTAAAATAAATAAATAAATAAATAAATAAATATTCAGGGAATGTGTCGTATCCAGTTAGTTTATACAGGCAAGCATTAAATTGTGTTTCAGTCTAATTGCTTTGGCATCAAAATCTGAAGGGCTCATACCTGTCGTAGCTCATCCATTTTTAAAATTACTTTGGTAAAGTACCCTTGTAATAAATTAGATGGAAAATTGCATGTTTTATTTCAAATTTTACACTCTTTGTGCCCCCACCCCCAGGAATAGATTTCTTAGTGGTCAATATGGGTTGAAAACAGAACTGCAAGGTTGGCCAAATGGATTGTATTCTGGGATGAGATATTGAACAACATTCTGTGAGAGGTGGGGCAAATTTGGACTGTGGAAACCAATGTTAAGATGCCTAAAATTGAACAACACCCCATACTCCCTTCTAGGAAGATCAGAATACAAATGCGTGCTGTAACTTCTCAGTGTACATTAGATAGAGGAGTCTCTTCTGTGTTTGTTCGAGATAACTTACATGTTTTGTTTCACCATTCCAGGCAAAGAACGGTATGCAGGATATGGAATGTTCCTCGTTGGAACCTGACTGGATATCTTTTCACCCAGACACGTCTGGAAGAGTGCTGCATGTGGGACCAAGTTTGATTAAGTAAGTCTTGCTGTGAAAGTAGCCTGTGCCTACCTGTGACTCCGTCGTTCTTTAGTCTTCATTGAGGGATTTACTGTCCAAGCTCGCAGGTGGCGCTGTGGTCTAAACCACTGAGCCTCTTGGCTTGCCGATCAGAAGGTCGGCGGTTTGAATCCCCATAACGGGGTGAGCTCCCATTCCTCTGTCTCAGCTCCTGCCAACCTAGCAGTTCGAAAGCACACCAGTGCGAGTAGATAAATACGTACCGCTCTGGCGGGAAGGTAAAGAGTGTTTCCATGCGCTCTGGTTTCCCTAATGGTGTCCCGTTGTGCCAGAAGTGGTTTAGTTATGCTGGCCACATGACCCAGAAAGCTGTCTGCAGACAAACACAGACTCCCTCGGCCTGAAAGCGAGATGAGCTCCACAACCCCATGGTTGCCTTTGACTGGACTTAACCGTCCAGGGGTCCTTTACCTTTTATATTTAGCTGTCCAAGCTGAACTTCTGATTGACCAAGGTCTCCGTGTCCTTATAGATGCGTTTGGAAAGGGTTAGGCAAATTCATAGCCGTGATAGCTAAATGGAACCTATATGTTGAGAGGCAGAGGCATGTATCAATGGTGGGTTGTTGCCTTCAAGCTTATTGGAGGCATCCTGTTTATCATCTTTATTTATTTATTGGAGGTTCATTGTTTATCATGATCTTGAATCACCCAACATGAATTTATAGCAATATCATGTAGCTAGATCTTCCAGTTTATATTTTCAAAGGTGATTAATTTCTGGATTCTCAGAATGAAAGAATTAAAGTAGAAATGTTTTACCTGTGTGTGCACTCGCATGTATGCAACAGAGTCCTGGATCATGCCCTTTGATACCACCATTACACACAGGAACACAAGAAGCAGCTTTGTACGGTCTGACATATGGCAAGTTCTGATGCTGCCACCCAAAAGATGCCAGATATGTGCTTATTAAAAATGTGCTGGTTCCTGACTTCATCGCTCCATCTCAGAATGCGTAGTGGCTATGAAATTAGTGTTTTATTTCCCCGTCACACCTTCCTATGAATGTGACTCTCTTGGTTTCATTTTTCTCAACCAGAGTTTTGAAGCTGAAGGAATCGGAAAAGAACGCAGAACAGCAGGAAGTTACGGAAGACTTTGTCATACAGGCCAACAGGAGAAATAATGTGAGAATGTAACAACAAACCTGGATTGTTGTTGTTATTATTATTAAACTTTTTTATTTGTGCAATTTGTATATTGTAGAGACCATTCTTCTCATTTCAGCTCTAGCTCAGATGGGGAAAAATTAAGTCTCATTTAGGGCTGGTTCACACATGCAGCTTCCTCACTCATTCACAGTCATAACTTCTCTGTTCACCTGTGTCAGTACCTTTCAGTGGAGACAACTTTGAGCTGGATGCATGAATGGTTATCAGGTGATGAAGATTCATGAGTGTGAATCAATCCTTTGTGGCCATTGTGTAGCAAGAGGCAGGCTTGGTCCTATGCTGAAGCTTTTAACTGTTTAGGGATGTGCGGCTTTAAAATGTTTCCATTGCATCTGAAAGTAGTTGCATGGAAGCAGGTCACAAAAACGTACCATTGAAAAGACCTAGAAACTCACCATGAGTTATTCATGACTTGCACCTGAAGACCTGAAGTTAAGGTGCGGCTCACAAGCCGACATATAGGGCAATTTTTTCAGATAAGGGGTCAGGCAGCTTTGAAATTACAGCGGTGCTACATTCGAAAATCCTCCTTGAGGAGAAAATGCGTGCTGTCAAAGCCTATCAAGGAAACGTTGCTAACATCAGAGAAAGATGGGATTTGCCCCTTGTTTGTAAGTTGCTAAATGGTTTAGTCTCTGAGCTAAAAATAACTATTGTTATTACAGTCGTACCTTGGATCCCAAACGCCTTGCGAGTCGAATGTTTTGGCTCCAGAACATCGCAAACCCGGAAGTGAGTGTTCTGGTTTGCAAACGTTCTTTGGAACCCAAAGGTCTTCTGTGGCTTCCGATTGGCTGCAGGAGCTTCCTGCAGCCAATCGGAAGCTGCGCCTTGGTTTCCAAACGTATTGGAAGTCGAATGGATTCCATTCGTTTTCAGAGGTACTACTGTATTGTTTATTTTCTAAGAACTAGATTTTGTTTTGGAAACAAACAAAGCTTGGAAACGTGAAGGCAGGGTATTCAAACAGGGTTTTTAAGCTATTTAAAAAGAAGAAATGTTTTCTAGTTTGGGCGCTCTCATCAGCCCCAGCCCTCCATGTTCAGTGGTCAGAGAAGATGGGAGCAGGAGCCCAGCAACATATGACAGGCCACAGGTTCCCCACTCATGCTTAGAACCTGGATTTCCATGGCTCTTACTTCCTGTACGCTATTTACCTCCTGATTTATAGCAGGAATGGGGGAAGAGCTGTGAGATGTTGGAGAAACATTAATTACCAAACCACAGTCCCCACGTGAGAGGTGCTTAGATCTAAACACTGAGCAGTTAGCGACATAATATGATGCTGTTGTTTGAACGTCTGCGTTGCGTGTTGCAGTAAGCCATAAGCAATTTGCATCATCTTAGCTCTTGTGCGTTGGTGGGAGGGGGATGGGACACAATAACTGGCTTACCATTCTGTCCGAAAACAGGGATTATGGTTTGTTTCCACTCCTAGCAAACCACAGCCTATAGCCAAGGTTTGTTCTTGGTTTTCTGATCATGGTTTGTTTGGAGCAAAATGGGCAGACTACCTCAGAAAGTAGTGGATTCATTTGAGGTTTTTATAGAGAGCTTGGGTGGCCCTCTGTCAGGGATTCTCAAGCCGTGATTCCTGTATTCAGGGGGTTGGACTAAATGTCCCTTAGGATCCCTTCTAACTTGTATGATTCTGTGGAACAAATCTTAATCCCTGGTTCAGACATAACGCTAAGCAGGGAGGAAACAAACAGCTTAGATCGGCACATTCACAACAAACCATTAAATGTTGTTTACTGTGACATTGAATTGTATTGTTTTTAATGAGCTAGGACATAGTTATGAGAGAGAAATAACATAGCTAATAAAGGGAGGATGAGAAACAGCTCAAACAGTATTTTGAATGTGGTTTTGAATAAACAACAGTAAAGAATCTTTATCTAGCTTTTCTGTGCTATAAATAAATACCCAGCAAGCTTAAAAGCTGTTTCTCTGGAGTGCAGTGACTATTAGTCTGTATTTCTGCTGCAGCGGTTGAGAATGTGCTGTTGACTTCATTATTCTCCTGAATGCTTTGTAATTATCCTTTAAATCTTTTCAGCAAAGACGCCCAAGAAGACGGTGTCTGTGTTTTTTCTAGATGCAGTGCGCATTTTTCAAATCGTTTTGAAACTTTAACCAACCTGTCCTTAAGTAGAAACCTGCTGAAAATCCATATTTAACAAACAAAAAAGTAAATGAAAACTTCAGTTAGCGTTGTCCTTAATTTTACTGTTTGTCTCATTTCTCTTTCTCTCTCTCTCTCTCTCTCTCTCGTGTCTCCATATTTTAACCTCAAAGGTTAAGAACTCTGTAACGGTAACAGCGTCTGGCCGAGTTGTGAAGAAACGTATGACACTATTGGATGATGACCCTGGGCAAGAGGTAACAAAAAAATTCTGTGATCTTGAATAAGGCAGCTCGTGAAATGAGCCTCGTTGGCTTTGTAGAACTTGCGTTGTATCTGATGCTAGGTCTGCTCAGAGTAGAACCATTGAGGTCAATGGGCATAACTGATTTAGGTGCGTTGATTTCAGTGGGTCTTCTCTGAGTACAACATAGTTTTATGCAAACGTTTGTGTGTGCATATAAAATATAACTTACTCGTGTGTACAACCACACAAACACCCACCCACCCACACCCTGCTAATTTAAATGTTGTCAAATGTATCTGAGTTCAAGCTGGGAATGACAGGAACTCTGCTATACAGTGGTACCTCGGGTTAAGTACTTAATTCGTTCTGGAGGTCCATTCTTAACCTGAAACTGTTCTTAACCTGAAGCACCACTTTAGCTAATGGGGCCTCCTGCTGCCGCCGTGCCGCCAGAGCCCAATTTCTGTTCTTATCCTGAAGCAAAGTTCTTAACCTGAAGCAATATTTCTGGGTTAGCAGAGTATGTAACCTGAAGCGTCTGTAACCCGAGGTACCACTGTATACCAATTCCTTTTGCTTTTGCTTTCCCCCCATTTTGATATCTTTGTTTTCTAGTCCACCACTGGTCAGCTAGGAATCTGCCAGCACACACCTGGGAAACTAACTTTCCGCTAAAAATACAGCTTTTTGTGTTCCCTGTTCGCAGGGGAGGGATGACACATGGGGCATACTAGTCGAGCGAAATGTCAGGCTAGCACTGTCCTAGATATTGAGAAATGTACAGGGAATCTAATTGGCCGGTGAGCATTTTGGTTATCTGACTGTCCGGTTTGACTGCACACTGCAATGCCTGCGACCGATTTTCTGCTATTTGCAAGCCTAAGGTTCATGGAAAAGGACGGTAAACAACCTAGGCAAAACACTACAGATCTGAACAGTGTGCCCCCAGGATCATTAGAAACTATTTTTGGAACCCATTTTTCACCCTCCCATCAGGAACTGGAGCTGAGATGACACAGCCACAAGAATTCTAATTCCTTCGCTTCTGGAAACTATCTGCAGCCTTGTTTCCATGGAAATGAATACCGTCTGGGTGAAAAACATGGCAAGGGTTCCTCCATGGCCTTTAAAACCTGTAGTTCATTTATATTCAGTTACCAAATTTAGAAAGAGAGAGAAAACACGCAAGCAGGCGGAATTTTACCCATTGTATGCCTGCTGTTGGGATTTATGGTTTAAATTATTACCATTAGTATAGTTTATAGGATTTATCTACCGCCCTAGACCCAAAGGTCTCAGGGCGGTTCACAGAACAAAATCAAAATATAAAACCACAAAATATATAATTGGAATAAAAACAACCACCCAATAACCCCTCCCCCAAAAAACACATTTTAAAAGGGCATAGGATGTCAATCAAATCAACCAAAGGCCTGGTTAAAAAGGAGACATTTCTGCCTGGCACCTAAAGGTGTGTAATGAAAGCGCCAGGCAAACTTCCCTGGGGAGAGCATTCCATAGACAGGGAGCCACTGCAGAGAAGGCCCCGTTCTCGTGTTGCCACCTACCGGACCTCTGGAGGAGGAGGCACACAAAGGAGGGCCGAGGAAGATGATCTCAGGGTCCGGGTAGCTTCATATGGGAAGAGGCGGTCCTTGAGGTATTGCGGACCTGAGCCGTTTAAGGCTTTATAGGTCAAAACCAGCACTTTGAATTGGGCCCGTTTCACCGTGAAACACTTTAAAATATTTTCCTGGATTTGGGGACTGCACCCCAACTAAGACACACAGAGAGATCATGCTTCTAGAGGCTCCAAGTGAAAAGTATCAAAAACTCAAATGGCTGGAAAGCAAGAGGCAGCAATTGTTGACAGGACCATTTATAGATTACAGCCATTTCTCTAATGATGATGATGATGATAAATATTTGTTTATTTATGTATTTATATATACCCCGCCCATCTGGCTGGGTTTCCCCAGCCACTCTGGGCGGCTTCCAACAAAATATTAAAATACAGTAGTCTATTAAACATTAAAAGCTTCACGAAACTTATTTTAGACTTAATAATAATAAGAATAATAAGAATAATTTATTTATACCCCGCCCATCTGGCTGGGCTTCCCCAGCCACTCTGGGCGGTTTCCAAATTTTTTAAAAAATACCTCAAACATTAAAGCTTCCCTAAACAGGGCTGCCTTCAGATGTCTTCTAAAAGTTTGGTAGTTATTTTCCTCTTTGACATCTGGTGGGAGGGCGTTCCACAGGGCGGGTGCCACTAGCGAGAAGGCCCTCTGCCTGGTTCCCTGTCTTCCGTCTGTTTGTTTTTACCCGTGCAATAGCTAGGAGATGTTTTTAAAAAACTGTGGCTAAACAACTTAACTTTCTGAGTAACCCGAGCTCCTGTTTTTAATAAGACTTTCAAAATTGTGGACTATGAAGATGAACTGAATTTACTGTCCGTTGTGGCAGTTACTCAGATAGGAGCAGATGGGGACGCCCACCTTGACTTCCACTGCAACGAGTACGGGACTCGACTTAAGAGCATTCCATTTGCGGAATCTTGGGATGTGGTGAGTATAATCCCACTTAACGTATCGTACTTTTCCGTGTATAAGACATATGTTATTTTCTTTTCTCTGTTATTATTATTATTATTATTATTATTATTATTATTTATTTATTTATACCCCGCCCATCTGGCTAGGTTTCCCCAGCCACTCTGGGCAGCTTCCAACACAATATAAAAATAAAGTAATGCATCAAACATTAAAAGCTTCCCTAAACAGGGCTGCCTTCAGATGTCGTCTAAAAGTCTGGTAGTTGTTGTTCTCTTTGACATCTGGTGGGAGGGCGTTCCACAGGGCAGGCGCCACTACCGAGAAGGCCCTTTGCCTGGTTCCCTGTAACTTGGCTTCCCGCAGCGAGGGAACCGCCAGAAGGCCCTCGAAGCTGGACCTCAGTGTCTGGGTAGAACGTTGGGGGTGGAAACGCTCCTTCAGATATACTGGACTGAGGCCATTTAGGGCTTTAAAGGTCAGCTCTATAAAACACTGAACAATACAACATAAAACACCGAACCTTCTCTAATATCGGGGTTGAGTAACTTGTTCATCACTGCTACGAAGGCTCCATCAGCAATACTTGGTGTTTTAGTTTTCAGGTTTACCTAGAGACGACAATATTTTGAGAACGGGGGGGGGGGGGATTCTCCCCCTCTCTGCGCAGCACCCCTTCAGTGAAGCCGCAGGAGAAATCGAGCCCCTTCCATTTCTCCTCCCGCTTCGCTGAAGGGGCGCTGCACAGAGAGCGAAAGCTGCGCAGCACCTCTCCAGCGAAGCAAAGCCAGGAGAGCAAGAGGGATTGGTGTGCACCAACCCCTCTCTCGCTCTCCAGGCTTCAGCGAAAGCAACGTGAAGCCTCCGGAGCACGGAGGGAGCGCTCCCTCTGCACTTCGGAGGCTTTGCGTTGCTATCGCTGAAGCCAAGGAGCCTGCATTCGCTCCATAGGACGCACACACATTTCCCCTTAATTTTTGGAGGGGGAAAAGTATATGTCCTATAGAGCGAAAAATATGGTACTTTTTTTATTAAGGAAGTGAAGGCTGGGATTCTCTGAGATCTGGTTAGAGTAGTAGTCCCCCCCCCCCCAATGTGGGTCTCCAGCTGTTTTTGGACTACAGCTCCCATCATCTCTATCTTTTAGGACCAGTGGTCAGGGATGATAGGTAAAAAGAAAAGAAAAAGATTTATCAAGTATGCATCAGTGATGTTCCAAAAAAATAGTTGATATACGTGCTCAATATTATACGCTTCTGAGTGCAGTAGACTTATTGAAAGAAAAATCCAACCGCAGCCCTACTTTGCTGGCCAACTTCTGGCCAATTTCTGCCAGAATTCCCCCTTCCAAGCAGGCCAGCAGGTGGAAGTGCCACTCACAGCATCCCTGCTGTAGTGATGGCACTGCGCCCGATGTGGACCCGATTGCTGGATCTGGTGCAGTAATTTGCCGCCCCTCCCACCACCTGCCCCATCTCCTGTTGGGCATGGCTGCAAATGTGACAGTTGTCCCACTGTTCCATAAAGACCCAGAGGGCTGATTGGGGGCAGGAAGCTTGATTTGCTCCTCTAGCTATTCCTGGGACGTGGGGGGCACTGTGGCCTAAACCACTGAGCCTCTTAAGCATGGGTAGGCAAACTACAGCCCTGGAGACTGGATCCGGCCCAATCGCCTTCTAAATCCAGCCCACAGACTGGGTGTTTTTACATGAGTAGAATGTGCCCTTTTATTTAAAATGCATCTCTGGGTTATTTGTGGGGCATAGGAATTTGTTCATTTCCCCCACACCAAAAAAAAAAAAAAAATAGTCTGGCCCCCCACAAGGTCTGAGGGACAGTGGACCGGCCCCCTGCTGAAAAGGTTTGCTGACCCCTGCTCTTGGGCTCACTGATCGGAAGGTCGCAGTTCGAATCCCCGCGATGGGGTGAGCTCCCATTGCTCTGTCCCAGCTCCTGCCAACCTAGCAGTTTGAAAGCATGCCAGTGCAAGTAGATAAACAGGTACCTCTGTGGCGGGAATGTAAATGGTGTTTCCGTGCGCTCTGGTTTCCCTCACGGTGTCCGTTGCGCCAGAAGCAGTTTAGTCATGCTGGCCACATGACCCAGAAAGCTGCCTGTGGACAAATGCCGGCTCCCTCGGCCTGAAAGCGAGATGAGCGCCGCAACCCCAGTCGCCTTTGACTGGACTTAACCGCCATGGGGTCCTTTACCTGTTGACAATGAGCGCTTTGCTGGTGGATTGAACAAAACGCCCCCAACGGGCTGCTGCCTCCATCCAGCCGCTTTTTGCCTTCAGCAGCTGCCAGTTCTGTTGCATCACAGGAGGAGCAGACTCCTCCCTCTGTCTCTGCTCTCCTGCCTCTCATTCTCTCCTCCCTGCCCTGTCAGCTGAGCATAGCTGTCAACCGTCCCTTATTTGATGGGAAAGTCCCTTATCCCAGTGCCATGTCCCGCTGCTGTCCCTTATTGATGATGTCCCTTAAATTTCCGGGTTTCAAAGGAAGCAGCTCCTCTCCCTCCCTCCCTTCCGGCCAGGGAGGAGGTAGGCTCCAACTGTGTTGTTTGGCTGCGTTGCTCACCCAATAAGGAGTCTAAGAACAACTGGGGGGTGGAGCTTCCATGCCTTGTGCCAATCAAATCGGCCACGTTGCCTGGGGACTCGCCTTTGCTCAGCGCTTCCCAGCGGAGAGGTGACGATGGTTTTCCTTGCTGCATCCCCTTTGCTGGGTTGCTGCGCTGTGGGAACCACCGCTTGAGGCTTCGTTTGGCTGCTGGTTGACTAAAATCCCTTATTTTGGCTGCTGGTCCCTTATTTTCAAATCTGTAAGTTGACAGCTGTGCAGCTGAGGCTCCACCTAATCCCCAAGTCCCAATCAGCCCCTGCCATGGCCAATGGTCTGGGATGATGGAAGGAGTTCTCCGACAACATCTGGGGGGCCATGGGTTCCCCATCACTCTGGAGTAGAGCTTATATTCACTGGTTAGCCCAAGCTTCATGTAATAACTTGCTTGATGCAGAGGGATGTCATATCTGAGGTGTTGTTCACCGCAAAGCCCTGTGTGTCCTAGGAGTACCTTCCCCACCCTGCCTACCTGAAATGAAAATTACTGTTTTCTTTGTTCTCTCCATGCAGACCTACAACCATGAAGTCTACTTTGACAGAAATATAGTTGTGCACATAGAACAGAAGCCCAGCAGGATCTACAGCTGTTATGTTTACCAAATGACCTGCAGTAGTTCTAAGGAAGATGAAGACATAAAGAAGGGGAAAGGAGAACGACTGTTTTGTGAAAAAATGGGGAAAACCTTTGAGGTTTTTTTGTAGTTCTAACCATTTTAGAGACTTTGCACCGAGGAGTTGTAAACCTCTTTGAGCTGGATAATAGTTGTTGCTCAGCTTCCTCTGTGTAAATATACATCCTTTTGTAATGAAAAAAAAAAAATTCCACTACATATTTATTCCCACTACATATTTATTTTGAAGTTGTCTTACACGTAATGAAATGCGAATTGCGTTTATTTGCAATGTTTTCAGGAGGCGGAAGGGGTCGCTACCCATTTGGCTGAAGAGCAGGATACCTTTTGATGGACTGGTTTCTATGACACACAGACTTTCAATAGCTCAAAACTACGTTTGTAATACTTATTTTATTATTTATATGCCGCCCATGTGACTGGGTTGCCCCAGCCACTCTGGACGACTCCCGACAAAATATGAAAAACACAACAAAACATCAACCATTAAAAACTTCCCTGAACAAGATGTCTTCTAAAAATCTGGTGGGAGGATGTTCCACAGGGTGGGTGCCACTACCGAGAAGGCCCTCTGCCTGGTTCGCTGTAGCTTCATGTCTCGTGGTGAGGGAACCACCAGAAGGCCCTCAGAGCTGGACCTCAGTATCCGGGCTGGACGATGGAGGTAGAGACGCTCCTTCATTTATCTCCGTTTTCTTTAAAATGTTTATCTTCTTTAAGTGAGACCACAAATAGAATTGCAGTACAGCCATCTTCAGATTCCATAAAACAGTAGACTCTGTACAGAGCAAGTTCATGCTCAGTTGACCTAATGCTAGAGCGTTCATGAGCAAATGCTGGATGACATAGTCCTATCAGTATAGTGGTACCTCAGGATGCGAACAGGATCCGTTCTGGAGCCCCGTTCACATCCTGAAGTGAACACAACAAGCGCGTGCACGGTTTGCGTTTTGCCACTTCAGTGCATGCGCTTGACTTCATTTTGAGCATCTGCGCATGCGTGAGCGGCGAAACCCGCTCTCCGTTACTTCCGGGTTGCCGCAGAACACAACTCGAACGCGCTCAACCTGAAGCACATTCAACCCAAGGTATGACTGTAATGAGAAGGGCGAGCAGGGGCTGGACTGAGCTCTTCCCTCAAACAGATGATTGACTTATCGCCAATTACCGTATTGGCCTGAATATAAGCCTCACTTCCCCCCAAATTCCGACCGTGAAAAGTTTAGTGTGGCTTATATTCGCAACCTTAGGTTTTCAGCCAGGATTGCAGGACAAACAGCGCCAGGAGCACGGCAAAGCGGCGCCCACCCCGCATGTAGTCCCCCCTCCCCTCCCCCAAGGCTGGGAAGGGAGAGAGCGAGGAAGGAAAAAGTCCGTCGGTGTCAGGACTGCGGGCAGGAGCCAGGCCCTGTGACCAGTAGGGCTTCGCAGGACTGGGGCCTTCCTAAGTTTGTTCTGGAAAGGCAAGGCGCGGCCGCACAGGTGAGGCCGCTTGGTAACTCGCTGCACCTGGTGGCAAGAGCTGGGAAGGGATATAAGGTCAGCATTTCCCTTCGGCTTTTTGCCACAGCAACATGTTTCCTGCCTTGCTGCGTTTGGCTTCTTGCTTCCTGATCCTCGGACCTTGGCTTCGTGACTCCTTGCTTCTCGACCCTCGGACCCTTGACTTCATGACTCCCTGCATTCTGACCCTTGGCTTCTGGACTCTCGTTCCTGCTCCCACCCCGCCATCTTGCCCCCAGTCCCAACGTCCTCAGCCAGGACTTCAATCGCCTGTAGACTGGACCACGACAGTCAGCAACTCAGCACAGCTCCCCCTCCCAGTATGCAGCCAGGAGCAGCGAGGATGGAAACGGCTTATATTCAGGTATTTTTTCTTTCCAATTTTCTTTTCCAATTTTAAAGGCGTGGCTTATATTTGAGTACGGTATCTCAGTAAAGTTACCAAGCAGGACTTGTAAGTGGTGTTAACAGAGTGTGCAGCAGTCCACTTCTAGACGCACATATAATTGGGCCAGGGCCCCTGTGGTTAAAACTTCATATGTTTTACAGAAGTAGGGATAGGAGAAGGGATTCAGTTCAGTTCGGGTTCGAAGCCGCACCAATCCAGTTCTGAAACAATATGAGAGCCAAAACACAACCATCGTTCGAAATTCATGCTTGCCAAGGTTTTTAAACAACCACATATACGTGAGGAACCTGTGCGTTAACATATTCTTGAAAACATACAAAAATGCTATATTGAAATTACATTGCTTGAAAAAGTGTGTACATGTCAAAACTGCATAGAAAAATAATTTTATCAGGAGAATTTGCACTAAAATGCTGAAGAACCTTCATGAGGATTTTTGTTTTTTAATCACAAACTGCTGCAGAAATATGGAGAGCCGAGTTTAATATTGGGGAAATGAGGAGCTGTGAGAACTGAAATTGACAGATCTTTCCATCCCTATCTAGCGGTGGACTGGATATCAGAGGCTAATGACCCCAAAGAGTCAACTTGGCTGTTCCATACTATTGTTTGTCCTGAATTTGGCAAGATTGTATGTTTTCATTCTCAGATATGTTTGTACTGGCTTGGTGCAAGCTTCCTTTTAGAGCTTTCCTTTTTAGCCAAAACATTTCCCAAATTCCACTCAGGGCAAGGTCTGAGGGGGACTGTCTTTAAAATGAAACTGGAAATTCATATGTTGAGTCGTCGTTTCTTTTATTCTTACAGCATGTTTATCAAAAGTCATGCATTTGCTTTAGATTTACAAAACTTTCTTCATTCTTCCTACCTCCGCATTTTCATCAGATATCCTGGCCACTCGATGGTGAAAATATATCATTACTAATCTGCACGCATACACCTGAAATTGAAAGAAGTGCAAGTAGATAAATAGGTACCACTCCGGTGGGAAGGTAAACGGCGTTTCCGTGCGCCGCTGTGGTTCACCAGAAGCGGCTTCGTCCTGCTGGCCATATGACCCGGAAGCTGTACGCCGGCTCCCTCAGCCAATAAAGCGAGATGAGTGCCGCAGCCCCAGAGTCGTCCGCGACTGGACCAAATAGTCAGGGGTCCCTTTTTATCAACAACAACATACGGTCAAACCTTGATTCCTGAATGGCTCCGTTTTGGAATGTTTTGGCTCCTGAAAGGCAAAAACCTGGAAGTAAATGCTCCGGTTTTCAAACGTTTTTCGGAAGCCAAACTGCTTCTGGGGAGTTTTTTTCCTTTTTTCTTCATTGACTTTGCAGACCACCCTTTGATCCTTGGTTGTTGAACGTTTTGGAAGTCGAACAGTCTTCCGGAATGGATTACATTTGACAACCAAGGTTTAACTGCCATGATAATAATAATGATTTATTATTTATATCCTGCACATCTGGCTGAGTTTCCCCAGCCACTCTGGGTGGCTCCCAACAGCATATTAAAAACACTATAAAACATCAAACATTAAAAACTTCCCTAAACAGGGTTGCCTTCAGATGTCTTCTGAAAGTCAGATAGTTGTTTATGAAGCCACAGGCGGCCTCTGAGACTATAGGTTTGAGTATTTCTGTGGTGGCTGTCACGATTGGGATACATTTACCTTCCCACCTAGCCAATGCTAATGAGATATGACTTGGGAAATCATACCCTCTGAATTAATTCGGTCTGCTCAACAGTTAAGTAATACGAGAGGAATGGAGAAATACTAAAAGCTTCCATATGATCCCTGTGGGAAGACAGCTTTCTCAACGTTAAAGTGAACTCCTGGCTTAGGAAAGAATTGAGGAAATCATGCTTTTGAAAATGTGCATAAGCGCAGAATGACATCTGCAGTAAGTAAAGGAGGTTCACTGCCCTGCCACCGATTTAATCTCTGTTCAGGAATGGACCGTAGGGACATTTTTGAAGCAGGAAGTCTCAGGACTTGAAAGCAGGAAGTTAAGAGTTTGTTTGTTTGATTAGATTTATGTACCGCCCTTCATCCCAAGATCTCAAGACGGTTCATAGAATAAAATATGGGAGAAAAACATGTAAATAAGTAAAACAAAACAGCAAAAGAATAACCCCCTCTCCTTTCCTCCTCTACATAAAATTCCCATGATCCCTGACCAAAGGGGTCCTGTTAGCTAGGGATTATGGGAGATGTAGTCCAAAAACATCTGGAGAGACCCAAGTTTAGGAAACACCGGTGCAGGTGCCCATTTATGCCAGCTCTTGACAGCTTCTGTGGATCGGATGGAGAGAAGGCAGAAAATGTGGGTCAGAAAAATGTTTTTCTGAAAGGTGTTTTTTTAGGAGGTATTTTAAGATAAATATAGTGGAAAGGTTGATTCACAGGCGAATGAACATATTCTGAACATAAGAGTAGAAAAGCTTTACAGTAGTACCTCAGTTTACATACACTAAAGGTTACAGACTCCGCTAACCCAGAAATAGTACCTTGGGTTAAGAACTTTGCTTCAGGATGAGAACAGAAATTGCACGACCGTGACAGCGTGACAGCAGCAGGAGGCCCCATTAGCTAAAGTGGTACCTCAGGTTAAGCTCAGTTTCAGGTTAAGAACGGACCTCCAGAACGAATTAAGTTCTTAACTTGAGGTACCACTGTACAGTGTTACCTCGGTTTACGAACTTAACCCATTCCGGTAGTCCGTTCTTAAACCGAAATTATTCTTAAACTGAGGCGCACTTTCCCTAATGAGGCCTCCTGCTGCCAGTGCCCTTCCACCATTTGGATTCCATTCTTAGACCAAGGTAAATTTCGCAAACTGGGACACTGCTTCCAGTTTTGCAGAGTTCTTAAACCGAATCGTTCTTAAACAGGACTGTTCTTAAACCGAGGTACCACTGTATGGGGTTGCGGCGCTCATCTCGCTTTCAGGCCGAGGGGGCCGACATTTGTCCACAGACAGCTTTCTGGGTCATGTAGCCAGCATGACTAAACAGCAGTGGGAGGCCCCATTAGCTAAAGTGGTGCTTCAGGGTAAGAACAGTTTCAGGTTAAGAATGGACCTCCGGAACGAATTAAGTACTTAACCCGAGGTACCACTGTACAACTTTGGTTTCTTATTTTCCTGGACTCACTGTGACGGGGTAAACAAGGAGGATAATTCATGCTTTCCAAGGTCTTATAGAAGAACCTCTTCTTAGAAATACTTTATACTTTATTCTTTATATAAAGAACAGCTTCTATGTGTGGACTGTTAGGCTGCTGAATGAAAAGATAACAACAGGGCAACTGACTTTCGGGTTTGGTGGGTTTGTGTCAGTAAATGAGGGGAATTAAGACTAAGAGAGCTGAGTGGGAGGTGCTCGTGTAATCTCACTGTATACAAGTTGTACAAGTGACAATAAAGTATTTCAATTTCAATTTTAGAAGATACCTCTCATTGAAATCCAGATATAATTCAATCACCAGCAGAACAAAAGTCTCGCTCCTGTGTGTGTTTACAATATTATTCATCGGTTTTAGGAGGAGCAATATTTATGCTGAGAGAATTCCACATTGCTAAGCTTTCTCCCATGAATAATGGTTTTTCCTTGCCTCATTTCAACCTGGACATGTTTGCCTGACAGTTCATGGGATGGTGAATCTTAAAATTGACACTGGACCCAGATCCAACAAGCATAATGGGTGCTTGTTTCAGCGCTCTTATTTATATCAAATCGATACTTGGATAGAGCATTGTTTTCTGTTCAATAGTATTTAAACGGCATTTGTCTGAAGCTATTAGTTAAAAGTGATGTATTATGATTCTTTCAATAACGGGCAGAGAAAAGACAAGATTGTTAAACGTGCGAATTAATGTGCTACATGCATTGATGGTGATCCTGGAAGCACAAGTGATAAATTATTAATGGTGGCGCACAGTCTAATGCACTGTAGCGCCTTTTTTTTTTAATGTCATCATTTTGCATAGTCTCAGGGCTGTAAAAGTATCACCATTGTCTTCACGAACAGAGTGGAATAAAGCTTTTTACGGACTCACTCTCTCTCTCTGCATTTGACACATTAAAACACACACAGAGAGACACACAGCCTAGGGTTGCCATATTTCAAGAAGTAAAAATCCAGACAGAGTTGCTGAGCTGTTTTGGGGCGAGGCCAGCAAAACACCTCAGATAAACAAGTAGCGCATGCCACCGGCAGGGCCATTCTGCCACCCAAGATATGCGGGGCGGGTGGAATAGGAGCAGGATTGGTCCAAGATATTTTGCCACCTGAGGCAGACCCCAAAATGGGACCTCCCTCCCTGCTATGGAAGAAAGGGTGGGGGAAGGTCTGCACTAGGAACAAGGGACAAAGATTGACAGGGGGATCTGCTTCCCTGTGGATCCTGCTGCCTGAGGCAGTCGCTTTGCCTTGCCTTATGGGTGGGCCGGCACTGAGGAGGATGTCACAGGTGGACTGTGAGCAGCAGAAGAGAAGAGCACACTTGCATCATGTTCCAGCCGGTAAATCCATGACCACATCCTCTTCAAAGATCCCACATTGTATCAGCCTCAAACCTGGCACAAATAATTTCCTTCCTATTTAGTTGCCCCCCCATCAATAAAAAATAATTAACTGAGATTCTGCCCCCCTCAACAAAAGCCTGTTGCCCCTAACAGAAATCCATGCTTCATCATGGTTTCTGTGTATAACTCATTTTATTTGGCTGCAACTTTTGACAGAATGAACATAACACAGTTTGTTGCTTGTATATTCTGAGTTAAAGGATCTTTCCGATGGTTTCATGGTATGACCTAATTCTGATGTTATGAGCCACCAAACCTCAGAAACACAACTTTTCGGTTGGTGGTTTCTGAAAGAGAGGATGGCGGCCGGGGAAGCCAATTCCATTTTATTTGTTTGCCTAGGGAACATTTGCCGTTCTCCCATAGCCTAAGGCATTTTGAGGAAACTTGTGGCTGAGGAAAACATTGAAAACAAGTGGGTGATAGGCAGCGGTGCTGTTTCTGACTGGAATGTGGGACGCTGCCCAGATGCAAGGGCTTTAAGTTGTCTAAGAAATCATGTCATTCAGATGGGCTATAATGCACCACAGGTTATACAACAAGATGATTTCCTAACATATGATTATATGCTTTGCATGGATGAAAGGAATTTACGAGATCTGAAAAGAAAAAAGCAAGAGTTTTCAATCTTTGGGATTGAGCTATGATCCACAAAACCAGCTTATTATGGAAGATCTATACTACGGGACTGATGAAGATTTGGAAACTGTTTTATCAACAGTGTCTTAGGCGCTGTAAAGCAGTGGTTCCCAAACTTTTTTGGCCATGTCCCACTTAAACATCTATAAAATCCTGGTGCCCGCCCCCCGTGACATATAATTCTTATTATTCAAAGAGTGAACTCCTATTCAGTGGAAGAAGTAAAAAAAAAAAATCACTCTTAATAACTCATTCTCGAATCGCCCCCCCCCAATCAAATTGCCTCCCCTTGTGGGGCGTGTGCGTGCCCCAGGTTGGTAACCACGGCTTTGAAGCATTTTTTGAGGGGGGGGAATGGGGGCAAGCGTTTCTGAAAGCAAGTAATATTGAGCTGTTCTGAAAAATTATTCTCAATTGATATACAATTGTAAAGATTCTTTAAAAAAAAAGAAAATAAAAGAAACACAACTTCTCCTAAATTGTTTCCACAAGTTTGACCACTGGGGTATAGCGGATTGCCCGAGGGAGGCGCAGAAAAAGCCCCGGGGGGAACAGACTTCCCCCTCCGCCATCCTCCCGGGAGGAATTCCGCTTCTCTCGCTTCCCCTCCAGGGGGAGGAAATCAGGAGGTCCCGCCTGCCTTTCCTGCCTGCCTGCCTGGAGCTGCCTCGGCGCAGCTCCGCCCCGTCTGTGGCGTTTGTTTGGGTCTATAAGAAGCCCGTGGTGCTGCGTAACGGCGTCGGGGGGAGGGAAAGATGGAGGGCTACTGGTGTTTTCTGGTGCTGCTGGCGTCGGCGCTGCTGCTAGGCTTCTGCTCCGTCGTCTTCGCCCTCGTCTGGGTTCTGCACTACCGCGAGGGGCTCGCCTGGGACGGGGGGGACGCCGAGTTCAACTGGCACCCGGTGCTCCTCATCACGGGCTTCGTCTTCGTGCAAGGGATCGGTGCGTAAAAGCGCGCAAGCGGCGCGGTGCCCGGAGGCAGAGCTTTGCGCGCCTCTTGGAGAGGCATCGAGGGGGTGGGAAAGCGCAGGGGGAGAGGGGGCTCGAATCTGCGTTGGGGGGGGTCGAGAAAGCGGGAGGGGGTGCTTCTCTAAACTTATTTGGAAAGTGTTTATTTGAATATGGTGGGGGAATTGTGTACCCTTGAAAACGTTGGCAGCGTTGAGATAAAGTCAACAGTGTAAAAGAAGTTTGGACGGATGTAAGAATGGAATACTGAATGGTTTAGTAAAATACGCAGGGATTTATGATACGGAAAAGGAACCACGGAAAGAGAAGAAGGGAAGTCACGGATATTTCAAGGATGTCTAAAGGAACATTCTAAGTTGTAAAACAGAAAATTTAATAAGAATTATACATGGAGAGAAACGGGGCTGCTTGCATCTCAGCTGCCCCAAACTTCTGCGGCTGGTTAGAAAGCATTGAAAGTTGTTTAGGTGTGTAGCGACAGCAGCAAGGTTTCTTTTTTGGGTAAAGAAGAACTTCCCGCGAAGGAAAAATGGCTAAGTCAGACGGCTATGGCTATGCAGAACTGGTGAAATTAACAGCAAAATCAAGAGCGATGACAAATAGCAACAACAGCAATAATGTTGTTTTTTGGAACTTCTGGCTTTGGAACTCTGGGCGGCTTCCAACAGAGATCACCTCTAACGATGAGTGTTTTATGGAAGAATAGATGCCCTTTTTTTGGACTATTAGGTGTATGATGAACTCGCGAGCAGGATTTGAGCTATGAACAACACAAGGGATTCGATTATAGAGGCTATAATTTAATAAACAGAAGAAGGTAAAGTTCCGCAGAAGGGGAGAATCGAAAACTCCGTGGAGGACGGGATGGGAAATTGACAAAAATAAGAAAAAAGACGAACTTGCATTTTCAGTGAATGTGTTAAAAATGGGGGGGGGGGGAGAGAAAGAAAGCGAGTGTGCACTCGCTAAGACTGCGTGGCGACTTGAGAGTAAACCAAAGAAGAAGAAGTTCCATTGAACTGAATGGGGATTGCTGAGTTTCCTTGCGGCTGCAGAAGGCTATGTTTTATAACTTTTCAGTTTTGCTGCGTTCGGTTGGCCAGGATTGCAGCCTAAATTCCTTAAGCAAAATTAAGATCGCAGCTGCCACTACTTCTGCTTTTTCTGCAACAAGTTGAAGCTCTTGAAAGCCGGCTCTGTTGCACGCAACCAGAATTGTTAACACACAGATCAGTCCCAGAGCTCAGGGCTCTTTAAGTATTTCATGTTGCTGAATTCTTGGCTCTCCCCCCCCCCCAGGGGGGGGGGTTAGGGAGAATGCAGAACGCATTCATTGTCCAGAGAACTGTGCAGTGCCAAACATACTTGACTTATTTCTGAGTAAATGTGATCCAGCAGTGTGCTCCAAAAATGCATTCTCCTGAGGCGTAGTCCACTTATTTAATTACACAATCAGTTTCTCATACAACATGCAGCAAAGAAGAAGAAGAAGAAGAAGAAGAAGCCTTCTAGCCCCCACTCCCTCCCATGACTGCATTTTTTGTGGCAGGGTCACAACCACATCTGGATTCCGTCAAGCCAGGAAGGCTTAACATATCTGTGCTTCCTGTTTACCGATGTTTGACTCATTTGATGTGAACTGAAAAGTGGACTGTTTGAGCCTCCTTTCTTTTCTTTTCATTTGGGGATTGATTTGATTTTGCTTAAGTTGTTTCATCGTGTTGTAAATTGGGGGGGGGGATTTTATCTACCATGACTGAGCTGGATAGTGCATGAGCAAGAAAAATAATGTCATGAACCTTTAAGGTGGGAAACTGGTACATGTATACCCAGAGACTTAATCTGAGTAGATTTCTCTTAAGATTTTAGCCCAAGGCTGTAGATGATAATAGCTGCCTTAGGAGCATTGTGCTGTTGGTAGAAAATTAACACACTCGAGCCTTGACCAGCGCATTCGCAATCCAGCACGCTTGCAAGGATTGCAGTGGAAGGCCCTCTGTGGCTACTAGCCATGATTATTATGCTCTCAATAGCAGTTGGAGGCAGTAATACTTAACAATGGCTGTTGCTGAAGACCACAGGAGGGGAGGTTACTCTTGGGGTTGTATCCTGCTTGCAGTTGTATCCTGGTTGGCCACTGTGAGAGGAGGATACTGGTCTAGATGGGCAGCCATTGGCCTGATCCAGCAGGCTCTTCTTAAGTATTTAAGTTTTTTTTATCTCCCCTGCCCAGCCAAAATTTGTGGCCAAAAACAGGCTGTCCTCATGCAGCACGCTATCAGTAACGCTGCATGTCTACTCGAGAAGACGTATCAGGCTCAATAGGGCTTACTCCCAAATAACTGGATAAGATTACAACCTTGAACGTATGTTTTGCATCCATATTGTCTTATTTCTTCGTGCTTCTGTTTTGACTAAGGCTGCAGTCCTACAAAGTTTTATACAGTTACCTTGGAATATGCTCCATTGAAAACACTGAGACTTTTGAATAGACGTGAACAGTGGTACCTCGGTTTTCGAGCGTCTCGGAAGCCAAACGCAGAGCTGTCTTTCCCATGGGGCTTAGTGGTGCGTCACGCCAGGGCATCGGCCTCTCAGGGGCGCCCCAACAAGTGGGGGAGCTGTGCGGCTTTGCCAGTGGCCTCCCCTTTTTCTGCACGCCCGCCATAATGATGGCGGGCGCGGAACTTCCCTCCGAAGCCTCTGTGGGGATCACTCTCCTCCCGAGGAGACTTGGGAGAGAAGCTGCGCTCTCCTCCCAAGGAGGCTTGGGAGGGGCGCAACTTCACTCCCAAGCCTCTGCGGGGATCGCTCTCCTGCAGCGGCATGGGGGAGAGTTGCGGGGCCCCCCGGATGGCTGGCAGTGTGCACTACAGCTACCCCAACACTATCTGTGGTAATTGGGGGGCGCTGGGCGGATATTTGCACCCTGGCGCCGCATCTGCTAAAGATGGCCCTAGCCAAACGTTTTGGTTTTCGAATGCCGAAAACCAGGAAGTAAATGCTTCCATTTTCAAACGCACCTCAGAAGTTGAATGGCTTCAGCTACATTTTTTTCAATTTTCTCCATTTACTTTGCAGACCGCCCTTTGCGCCTGGGTTGTCGAACGTTTCGGAAGTCGAACGGTCTTCCGGAATGGATTACGTTCGACAACCGAGGTACCACTGTATATGGTATTGCACTGTAAGTGCAGTTAAAGTGCTGGGTTGGTTTCATGTAATTCTCAAAGCAATTAGTTTTAATAGCATCTGGTAATAAGAGGCACTAAAGCTGGAGAATAAAGACAATATTACAATTCGGCTTTAAAAACAATGGTATTTGTTATGATAGAAAATTGGAAAAAGAAGACATCTACAGTTCAGTCCTATAGAGAAGTCCCACTGAGTTAAATGAGTTTGGTTGATTGTTTATTTAATTTCTATACCACGTAATATATTAAAAATATTTTAAGCGATGTTCAGAGAACTGAAGCAACATCAAACAACTTAAACAAAATATTACAAAAATACACAGTTACATATAAAATTTTGCGTATATGTATATCTATATCAATTCATTTTCCTTCTGACATTTTCCAGTATAGAATTTTATAATTTATATTAACATATAAATTATAAAATGTACCACAAAACTTATCACTTATACAATCTTTTTAGACTTCCATCAGCAGCTCTGATGATCCACCATTTTAACCACCACTTATGTATTTCTTAACTTTATATTGCCTTTACATCTCTTAACAAATCATCCTCCCCCTTGTCCATTTTTACAATACTTCTAATAATACTCCTCACAAAACTTCTTGCAACCCTACAAACGTCTGTTCTTCACAATTACTTTTCAATTAGTCCATAAATTTACTCCAGTCTTCTGTGAATTTCTGGTCTCGCCGGTTTCGAATCCTTCCTGTTAGTTTATCTAATTCTGCATAGTCCATTAGCTTCATCCTCCATTCTTCAATCGTCGGTAACTCTTCTTGCTTCCATTTTTGGGCCAATAATATTCTTGCTGCTGTTATTGCATATAAAAAGAGCTTACATTCCTTTCTGTTTATGTCCCTCCCCACAATGCCCAATAGAAATGCTTCTGGTTTCTTTATAAATGTATATTTCAACATTTTTTTCAACTCATTATATATCATCTCCCAGAAGCATTTCACCTTTTTACATTCCCACCTTTTTACATGGTCCCCCACTTTTTGAGGGAGCAACACTTGGCTTCCTAATGTTGATTTCAAATTTCTTATTTGGGTACCCATCGCTGCATTGTATGTGTCAATAAAACGGTGTTGAGGTGCAGAGGGGAGTTGGGTAAGCAAACTGACAAGATGCGACATAAAGAAGGTATAACTTGGGTACGAGAGGACAGGGTGACGGAAGTGGAGTAAATACTTAACGTAAAGGGAGAGAAGTCTTTGCACAGCCTAACAAGACTAAGAATGAGAGAAGACAAAGGGAGTATTGAGTTGTAGAAAAGCAGAAGGGTATGTGGAAAATGAAATAACTTAACTATGTGCATTCTTTGGCAACAGTCTGTTTTCAGTTTAGCCAGCTTGCTGCAGTTAGATCACATTATTCTTCAGCTTTAGCAATTGCATTCACCTGAATTACCTGTCGCGTTAGACGCACAGTAATGCGAAACAGCTCACACAACGTAGCTTTTTACGAACGCATATAAAATATTATACGTGTGCTCGTAAAATTGCAACGTGCAAATCCATTTGTGTGGTTTGTAAGTGGATGTGCCAGGAACAAAAGAATGTGTCACAGGACTAGGTTTTTATTAGCATTTGATGCTCTTATTAGAGGAAGCCAAAATGCTTCTAAGAAAGGGGGGGGGGAGCTACATGAACAGAATTGTGTGCAGCCTTCTTCCTGCCCCAAAATAAAATTATGATACACTTTTTAAGCATCTCTGTGCCTGCTTGCCAAAGGCTTATTAAGCCCCTTTGGGCTCAACAGGACTTGTTGGCATACAAACATTCCTATGAGAAGCTGCATGTAAGCACTTAATAGCTGAATTTTCTTTGTTCTTCTGTGTTTAAACTGGTGCTCTTTCCCTCAACCTGTTGAAAACAAGGCTACCATATTTCCAGTCTGAATGTGCTTTTCTTCAACTCCTTGGAGAGGTGGAAGAAAAAGCTGTGAAATTGCAGAAAGGTTGTGTACAGTTAACTTGAAAAGACGACGTCTTCAAATGTCAATATTGTGCTTCCTATAGCATAGGGAAATATACATTGGTTCCAGTTCCAGGACATTCCATTTAGGAACAGAGTTTTCTTTATGACTTATATAGTGGATGTGTAGACCTTGGCATGCACTGTACATAAATTAGAATGTTTTATAAGGCTATAGAGCCTTAAAGGTGATGTTGTTCATAGCAAGCAACTGCTGTGTTCATCCCTTCTTCCTGAACTGGCTTTTTCCTGGCCAGGTGACTGGAGAAGGGGGGGGGGGGGGAAATGGATTGGGTTTGGTCTTTCTACACTTGACATGCCACTTCAGGAAATCTCAGTTGCCTATGCCTCCAAGGAACGGCTCACAATAATTACTTTTTAGGAGGGGAAACGTGAGTCTTATAGAGCAAAGAATATGGTAATCTGCTTCACGCTTATAGCACGTCAGTGGGGAGGAGGGTGGAAATCATGTGGCAGGGCAAAGGCGTATTTGCAGACATCTGTAATCTCTGCGTCAAATTGTGCAAACGTGAAATTTAAGAATAGAGGAAGGGAAGCTAGCCTAGAACCCTGGAAAAAGGAGGGACAAGCAAAGGGAACAAGTTGTTTCTGAAAATAGGTCCATGTGCTGTTTAATATCTTCAGTATACCTGAAGGAGTGTCTCCATCCCCATCGTTCTGCCCGGACGCTGAGGTCCAGCTCCGAAGGCCTTTTGGCGGTTCCCTCACTGCGAGAAGCCAAGTTACAGGGAACCAGGCAGAGGGCCTTCTCAGTAGTAGCATCCGCCCTGTGGAACGCCCTCCCATCAGATGTCAAGGAAATAATCAACTACCAGATTTAAGGAGACATCTGAAGGCAGCCCTGTTTAGGGACTATTGTATTTTAATATTTTGTTGGAAGCCGCCCAGAGTGGCTGGGGAAACCCAGCCAGATGGGCAGGGGTATAAATTATTATTATTATTATTATTATTATTATTATTATTATTATTATTATTATTATGTAATGCACAGGGAAACAAGAAAAACAAATCAAAATCAGGTTTCTGAGGAAACGTGATGTAAGCCATCATGTATATAAATCGACTCACCTTGGCAATGTTCAGAATCATGTGGGGGGAATTATTAACGATTGCTCTGGTAAACTAGGTGCAAATGCATGTTTGGGAGAAGTGTCCTGAGGGAAGATGGTAGGGAAAAACAGCTTTAAAAAAAAAAGTTTCCCAACATAGGTGTTCCCTGAAAGAGTGTAAAGCAGGTATGGGGAGCTTCTCTGATGTTGCTGGACGCCCAGCTTCTTTCAGCCTTGGCCAGTGTGGCCTAATGATCAGGGAATTTCCCATTTTTGGAGTTAAAAGAGTTAGTGGCATCATGGAAGGAATGGGCCAAAGTTAAGGAGAAGTGACGTCTCAGCTTGGCATGTTCCATTGCTGCATAACATGGCTTATTTAGCAGGAAGCATCACAGGAATGTTGGGACGTGGGTGGCGCTGTGGGTTAAACCACAGAGCTAGGACTTGCTGATCAGAAGGTCGGCGGTTCGAATCCCCGCGATGGGGTGAGCTCCCGTTGCTCGGTCCCTGCTCCTGCCAACCTAGCAGTTCAAAAGCACATCAAAGTGCAAGTAGAAAAATAGGTGCCGCTCCGGCGGGAAGGTAAACGGCGTTTCTGTGCGCTGCTCTGGTTCGCCAGAAGTGGCTTAGTCATGCTGACCACATGACCCGGAAGCTGAACGCCGGCTCCCTCGGCCAGTAAAGCAAGATGAGCGCCGCAACCCCAGAGTCAGCCACGACTGGACCTAGTGGTCAAGGGTCCCTTTACCTTTATCACAGGAATCTCATACTGTGCCACGTGAAAATCTGGTACTCCTCTTGAGCAAGTTTTTGGCTTTCGAAGAGGGAGCGACTTCTTGAGCCAGGCTTCCCTAGCTAAATCCTCAAAAGCTGATAGGTATAATTTGAATAACACGTGAACGGCCTTTAACATTCTGGGCAGAGAAAATAGTTTTCTAAAAATTCTGAACTCTTCCCTTTCTTTCTCCACCTCTAGCAATCATTGTGTACCGGTTACCGTGGACCTGGAAATGCAGCAAATTCCTGATGAAATTAATCCATGCTGGGTTAAATACCATCGCTCTGGTGCTTGCAGTTATTGCTCTGGTCGCTGTTTGGGATTTCCACAATGCCAAGAGTATTCCCAACATGTACAGTCTGCACAGTTGGATTGGACTGACTGCTGTCATTTGTTACGCTCTGCAGGTTAGACACCGTTTATAAACGGCACTTAAAGAGGTGGAATAAGTTGTTCTGTCTTATCTTTATTAATGGTATGTTTGCACAACTGAACGGCCTCTGTTTGAATCGCTTTAATTGGGCACTTTGTATTTACCACAAAAATGCAATAGTTTGTAGGCAGGTAAGCCAAACTCTGTGTGTTCATTGTAAGCAGAATAGATTGTGTAAAAATGTGCAAGTTTTCTTTACCCAGGCTAGATTCTCAGTATACAAGTTCATTCATTTCAAGCACTTTTTTAAAAGATGCTTTCCCCCTGGTAATCAAGCAACACCTGGGCTGGGGGGCGGGAGGGAAGAAAGAAAGAAAGAAAGAAAGAAAGAAAGAAAGAAAGAAAGAAAGAAAGAGTTTGCTGGCATCTTGGAATTGACACCACAGGACGCCAGTGAATAGGAAAAACAAGATAAAAAAATCTATCCATTTCAGTCTTTTCATGGGAGGGGGGTATCGAAATGATTTCCAAGTACTAAGCCACCATGCTAAAGAGGAAACAGCATTCTGTATGCAGGATAAAAATAGATTTTATGCAAAGTCATTGTGTGGGTTCCTGTTCAAAGGTTCGCGATTCCTTTGCCTTTCAAAAGTAAAAATCTGCCCTGGGTTCAGACAGTTTCCCCTTCCTCCACCTCATAGTGGATGGCACCAGGTGTATTTCATATAAGCCCGTACCTGAGGTGGTTTAGAATGTGAAATATACTCGGAGTCGAGAGTGGATTTCATGCAATTTATTCAGCTCATAGTGGTGAGGAGGAATCAAAGTTCCCCCAGAATGTCTGCTTTATATACATTATTTACACAATGGGCCCCACATGATTGGCTAATTCTGGGATTCTCCTGTAGGCCAATCAGGTCGCGGATTCACTTCCACCTGGAGCTGGATTGGGTGGCTCCTGTGGACCAATCAGACTGCTGCATTCTGAATCCTATTGTTCTAGGACCAATCAGACTGCTGCATTTTGGATCCTATTCAACTCAGTACATAACAGAATGGTTCTTTAAAATGGTAAACGAAGGAAGAGAAATGTTTGATTCAGTGTGAAGCTCTGCAGCAGGAACAGGGAGCCTGTGGCTCTCTAGTCGGTGTTGGGCTACAGATTCCTTCAGCCTCGGCCAGCATTTTCAGGGATAATAGGAGATGCCCTGCCGATCTACCAGAGGACCCCCACCCCTATCCTTAAAGCTCCCATATAATAGAATTTTTTCGGGAACACTTGAAAGGTGAGAAGGGAAACCCAACAGTAGGAGCTTAAAAAGCAGTGGGAGCCTGGACACAAGATAGCCACTGAGATTCTGAAGTAAGCCTCAAATATCGATGGGGCCTGAATCAATTCCAGCTATTGGGATTTCTGGTAAAGTTGCCTGACGCCGCTGTTCGCAAAAGATAAGAGCTCACCAGCGCTGCGTTTCCTCATCCTTTGGAACTCCCTTCTTAGAGGAGCAAGACTGGCTCCTTTTCCTTCCACCTGCAGGTGAAGACTCTTTTATTCCTGCCGGGTATTGGGAACTGGCTGCTTTTAAGGAAAGGGCTTTTAAGAGTGCTGTGCTGTTTTTATCCGTATTGTAATGGGTTTGTTTTTATATCCGTTTAACTTTGCTATATTTTAAATGCTTTCTAAGCATCAGCTTTTATATATGTTGTTAGCTTTCTGCGTTTTATTCATGTTTGCTTTAATTATTGTAAGCCGCCTTGAGACCTGGTTCTGGGAGAAAGGCGGGATATAAATATAATAATAATAACAATAATAATAATAATAAATAATAATAATAATAAAATAAATTTATTATTCATACCCCGCCCATCTGGCCACTCAGGGCGGCTTCCAACAAAACACTAAAATACAATAACCTATTAAACATTAAAAGCTTCCCTAAACAGGGCTGCCTTCAGATGTCTACTAAAAGTTTGGTAGTTATTTTTGTCTTTGACATCTGGTGGAAGGGCATTCCACAGGGCGGGCACCACTACCGAGAAGGCCCTCTGCCTGGTTCCCTGTTACTTGGCTTCTCGCAGCGAGGGAACTGCCAGAAGGCCCTTGGCACTGGACCTCAGTGTCCAGGCAGAACGATGGAGATGGAGACGCTCCTTCAGGTATACTGGGCCGAGGCCGTTTAGGGCTTTAAAGGTCAGCACCAACACTTTGAATTGTGCTTGGAAATCTGCTGGGAGCCAGTGTAGGTCTTTCAAGACAGGGGTAATATGGTCTCGGCGGCCGCTCCCAGTCACCAGTCTAACTGCCACATTCTGGATTAGTTGTAGTTTCCGTCTCACCTTCAAAGGTAGCCCCACATAGAGCGCATTGCAGTAGTCCAAGCGAGAGATAACTAGAGCATGCACCACTCTGGCGAGACAGTCTGCAGGCAGGTAGGGTCTCAGCCTAATCCACAGAGTGAATGCAACACAGCGAGTAGCACCGTTTTGTGTGTTTTCCCCCCCACGTTGTTCGCCAGAGCACCTGTGTGGTGGGACCTACTTTGAGGATGAAAGCGCTCGTTCTTTGTGCCCACTCAAAACTGGTCTGTCCGCTCCATGGATGAGTGCCCAGCTTGCATGTGTTGCGGCCGGCTCTTTGGTTTGGAGGTGCACACAAGGAATGTGCCGGCTTGGATTTTAGCTGACGAGGGCTTCGTTTATTTGCTTAGGGAGACGTTTCAAGACAGTTGGGACGAGCGAAGTAACCCATCGACAAATAACATGCCCTCATTTCATGCTTGCTAAACAACGTATCAGAATAATAAGCAACAGAGCAGTTGGTTCTTAGGCAGACAATCCTTATTTTAAACCCTTTTAAAAAATAAATAGGTTTTTGTTTTCTTTAATATCTTGAAATGACCTCATCTTCTCTGTTGTGTAAGATGATGAGCATTTAAAGTGAACATGTAGCATTTTCAGAAATATGCAACCTTAGCTCCATGCACAATGGCGATATTTTGCTAACAAATTAAGAGCTCTGGTTTTAAACGATATAGTTTTAATGAGCTTAAGCATTACTGTCACCTTTCTTTAATCACTATTTAGATAAGTAGAATCTGTTTCTGTAAATCGTCACTGTTTGGTCTAGAGGTTTTCAGTGCCTTCCACATAAAAGTACAGCTAAGAAAACTACATTAAATATTTCCTCCCTATCGTCCTTTACATCAGATGTCAAGGAAATAAACAACTACCTGACTTTTAGAAGACATCTGAAGGCAGCCCTGTTTAGGGAAGTTTTTAATGTTTGATGTTTTAGCGTGTTTTTAATATTCTGCTGGGAGCCGCCCAGAGTGGCTGGGGAAACCCAGCCAGATGGGTGGGTATAAATAATAAATTATAATTGTAATTAATACCCCTATTTTTGCCTGCCCATTTGTGGAGCAGCAGCCTTGTTGAGATACAGCAGGTCTCTGCTACTAGCAATTTCCAGAAACAACTTAAATGTTTGGTTTTTTTAAAGAAACAAACATGCTTTTTTGGCCGGGTTGGGAATTGGGTCTCTTTCTTGCTTGGATGATGGTTTGTATTGTGTTTAAATCTACTTTTAGGTGTGTGTGTTTCTATTGCATGATTGTAAATATTGTCAAAACATATATGAAAGGTGATTCATAAACCATAATAGTAATAATAAATCCCTTTAATATAATTATGGGGAACATTATATTTCCATTACAGCTTCCAAAACATACTCCAGTAGTTGTTGGGCAATGTACAACCTGTGTACAATGAAATTAACCGAGCCTCCCCCCCCCAACACTCAATCTCATTGCACTCTGTGTGCTTGTCGCACAACACGCCAACCCCGAAAGTCAGTTGCACTATATTATTTTCCGTTCAGCAGCCTAACAGCCCACGGATAAAAACTGTTTTTTAGCCTGTTGGTATGACTAATGATACTTCTATATCTCCTGCCCAAGGGTAGAAGATTAAAGAGGTGCTGGCCGGGGTGTGAATCGTCCCTGAGAATTTTTCTCACTCTCCTAAGGCAACAATCCCTTGCGATGTCATCTAGCGAGCTCAGGGGACAGCCCATGATATCATGTGCTGTGTTCACCACCCTCTGTAAAGACTTTCTGTCCGTGGCTGTCAAGCCAACGTACCACACTGTGATACAATATGAGAGGACACTTTCTATTGTGGACCGGTAGAAGGAGACCATCGGTTGTTGTTTTAACATTGTTCTTTCGCAAGACCCTGAGGAAATGGAGTCTCTGTTGGGCCTTCCTAACCACCTGAATTATATTGTTTTTCCAAGTGAGGTCTTCACTAAGGTAAACTCCCAGGAATTTAAAGGAAGAGACTCTCTCCACACACACACACCCATATACAACGGGGCTAGTTCCCCTCTCTTCCAATTGAAAGTTCAACACCATCTTTTTCTTGCTAATATTTAGGTGCAAGTTATTCTCTAGGCACCATGTACCGTATTTTTCGCCCCATAGGATGCACGTTTCCCCCTCCAAAAATGAAGGGGAAATGTGTGTGCGTTCTAAGGGGTGAATCCAGGCTTCAGGAAGCTATCCGCAAACCTGCGGAGCCCCGCGGGAGTTCCCGCCGGGCTCCACAGGTTTGCGGATAGCTACCCGAAGCCCGGGGAGCGCAGCGGGCTACAGCGCCGCGCTCCCCGGGCTTTGGATAGCAGCAAGCTCTGGGAGCGATGGCAAGGTTGAGCGCAACCTCGCCTTCGTTCCTTGGACCCCCAGCCCCGAGGCTAAAAACGAAGCCAAGACAGCGAGCGGGATCCATCCTGCTCGCTGTCATGGCTTCTTCGCTCTTTGGGGCTCGGGTTCCGTTTTACCGTATGTCTGTTTCAGCAGCAATATCGTTAAAGCCAATTTTTGTAAGGTCACAAATTTAAGCCACACTTTCAACTTTTCACAGTCAGAATCTGGGAAAAAAAAGAGGCATAAATGAGGTACATCATTTCCCATTCTTGTACAGTAGTTATTTTAGTCCTTGTGTTTGTGTTTAAACAACATATACCAGTAAAATAACTTGCTCTTTCTGTGTAGCTTGTTCTAGGTGTTGCTGTCTTCCTGCTTCCGTTTGCTCCTGGTTCTCTTCGGGCAACCCTGATGCCAATTCATGCTTATTTTGGCCTTCTAATCTTCGGAACGGTGATTGCGACAGCCCTCATGGGATTCACAGAAAAACTTATTTTTGCTTTGTAAGTATTTTTTATTTACGTCGCCGTAAATAAAAAAAAGTTCTTGGTGTTTTTCTTGTTTGGTCTCGAGCGCTGCTCTTATAACAGCTTTCTTTTTCCAGATCGAGCCCTGGATATAAATATAAAGATTCTCCCCCAGAGGCCATCTTTGTCAACGTTCTTGGTGTTCTGATCTTGGTCTTTGGTGCTGTTGTTTTGTGGATGGCAACAAGGCCCCACTGGAAGCGCCCGCAGGAGCCGGATTTGAAAATCTCTCACCGAAACGGAGGAACGCTTGACAAAGAGGGATCGACTATGATGGACTGCAGCAACGCGGAGAAGTCTGACGTGGAGTTCAACAGCGAGGCAGCCAGGAAACGCAACCTGAAAGTGGACGAAGCTGGTCAGAGGTCAACCATGTGAAGGTGTTGGATACTACAACCGTACATCTCTCAATACCAAAAGGGCTATTTTTCTCCCTCGCCCCTTTAGCTGTGCAACAACACAATATATATTGCTTGCTTAGTGTTACTGGGATATTCATTGATGACGAGGCGGCAAGGACTTTGATTCTAGAAGAACTCGTGTTTATTGGTCAGTTGTTCTGAATGTAACTTTTCATCGACATGGGGCTGGAATGAAGCATGTCAGTTTTCGGCTGGTACAAGGCCTGTTGTCTTGAGCTGCTGGCAGATCTCTTTGAGGAGCAGTTTGCTAGTGTGGTGCTCCATTCCTTCCCATATTTTGGGGGTGAGCAGATCCTAAAACCATCGCCATGACAATGTTATCACTAAAACAAATAAAAGGTTAGGGTGTTTGTAACGGAAGGGTCTCCAGAAAAATGGCTATAAACCAATTAGGAGAAAAATAGCACAGGTATTGAAAGAGAGGAAAGGTTTTGGTGGGCAGACATTGCATAAAGATTTGCCAAAATGATTACAATCTTCCTATGAGTGTTGCTCATATCAGCCCTTATAGTCTCAAAGGTGCAATCAGAGATCTGTTTGTGCCATTCTAGGTTATCTTACACAACTGGCATGGCAACATCTAACTCCTCCATCCCTTGATTTCACACAAGCTTTAGTGTTTAGGTTTTTTTTTTTTTTACATTGCACACTTCATCTCACGTGAAACCACATAATTGGCACCCTAACAGTATTGGAGGGCATAGCCCACCAAGCACGGCTACCAAGAGTGTTTCTGCACAACAGTGTGAAATTGATATAGGCTGCTCAGCCACTGTGTTTGGATTAAAATGGTCCCCTTGTTTCTGTGACTCCAGTGGGACAAAAATCCAATATAAGTGGAAGGATGTTTCCTTAAGAGCTTGGTGGATTGCATCCTAAAGCAGTCCTCTTCAAAACACTTTGGAATATTGACCTCTTAAAGGCACTGGTAGAAATGTTCAATAACTGTAAGAAGAATGATGGCATTCTTTGCACACTTTTCGCTATAGGAAAACTTTATGCAAAGGCATTTTACCTTTAGTTTACAGCCTGCACTTTGTAACTTTACAAAAAAAACAAAGCCCTCGCCACGGTCATGTTATTACAGTCGATATTCTAATTCTCCAGAATAAATTCATTTAGCACAGCGCACAGACGAGTAACTACTTTCCGTTTATATGCCAAATAGCAATCTGACGATACGGTACCCTCATTCAGCTAAACAAACCATAATGCTATTTATTTAAGGAGCTGGCTGCTATTTATAGTTGCATCGTTTGTTAAAGGGTCTTCTTTATTAGAGCTGCAGTTTCAAAGAGATCCAGGGAGGGAAGGAGGTTACAGTACAAAGAAAAGGCATTGGAATTGAAATCGGAACCTTTATCGTGGACACATTAGGGAATGTTACATAATTTTGTAAAATGTAAGGATGCCAGCTTGACTCTAGGTAATGCTAAGCAGTATATTCAGCAGTTGTTTTTAAGATCTCGGGCTAGCTTCAATTCTGAAAGCACTATGCTGAGATTTTTCCAAAAGGAGTAGTGATTCTGGAATGATTTCTTAGGGCATTGGGATATAACCGGAAATCTATGGAAGTTTGTTGACTGTTGTACATATATGTTGTAAATTGTCAGTACAGTCATACCTCGGGTTAAAGACGCTTCAGGTTAAATCTTTTCAGGTTGTGTCCCGCGGCGACCCGGAAGTAATGGAACGGGTTACTTCCGCGTTTTGCCACTCGTGCATGTGCAGACGCTCAAAATGACATCACGTGCATGCGCAGAAGCGACGAATCGCAACCCTGCTCAGGTTGCGAACGGGACTCCAGAATGGATCCTGTTCACAACCAGAGGTACCACTGCTGATGTGATTTTACAGAAAACTGCAACCGGACCTTCAGGGCCAAATCTGCTGTTTGTGTCTCTTCGTTATAAAAATTCTCTGGTATTGTTTGACCCCCTTTCTGGCTCAAAACTGAAACATGCTGGTTTTCATTGTGTAAAAAAAAAGGCTTTTATACTTTGTACTGCCCTGTTCTACTGAATTCTAATGAAAATCAGCACTTGTCTGTGAATGAAGAGAGCTGATCGGAAGCTAAGCTGGATACGTGCATGCCAATCTTCTGACCAGGCCTACTGGGGGAAAGAGTGGACAACCTCTGTAAATGGCCTGTTCTAGAAGCCCTTCTTCAGGCCTTGGCAACAATGCAGTGGGAAGCGAGCCTGAGAGAAGTCTTAGCATACATTAACAATCACTTTGCCCCCATGGCATGTGACAGTGGTTGGATGTCATGTGATAGAGGGTGTGGCCATATTCTTTCTCACACTCTCATTTCCTTTGGTTCTCCTGCCTTATATGTAAGCCCAGGTCATCTATCATGATGAGCTTCCGTATAATCAACTTTTGAAAAGTGAACTTCTTGAACAGATCAGTCTCATGGCTGTTCAGCAAGCTGTGCAATAGTTTGGTAAGCTCTGGCAGTGTCAAAAAATGTTGAAAGTTGTATTGTGCTAGCCCTCGTTATTTTGAAAAACGTATATGGCTGCAATATTGTATCAATGGCTGCCTTATTTCATAAAATCAGTAGCTGAAGGTATGCTTCTCATTAAGTATATTTAAGAAGATACATAGAGTATTGTAAATCAGAATAAGCAGTGTATATTGGTAATGATAACCCGGCTCTTTATAGAAGGAAATGGAAATATTTTGTAATTTCCTAATTACCAAAGATGTTGCGTTTTTTAAAAAATCCATTTGAATATATTCCATTTGCAGAGCTTATTTTGCAGAGCAAAAGGGGGGCAAATGTTTTGTTACGTTCCTTTTTTTATATTGCAATAAAAGTTATGAAGCCTTAAGTTCGGTGTATTATGTAGTCCCATTATGTCGGGGGTATGGATCGCCAAGCTTTTAAATATAGCATGCAAGTAACATGGCTTGGTGTGATGTGTATGAACTGCAGCAGGTCTCCGGCACACACACTCCGCTCCTTCCACACAATGGGAAAAGTAACTGGTGTTTTTACTTTATTTTTTGCTAGCTACAGTTGCTCCTGGCACCTACTGTGACCAGTTGCTGTTAACACTGTGGTCAGTTAACAGCAGTTCAAGCAGTGGTTTGAAGCTGGTTTGTTCAAAACAATTACCGGTAACCACAGGCAAACTGTGGTAGACTAAAACTGAAATGAAAAGCTTTCTAAATCATTCTCCATGCTGCCTGGGGGGTGGCGGCGTGAGGTTCATCTTTCCTACATGTTTATTTCCAAAGATTTCTCTTGAAAATCTTCTGCAACAGGCTTGCTTGTCCCGTTCCGCTAGTGGAATATGGCAACAGGCACCTATTTCAAAACCAGCCCACATCTAGAAATAGATTTCCATAGGTGGATCAACACTCCAACCAGCACAGTGATTGATGGGCTGTGAAAAATCAAACATGTGGTCCCACGGAGGACCTTACGGTCTTCAGACAAAAACATTATAGAGGCCCCGGGCCACAGGGAGGTTAGGCTGGCCTCAACCAGAGCCAGGGGTGTAAAGGGAATTGGGGTTGCTTGTGCGTAAGTGGCCGCTGCTTTTGGCAACGTTCCCTGGCTAAACTTTTCCCTATCTGAACAGCACTTTCTCTGTGGCTGTGTCAGTCACTGGCAGAATCCGTCAGTGGGCGTTTCCTGAACTTCTTCCAGCATAAAAGCTCTTTGACACCAAGTCGTCGCCTAGCTTCCCTGCGCGGAAGTTTTCTGCGCAGAGTGGGTGTGGCCAGCGGAGGTCCTGGGCTCTCCCCGCTGGTCTTTGTTGAAGAGTCTTGGAGCCATCTCTCCGACGTCCCTTCCGGCTCTCTATTCTTCCTGGTGTCACGCTGATCTCCTTCCTCCGAGGAAGTGTTCCCTCTGTCCCGGCTGGGCCCTTCTCCTGCATCGCTAGGGAGCCTCACCTCCACTCTTGGCTCCGATGGCAGTTCCCTGACAAGGGCTTTTTCGGCTGTGGCTCCGATCTGGTGGAATGCTCTGTCACAAGAGACTAGGGCTCTGCGGGACTTGACATCTTTCGCAGGGCCTGCAAGACAGAGCTGTTCCACCAGGCCTTTGGCCAGGGCACAGCCTGACTCCCTCCTTTCGTAATCCTCACAGAACTCTAGCCCAATGGTTGCCATCAATTTGATTTGAACTGATTTTACAATGAATTTATTTTAGAATGCTGTACTGTATTATTTTACTGTTGTTAACCACTCTGAGCCTGGCTTTGGCTGGGGAGGGCGGGATATAAATTTTTAAAAAAATTATTACTATTATTATATAGGCTTGGGAGCCATAAGTGCATATTGCCAATTGGTGACTGCTCTTGGCTCTAATGCCACAGGGAAGCAGGGCAAGAGAGAAAGTGTGCTGGATTCAGTCAGACACGCAGCCCAAAGCGATGCCCATACTGCTGTATTTGAAATTTGAAATACTTTATTGTCACTTGTACAACTTGTATACAGTGAGATTACATGAGCACCCCCCGTTCAGCTCTCTTAGTCTTAATTCCCCTCGTTTACTGATGCACACCCACCAAACCCGAAAGTTAATTGCCCTGTTGTTATCTTTTCATTCAGCAGCCTAACAGCCCACGGATAGAAGCTGTTCTTTACCCTGTTGGTACAACTAATCATGCTTCTATATCTTCTGCCCGAGCGCAGGAGATCAAGAAAGTGCCGGCCAGGGTGTGAATCATCCCTGAGAATTTTCCTTACTTTCCTGAGGTAACATTCTTCCGCTATGTCATCCAGCGGATTCACGGGACAGCCCATAATATATTGTGCTGTATTCACCACCCTCTGTAGGCACTTCCTATCAGTTGATGTCAAACCAGCGTATCACACCGTGATGCAGTATGAAAGGACACTTTTTATTGTGGACCAGTAGAAGGAGATCATCAAATGTTGATTGACACCGTTCTTTCGCAATACTCTGAGGAGATGGAGGTTTTTTTGCAGGTTCTTGGGTAATGACGAGGGGAAGCTTGCTTTGATATCCCTCAGAGCTACCTCTGCACAAAGTACATAAGCACTCAAGCAAATGGATGTAAGGACTGCAAATGTTAAATCCCGATTGAATAGCTCAGCTGGCGTATTCCTTCTGGACACAATGTCCAAAGGCAGAGTTTGAAGTAGGACAACTTTCTGTACCTGCCTCCCTCCCTGAGATTGCGTGGCCTAGAGAGGCATGGGAATGCCGGCACTCTTGACCCATAGAGAGCCCCAGTAAATAGCAGGTAAACTATGGCTCAGTTACCGTATTTCTCGCTCTATAAGACACACCAGACCATAAGACGCACCTAGTTTTTGGAGGAGGAAAACAATAAAAAAAAATATTCTGAATCCCAGAAGCCAGAACAGCAAGAGGGATCGCTGCGCAGCTATCCCTTTTGCTGTTCTGGCTTAGCCACGCGAAGCCTCTTCAGGGCAGCGGGATGAAGGCTCCCTGGGCCCGGAAGAGGCTTCGTGCGGCTAAGCCAGAAGCTAGAACAGCGAGGGAGTGCTGCGCAGTGATCCCTCTTGCTGTTCTGGCTTCTGGGATAGCTGCGCAGCCTGCATTCGCTCCATAAGACACACAGACATTACCCCTTACTTTTTAGGAGGGGAAAAGTGAGTCTTACAGAGCAAAAAATACGGTATGTAAGATGTTCATTGCATGCCTTTAGGGTCCACCAGCAACTAAGACAGGGTAGATAAAGGTTTTGGATATCTAGAGGCACGCAGGTGCTTCAAAATTCCCATAGGTATTTATTTACAGTACATATGACACATCTGTACAAATATCAGGATAATTGATTTGTTGCTGGTGGTTGGAAAATTTGTTCTTTCGTTGTTTTTGTAATATGGAAAATAAGTCAAAACATTAAAAAAAATAAATCCCTGAGATAGTGTAGAACTTGAGCAAATACAGTCAAACCTCGGTTCCCGAACGGCTCCATTTTGGAACATTTCAGCTCCTGAACGCCAAAAACCCAGAAGTAAATGCTCTGGTTTTCGAACGCTTTTTGGAAGCCAAACGTCTGACACGGGTTCCACTTGAGTGCAGGAAGCTCTTGCAACCAATCAGAAGCTGCACTTCGGTTGTCAAACATTTCGGAAGCCGAACGGGCTTCCAGAATGGATTACGTTCAACAACTGAGGTTTGACAGTAGCGGAGAGCCCTGACCTTAAGCCAGATAGGTCAATTCATCTTGCATAGCTCCTCCAAGACTTCTTCCTTTATATCAGGGTCAGCAAACTTTTTAAGGAGGGGGCCGGTTCACCACCCTTCAGACCTTGTGGCGAGCCAGACGGCATGCAAACACGCGCATGGCGGAGGGGGGTGTCTTCTCACCCCAGCCCCTCCCCTCCCCCTGATTTCCTACCTTCTCCATCGCTCTGCCAATGTTGGGAGCCCGCGGTGGTGGTGCCGCCTCTCCTTTCCAGGCCAGCTTTCCTGGGCACCAGGCGCAGTGCCAGCAGGCGCGCCAAGCTCCAGCCGAAGCCCCGCAACACGATGCCCATAGCGCAGCCATGGATGGAGAGGCTGGTGGGCAGGTGGCGAGGTTTCAGATTGGCTAGCACCAATCAAAGCCCAGCTCCCTTACACCAAAGGGCAGGGAGAAGCCAAGAGGGAGGAGGTGCTGCCATGGTGTGGGGGGGAGGCCCCCCCAAATAGGGGGGGAAATGGTGCAGCCCGAACGATCACACCAATTCAAGCAGTGATTCCAGGACTATCTGTGGGCCGGATCCAGAGGGCAATTGGGCCTGATCCGGCCCACGGACCTTAGTTTGCAGACCCATGCTTTATATGTAAAGGTAAAGGGACCCCTGACCATTAGGTCCAGTCGTGGCTAACTGGGGTTGCAGTGCTCATCTCACTTTATTGGCCGAGGGAGCCGGCGTACAGCTTCCGGGTCATGTGGCCAGCATGACTAAGCCACTTCTGGCAAACCAGAACAGCGCACGGAAACACCATTTACCTCCCTGCCAGAGCGGTACCTATTTATCGACTTGCACTGGTGTGCTTTCGAACTGCTAGCTTGGCAGGAGCAGGGACCGAACAATGGGAGCTCACCCCGTCGCGGGGATTCAAACCGCCGACCTTCTGATTGGCAAGTCCTAGGCTCTGCAGTTTAACCCACAGCGCCGCCCGCGTCCCATGCTTTATATGTATATAACTTATATAACTGCATTCTGATATTGGCAACTTCCTAATGATCCCCAACGTGGAATTAGACTCCCCTCACTGTAATTGAACACTGGGTCAAAGTTTTTATTGGGCTATGCACCCCAGGCCCAAGATCTGTGTGCCAAAGCTTAACGTTAACTTCAAACATCTTTGAGTGTTGTTTTGTAATTAATGAGAATGAACTATGAAAGGCAATGCACCAATGTTATGATCCTCTTATCAGCTGAAGAACTCATTAGCTTGCTTTTCAGCATAAGAGAGCAAAGTGAGGCTTTGGGGATGCTGTACTGTGTAATAGTTTTCTTATTGATTGCTTTTCCTGCAACGCTCTACCTTGTCTGTGATCCGCATTCTGGATTATTTCCATACACTGAAATGAATGTTCGCCATCACACAGCAAGAAATAAAAAGAAAAGGAAATACAACAATTCAACTCGGCAGTGAGCAAGCAGTACAGATTTTCATTCCAGCAGCAGTATTTGGCATCTGTACACCACGCAAACATAATTAAACTGCCAGTAGAAAAGTTATTAAACATGCTGTTTTCCACCAGTTCCCTGTATTTATCTTCTCAGTCGCAATTCGAACAGGTTAAAATGCTACTCTAAGTCTTTGTAATATAGCAGAAATTAACCGGGGATTGTATATTACCAGAGAAATTGGGTTTATTTTGCACTGAGTATATTTAATCTTCCAGATGGTCAAAAGATGGATTTGTGCTTCCTACCAACCAAAATGAAGTAAGATTAGGGTAATAACCATTACTGATCGCACTATACACTACAAAAAGCAGAATGTTAACCTGGTGTAATAGCCAAATTTCAATATGGAGAACATCAGTTCAATTTTTTGAATTCCCACTGCAATACCACTGCTTGCTAAATATTTAATGAAAGTGTTTTGTTTTTGTTTTTTGCATTGGCCCCTGCTGTTAGCAATTTCTGGTAGGTTAGCAGCAGGTAATGTCCTTCTATTTATGGTCCATTTTAAGGAATAAGTATGACACAAAGGAAAGAAATCTATGTTGGTAAAGTCCAATACAATGGCTGGAATCACCAGCGGTATGTGTATGATTGGACAAAATGGGCTGTATCCAATAGTCTCTTTGCTGCAGTGGAAATCACCTGAGTTTTGCTCATCTTTCCTACCTACTACCTTGGCCATTCTGTTCTGTAGGATGCCCCAGATGGGACTCGTCCACCTGGGAAGGTAGCCCACGTAGGAGAAGGAAAACTCTGGTCCTAAACCTCTGCTACCTTGCAGGATATCTTCAGGAGAAGAAAAGGCTAAGGAATATATCCTACACAAATCCAGAGTGGAGTCCCTAAGATGGTTGGATGGCGTCCTTGCATGCCTCCTTCTGGCGGCAACTCCTGCAGCCAAGCTGGTGCCAAATGTATTGCTCTGCTTTCCTTTGGACCACATCAGTGAGGCTGAGAGGGGGGTCTTTTTGTATGGGCAGCCCAGGACCTCCATGCTGCCAGGCTGCAAGGAATTGGCTTCTTCCCCTGCGGCAGTGCGGCAGTAAACAAAGGATCAAACGAAAGGATCCTCTTACCAGTTAGAATCCTTAATAACCACAGAGAGAAAACAAATAACAAATCTCCTAGAAATGGCGGTGCTCCCAATTAAGGCTTACACACCCTCCATCCCTATTAATTTACATCACTCCTATGTCTTGTAATCTGAGCTTGTACCCTTTATGCTTTCTGTTCTGCCACTTAATGAAGAAGAAGAAGAAGAGTTTGGATTTGATATCCCGCCTTTCACTCCCTTTAAAGAGTCTCAAAGCGGCTCACATTCTCCTTTCCCTTCCTCCCCCACAACAAACACTCTGTGAGGTGAGTGGGGCTGAGAGACTTCAAAGAAGTGTGACTGGCCCAAGGTCACCCAGCAGCTGCATGTGGAGGAGCGGAGACACAAACCCGGTTCCCCAGATTAGGAGACTACCGCTCTTAACCACTACACCACACTGGCTCTCCTCGACCTTGGGAAGGGTGGAGGAATGCTGTCCAACAACTGTGAATCTGTTAACCCTCTGTCTCCCAGGTTTCTTCTCCTAGCTGTTCCCCATCCAGTATTTCCTAGCTTCTGCCTTCTGAACTATGCCCCTCGGCAAACCACTGTTCCAAATCTATTCTGTCTCACTGCTCCTGGGGAGATTCAGGATCAGGATCAGGGGGAGGGGGTGGCTCCCACCATTCCTCCTCAGTGCAGCCCTCCTCAGCACAGTCCCTGACACATACGCACTGCCCAGGCTTCGCTGCTGTGGTTTGACTTCATCCCTGGAAGTCTCTTGAGACAGACAGCTACCAACAACAAGCTTGACCAAATCCCTTCCCTTCAAGCCCCTTAAAGCAGTGTTTTTCAACCACTGTTCCGCGGCACACTAGTGTGCCGCGAGATGTTGTCTGGTGTGCCATGGGAAAAATTGAAAAATTCGAAAGATTTAAAAATAAAGTATTTTATAATTTTTCATATTTCTGTTTACTTACTATTTCATAATAAAGTAATTATAAAATACTTTCTTTGTGTTTATTTGATTCCTATTCAAGAGAATTACTTTATATATAGTCAATATAGGCACAGAGTTAAATTTTTTAACATTTTCTAATGGTGGTGTGCCTCGTGATTTTTTTCATGAAACAAGTGTGCCTTTGCCCAAAAAAGGTTGAAAAACACTGCCTTACAGGTCTTTTTTTATTTAATTCCTGGAGGCAGGAATAAAGCACATTAAATGTAGCTGAACAAATATCTATCCATGTTGGCAGATACTGATTAGAAAACACTGAGCTAAGAAGAAACGGCAGGTTGAAGGGAGGACAGGTTGAAAAAGGCAAAGATGAAAGGTTAACCATATCCAACTGAATTGTGACAGTGAATATAAATTGTTTTTCCATCCTCTCTCTTAATATTTCTACAAGATAATAGGCAACAATCCAATCATTAAACAAAGGTGCCCAAGCAGGTTATTCAAGCAGCAAAAATGTACAAAGTTCATTTCAACTAAATGAAATAATACATTGGGCACTAGTGTAGAGACTTCTGGGATCACATTATCTCTAATACCTGTCACAACTGGACTTAAACTCTGTGCTTAAGTCTTATTACCCAGACTCACTTTTTTCTGCTTGTCTAGGCAGCAGTCCATTGTCATTTAATATTAACTGTAATTTATATATAAAATACTATTTTCATTACGTGTGCATATGAGCAGCATCCACTAGATGGCAAGCATCACCAAAGTTGCTTGTCAGCAATTTCCAGTTCTCTGAATCTGTGATTGCCAGACGGACAGTGATGCATCTTACAGTTCAAAGATCGTTCTTGTGCTTATGTTGAACAGCTAAAAATGTGTAGATTTAGTCAACACGTCCCATTAGAAGTAGCTTCCTGGATACTGCTTTTGTGCAATTGCTTTACCTGTCATTTCTGAGGCTACCTGATTTACCAACCTTTTATCTCTGATTGAGCTACGGGAATACAAATTTGGTTGCAAAACTACATACAAACCCAGAGCTTCCTGATAGCAAATGACACTGAGAAAATAAAGCGGTTCCCATATGTAGCGCCATACAGTCCTACGTTGCCAACAGACAATCATTATGGGGTCTTCTATTCCACTGAGCCTAGGGCTTGCTGATCAGAAGGTTGGCGGTTCGAATCCCCACAACGGGGTGAGCTCCCGTTGCTTGGTCCCAGCTCCTGCCCACCTAGCAGTTCAAAAGCACGTCAAAGTGTAAGTAGATAAATAGGTACTGCTCCAGCGGGAAGGTAAACAGCGTTTCCATACGCTGCTCTGGTTTCGCCAGAAGTGGCTTAGTCATGCTGGCCACATGACCCGGAAGCTGTACGCCGGCTCCCTCGGCCAATAAAGCGAGATGAGCGCCGCAACCCCAGAGTCGCCCGTGACTGGACCTAATGGTCAGGGGTACCTTTACCTTTATTTAGCTCCATAGAGCTTTTATGCTAAATACAAATTGAAATACTACCAGCCAGTGCTTTTTTCTTAAAAAATGTTTAGGGGTCCTCTCTTTTTCTTACTCATATTGAAATACTGCTCCTCAATGAGGCCAAACTTAGATTCACAAAATGTTTAGGGGGTACGTGTACCCCTGCGTACCCCCAGAAAAAAACCCTCTGCTACCAACTATCTACAATGCAAAAAAAATTTGGACATATTTTAAAAGGGTTTAAACAGTTGCAAGCACCATGTACAAAAATACTAGCATTTAAGCACACCGTTTTAGTGACGGAAACGTACCAGTATGTTCTAGAAAAATTTGGGGTTTGCTTATGCAGCCCAACTCCCCAAGGGCCTCGGTGTGCCCCAAGTTCATGTTTGGTCAGAGAAGAATGGATGGAGGCAAGATCCGGCATAAGCAAGGAAGATCTTTATTTTTCTGTTGCAGCAGAGTCGTCCCCCCACCCCCACTTGCAAGGAGGTGAGAGACCAAGAACAAAGCTGTGCAAGAACTTTTAAAGACTTGAAATTGCTTTACTGCTTAACCAAAGACCACCCAAAAGGCATCATGCATTGGGGAATATTTCCTAAATTTTGAAGGGTGAAGGTTTGGTTTTCTGCGGAGTATGTGTCTATGTGTGTGCACCCTAAAATGTTATAACACATTAAAAAAACCAGAGAAGTGGTAGCCATGATGTTGACACAGATCTTCCTTTACATTTTTCATATTTGTCCCCTCTGCCACTACCCCCCCCCCCAATGCAAAACTTAATGTACAAAACTGTAATGGCCCCTATGCATTACAACCTGGTCAACTTTTAAGTCAAAAGCAACATGCTTGCAGAACAGAACAGCCGCTTTTACAAATGGGTTTCTGCTGAAATTGAAATTGTTCCCTTGTTAATCTCAGCCTTCCATTCCAGGCCAACAGGCTATTCTGGCTTTTATTAGATGCAGTAGAATCCAAAATAGAGGCTGAATAAAGTAATTGAATAGGAAGATAGTATAGTTTAGCCACCTCTCTCTCCCCCCTTTGCTTTTATTCTCTCCCTGGGGGAAAAGCTCTTATTATTCTTTATTCTCAATCCAGTTGTTCCTTTTGGCAATCATGTAAATCCTGGCAACCGTCTCACAGCAGAAGGAGAAGTCAAATCAGCAGGAAGTTTCTTATGAGAGCAACAGGCAGCTGCGGAAGACGAAAACCCCCAAACAATCGCTCTCAAAAGTGTTGCATTTATTTATTTTTTTAACTCCTTAAGAGATAAAAGGGGCCCTTATTCACTGAAAACACTTAGATACTCTTGAGAATAGAGTGCCCTTGATAATTGGTTTCAGGAAAGCCGGTGCCTCTGGGGGAAAAAAAGCCATCTCTTCATTTGAAGTTGCTCCATTTCAGATCTGCAAATAGAAGGAAATGTTTCTCCCTAGCGTCCTTTGTATTATTCACACAAACGTTGACACCAGATTATGGGCAGGGATGACAATTAGGGTCCCTGGGTCAGCAGCATCCAAAAGCAGGACGAGACACCTGCTGATGGCACAGGGTTGCCAACACCTGGCAGACAAAAGAAGTCTGGGACCTGGAGAAAAGCTTGCAGGAAGAGGGCAGAACCAAATGAGCGAAATGCTCCAGAAAGGGGCAAGGTGGGGAAGGAGATGGGGGGCAGGGGGGGAGAGACTGGGAAGAGAAAGTGTGTAGACCATCAAGTAACTGGGAGACCATATCCCAAACCTAAAGCACCTGGGCACATCCTAAACGTAAAGGGACCCCTGACCACTAGGTCCAGTCGTGACTCTGGGGTTGCGGCGCTCATCTCGCTTTACTGGCAGAGGGAGCCGGCGTTCAGCTTCCGGGTCATGTGGCCAGCATGACTAAGCTGCTTCTGGCGAACCAGAGCAGCGCACGGAAACGTCGTTTACCTGCCCACCGGAGCGGTACCTATTTATCTACTTGCACTTTGACGTGCTTTTGAACTGCTAGGTTGGCAGGAGCAGGGACCGAGCAACGGGAGCTCACCCTGTCACGGGGATTCGAACCGCCAACCTTCTGATCAGCAAGTCCTTGGCTCTGTGGTTTAACCCACAGTGCCTAGAGTGGCAAAATTCTGTGTCCAGGTCTGGTGTCTGCCAGCTCCATCTGGTACGAAGGCTGAGACCCTACCTGCCCGCGGACTGTCTCGCCAGAGTGGTGCATGCTCTGGTTATCTCCCACTTGGACTACTGCAATGCACTCTACGCTAACAAGCAATGCGCTCTACGGCTAACAACCAATAATAAAAACAAGTCGATTAAAATACAATTTAAAAAACAAGATTAAAATACACCATTAAAACATTAAGATGCAGCCTCTTCACAGGAGGAGAAAGGAAAAAAGAAAGAGGGTGAGGGAATCAAATTGATTCTAAGCCAAAGGCCAGGTGGAACAACTCTGTCTTACAGGCCCTGCGGAAAGAAATCAGATCCCGCAGGGCCCTGGTCTCATGAGACAGAGCGTTCCACCAGGCCGGAGCCAGTGTTGAAAAGGCCCTGGCTCTGGTTGAGGCTAATCTAACCTCCTTAGGGCCCGGGACCTTTAGGGTGTTGCTATTTACGGACCTTAAGGTCCTCTGTGGGGCATACCAGGAGAGGTGGTCCCATAGGTACGAGGGTCCTAGGCCGTGAAGGGCTTTAAATGCAGTGCTTCAACAGGAGCAAAACCTCCCCTGTACCCTTGACACTGGATAACCAAGGCCTCATTAATAGGGGCACCCAGGACCATGCTGGGGTTGGGCAGCCAGGTACACTGGCCTCAGAGGGCTAGGTTGGCTGGAGGGCACATCAAGGACCTGCCAGACTTATGCAGTTTTGACTTTAGAACTATTCGAACAAGACTTCTGCCCCAGGCCTCAGACAAGCTCTGTACGGGTCGGGGGGGCATCCAAAGGGGTGTCATTGTATTCCTAGGGCACAGAGATGGAGTGCATATCTTTGTAGTACACAGACATTTAGGACACATGCTATACTTATTGGCATTTTGACAGTTGATCGAGAATAATAAGGATTTTGCACATTTTCCATTTGGGCAGGCTGCAGCCAATTGTAGCAGCAGCACTGCAACCACTGAGCAAGGCTGTTGCTTGGATCCAGTCCCCCCCCATTCTGCTCTTCTAATAGGAGTGTAAATGTGTGCACAAGATTCCAAATCCAGAGAAAGATCTGCCTGGTGGAACCTGCTTCAAGCTATGGATTCCTCTTGCTACATCAGGGCTATAAGAGATACATTCATTTGGCCCCCAAATTATCTGCTTCCAAACCTGCCCAAAATAGGTCAAGGTAAGATACGAGACTCTTAAACTTCACCTTTATGTTAAAGCATGTTGTGAAGCCATTAATTACAGATGGTGTAAGGTCTGCATTTGATACCTATTTTGCAGCAATCATTATCATACAAATTAAACTAAGCCACTCTGGAGAAGTACTTATATTCTCTCAAATAAGACAAGGGAAAACTTACAGGTCAGTGTCGAAGTGGGGTAATTATTAGTTTAAAGATTTTATTTTAAAATGTAGATCTGGAGCATCTGACTTCAGTGATGAAATCACAGGGCATGCAGTAGAACTTGAGTTTCAGCACATGATCTTATATTTAATTATGTCTTTGTAGTCAACTACGGTAATAGACTCATGCAGTTGGTATAACACTATACAGTGGTACCTCGGGTTAAGAACTTAATTCCTTCTGGAGGTCCATTCTTAACCTGAAACTGAGCCTAACCTGAGGTACCACTTTAGCTAATGGGGCTTCCCGCTGCTGCAGCACGATTTCTGTTCTCATCCTGAAGCAAAGTTCATAACCCGAGGTACTATTTCTGGGTTAGCGGAGTCTGTAACCTGAAGTGTCTGTAACCCAAGGTACCACTGTAGTTGCCTTTGACTGGACTTAACTGTCCAGGGGTCCTTTACCTTTTACCTACAAATGTTATCTAGTCCACCTCTCTGCTGGAAATCCACTGCATTGCTAAGAGATGGTCATGATGATGAGCCTATGCTTAAGAAACTTCAAATGAATGAGAGTCTACCATCTCCCAAGGGAGTCTGTTTCAATGCCCAAACGGTCTTTACTCTCAGGATGTTTGTCCTTATGTTTAGTGGAAGGTCTGCATGTCAGTGGTGGAGCATGTAGAAGATCTCAGATTCTATCCCTGGAACCTCCAGGTAGGATTGAGAGGAACTCCCTGTCTTAAACCCCTCAGGAGGACCACTGCCACTGGCAGAGGAAGAGTGGGGGGGGGAGCGCACCGCCCCGGGCAGCATGATCCCGCTGGGGTGCCATTGTGGCTGCTCACCCAGCCCCCAGGGCGCGCGTCACGTCCCTGCAGGTGGCGCGTCACGCCCCCAGGATGCGCACCAGCCCCGCCTCTTCCTGCTCTCCGCCCCCCCCCCAGTGCTGGAGCATGAAGCTCCACCACTGACCACTGCCAGCCAGTGTAGGCTGCATTGAGCTAGCTAGACCAGTGCTCTGACTCTATATAAGGCAGTGTTGAAGCAATGATACTTCAACATCAACTTCACTGCACTTCTTATGTGGTTCAGATGCCTGATGATCGTCTTCCAAAGAAACTACTCTTTTCCTAACTTAAGAATGGAAAGCGAAATACCGGTGGACGACAAAAGAGGTTTAAAGACGCTCTCAAGGCAAATCTTTAAAAATGCAGTGTAAGCACAGATAATTGGGAAACACTGGTCTGCGAGCTCTCCAATTGGAGAACAGCCTTTATTGAAGAAGCGCGAACTCAGGATGAAAGGGAGAAATGTACTAAGAGGAAGGCACGGTTGGCAAACCCTCACTGTGATCAACTCCCGCCCGGAAACCTATGTCCCCACTGTGGAAGGACGTGTGGATCCAGAATTGGCCTCCACAGTCACTTACAGACTCACTGTTAAAACTGTGTTTATGGAAGACAATCTTACTCGGCTACGAGTGATCACCAAAGAAGAAGACGATATAAGGCAGCTTCTGATGTTCCTATGTGTAGTCAGTCAATCAATCAATCAATCTCCTTTATTGGCATAAAAATGTCCATCGTATACAGTACATGGATCAGAACACAACACAGTTAATAAAACATAGTAGGAGATACTTTAAGATAAAACTGTCCAGACATCAGGAGGTACGAAAATGGTGATGTAATTTCATGGTGCCACTCAAAAATCTTGCCACATTCTCCACAACGTCATTACATTACTACAATTGTTCAGCAGATAAGACACCCTGGAAGAGTCAGTGCAATAAATCCCCTCCTTCGATAAGGGAACCAAATATTTATAATAATTTTTTTTCATAAAATGGGCAATAAAATAGGACATGTGTGATGGATTCGACCTGTTTTGTATGGGATTTTTGAGAAGCTACCTTGCAAAACTGCAGATGGTAGTGTTGTCAAAATCCTCTTTCTTATAATTTCAACCAATTGGTTTGGGTCCTACCCCCCGGGAGCAACAAAATACAGATCTGCTCCTTCATCTAGGTGATATCTAAATATGGCTAATCATTTCCTCTTTCCACTTAAGTCCACTAAGGTCTCAGAACTTTGTTTTATTCTTGTTCCTTTTAGCACTGAAGGTCTTTTGCTCCCCAGGTTTTAAAGCATTTTATTCACTTGTTTTGCAAATGTAGCAGATAAGCCAATGGGATGTAAAATATCTCCCCTGTACTTATTTTCACACGTCTTCCTAATGTTCAAAAACAATATTGTGCATGTAGGTGTTCTGTGTCAATACAACTAGTTTGAACAATGAATTATTATTATTATTATTATTATTATTATTATTATTATTATTAATACCCCACCCATATGGCTGGGTTTCTGCAGCCTCTCTGGATGGCTCCCAACAGAATATTAAAAACACGATAAAGCATCAAACATTCAAAGCTTCCGTAAAGAGGGTTGCCTTCAGATGTCTTCTAAAAGTCAGATAGTTGTTTATTTCCTTGACATCTGATGGAGGGCGTTCCACAGGGTGGAAGCCACTACCAAGAAGGCCCTCTGCCTGGTTCCCTGTAACCTCACTTCTCGCAGTGAAGGAACTGCCAGAAGGCCCTTGGAGCTGGACCTCAGTGTTGAGGGCTGAATGATGGGGGTGGGGATGCTCCTTCAGGTATGCTGGGCCAAGGCCATTTAGGGCTTTAAAGGTCAGCAAAAACACTTTGGATTGTGCTCAGGAAAACTCCACTAGTTCAAGAGGCAACTTCTTTTCCACAGTGGTCAGCTGGCTTCGTCTGGGAAGCCCAGAAGCAGGATAGGACCAGATTAGCCCTCTTCTGCTCATGATCCACAACAACAAGCATTCAGAGCCTCTGATCTTGGGAGCTTTGAAACTGCCAGCCTGCTTGCAATTTCTCCAGGCTGGCAGAAACGGGGGTGTTTTTGTTTTCTATTTAACAAATGCTGGAGATTTTCATTCACATTTCAATACTTAACTGGTCTCTTGGTATCCATTACAATATTGTCACCGACTGCTGGAACGCTACCAATGATTTGTTGTCAAAAACAGAAATTTCAAAAGCCTGCGGGATTAGTTGGGTCAGAAATTATGCACTGTGCTTCATTACCATATTACTGAAATTACATGCAGTCTAAACATTGTGTTTTTCCTCTTGATATATAATCACATCATGTTAAGATTTGATTCCAGAAGACTTAGCTAATTAGTTTTCATCATCTTCAGCTTATGTTTACGTTTCCTTGTAGCTGCTTGCAAGTCTCATGCCAGTATTTTTCAGCGGAGTTTGTCAAAAGTAGTTAACCCTGTCTTTGCTAGTTGTCTCAGGAGAATGTCGTGCTCTGGGTACATTCCACATACTGAAGCCTTTTTCATTTGGGAGGTGTTGCTGTACTGGCAAGTATGCAATACACTCCTGAATCTCTCTTGTTTATAATACCATTATGGGATACATGACCCTGCTAAGTGTAATAAAAAGAGTGTCTTAGGCCCTCACCTTTCTCTATCACACAAAGTAAGGGATGCGGAACCCAGAGCTTCCTGATAGCAGATGACACTGAGAAGATAAAGTGATCCCCATATGTAGCGCCATACAGTCCAATGTTGCCAGCACAGGACATGGGTGGCACTGTGGTCTAAACCACTGAGCCACTTGGGCCTGCCGATCGGAAGGTCAGCAGTTCGTATCCCCATGACGGAGAGAGCTTCCATTCATAGCTGTCAACGTTTCCCGTTTTTTAAGGGAAATTCCTTTATTCCAAATAGGATTCCTCGCAAGAAAAGGGAAAGGTTGACAGCTAGGCTCCTATTGCTTTGTCCCAGCTCCTGTCAATCTAGCAGTTCGAAAGCACACCGGTGCAAGTAGATAAATAGGTACCGCTGTGGCGGGAAGGTAAACAGCGTTTCCGTGAGGTCTGGTTTTCGCCACGCTGTTCTGTTGCACCAGAATCATAGGTACATAGGAATCTGCCTTATATTTAATCAGGCCAGTGTGTGTGTGTGTGTGTGTGTGTGTGTGTGTGTGTGTAAAGGGACCCCTGACTATTAGGTCCAGTCGTGGCTGACTCTGGGGTTGTGGTGCTCATCTCGCTTTATTGGCCGAGGGAGCCGGCGTACAGCTTCCGGGTCATGTGGCCAGCATGACTAAACCGCTTCTGGCAAACCAGAGCAGTGTACGGAAATGCTGTTTACCTTCCCGCCGGAGCGATCCCTATTTATATACTTGCACTTTGACGTGCTTTCAAACTGCTAGGTTGACAGCAGCAGGGACCGAGCAACAGGAGCTCACTCCGTCGCGGGGATTCGAACCACCGACCTTCTGATCGGCAGGTCCTAGGCTCTGTGGTTTAACCCACAGTGCCATCCACATCCCATATATATATAATTTTTATTAAATTTTATAATTTCCATTTCAAAATACACATTTAAACAACAAAATTAAAAAAATTCCTTCCAGTAGCACCTTAACGACCAACTAAGTTAGTTCTTCGGGTCATTCTCAAGTTCTCTTTCTCAAGCTCTGGGAGGAAGACCTTTCATTGCCTACAGACAGCCTCCCAATCTTAAACAACTCCTAACCCACAATAATACTACAACCAGACTTAACACGGACACTGGCACCAGAGCCTGCAATAAACCCAGATGCCAACTTTGCTGCCACATACACCCGGACAACACCATTACTGGCCCCAACAACATCACACATACCATCTCGGGACTATTTAATTGCTCATCGTCTAACATTGTGTATGCCATCAAATGCCAACAGTGTCCTTCAGCTCTCTATATTGGACAAACAGGCCAAACCTTACGCCAAAGAATAAACGGACATAAATCTGACATCAGGAATCACAAGACAGAGAAACGAGTAGGAGAACACTTCAATCTCCCAGGACATTCTATACAAGATCTCAAAGTAGCTGTTCTATTACAAAGGAATTTCAGAAATAGACTGGAAAGAGAAGCTGCTGAATTGCAACTTATTACCAAACTTAAAACCATGGAGAGACCTCCATGAACAAAGACTTTGGATTCTTATCTCATTATACATGACAAAGCCATTTTTCACCTTCTTACCCCTTGCTTTTTCCTGTAAGACCTATTGCAGTCGTTAAGAGTCGTCAACAGGCTCATCACAGCTATCTGCCAATCACCCATTCCCACCACCCTTCTGAGTAATACCCCTCCCCACCTTCTCACTATATAGAAGGGTCTGGTGACTTCTGTTTCAGTGTATCTGAAGAAGTGTGCATGCACACGAAAGCTCATACCAAGAGCTAACTTAGTTGGTCTTTAAGGTGCTACTGGAAGGAATTTTTTTATTTTGTTTTGACTATGGCAGACCAACACGGCTACCATTTAAACAACGTTAAACCAATGACTTCCCTTCTTCTCTTTTCCTTGGTTCATTTTGCATACCAACCATCCCTGCCTATTTTACATGACCTAAACCGTGCAGTGTTCCATTATTACATCCATCAAAACTTATTTACACTGTTGAATTTATCTTAATGCTACCAGCATTTTTAAATGAACGCTATTTTCACCTATATTTTCAGGAAACATTTTCCAGTCTTTTTTAAATGTACTTTCTTCTTGTTCTCTTGTTCTATATGTCAAATCTTCAAGCTGCGCGTATTCCATCTGTTTAAGTTGCCATTCTTCTTTGGTTGGGACCTCGCTCGTTTTAAGTTGTGGGTGAACATATCAGATGACACAGCGATTCTTCAAACAGCTCTTGTTTATTCACAGGCCAGAACAGAACTGAACTGAAGGGTTCAGCCAGCCTGCTTATAAAGAGCTCCACTAGAACACAACAGTAACCATTTTCTGTAACTATCCAATCACTGAACGTCACGTTTGATCCCTTATTTGCATATGTGAACCTGAACTATCTACAGTTATCCCCCTGCTGGCCCAGGGTGAGAACTTCAGTACATAACAGCGCGTTTTCGATTTTTGGGCTAACGAAACATGGGCCGCCATAGTAGCATACATAAATAATATTTTTTGACACCTGGGAATTTCCCTCTGAATTATCCCCAACAAAAAAGCCTTTGATTTTTTTGAAAGAGACTTTTAAAATATTTTTACCCAATTTATTATATCTCATTTCCGAATACTCTTTCACCCTTTTGATCCATCTAGCTCAAGAGATGTTTCCCCGCGGTCAAGTTCTGTAGGACTGCAGGGGAAACAGACAGTGTCCAAAGTGCAAGCAAAAAGTCCAGGTCTAGGGTTCAGATGCCATGCTAACTGAGATTAATCACAGGGGAAGAAGCAAAAACATGCAAACGCCTCATCATGTCTGTGCCAGAGTAGAGGGCACAACCCCAGGCTCATTTTTGTCATGATAAACTATGGCTTGTGACATGGGCTTAGCCAGGGGGATGCAGCTGCCCCCCCCCCAATCAAGTAAATTAATAAAAATTCTTAACAAAATAATAACAAGGAAGTCACGCGTGGGTGGAGGGAAGACACAGGGCAAGAAATAAGAAATGGATAAATGTTGGTACATAATGAAATGTGAAAATGTGAATTTATGAATATAACGTATTCTGTAGGTAGGTTGAGTTAGTGTAGCGAAATAAGCTGAGTCAGGAACACAAGTAAAAATCTGAGAGGTGGTTTAGTGAGTGATTTAGCAGATTTTATAGGTCTGGATAGGCACCCCGTGATTGTAATGGACCGATACTGTTTATGAAACCGCATGCTTGTTAAACTGCAATAAATAAACAGAAGTTTATGTTCCAATTTAACCCTGACTGGACTCAGTATTGTACCAGGTAGGGCCTGGGTGGTGGCAGCGAGAAATAAAGTGGTGGCACAGGGATCAATAGACAGTGAAACGTCCGGGGACCCTGTGTGATCACCACAGAAAAGTAATGTATGTAAAGATTCCATAAACAGTGGTACCTCGGGTTAAGTACTTAATTCGTTTCAGAGGTCCGTTCTTAACCTGAAACTGTTCTTAACCCGAAGCACCACTTTAGCTAATGGGGCCTCCTGCTGCTGCCGTGCCGCAGGAGCACGATTTCTGTTCTTATCCTGAAGCAAAGTTCTTAACCTGAAGCACTATTTCTGGGTTAGCGGAGTCTGTAACCTGAAGTGTATGTAACCTGAAGCGTATGTAACCCGAGGTACCACTGTATGTATTGCAACATTAATAATAAATAAATAAATAAATAAATAAATGGGGGGGAATTCTTAACTAACTGACCAATTGCATTACAGATAACTTGGTTCTGCCCCCACAACATAAAGCCTGCCCCCCTAAAATAAATCTTGGCTATGCCCATGATTTGTGATGTCTGAATGCAGTTGATGGCTGTAATTCTCTGCAACCTCTTCATTCACCCCACTAAGGTCATTGCAATGCCCATCTCCTTAAAAGCTATCATATGGCATGCCATTTTATCATCAAATTCTCTAGTCCATATGTTCTTTCCTGGGGTTTTCCTTGCATTCTCATACGCCTTAGGGCAGGCATGTCCAACTGGTCGATCGCAACTGAAATATACTTGGAGTCGAGAGTGGATTTCATGCTCTTTATTCAGCTCATAGGTGAGGAGGAATGAAAGTTTCCCCAAAGTATCTGCTTTATATACATTATTTACACAATGGGCTGCACGGGATTGGCTAATTCCGGAACTCTCCTGTAGGCCAAACAGGTTGTGGATTCACTTCCATCTGGAGCTGGATTGGGTGGCTCCTGCAGACCAATCAGACTGCTTCATTTTGGATCCTATTGTTCTAGGACCAATCAGATTGCTGCATTTTGGATCCTATTCAACTCAGTACATAACAGCAATCTACTTTGGTCAATCGCGGGGCTAACCACTGATCAACAACTTTGGTCAATCCAGTGGGTAGATCCCTGCCAGTTTGTTAATAGTGGGAGTAGATCACAGTCTGCCTTAGGAGATTTCCCCTTGCTTTCCCTCTTATTTTTGCCTACTATTCTAAGTACTTGACACAATTATATATTTAGAAATAAATGCACTTGACACACATATACGTAGATGCTAGGCTTGAGCCCATGATATATAATTACAGTTTGCATCACTATCATGGAATGTATTGTTAAAAAGGAAGTTATGACACTTTCAAATCCACATTAGCATATCAAAGAATGTGCCCTTAAATTGGAATGCGTGAAATAAGTTACATTTAACACACGCATATTAGGGAGCTGCAGATTCTATCTATTCATGTAGTTTAGAAAGAGATTTGTCTGACCAATTTAAGATGTTCCCCTTGCATAATGCACTCGCAAGGCCCGTTGTCCCTTGACTTGTAGGGGAAATGTCTCATACACATGATGGCATACAATGAAATAAGCTCTGGCTATTCCTGTCCACATAGGGATGCGGGTGGTGCTGTGGGTTAAACCACAGAGCCTAGGGCTTGCCGATCAAAAGGTCGGCGGTTCGAATCCCCACGACGGAGTGAGCTCCCATTGCTCGGTCCCTGCTCCTGCCAACCTAGCAGTTCGAAAGCACGTCAAAGTGCAAGTAGATAAATAGGTACCGTTCTGGCGGGAAGGTAAACGGCATTTCCGTGCGCTGCTCTGGTTTGCCAGAAGTGGCTTAGTCATGCTGGCCACATGACCCGGAAGCTGTATGCTGACTCCCTCGGCCAATAAAGCAAGACGAGCGCTGCAACCCCAGGGTCAGTCACGACTGGGCCTAATGGTCAGGGGTCCCTTTACCTTTACCTATTCCTGTCCACACTGCAGGGTGACAGAATTCACCCACCAGCACAATATGATGCAAATGAGTCATGCCATAGCATGTTTTGCAGACTCTCCTCATAAACCTCAAACACACACAAACCTCACTTCATTTTCATCCTGCATAGTGAGAAAGGGGCTCTCTCATGTTAGGCAAGAAGGCTGCTGAAGCAAAACACTTTGTCACTACTTTGCCCGCCTGACTGACTTTTGCTATGGCCGTTGAAGAAGCATCTTCATTTCTTTCATAGCCACCACAGAAGGAAAGTAGATTGATGAAGTAGGAATGGTGAATTCGGGTTATGACAACCAACCACGACTGCTGGAAGAATAGTGGAGGGAGCAGAATTAAGCCAGTTAGGGTGGGCAATGAGCTGGTGTGGGGCAGGGAATATGGTCTAGGGTGGGGGAAAGCCTCAGGTCCATGGGTGTAATGCGGCCATAAAAAAAATCAACAAGCGAGTGAGGAGCTAGCTAACCAGTAACTACAGCTAACCACCGGAGTTATCCATGTGCAGAATGGAATGCATTTCAGGAGTTACAGTACAGTGGTACCTCGGGTTACATATGCTTCAGGTTACATACGCTTCAGGTTACACACTCCGCTAACTCTGAAATAGTGCTTCAGGTTAAGAACTTTGCTTCAGGATAAGAACAGAAATCGGGCTCCGGCGGTACAGCAGCAGCAGGAGGAGGCCCCATTAGCTAAAGTGATGCTTCAGGTTAAGAACAGTTTCAGGTTAAGAACAGACCTCCAGAACGAATTAAATACTTAACCTGAGGTACCACTGTAAACTGCTAAGAAAGAAGTCTGAAGGCTAAAGAATAATAAAAAAGAGTTTTAGGAGCTATGTGTTTGTGATCTAGACTGTCCCGTGGCATCGCTTCCATGCTGGCCCAGGTCCGGAGACCTGTCTGCCGTGCTCCAATCATCATCTGCCACTCTCTGAGTGGTTATTTGGGGAGGCCTGATCTGTGGGAGAGGTCCATCTCTAGCTGCACTGCTGTTCTTATTCCCCCTCCCCTCTATTATATACAGGTACAAGAGAGGCCCTTTTTGAGCAGACTGAGTAGGGTCATACTTGTAGAACATAATGACCGCTCCCCACATTAAATGGGGGGCGCCCTTTGCGTGGTTGCGTGTAGCCCCTGGACCCTATGCGGCCCCATTAGCACAGGCTTGGCTTCACCTTCCCCCAGGTGGGATACCTGAAGGTCTCTGCCTGCCTCAGTCACTTGCCCAATCCCACCTGGGGAAGCGTTGCCAAGGTGACCAGGCCAGGTAGCGGGAGGGTCTATCTGCCCACACAATAGAGGGAGGATATTACCTGGGAATCCTCAGTTGGCTCCAGAGCTTTTGAGCAGACTGAGAAGGGTCATGCTTGTAGAACATAAAAACAGAAGAACATGCAGGATATTGGGGCAATAGCACCCTCTCCTTTGTGATTCCCTGCAACTGGTATTCAGACTCTGCCCTGCATATTTTTCTTCCACGAACCACTCGATGTACGCTGCTGCGTGAAAAGAAAAGAAAACTAGGGTTGCCGTAGATTTGGAATTTCCCGGACATACACGGAATCAGTGTCCAGGTGGAAATCCGCACCAAAAAAATGTCAACCCATGTCGGCCATATTGTTTTTGCCGATTTTCCTGAAAAATAGCTCAAAAACATTTTCTTTTTCTTGGCGAATTTGCCATAAAAAAAAGCTCAACAATGTTTTAAAAACAACAACAACACAACACCTCAACACAACTTTTCAAAATATGGCAACCCCAATAAAGTGTGTATGACTGCGGTATCTGATTAAGCTGGAAGGTATCTTTCTTCTCATGCAACCAAGCGCAATGTGCAGATGGTGAGAGAAAAATACATGACATTGGGGACTGGACCAAAAGCACCAGCACCACTCCTAACCCTACCTATTTCCTCCCTACATGCAAGTAATGCATAGAAAGGTCTAATATGTAACCCTAAACCTAAATAATTGTGCAGGAATATTTGTATATTGGCTTTATTTGGAGAGTCCATTTTTTGTAAAACTAGTGAAATAGTGACTACATTTTCAATTTGCAATGGCCAACACAATCTGTCCTGGCACATACATGCTAGCGGAACAGGTCCTTGCCACCAGGCTGTTACTATTACCATGTCGAAACCACTCATTTTCAAATATTATTTGTTAAGATGCGGTTTATGTAGTATGAATTATTGATCTGATATCAAACATCCTGGATGCATTCCATATGTGTGTTATTTACAGTGTATTTTCATTGTTGGTTAAATTGCTTGTCAGTTTTCTGACACAGTAATTAGATTACAACAGATCAGCCTCACTTGATGAGAAGCAAATGTTTGGGCCGTGATTGCTTATTTAAGCAAATCAGTTTGGATTGAAAATGAAATATTGGTGATGGCTTACATTTAAATTATCAGCAAGCTACATTCAACCAAGCCTGGTGTACTTGCTATGAAATAAGCCCCACTGAATTTAAGAAGATGAGAGAAGAAGATGAAGACGAAGACGAAGAAGAAGAAGACGACAACGACGACCTGGGGAAATCTTGGCAGGATATGCCAGGAGAGGAAGATGGAAAAGGTGCCGGACACAAGTTAAGAGGCTGTCCTGTATAAAGAAAGCTCCACAAGTAGATTTCTAAAAGCAGCCACACAATAAAAGCAGCCAAAATTACAACTGGAGGAGCTTTCATTGCAGAGAATGATGGTACCATGCAGCTGTACTGTGTTGTGAGGGAAATTGGCTGGGGTGGAAACAATGCAAACATCCAAAACCCAGTGGTAATCTGAACATTCTGGGATTCAACTTGGAACTATTAGTATATAAAGCCCCAAAGAATCTCAGGCCAATGTGCTTAAAAGACTTCCTTAAAAATTAACATTTTGGAGCTATTTTAAGGACAATCACCAAAAGCGACACTGAATAAGTCCAGATTTCCCCAGACATTTTTAGCGATTTCCGCCTGGACATTGCTTCCAACTGCAGTATTCTGGCTATGACTGGGAAATTATGGATGTATTGCAACCCTTCTTCCCAGCTACTTCCAGATGTCCCAGCTAAGGTGGGAACATCAAATGAGGCCTCTATCGCCCCACTTCAGGATAGCATGTCTGCCCCACCAACCGAGGAGGCATGTGAGCCTGAGTTGGACAGCGAGGTGGTCAAACAGACTCAGGTCCCATCAAGGCAGTTTCATTTCAGTACAAGAGAACAAGGAGTGTTGTTGTGACTGCCTTGAAACAGGAATGTATCCCCTCCATTTCCCTAAGAGCAATGTGGTTTCATTTCCCTCCCTTGACAGCATAACCGATTGTGATTGGTTATGCAGTATTGTGACATCCTTGCGTTCCGTGTGCAATGGTGGATTTGCTAAGGTAAAGGTAAAGGTACCCCTGCCCGTACAGGCCAGTCTTGACAGACTCTGGGGTTGTGCGCCCATCTCACTTAAGAGGCCAGGGGCCAGCGCTGTCCGGAGACACTTCCGGGTCACGTGGCCAGCGTGACATCGCTGCTCTGGCGAGCCAGAGCCGCACACGGAAACACCGTTTACCTTCCCGCTGGTAAGCGGTCCCTATTTATCTACTTGCACCCGGAGGTGCTTTCGAACTGCTAGGTTGGCAGGCGCTGGGACCGAGCAGCGGGAGCGCACCCCGCCGCAGGGATTCGAACCGCCAACCTTTCGATCGGCAAGTCCTAGGCGCTGAGGCTTTAACCCATAGCGCCACCTGCGTCCCTGGTGGATTTGCTAGGAATACGCAAATCAGAAAGGCCAGGCGAGAAAAATGGCAGCAAAGGTGTTATGTACTGAGTTGAATAGGATCCAAAAGGCAGCAGTCTGATTGGTCCTAGAACAATAGGATCCAGAATGCAGCAGTTTGATTGGTCCACAAGAGCCACCCAATCCAGCTCCAGGTGGAAGTGAATCCGCAACCTGATTGGCCTACAGGAGAACCCCAGAATTAGTCAATCACATGGGGCCCATTGTGCAAATAATGTATATAAGGCAGACATTCTGGGGGAACTTCCATTCCTCCTCACCACTATGAGCTGAATAAAGAGCATGAAATCCACCCTTGACTCTGAGTGTATTTCAAAAGGAATAATAGATGGAGAAGCAAGAGTTGGGAACTACTTCAAACTACAGGGATGTGGGGGAAGTCCTCCTTAGAGGTTATTCATTAAAAGATTCATACCCACCAAAACTCTCCACTCAGAAAGTTTTGAGAATGAAAATTTGGCACCAGCTTAATAAAAAACAAACTCAGTAGCAGGAGCTCACAGGATCTGGCATGTGAGCTGAAAAACCCAGTGAACAGTGGATTGAAGTGAGGCCTTTGATGAAAGAACTATATCAGAGATTATAAACATGCTTGCCAAAGTGTCAAGTATTCCTGCTACTGCCAGAGCCACCAATTTTCTTTTAGCTCAACAGGGAGCCCTACTGATTCGAGATGCCAAGGGCCCTGGTTCAATTTTTTGCTGGAACGGATTCCTCACAAAGAAGAATAATCTCTTGTTTGATGTTTGCTCACTTGGATACCTTTCCATACGCTGCAATTTTTATTTAATCTTGCTGAATGCTCTTGTGCATTAGCTGATTTGACTGCAGCTATATAGTCAAAATATCACTTCCCTACATATATTTACTATATGAGGATTGCAGTCCCATCCGCACATACTTCAAATAAAACCTCACTCTTCTATCAGGATGAAGACGGGGGTTGAAAGACCAAAGGAAAGTTTGGGTTCATGGAAGCCAAATTGCAAGACAGCACAGTATCCTCTCCTACAATATGCAAAACAAGGACATATTTGCTGCTCAAATTATGTCTTGGACTTCGTTTTATTTTTAACGTATTTGCATTGTGGTTTTACTGGGAGGAATCCAGTGAAGCAGTATGGCAATTGTTCCATCAGTGCAAGCTTTTCAACTTGCCAAATGGAACCCGCCTCTCCCTGTGGGTTGTTCTGGGGATTCTTCTGACACACACACCAGAGCCAATTGGGGGGGGGGGGCATAGGGGTACATGGGTACCCCTATGAGAGAGAGGGGGAAAGCCCTGTTGCACTAGCAGAATTCCTTGTGTGGTCTTCCACTAGCGGGACTAATTAGCTGAATCCCACCCACTGTATTTAAATATACAGTGGTACCTCAGGTTACATATGCTTCAGGTTACAGACTCCGCTAACCCAGAAATTGTGCTTCAGGTTAAGAACTTTGCTTCAGGATGAGAACAGAAATTGTGCTCCGGCGGCGCAGCAGCAGCAGGAGGCCCCATTAGCTATAGTGGTGCTTCAGGTTAAGAACAGATTCAGGTTAAGCACGGACCTCCGGAACGAATTAAGTACTTAACCTGAGATACCACTGTAGTTTAATTGTGTTTTACAACACCGTAATTTTTAAATTGCTGTAAACCACCCTGAGTAGTGCATAGGCAGCAGAAAGTGGTTTTTCTTTCCCTCCCTCTTTCAACTATAGCCATAAAACAGTTGCTGAGGTGCCATGCAGGAAGAAACCGTGAATTACCATGGTAGGCGATAGGTGTGTGCTGTGGGGATTAGAGAAAGATTCTCATCTCTTCCAGAGAATTTCCTTTTCCTTTGAATGGAAACTAAATACATGCACAATCACTGCTGAATAGAGTTAGCACTATTATAGTGTTAGCAGAAAAAAATGTCTTTTCATTGTTGTTTGGAAGTAGCCACTGGCAAAAACTCTTGATTTTATTTCAGATACAAAGGATTACACCATTGTAACTGTATATTCAACAATGTGGATTTAATATTAAGCGATAACAGGACCATTTCTGAAAGCATTATTATACTGAAACTATCTGGGTTTTATACTTAAACCAACCTAGAGACGCTGGGCATCTCACTGTTACTCTGCATTCACCAAGACTTAAAAGGAACCTAATTATGTCCAAATATTTACTGCCATGTATTCTGTTCAACCCAACAACGGATCAATTTCATCTAAAGGCAAGCAGAGTATATTCCACATCAATTTATGCAAAGCAGTGACCTTATTTGATTCAAATGCAAAACTGCCCATTCCTATTGCAGACGAAATTCACCAGGGTAAAATGTTCAATAGAAAGATTACATTTCCAGTGGGGCAGAAAGTTATTTGCCAGTGTCTCGTAATGGCTTGGATATAAACATCCTGGATTTCAATCAGCACAAAGGCAGAATAGCAATAATCTCTCAGAGAGGTTCTAGCCGAGTTCTTTGTCGCCTGCAACATTATGCAGGCTCCCCGCCCCAATATATTACAATAAGATCTTGAACAATTTTCAGGAGGAAAGAAATAGAAGGAAATAGCCTTCTAGTCATTTTCACATCAGAAATGTGATGTATCTAGTGATGTCTGCCTTGCCTGATAACTTTGCAACTGGGAGGTGAAGGTTACATCATTCACATTATTTCCAGCATAAATGAAAAGCACTGAATTCTTTGAACTGGAAGTGTTCCATCATTTTTCCCACCCTCCGCAGCCCACCTCCCATTATTAAGACAGCATACCGGCTCTCTGATGCATTTGATCCTTGCCTATGAGAAGTCATTTGTCTCCTTAATGGAAATATATGAAATTTGCTTTAACAGATTTTAAGGGTTTGAATGAAAGGTCCCTTCGAACATTTCATAAATGCCCATTTTGGGAAACGTGCACAATTTGAGCATTTTTAATAAAAGGAGGTTTTGTTTTGCAATGTCGCTTAGCAGTGACGAAAAAGAGAGGGTCGCTTGAAAGACTGACAGATGCCTTCTGGCCAAAGATTCTGTGCTACAAGAACAGCCTGTATTTTCACAATCAAATAATTTATGATCACTTAGTATCTGGAAAAGATAGGATTTTCATCACGCTGTATTGTCTTGACAGAAGGAAAATGAATGGTTGTCCACTACACAGCCTTGTGTATGGCCTTGCCCTGCCATATTAGAGACTGGGGAGCAAATAGCAGTTGCATCCCATGGGTGGATCACATCATTCTAACTTCATGCAAATCCAGTATTGCTGTGCTGGGCCCGGGGGTAACCCAGACAACGCGGTCCAGATCCGATCCCGAATCCAAGGGTTCTGCGAGGAGTCAGTCCAACAGGGCCAAGGCAGGACACAAGGCAGGAAACCAGGCAAGGTCAGGCACAGGGTCTCAGGCAGGTTCTGGCAAACAGCAATGTTGCTCCCGCAACCTGGGGTGGGTCCGACAGCCTTTTATCTTTGTCGGGGTAAAGGCCAGTCCTGATACCCCGGTGACTCATCTCCCTGTCTCCCCGAAGGCGAGCACTCCTCCTGCGAGTACTCAGGTCTCTCCTTCTCTCAGACCTTAGTCTCTGCAGCTCGGGAGATGTCTGTGGGTTACTAGACCCAGAGGCCGCCTCAGCCTCTCCTGACCCAACTGGTAGTGGAGCAGCTGTAAGTGATAGCCCAGCTGAAGGCAACAAGGTAATCTCTGGAGCCAGGGCAGGCTCAGGGCCCTGACTTGGCTCAGCTGGTGCTTGCTGTAGGGGAACCTGTGCAGATTGGGGCTCTTCAGAATCAGGCCCCAGACTAGGTTCAGATGCCGCCTGAGGCAAAGGATCCCGTGCAGACTGAGACTCCTCTGGTTCTGAGTCTGAGCCCGAGTCCCAGGCCATCACAATTGCGACATGGCACTACCAATTATCCAGTGGTGGTTGTGTAGTGACAGCCCTACATTTTTATGTATGTAGGAAGAAATTCTTATGTAGAGGAAGGACCAGTCATCCCATGTGGCCGCTTTAAGCATCAGATTCCATAGTGGGGCAGATCTATGTAAACGACATTAGACTAGTCCATTCTCAGCTCAGGAACAAACGTGTGTGTACCTGTGGCAGTTTACTTTGTTTGAATCTTTGAAAGCTAGAAGAAATAATGGATATTCACATGGCAGCGTCATGGAAGCAAATCCCATTGAACTCAACAGAGCCTGCTTCTGAGTAGACATATTTAGGATTGTACCGCACAGCATTTCTTGTATACGCAATTTAGATTGGCAGACTGCAAAGTGAGAGTCACAGCAATATAGGTGACAGGCTCTGGCAGATTGAGCGGACAAAACCAGTGGTGGGTCCAACGATCAAGAAGGCAGTAGAGGGAAGTGAGGGGCAGATGGGGCTTGTCAACTTGGGAAGGATATATTTGGGAGAAGAAAAAGCTAGACAAACCCAGAGTGGAGTCCCTAAGGTGGTTGGATGGCACCTTGCACACCTCCTTCCGGCAACTCCTGCAGCCAAGCTGGTGCCAAACGTATTGCTGTCCTTTCCTTTGGACCACATCAGCGAGGCTGAGAGTGGGGTCTTTTTGTATGGGCAGCCCAGGACCTCCATACACACTGCCCAGTCTTGCACCCCAGGGAGTCACTTTGGTGCTGCTAACACATCAGTTTGACTTCACCCCTGAAGGTGAACTCCATTGTCTCTCAAGACAGACAGGCGCCAACCAATTATTGGAGGAAATTTTTCCTGTGCTGTACTGAACCTATATGAACCACATCCTTTGTGCATGTAGAGGTGCTGTTTCCTGTAACCAAAAGCCTTGTGCGAAACAGACCTTTGTCTCTGTTGCCACCTGTGCTTTTATGCCAGCACTTGAGCCGAAGTTATTTTCCTGCGAAAACCAATACAAACTGCTCTTCTTCTAAGCATAAAGGCTGCACGTATTAAGGCAGACTGACAGACAGGACCGATTGACTCCACAGGAAATTGAACACTAAGAGTTACTGTGACCTGTGGAGATGGCACCTATTGTTAGGAGCATTTACTGGATAAAAATTTGCCAGCAAGAAGAGAATGCTAACTGTTCTGAGCATACATACCAGCGAAATGTATGTTGCATGCTGGAAAACACAGCAGCTTTGCGCCTTCTGTTGCTTACTTTATCCCCTTGAGGTTGGGAAGGAAAGCCCAATATGACAATGGGGAAATGTGATGTCTTGAAATCTCTAGGTTTAAAACCATTCACCTTAATAGACTGGGGGGGGGGGGGGAACCTCTCTCCTTAATTTTACATTCCAGTCCAGATTCCCACTACTCTAAGAATTATTAAACAGGAGCTTGAAACAAAGATCAAACTGATTTTTGGATCGTGTAAATTCTGAACTAAACAAGCTCATCCCATGCAAAGATCTTGATTTTCTTCATTGAAAATGAACAGCAACCCATGCACTGTGGATGAAGCAGCAGCAATACAGCACTTCCTTTAGAAACAGGGCTGTATTATATTTTGAACGATCAGACATGTTCCCTTGCCTTTCTCCCTGTCAAATGCAAACTAATGGGAAGGGCAGAGAAGAAGGGCAGAATACACAGTAGCCTACAATGTTTCTTTAAATGGTTCCTTTTCTGCCGATCTTTTCGGTGTTTCCATTCTTGCTTTTAGAAACCACTGCAACAGCAGAGGTTTGGGGGCCTTTTAGGAAGCTTTCATTTTCTCGCCTCTTAACCACATAATAGGAATAAAATTAGAGCGCCGTACTTGCTGGACCAAAACCAAGGAAAGGGGAACTTGGTCTTGTATTCTTTGAACCCGTGTAGGTCTATTTTCTATAATGTTTGGCGGTGAATCGCTCTTAAGTGCTTGCCCATTCACGAGTGTATGTTTTTCGTGGCAAAGGTTGCTAGATTGCAGGAGTACTCATCTCAGGAGGGACTCGCGATTCACCATCACCTTATTTTGACACTAAAGAAGGAAATGTGTATCAGGCAAAGGGAATAATAGGGGAAGCGTATTAACGGTGTAACAAATATAAAAGGAAAAGGAGAGACTAGAACAATAATAACAATAATAGGGAAGTAAGACTTTTACCTTGCAAGAGGAGACTGGCCTATCAGTTAATGTTTGTCGGTGGATCCCTGAAATACAATGACTGGTACTCAGACTAGCAGAAACCGGAGCAATGCGCAGTGGTGCACTCAGAAGACATGCGGAAGGTACTTGAAAACACACACAACTGAAGGATGCCCCTAGTGTAGATTGTTCACTGGCTTTGCAAAGAGAGCAAAACATCAGTTCTGCACTATTCAGAGAAGTGTGAGTAGGTGTGAAGAATTCTTCCAGACAGGGGCCTTATATTGCAAATAGGTTGTTCAAATCTGGTTTTTTTCTATTTGCACATTTGACACGCTCGCTTCCAAACATTGCTGTATTTCCTCAGTCATGGATATTCATTGCTTATTCTGCTGCTTCCCATCCACAACACCAGGCAGAGCTTGATGCAGTGTATCCAGCTGTTGAATTTTTTTGTCTCTCCCCTCAGTCACTCTCCTCACTACCTCCCACTGCCCTTTTCTGTTCTGGGCATACATGCAGGTATTTCTGTACTTAAAAAAAAAAAAAAAACAGATCCTAAGAAGAGTGCAAGAGCACATTTTACCAGTCCTAACCTGGGTGAGACTTAACAGAGCAATGGGACACCAACACACCCACAACACTGTTGTGCACTCTGACCAGGGGGGAAGGTGGCTGGTTGGAGCAGGCAGATCATTGCACCAGCCTCACAGTGCCTGGGTCCAGATGTCAGGCGGCAGAGGAACCAACGACCATGGCAGGCTGCCAAGAACGGACAAGGAAGAAGAAGAGGAGTTTGGATTTGATATCCCACTTTATCACTACCCGAAGGAGTCTCAAAGCAGCTAACATTCTCCTTTTCCTTCCTCCCCCACAACAAACACTCTGTGCGGTGAGTGAGGCTGAGAGACTTCAGAGAAGTGTGACTAGCCCAAGGTCACCCAGCAGCTGTATGTGGAGGAGTGGAGACGCGAACCCGGTTCCCCAGATTACTAGACTAGACTACCACTCTTAACCACTACACCACACTGGAGAAGTTCTTATCATCTGCTTTTATTCAATATTCACACAGAAAGGCTTGGGAATGCAGCCTCTCCGAATAACAGTGTTGCCCTGAGTGAATCTCCACCCCCTGTCTCTTCCACTTCTTCATGAGTTATCGCTACGGGTGCTGCTATTTGCCCTCTGCCTTTGAGCTCTTTGCTCTCCTACTTTCAATGCCCACCAGGTTCTGGGAAAGGGGAAGTCTGGATTGCTTTCTAAAGACACCAAGTCCATCAGCTGTTGCTCCCCTGGTGCTGCTTCTTCCTCTTCCTCCTCTCCCATTATTTCCCAGCTTTTCCCCTCATCTGCCTCTGAGCTGTGGTCTCCCTCAAACCCCTGTTGTAATTCTGAACTGTCTCCTTCTTCTCTGGAAGGGTCAGGCTGGTGAGGTAGTCTCCACCACTGCTCTTCTGCCCAGGCCCTGACAACAGATCAGGCCTGATGCTGTCATGTGATGGCAGGGAGTAGAGTCGTAGCTACTGGGGGGGCGGAGCTAGACATGGTCTTTTGCCCCAGGTGAAGGCTCCAGAAGGGTGCCATTGAGACTCCCAGCCTGTGTGTGTACGCAAATGTGCATTGGGTGTGTGGGTGCCAAATTAGGTCTTTGACTCAGATGAAATAAAGCCTAGTTTTGCCCCTGGCAGTGGGACTAGTTCAGGATTTAGCAGATCTGGGACTTGCCCAACACCTTCCTTGGAATGCCCCATTCCAGGGGTTTTGGCTGCTGCTGCTGCTGTTAACCTTAGTTCTTCTAGTTGGAATATACTGTATATGCACATATTTACCCCAACTAGAAGATATATTCATTTACTAAGTTTCTAGTCCCTCAGTATATGGATGTTAATTATTTATTTCTTTATTTCATAAAAATTATACACTGCTTGATTGTTTAAAAAACCCACAAATACGGTAGTTTTAAAAAATACGGTAGTTCAGTTCTGCTGCAGCTTGTTTTTAATGGTCTTAAAACAAATCTGTATCTACAGATTTATGGAGCAATAGACAGAAATGCGGAGTTTTTCTTCCTGAGGGAGGGCAGTCAGCATCACAAAACAGGGTGACAGTGCATACTTTTGCCCCCTTTGGCAAAATTTGTAGATCTGGCATTGATTGTATTCCTTTGATGAGCATTGTCAGTAAAGCTATGAAAGCTGTCAGAAAGAGTGACAGTAGTTGAGGATATCTATACAACTGACACGGAGATTATGGTGTCAGGTTGCACAACTCCTGAAAATGTCTTCATATATCCTGCTGTCAACTTGCTTTTAAGCAATGTGAGTTGTCTCCGAACATTACAAATGATAGTTAGCCACTCACTCATGTTTCCCTGATAAATACTGGCAATATGAGAAGGAGCAGCCTCTTTAAGGTCTGAGATATTCTATAAATTGTACAAAATAACTAACTACATAACAGCCTCTATTGTTTACACAGATGCACTGTTCAAACTCTCATCTGATGAGAGGTAAGAGAAAAATTCAAGTTTGATTATTTTCCTAAGACGAAGCTGTAATCAATGTAATGAAGCTAAAAGGAAAGAAAGGAAACTGGAGCAATTGCGGGGGAAAGGGCAACTGGCCTGTTCAAGTTCCTAATAATTTATACTAAGCATATTGGAAAAGGGGATTGGGGTTGGACAATATTTGGCCCTCTAGGTGTTGCTAGACACGAACTCCCATCATTCCCTGACCACTGGCCATGACTGCAGATGTTGGGTGTCTGAAGAATTTCTGAGGGGCCACAAGTTCCCTATATCAAGAGTGAAGAAAGACCAGCTCTACGTTCAGCTTCAAAGAAGTGCAAACGTCTTGTGTCCAGAGGAGGAAATGGGTCCGAAGATTGAAGAGTTTGCAGCATGGGCAGTTATGGCAGTGCCTTTGTACCTTCTGTAAAACGTCCAGCCAAAGGCAGAGACAGCAGACAATGTCAAAGTGCTGTTTCTGTCCTTATGGAGAAGCACAGCTGCGACTCACCCTGCTGGTGGTTTTTGTTTGTTGTTTTGTTTTCTTAGAATGGGTGTCGGGTGAGGAGAAGGCACATGCTACTGCAACATTAATTGGCGCACACGCATCAGATCCATAGCTGTCAACGTTTTCCTTTTTTTAAGGGAAATTCCCTTATTCCGAATAGGATTCCTCGCAAGAAAAGGGTAAAAGTTGACAGCTATGATCAGATCTCGGGGCCAAAAGCAAGCGCAACCGACCACGCCCAGCAGAACTAGTGTGTTCTTTTGTTGCCCGTTACTTGGGAGTCACACAGCTTGAATTCAGTGCGATTTACTTCCGAGTGGGTGGGTCACGTCGTCCGGATCAGATTTCGGGCAACCTGTGCTATGAAAAAAAACAGCAGAAACCCCTATCAGGACCAACATCCGCTGAGTAAATTGCATTTGGCAAGCGCTGCACGATGTAAGGATGCGCACTTTCAGCCGCCGGACCAGATGGAGAGCAAGCATGCAACCCAAGCGCGGAAAGCGGACTGCAATTCCCAATTCGCCCCGGGACAACTCATGGCAGTTCCCAGAATGCACCGCTCTTCCTCCTTTTACAAGAGGCTGAAGGCTTGACAGCCGGCAGGCTGGCGGTGACGAGGCTTGGCCGCATGGCATGCTGGGAATTGTAGTCCTTACCCTCCCCTTAACCAACGCTATATCTGAGAGATGTCAGCATGTGGCTGACTGATTCCTTCGCTCTATTAAAAACAAAAACACCCCACACAGAAAAACAGTGGAGCAACTTAGTCCTGGGCCCCCAGACAAACCGCCCTTCCGCTCGTACGTCACCCGCGTTTCTCGCCGCGCGCATGCGCCCCCTTTCCACGCTTCCCCAACGCCCAAGCTGCGCAAGGGACGGCGGCTGCTGCTCCGTCCAGTCCCCTCGCCTCGTTTCGGCGCATGCGCGTCTCGTCAGGTGATGCTGAGCTGTCTCCGGCGGGGCTTTGCTTTGGGTCTCAACCGCCTTATTGGAAGCCGCTGCCGTCTCGCCCCTTCCCCGCCGCCCTTTGTGAAGGAGCATCTCGGAGCAGAGCCGGCGGCGGCAATCTGAGCGGAGGAAAAGCCCCCGGTGACAGGTCAGCGCGGCCTTCGAAACCGCCGGCGGGGTGAGCCCCACCCGCTTCCTCCAAGCGGCGGCGGAGCGGGGGGGGGGGAGAAAGACCCAGGGCGGCTTCGGAGCCGTGTGGCCTCAGGAGTAACGGTCAGCCTGTGACCGTTGAGGGCGCGAGGGGAGGGGGGGCGCGCGGAGAGGAGGAGGGGTGGAGCCGCGGGGTGGGCGACGCCCCGGAGCCGCGCCTCTCCCCCTGCCCCGCCCGCGCGTTGTCGCCGCCGCTTTCCTCTCAGAGCGGCGCTTGCTTACTTGGCCTTCGGTTTGCTTCCCTTGCATCTCCGGGCGCTTTTGCTTCCCGTGTTGGCAGCAGCGAAAGTGTCTTACCGTGAAGGGGGTGGGGGTGTCATACCGTCTTGAAAGACCTACGCTGGCTCCCAGGACGTTTCCGAGCACAATTCAAAGTGTTGGTGCTGACCTTTAAAGCCCTCAACGGCCTCGGTCCAGTATGCCTGAAGGAGCATCTCCATCCCCATTGTTCTGCCTGGACACTGAGGTCCAGCGCCGAGGGCCTTCTGGCGGTTCCCTTTCTGCAAGAAGCCAAGTTACAGGGAACCAGACAGAGGGCCTTCTCGGTAGTGGCCCTGTGGAATGCCCTCCCACCAGATGTCAAAGAGAAAAATAACTACCAAACTTTTAGAAGACATCTAAAGGCAGCCCTGTTTAGGGAAGCTTTTATTGTTTAATAGGTTATTGTATTTTAGTGTTTTATTGGAAGCCGCCCAGAGTGGCTGGGGAAACCCAGCTAGATGGGCTGGGTATAAATAATAAATTATTATTGTTATACTGGAATTACTTTTTAAGACCCAGTTACTCACTGGGGCAAGACGGTTTGAGCGTATCACACTGGTCTTAGTCCATAGCTGTCAACTTTTCCCTTTTCTTGTGAGGAATCCTATTTGGAATAAGGGAATTTCTCTTTTTAAAAAAGAGAAACGTTGACAGCTATGTCTTGGTCCGACTGCAATTAGTCAGCTACCAATTAGTTTCCGGGTCCAATTCAAAGTGCTGGTTTTGACCTATGGAGCCTTCAACGGCTCAGGACTGCAATAACTCAAGAATCTCCTCTTCCCATATGAACCCACCTGGACCCTGAGATCATCTTCTGAGGGCCTCATTTGTGTGCCTCATCCACAAGAGGTCCTAAGGGTTGCAACACGAGAAAGGGTCTTTTCCATAGTGGCTCCTCATCTGTGGAATTGCTCTCCCCAAATAGGTTCGCCTGGCACCTTCATTATAAACGTTTAGGCGCCAGGCAAAAACATTCCTTTTTCACCAGATCTTGGCTTGATTGACAATCAATGCCCTTTTAAAATGTGTTGGGGGCGTTACTGGGTTGCTGTATTTAGTTTTCATTATGTATTTTGTGTTTTTATATTGTGATTTTATCCTGTGAACCACCCCAAGACCTGCGGGTATAGGGCGGTACAGTGGTACCTCGGGTTAAGTACTTAATTCGTTCTGGAGGTCCGTTCTTAACCTGAAACTGTTCTTAACCTGAAGCACCACTTTAGCTAATGGGGCCTCCCGCTGCTGCCGCTTAACAGGGCTGATCCTCTAAAAAGCTGACAACACATTTTAGGTAGGGGCACAAGCTTGGTCAGAGCCCACTTCAGCCAGTTACAGCTTTGCAATGGAAATGGGCTATAATTAGGGCTGGGGCAAGGCATTTTGGCACCTGAGGAGGACCCTAGAATGGTGCCTCCTTCCCTGCCAGAGAAGAAGGCATCAAGGATGATTTAAAACAGGAAGAAAGATTGGCAATAGGATGTGCTGCTCGGGTGAGTGGTTGCCTCACCTTGCCTAATGGGTGGGCCAGCCCTGATTCTAATGCTCCGTGGAAGCACCTGTGTCTGGGGAACCTGCGGCCGTCCAGATGTTAGACTACAGCTCCTATAATCTCTTAACTGCTGACCAGGCAGACTGGGGCTGATGGGTGTTGAAGTTCCTGTGTTGCAAGGGGTTGGACTAGATGACTCTTGGGGTCCCTTCCAACTCTACAG